>NC_137890.1:124581766-125308016 GCF_963455335.1 Martes martes
ATGTTATTTCATTCCCTACTTTCATCTCCCACTGCAGTAAAGGCCTCAGATGTCTCCGTGCTGACTGTAGTCTTTGCTCAGCCCAGCTGGAAGCAAACAAAACAAGGACATTTCTACCCCGTTTATTCGAACCACTATTTTAAACAGACTGCTCTGAGTCATCAGTGATGTCCTGTTTCTGGGACAAGGAATAATTGCTCTGACCTCATAGTTGCTCTTTTCAAGGACTCAGGTTTAGAGGTTATGAAGAGCTATTCAAACTCAAGGATTTCCAGTCCCCTCTCACTTTTTGCACTGCTTTTCAATGTGTGATGGAGTGAGTGCCCTTTCATAGTTATAGGCTATTCAAGTAATATGCATTTTCAAGATTACAAAATGAAGATTCATTCATTCCTTGACTTATCCATTCAGCCAACATTTCTTGAGTACCTTGGCATGCTAGGCACAGGTATTGGTGCTGAGGATCCAAGATATCTTAAGAGATGCCTTCCAGAGGGGAACTCAACTACTAACAAGTGGCTATCACTAACTTGAAACAAATTGCCCATCTTTTGTGTTCTTTTCTCTATTTTTCTTCCTTTGTCTTTATTTTATTTTTCATTGCTTGTCTCTCATTCTTCTTTCCTTTTCTCTATTTTTTCCTTCTTTTTTATTATCATAATATGCCTTGTTATTTTCAAAAGGCCAACCTTGTCTTCTGTTTTGCTCACTTATTTCATAGTACCAATATTTATCAGTAGTTGAAGGGCAAAGCACTGCTCTGACTGGTTCAGGGTCATTTGACAATTTTAGGCATCTGAAAGGTTGAAGAAAAATGTGTGAACTACGGTAAAAGTGAATAAGACTATCGGAAAAAGGATAAGGGTTTATGAATTGGAAAGAAAGACCATATTTCTGAACAAAACGTCAACTTCTGGATTAGTCAGGATTGGCTGGGTTTTGTGGTAATAATAAATAACCTCCAAATGTCAGTGACTTCACCCAACAGAAGTTTACTTCTTGCTGAAGCTCCATGTCCAACATGGGCCTGTGGAGGATACAGCCCCACCAAATCATTCAGGAATCTGGGATATTGGGAATGCTGTCATCTCAGCATGTGCTTCCAAGATCACTTCCACAGGGGAGGAGAGCACTGGAGGGTCATCCACCAATAGATGCTTCAGCCTGGAAGGGACCCACAGTTCTTCCACTCACAGCAACCAGACACATCAGATGGCCTCTCCAGCTGCCAATGAGCTGAGCCGTGCAGTCTTTGTGTGCTTGAGAGGAGAGGGTGCCTGACCCTGTGAGATTAGTAGTGTCTACCTTAGCACGCAGAGTCAGCAAGTTTGAAATCAAGACTGTGGAAAATCCCAAATGTCCGGCTGCCGTGTGTGAAGGACAAATGTAGAACAAATAGTCAACCTGTGTTCTAAAGCGGCAGAGCTCACTCCTAGCCCCTCTGGTTCCCAAACGCCTCACCACCTCACACATCCTCTTCCACAGATCCTTGTATGTGAAGGCAGCATTTTTAATAAATACCCATGTGTGTCCTTTTATCCAATAAAATGTCAGTCTTAAATTACTAAGATAATTCATCCCTGAGGTTGAAATATTCCTCTTAATTTACTTCTTTAATTAAGGGAGGTGTGGGGTTTGTGAGGCTTGGACCATTAGGAAACATAACTGTTCTGAGCCAAGACTGGGAGGCCATTCTTCGCCTGTGACAGCGTGATGGAGCGAGGCTGCCAGTAAGCCAGGGTGTCAAGGATGACAGGACAGCTCCATCTATTGTAGCCACCAACCTGAATACATAACAGAGTGCATCACCTCCCTCAGACACATTCTCTCAAAGTGAAATTAACTTTATGGGGTGCGCAATTGTAAAGTCTATTTGGATGGTTTTATGTAATGACCCAGGAGTTTTCAGACAAGTGACTTTTGAGCAGCTGTAAACTAGAGTTAGCCTGCGGTTCTGGACTTCCTGGGACGTCAATGATCAAAGTCCTGAGGGTCGTCCATCTAAGAGTGGATACGTCCCCTTGACTGATCCTTGATGGAGCCCAGTCTAAATGAAAGAGAAGAACGATGACAAAAGCAGCCCGATGCAGTGGCAGAGAGCTGAGACTCCGAGTCTAGGCCCATTCTGGGTTTACATCTTGGTGGCCCACCTATGAGCTTGTGTGTCCTTGAGCAAGTTGTATAACGTCTTTAAACTTTAGTTTCCCATAAAATGAGAATGAAAATAGTACTTGTCACACAGCCTTGTTGAAAGAATTGATTGAGATGATGATGATCCTTAGCCTAGTGGCGGGCTGCTATCAGGTGGTCAGAAAATGTTAACTCTTACTGGTACTTGTTACCATCAATATTGTTCAGGATAGCCAGCATGTATGATGTGGGTGCCTTAAAGTACCGTGCTGGACCCTGAGATGGGCAGAACAATGAGAAGAGCGAGAGACAAAGAATACAAGATAACTAATATAAAAATATTAGCATTTCATTGTGGGCTTACTCTCTAAGAGGTACTTCTCATAGCTAGATCTTTATAGAACTGATCTCATTTAATGTTCACCCAACCCTCTGAGTAGGGTTGAAGTCAGTTGATTTGGGCAATACTGAAGCTGCCTGGACAAATGGAGGAAAGACTGGGCTGTGTGGTCTGGTTGGACTGGAGCATGGGAGAGGAACGGCTAAGTGGAACAGGATGTACCTGGTGTTCCAGGGAAGCTCCACACTAGTACAGGTGCTCATTGCCCACGTGGAGTCCAAGGTCATCTCTAATTTGGGCCACGTGGTCATTAGCAGTGTGCTGTTTGACCAAGAAACAGAAGACGGCCTTGAGGCAGTCACCACACCTTTGAGAAGCTGGAAGACTAAAACACGTATTCAGGACGTGCTTAAGTGCAGCCTCAAATCTTGGGGCCAATTCAAGACATGCCCGAAACAGCAGCCAATAGCAAACTAGTCCCACGTGCCAGCCACCTGAGGATAAAACTTCTTGGTGATTGCAGGTTGACCACTAGATGGAGCCCTGCCAGGGATGGTGACCCCTCAGGACAGTGGTGAGAACCCAAACCAACCAACCTCTCTGCCTCTTGCATCTCCCGTTAGTCTTCTACTACAAGGTCAAAGCCACAGTTTTTAACACCCCTCCCATATGTTATTACCATGAGTTCAGACAAAACAGAAAAGTATAAGGAAACTTGGAAACTTCAAGACTATTCTAGACTTTTGCCCCAGTAAACACTTTGGGAATGGAAGTTATCTCCATGTAAAATCTCCATTAAAATCACCTTGTGGGCTTATCTGAAATTAGCACCTCCAGAATTCTTGTTCTGAGTATTGGTTTAGTTTACCTCCTCGTGTCTTGATCTTACACTCGATATGTCCTTCTAATCAGATCAGAAAAGAGTTGAAGCATTTCTGGAGTATAGACCAACCTCTAATGTTATTTGAAAATAGGAGCTGGGCTTGGGGGTTAGGTTTTTCCCTTTTTATTTGTGTATGATTTAGTGTTCATCCTGCACTAGACACTAAAATGCATTGTTTAATTATCTGAGCTCAACACACCATTTTATAATTCATTAGTCAGTTGCTCTTTGCAAAAGCTTATTTCTTATGAAACAAAAGTGAGAATCATGCAACTGGACTATTTATCTCTCTTTAGGGGTTGGGGGTTAATATCTGATAGCTCATAACATCTTTATTATAATGCATTTATAATGATTTACTGGAATCATTCTATGGCTAAGTATCTAATGTCAAAGCTGGGATCTGGCATGAAATAAAATGCTGTATCCTTGGGTAGCTCTAGGGAGAAAAAGGCCTCAGCCAATATTTTCTGTGTAATTCTACAAACTGTAATAAGGGTAGGGGTAATTGCCTTAATGTCAATTAAGCTATTAATAATGCCTATCTTGTCATTCCTAAATATAGCAGGGTCTCAATCATACATTACTGCCCCCTGTTAAGACTGCACAGAAATGAGATCACAGCTCCTGTGGATCAGGAAGTCTGTCTAGCACCCACTCTTACTCTTTTCCATAAAAGAAAGTCGAGATTGATTTACTTGTTTTTGATGAAAAATGGCTCCTTAGACATACATCTGTATTTGTCAGGGCAAGTGTTGGCGGTCCTTGTGAGCAGGTACAAGCCGGCCTTAAAAACTGTCCCTGTTCCTGTTCTGCTTCTAGGTGACCAGAGTAAGGTGCTCCTAATCAGAGACTAGTGCTCTGGGATCCAGCTCCCTGACAGACTGTGGGGATAGTCCCTTAACAACTGTTCCTGCATTTTAGAGTCGGGAGGCTTCAATCCAGCTACAGGGGGCGCTGTGCCGTGAGCTTGTTCCCGGCCAGCTTAGATGCAGACGAGTTCCTCAAGGACAGATAGACAACGGACTGAGACATGTCACAGAGTGAAGGGGCTGACAGTCCATCAGCCAATTTCAGCAGTCAAGATCAAGAGTAAAGGCGTATTTGAAATAAGGAGTAGATGGTGAAGTGTGGAGTTTTGGTGAACAGGGAGAATGTCACCAGCTCTCCCAGATCGGCCCTAAATCAGAAACCATTTATCTTACAGCCAAGAACCAGGACAAGACTCCTTCTCACTTGGCACTTATATTTCTCCTGGGCTGAGATTTCTGAGCAGCCACTTCCTTCTGCCCCCCTTGGTGGCCCTCTTGGTGAAGTGAACTTCTACTTGATGATATTTAGAGCTCATTAATTCGTCCCGAGGAAGCTTATTGTATGGCAGTTTAATGACAGAAACCTGTTTTAATGCAAATGGACATGTAATCCCACTAAGCCACTCCGAGGGTGTAAATTTAAAACAATTGCTAGGAACTGACACCAGAGTTTAATAAGATGGAGGGCCAGTTCCTCGATCCCGGTACACCCAGGGGACCCTGCTTGGACACCCAGCCCCAGCGGTTTTAGTGCAGCTGGTGGTTACCATGGCAATTTAAATGGGGAGGGGGGAGCTGCAGTGAGCCCTTCTCAGGTGGTGGGGATCAGAGCTCTGGCAGAGTAGCCTGGGGTGCGTGCGGGGGCGAGGCAAGTTCTGTGCGGGGAGGAAATGAAAGGTGAGTGGGTGTGTTCTGCTCACTGTTCCTCAGGGCAGAAGGTTGGGGAAGGTGTGACCCAGACCCAGGAGGCAGCTTTCTGTCCCGGGCTTCTTATAAATCCGAGATCTGGGCAAATCCCCACGGAAAGAGCACAGAATCTTTCCTGGGAGGCAACTTCTTCCAGGCAGTGAAGGGGGAAGCCTACCTCTGGGGTGGAGACGGGAAGGGGGGAAAGGAGACCGAGGCGGGGAATTGTTTGTGAATATTTGCTAGATTATAATGCTGTTGGGTACTACATCATTCTCCAGAGAGCCCTGAATAAGGTTATTATGGGTGAAGTCATTTTTGTAATAAAGTTGGCTGTAACTCTGGGTCATAAATCACAGGTTCTGGTACTAAAAAAAATTACTAAACATGCCTCCGTTACCACATACTGTCCTCCTTTTAAATACTTTGATTTTACTACAAATCCTCCATTGACTGAGATGGGGGAAATACACACAATGAGCAAATGATTCCTTCCGTCCCCGGCAGCAGCCCTGCCGGCATCTGGGCCTCCCGGAATGATTTCCTGAGGTGTGATGTTATTTATGGCGTGCTTTCTCTATCAAAATGGCAAACAGCATCCCGAGTGACCCCGGAGCATTTGCATCATTGCTTCTCTTGCTAATTGATTCATCCCCTGGCAGGGCCCGAGACACGGGCTGTTAGCTGGACACTCTCTCCCAGCTGCAGATCCTGTGGATCAAGGTGCGTAATAAGCAAAGATGTTAATAAAATTGTTAAATGTCAAAACCGCGAACCCCACACCCATTCCGAGTCCATTGGCTCTTCGGGAATGATTCTGTAAAATACCATCTCCTCCCCTTGTCCTTTCCTCAGTCTAAACTTCATAACCTTTGTTAAGTAAGGAGATTAAGAACTATTATTAACAACACTGATTGTTTAATTTCTTTCATAACTTCTTCCTTTCAAATAAGAGTCTGGCACAGAATGAAAAGGAATGTTATCATATGAAGTGCATTTCAGATGTAATAAAGCAGAAAGGAGAGGGTGGCCCCAGTGGCAGTTGTAAGAGGGACAAAGTGTGGATCTCTATAGCTCAGTGGCTGCAAAGCAGAAAATGAAGATTGTAAAAACGTCACATAAAGAAAAAATGCACAGTGGATTCGTTTTGCGATGCCCATAATTCAGTAATGCCTTTAAGTAGCTAGAAGAAATATAATAAATGTTTTTCCACAACATTGATCATACTGTATCAGAGGAAATATTAGTGTGCAGGGAGCCATGATTATACTGGTAGTAATTCTCGGTGCAGAAAACTAGTAGAAGATGGGACCCTTTATAGGCCGAACTTTTATTGGCTGCAGTTATTTACCTTTAAGAATACGCCTAATACATTGTCCTATGGCTAAATATTTTTGCGAAAATTCAAACCAGCACTACCAGTAAATCAGAAATCCTGCCACCATTTTATAGAATTTATCTGTATATTTTCCTGCAGACGCTCTGATATGTTCCAGAATACAAAACCAGCCAATTGACCATGTAAAAATTCTGGAATGTCTGTAAAACAGATCCTTCTTCTCTATTCTGAAGCCGGATAGGAGCGGACAGCTTTATGGCATATGTGATTTCATCCAAATGCCACCTGTATATATATAAAACATCTCTCTAAAGAAATTAAATGGATTATTAGATTATATAATGCAGTAAAACTAGACCCAAAGCTGTAAGTGAGGAAAGGGTATGCCTGTCATGCAACTGCTTTTTTTTTTTTTTTTTTTTTTTTTTTGGTACTGAAACACCGAGGAAAGCTTTGCAAGGCAGGTTTTTTTCTTTAGGGGGAAAAGAAGGGAATTGATTCCTCATGCCAGCCTCTTGCTCCTCGGACTGGCAGGAGCTGGTAATGCGGTGGCTGAAGCAGTCTGGGGCAGGAAGGCCCACATGCTACAGGAAAGTTCTACTTTTGCTCTGGAGGGACCCCGGATCTGACTCGAGAAATCATCGAACTGGGCTTCCAGGGTGCACAAGACAAGAGCTGGCCCAGCCAAATTCTTGCACAACTCCAAGGGAGAGGTGAGGCCTGAGCATAGCCATTCCTGGTGTGTTCGCCCCGAAGCCCTGCCGTGAAAGTTTTTAGGAGAAGCAACAGGGCAGAGGAATCTGCCGTGAGAGCAGGGATAGGAACGTGGCATTGTTTTTCTTCAGAATCTGGAGAGGCGAGCTTGCAGTTCAAAGGCCTTGGAAAAGCAAACAGACCCGGCTACCTGCTCTGTTTCAATGCACATCTCCCCTAACTCTCCCTGACACAATGGGAATCATTTCCCAGACTTTCTTTGCAGAGACCATCCCCATGCCTTTGTCCTAGGGCTCTTTGCTTAATGCAAATCACTGGTTTCACTCACACATGCTAGTTCGAAGCAACGCGGTTTCTATAATGTTCTTTCTTCTCCGCCATTTGGGCACAACAGGCATGGGCTTAGTTAAAGAGCAGTTGGCATTTTTTTATGGAGTTACGTCTTGATTTTCTCACTGGAGTTGGGTAGATAACAAAGAAGAGGTGAAAGAGGGGAACTTTAAGGTCTTCCCATCTTGAGGACTTCAAGGAGGCGGGCAGTTGAAGAGAAAAACCCAACACAAGGGAGTCTAAGATTGAGAAACAACTTGCCATAAGATGACGGTTTCTCTGAAGGAGGGTCACCTGAGAAGCTGGTCAGCAATCACTTGATGTGCTCAGCCTTGGCGTGGCCATAAGTAACTTAGAGGCTCAGGTGACCTGACAGGCTTCTGTCACCTTCTTTCCCAACATGGCGGAGAGGGCGCTTTTTTTTTTTTTTTTAATATTTTATTTATTTATTTGAGAGAGAGAGAGAATGAGAGACTGAGCATGAGAAGGCAGAGGTCAGAGGGAGAAGCAGACTCCCCGCCAAGCAGGGAGCCCGGTGTGGGACTTGATTCCGGGACTCCGGGATCATGACCTGAGCCGAAGGCAGTTGCTTAACCAATTGAGCCACCCAGGTGCCCGAGAGGGCGCTTTTTTTTTTTTTTTTTAAATTATTTATTTATTTACTTGACAGAGAGAGAGATCACAAGTAGACAGAGGCAGGCAGAGAGAGAGGAGGAAGCAGGCTTCCCGCTGAGCAGAGAGCTCCATGTGGGGCTCGATCCCAGGACCCTGAGATCATGACCTGAGCTGAAGGCAGAGGCTTAACCCACCGAGCCACCCAGGTGCCCCGAGAGGGCGCTTTTTAAGCATCCTCTTACAGGTGGCCCTGCTGTAGGTACTTCCAAGCTTCAGTGGCTCTTCTTGGTCTTTTTTAATGAAAATTCTTATTGTTGTTATTTATCTTACTCAGTTAGTTGCCTGCCATGCCAGTTGAAAGAATGAAATTTAAAATGAAAAAATTGGGGGGAGGCTAATAGCTCTTTGAATTCCCTCTTTAGATATATGATCATGTTAATGGAGCAGTTACCAAAACTTACTAAAGATCTGTGGGTAGTCCTGTTCTTTCTTCCTTCTCCTTCTTTCCTCTCTTTCTTTCTTGTCGTCCTTCCTCCCTCCTCTCCCGTTCCTCCCTCCTCTCCCTTCCTTCCTAACTTCCTTCCTTCTTTCCTCCCTTTTCCCCTTCTCTCCTTTATTTTCCTTTCCTTCACTTTCCTCTCCTTTCCCTTCTTCGTCAACAACTTGGAAAAAAATCTTAATGAATTTCTTAGAGCAGTTCTACAACAATGAAAATATTTGGGGTCACACATGCCTTCCCTGGAATATTTAACAGTGGAGTCAAGTGTAGCTTCCATTTTTGCTGGGTTTGCAGTAGCACAAAGTCTCATTTATGCTTGCAAAAATATCTAAGTGTGCTTAGGAGGGTCAGAGAGACCCTTGGAGAGTAGACCCACTATAATTTTAGTAAAATTAAAAAGCAAGGAAATAATAATAATGGAACAACAGACTTTGGAACCTACTTAGTGAATAAACAGTAAATTTAGCTGCAGTGGCAATCTAACCTGAATTACTGACTTACACTGTGGCCAGGCACCATTTGACAACACAGAGTATTTGGTTATAATAGGGAACATTGTGTATTTTAAAATGAGACATATTTGTAATTATCTCTGCGACCGCTAGATGTCATTGTTGCATACGTCTGTCCCTAAAAACTTCCCACGTAGGCAATCTGAAACTGGTATTTTAAGGACTGTCATGTTACCTCCTTGGCGCTCTACCCTTTGATGGAGCACGGGCTACCATGCTAACATTTCTCTTCTCCATCAGTTCAGTCAGCCCGATTCTCAGTTATGGCACTCTACTGGGAATTCTTCTAATTTATACAGGATGACATTCCCCAAACACAATTACCTTCTTTACTATATTTAAAAGGAGTAAGGTACTTTTATAATAGTTCCCAACATTGTATATTAATTATAACTAACACATTCTGGATACCAAATGGAATGAAGTGAAAACATAACCATAAAATACCCTGGATTTATAAAGTGTCTTTTTTCCCCCCCCTCAAAGAGCTTATAGCAGTTTCCCATCTATTTGCTCATCTGTCTTCCCAGCATCCCTAGGGGGTTACCTGCTTTAATGCTTTTATGAGTCAAAGTTGACCTGTGAAATAAATTGAATGAAGTAATTATTTACACTGGCATCCCAGGAGTAAAGCAAAAGCAAACACTGAAAATGTGTTCCAGACAGCTAATTCTAGTTTGCAAAAGTAACGCACTGAAATTTTGGTAGTTCTGGTTTTCTTTGTCAATTACTTTTATAATTCCTTAATTCACGGGCCCTTTAATACTTCTTTTAAAAAGTTATTTTAAAAAACCTGAGCCATCTAGTGTAGCTGAGGTTATATAGAAATGAGATCTAGAGACTTTCCCAAACGTGAAAAAAGCCTGGCTCAATAGAAGTGCTAGACTAGACTAGACCAGTGTGTGTGTGGTGTGGGGAGGGTGGGGGGCGGGTAGGGGAAAAAAAAAAAAAAAAAGAACAGGTGGACCAATTGGAACAGTACTTAGCTTTCTCTATGGTTAAAAATGATCATGCGCTTCAGTTTCACTGTCTTGTTTAATCTCTTTCTTTTTCTTAAAACCTTGGAGTTGTTTTCTTTAACTTCCTCTAGTTCCTTTGCACTGGGGAAACCAGAACTGTTTTTAGAGGACTATTGGTCTAGATTCGGGGAGGCGGGGAGCGGGGGGAGGTTGCGGAGATACTCCATGTTTAGTGAACTAGCAGAGAGCTGTGCTGCCGGCCATGCTTTGATCCAAAATTTCAGTCATTGTTTCCACATTTAGGGGCTGGAATGAACATCAAAGAAGTGGGTGTACGGAATTTACTGAATGCCAGAGAAGTACAATAACATACAGAGGATATAAGCAAATCCCAGTGGCAAAATTTGCTGCCAATTCTTGCACATAATAGAGGCCCTAAAGTGACAGTCTGTCTTTGACAAATGCATAATGATATCAATGCCAAGGGAAGGAACTAGCATGCTGAAAGGTGAATAAAAGAGTTGGGAACAATTCAGTGCACTTACACATTTCCTTAGTGTGTTTTCACACAACAAGGAAAGCAGATGACACAAATGCATTAGGTAATCATTGGACGGGGCTGCAAACTCACCAGCAGTTTGAAACCGACCTGGCTCTTTTGGGATGCAGCTCTGAAGATGAAAATAAAATGTGATTAGAAATAATTCATCTTCTGGAGGTGAAAAAAAAAAGGAACAAGTAAAGTGAAAATAGCTTTCTTGTTCAGTCTTGGATAGTTCCAGTTTTAAAGCCCATATGTTGTTTGCTATAACTTCTTCGCCTCCCAGGGCCAATGCATTCCAAACGCTTCAGCTAGTGCACTGCACCGAGGAGTCTAGAAAGTTAGGGCTCATTTGTATCCACAGTCTTTGTTCAAATATGGATTAATTTTGGTTAATTTCAGTAGGTGCACATAAAGTAAAATGCACAGAACTGAAACCATTGAAATCAGGCCATTGTGTGATCATCTAAAAACCTACTTTTCAAGCTCCTTTAAGTTTTATTTTTGAAATAAAAACAGTAAAAATGACTGTAAAAAGTTTCCAGAAGCGTTGACATCATGAGCAACTGCTAACCGAGGCTATTCCCAGAACAATAGCGCGAATATGGACATAATTCTAGAAAAGCTAACTGCCCTGCAGTACCAGCTATAAATATTTCGTTCAGGAGGTGATTCCAGAAGGGTCCTGGGGTACATGGCTCTTGCCTCCGGGGCCAGGTATCTGTGTAGATGCCTGTTGCGTTACTGTCACCTGGGCTAGCCTGGGACAGCAAGGGCAGACTCTCGCCCTTCAGCAGCAGTCCTTCCACGCTGAAGGTGAGCGTGTAAGGCCTTGAGTCGGCTGCTTTAAACAAGCAGTCCATGTGGGAGCGTTTAGAGAAGGAAGTTCCAAGACGTCCCAGAACACAGCAAGCGCCTACAGGGTTCATGAACGCAGTCTGGTAATGAATTGAGTACAAGTGTGACCAAGGTGTGTGTATGTGTATTTGAAATTCTCCTTGGTAGAGCAAGACACTGTGCCAGTTGCAAATAGAGCCACCATTTCTGTCCTTCGCATAGACCAATCAGAGCAGATTGCGTATCTGCGCCCAAACCATTTCCAGCGCAGCCCCTACCTACAGTTTTTCAGTGCTGCTTACAAAAGTTCTTCTGCAGCCTTGCACTGCATAATGACCGAGCTCACGGAAGGATCCTGCTCTGTTTCTTGTGCATGTTAAGTAAATGCAGTGCTTTTCATTATTTCAAGCTCTGTAAAGCCATGACTGAGTGCCCAGAAAATGGACAAACAAGTATTCAACTGGCTGGATGAACCATGGCTTTCTGGCATTAAAAGTGCAATATTTATGAGTTAATTTAATCATAGAAGAAAATATTGAGTAGGTGACTGAGTAAAATGATGACTGTGTATTATGTTTTTGCCATGCAGCTGGATAAACATATTCAACGACAGATCTTGGCAAGAACTGCAAAGATGCTCTTGACAATGGCATGAATAAATATTAGGTGCTGCCTCGAATTCACTGCATTTGAGGTCTTGAGCAAAGCCAGATGAGGTTTAGCAGGGAAACAGAGAAGAAGCCACGCATGCACACGGGGATTATGTAAACACTGGAGTCTTTCTCTGCTGCCTGGGAATTGCTCTAACATCCATTTTCATCTACATCACTGACAGATTTTTATTTTTATTTTTTTTACTTACTATCTTTGCACTTCTAGGAGCGTACTTTAGCATGAAAAGCCAGCTTTTGGGAAGCCCATGGCAAATTTTTCAACAACATGGACATGGGGAGGAGAGAAATAAATACTTTGCGTAGACTGCAGAGAGCTGACAAAAAGAACGATTCTATTTTGTAGTGACCCAATCCAACCTACGTAGAGCACTAAATTTAAAAAACTTCTTTAGATGGCTTCTTAAATTTCTTTAGAATATATGGCTTCTGATTCCAAGAAGAACCATAAGGAAAAACAATTGTTTTGAAAAGATATTTCGAAGGGAGGAGATCGGTCACATTAACAGCCCCTTCATGGAGCATTTGTAGCCAGTGCTGAAGGAAGCAGCGTGTGAGAGAGTGTTACAGAAATAGGTCATAGCGAGCTTTTCCCTGTAGAATTGTTGTTTCACTGATAAAGAGAAGATCTTTTCCCCCAGTTTTGTTGAGATATAATTGACATATGAGATTGTATAAGCTTAAGGTGTGAGACATGTTGGTTTGAGATATTTCTTTTGGGGAAAGACCATCACCAGAGCATTGGTGAACACCTCTTTCCCTTCACGTAATTGCCGTATTTTTTCTGTGGTGTCAGCATATAAGATCTATTCTCTAAGCAGCTTTCAGGTATACACTGCATATGGTTAATTACGTTCACCAGGCTGAACATTAGATCTCCCCAAGCTTACTCATCTTGTAACTGCAGATTTGTACCCTTTGGCCAACATTTCTGTATTTCCCCACGCCCTAGCCCCTGGTAACCACCATTCTACTGCCTGTGTCAGTGACTTATTATTATTATTATTTTTTTTAAGATTCTGCATGTAAGTGATAGTGGACAGTATTTGTCTTTCTCTTTCTCTGTTTGACTTATTTCACTTAGAATAATGCCTTCAAGGTGCATGCATGTTTTTGCAAAGGCAGAATTTCCTCCTTTCTCTTAGCTAAATAATATTCCATATATTACACACACACACACACACACACACACACACACACACACGTATATATGTATATGCACACACACAGAACATCTTCCTTCCTACTTTGATGGACATTTAGGTTGTTTTCATGTCTTGGCTGTTGTGGATGATGCTGCAGTTGACATGGGAATGCTGATATCTTTCTGAGACCTTATTTTCATTTCCTTTGAATATATACCCTGCATTGCATTTGCTGGATCATATGTAGTTCTATTCTTAATTTTTGAGAGACCTCTATGCTGTTTTCCAAGTTTCTGTATTCATTTACATTCCCACTAATGGTACACAAAGATTCCCTTTTTGCCACATCCTCACCAATACTTGTTATTTCTTGTCTTTTTGATGATAGTTATCTAAAGGTGTGGGGTGATAGCTCCTTGTAGTTTCCTGATGATCAGTGATACTGAGCACTTTTCATGTGTCTATCTATTGGCTATTTGTATATCTTCTTTGGAAAACTATCTGTTCAGTTCCCCCTGCCCATTTTAAATTAGATTTTTTTTGTTTTGTTATTGAATTTTATGGGTTCTTTATATCTTTTGGATTTTAACCCCTTATCGGATATATGATTTGCCAATATTTTCTCCCATTTCATAGGCTGCCTTTTCATTTTGTTGGTTGTTTCTCTTGCTGTGCAGAAGCTGTATAGTTTGATGTCGTCCCAGTTTTAAGTTTTGCATTTGTTGCTTGTACTTGTGGTGTCATATCTGAAAAATTATTGTCAAAACCAGTGTCAAAAAGGTTTTCCGCTGTGCTTTCCTCTAGGAGTTTTATGGTTTTCAGCTCTTCTGTTTTAAGTCTTTATTTCATTTTGAGTTAATCTTTTTGTGTGGTTTAAGATAGGGGCCCAGTTTCATTCTCGTGCATGTGGTTATCTTAGCTTTCCCAGCACCCTTTATTAAAGAGACTCTGCTTTCCGCATTGAGTATACTTGGCTGCCTTGTCAAATATCAGTTGACTTACACGCAGGGGATTATTTCGGGCTCTCTCTTATTCCATTGCTTTGTGTGTCTGAATTTTTGCAAGTACCATACTGTTTTGATTACTAAAGCTTTGTAATCTCGTTTGAAATCAGGAAGCATGATGCCTTCAGCTTTGTTCTTCATACTTTGGGCGTTCAGGATCTTTTATGGTTTCACATGAGTTTCAGGATTGTTTTTTCTATTTCTTGAAAAATGTCAATAGATTTTTGATAGGGATTGCATTGAATTTATAGATGGTTCTGGGTGGTATGAACTTTGTCTCTTATAGGCAACAGATAACTGGGTCTTGTTTTTTTAATCCATCCAGTTACTCTGTGCCTTTTGATTGGAAAATTTAATTCATTTACATTAGAATACTTATTGATATGTAAGGACTTATTAATGCTGTCTTACTGTTTTCTGGTTGCTTTTTAGTCCCTTTGTTCCTTTCTTCCTTCCTTGCTGCCTTCCTTTGTGAACTGATGATTTTGCATAGTGGCCTGCTTTGATTCTCTTCTCTTTATCTTTTGTGAAGATACTGGAGGTTTTTGCTTGGTGGTTATCATGAGGCTTACATAAAGCATTTTCTAGATATAACATTAACAACCCAACTTGGATTGCATGCAAGAACTCTACCCTTTTACATTCCTGATGTCACAATTTACCTCCCTTTATATGGTGCATTCATTACCAAATTATCATAGTTATAGTTATTTTTAATACTCTTGTCCTTTAAGAAAATTTCTTTTTTTTTAAAGATTTTATTTATTTATTTGCCAGAGAGAGTGAGCACAGGCAGACAGAGTGGCAGAGGGAGAAGCAGGCTCCCTGCGGAGCAAGGAGCCCGATGTGGGACTTGATCCCAGGATGCTGAGATCATGACCTGAGCCAAAGGCAGCCGCTTAACCAACTGAGCCACCCAGGCGTCCCAAGAAAATTTCTGACTGAGGTCTTTGCTTCTCATTTTCTGGAGCACACACACTGTGTCTAGAACAACAACAGAAGAACTATGGTATCTGGGCCACAGTGTACGTGCCACAGACTTCTGCTAAATCTTTAATTTCCTAGATTGCTTTTTATTCTTTGGTCATCTTAGCATTAAAATATGAGGAGAGAATGCATCAGAGAGGCTAGCAAAGCCCATGAGAAAAGAACCCCTAAATGGTTGTGGGTATTCCAGATCCTAGTCTTGTCGTGTGACACTGGGCAAGTCACTTTGCTTCTCTGTACCTCAATTTTTTCAATCTGTAAAATTATAAGAACATTTTCTTGCCCAGCTTTCAGAGTCTAATTGTGAGAGAAAAACTAGATCATTGGGGTGCCTGGGTGGCTCAGTGGGTTAAAGCCTCTGCCTTCAGCTCAGGTCATGATCCCAGGGTCCTGGGATCGAGACCTGCATCGGGCTGTCTGCTCAGCAGGGAGCCTGCTTCCCCCCCTCTCTCTCTGCCTGCCTCTCTGCCTACTTGTGATCTCTTTCTCTGTGCCAAATAAAAATAAATAAAAATCTTTAAAAAAAAAAAACACAAACTAGATCATCTAAAGCATTAGTTTCTTTTGTTATTAAATCACCGTGCATTTAATTGGAACTCTGATTTATTCCTAAAAGGATTTCAGTTGCACTTAGAGAAGTTAAAATACAAACTTAAGATAGGATCATGACAGGGTGCCTGGGTGGCTCACTCCGTGAAGCAAGCATCTGACTCTTTGTTTCAGCTCAGGTCATGATTTTCTGGTGGTGAGATCCAGCCTCACCTCCGGCTCCAGCTCAGTGTGGAGTCTGCTGCTGATTCTCTCTCTCCCTCAGCCCCTACCCCACTGCCTCTCCCCCTCTGTTCCTTCCCTGCTCATGCATGCTCTCTCTCTCCCTCTCTCTCTAAAATAAATAAATAAAATCTTGAAAAAAAAAGATATGACCATGACTACAACTAATACTTCTCAATATAGCCAAGCAAATATGGTGACTCAGAAACTTAATTTTTCCTTATTTTCTTTTGAAGAAACCTCTCAAAATCTAATTTTTTAAAAAAGATTTATTTATTTAGTTTAGAGAGAGGGAGAGTGCACTCAAGTGGGAGAGAGGGGAAGAGGGAGTGGGAGAAAAGCAGACTCCCTGCTAAGGGCAGAGCCCAATGCAGGGCTCGGTCCTACAACCCTGAGATCATGACCTGAGCCAAAGTCAAGAGTCAGATGCTTAACTGACTGAGTCACCCAAGTTCCCCTCAAAATCTTATTTTTAAAAGGAAATCTGGCTCATCTCCCAACTGCTCTGTCTTCCTGGTAACATTCTTAATTGGACATATTCCGCTTTGACATGCATTTACAAATAGATGACTGGAGTGCTTGATCCGCGTGGGGGAATTAGAAGTAGCAAGAGGGGTGTTTGAACATGAAATAACCATAATTTGGTAATGGTTTGGATTTGGGAAAGTGAGAGAGTAAAATGTCAAAAGATGACTCCCAGACTTATACAGATATTGAGAGAAGAAAGATTTGGAGGAATAATTGGGAATTCAGTTTGGGATGTGGTAAATCCAGGAAAAGACCGTAAAGGCATCTGCGATGGTAAAAGAGCACTGAGGTTAAAGGCAGATGACTTCAGTTAGGGTCCTGCCTCTGCTCCAGTATGTATGAATGTGGGGACAAAGACTTACTGTTCCTGAGTTTTGGTGTCCTTATCTATAAAGTGAACATATTAATATCTTTCTCATTACTTTGTTGGGAAGGTAAAATGACAATTTTTAAAAAATGCTTTTTTTTTTTCAAGTAATCTTTACACCCAACTCAGGACTTGAACTCATGGCCCCGAGATTAAGAGTCGCTCATTCCACCAACTGAACCAACCAGGTACCCCAGCGATTTTTTGAGGGCATTTTATAAGGAACTGTCCTATTTCTTGTTACTATAGAGAAATAACACAATGAAACAAGTTTGGACATT
The DNA here is from genome assembly GCF_963455335.1 of Martes martes. Lineage (NCBI taxonomy): Eukaryota > Metazoa > Chordata > Mammalia > Carnivora > Mustelidae > Martes > Martes martes. The sequence goes on from NC_137890.1 coordinate 124,598,938, forward strand.
TTCTCCTGGAAACATCCCCACTGAGTAACAGATACCTTTTTCTTCTTGTCTTTTCACTAACTTACATTGTGTCTTTCATTGAGCTGCCTTGGAGGCCCGCTTTTTCTCTTCTCTACCTTCAGGAGGATGCCTACACCCATGATCTCATCTTGAAGGGCACAAGGAATTAATGTGGAGAAGAGTCTCTTGAGATTCATGGTTAACTAGGGGCAGGAATCATGGCTCTGGAATGCTATGGGCTTCCAGTGAATATTAATTGATTGGGCTTCAGAATTACCACTTAGGTTTTAAACTGGTAAGAAGAAGAAGAGATTTTAGTCAGTCGGGAGAAAACGTCTCCATGCCTGCTCATGTTGGGTTGGGAACATCCATTAACCTCACGAAGTCAAGCCTCAGGTTATCCCTAAAACCCAAGGAAGGACAAAGGCCATGGAAACATGAGGGGGAAGCTAATGTTTCCCCTGCTTAAGTTTCCTCAGGGTGAACTCCTTGATCCCTCCCTACAATGATGTACTGAAAATCTGTGTGTGGTTAACTTATTTTGACCACTCGAAAGCCAAATAGTGAATCTGGCTGCCAACAGCAATGGGATATCTTTGGATATAGCAGAGATCACAGAAGAGGGCAGAATTTACCTGCCTCACACAGAGTCTAAGAAGGCTCATACTTCAAGGGCAAATAGATTCCATTTGTAGAATACAGACTTCATAAAATTTGAACATTTATTAAACCTCAACAAGGGGCAAGGAATACAGAAATATCTGAACTGTGCCTCAGTCTTACAACCTATCTGTGGGGAGAAAACTAGTAAATGAAAGACTTGGTACTAGATAACCTCTCTGTACAGTGAAGCAAGTTTTGTGGTGGTGTTGTCTTTGCCTCATACGTGTATTTTGTGAATCTCTGCTTCCTGCCTGAGAATTTCCAAGTGCAACAACAAAACATAAAAACAGAGGTCCAAATATTTCCATATTTTCCAAGATGGAATGGTGTTTCTGTTAAAAAAATTTTTACAGCTGAGCTCTATGGCCAGTATCTGAACATGAAATTCTTATTTCCTGGGCATTTTAATAAGTGTCTCTAGTATATTTGGAATGATGTCTTGAAATACTGGAATAAGAGGTCAGTCATTAGCAAATTTTCAGATCCATGCAAACTGGCTTGATGCTATGCCTTCCAGTATACATGTATAGGGAGGGTGCATATATGTCACTCCAAAGAGAAGAACCACTTGTCATCTGGTATTTGTAGAGCATTTAGGACAGTAGCTGCACCACAGTAAGTCCTATGTAAGTCTTTATTGCTGCTGCTTCTACGACTAGCATTACAACACCATTAACTATTGGAAAGACTAAGGTTTATGCTGTGACCAGGGGTCAGCTGGGCTGGTTTCATGAGATCTACCAACCCCTGGTGCTTCTCACCTATGAGTGACCCTTTGCCTCTTTGGGAAGACCATCTTTCTAGGTCCACATTTTCACCATTGGCTGGCTCTTGGGAACTGTCAGAGTGCCAAAGGAAGCTTGGGGATGTGGCGAGTGTGGGGGCCATTGCTCTAAGGCAGTGCTTCTCAAATTATGTAGAGTGAAAAGAGAAGTTTTTTTTTGTTTGTTTTTGTTTTTGTTTTTTTTAATTTGCAATCTGTCACAGCCTGATATTTTGGAAGGGGCAATACAAGTAACTAAAAATGGAATAAAAAAACCAATACACACAAAACCCAAGTCCCATTTTTTTATTAGATTCAACAGACATAAACTCATCCTGCCAAATGGATTTCAACATTTTAAATGCTTTCTCTTGATTCTATGCTTGTCTCCTCTCTGAATGGTAACCAAGATTACAACAGCAGGCCCCGTTTTGAATAGCAGTATCTTAAAAGACAGTGAGGAACTCCCAAAGGCCTGTCATTTTCCTGCTGGTCTCCTTTTGTGGAGCTCAGAGGGCTCTCATCGCAGCAGAGGACACTACAGGTCCGCAGGCCTTCGGCCTCAGCTTCACTGGAACGAAGCTGGTGCATACAAGGTGACCGAGAGAGGCCATCAGGGGAAGCTGGGTTCTGCTGGGTGCTGGCCATTGTCTCAGCAGGGGATTTATGCACAGCTAAGCGGTGGGCTGTTTAATGCAGATGCACAGGTGTGGGAACAGTTTGTGATAGGCAGGTTTATGGCATATAAACACATTGTATGATATACTGTAATCAACTCTATAAACAACTTTAAAATTGTCTATACTTCATATTTCCAGCATTTGGTTTTGTTAATCATATGTCTTCCTGACAGCAATTAAATAACCTTGAGAGGAAATGTACACCTGCTGTCTCCCCTGGGGAAACTACATCTCTTTGTTGAATGACATAAGTTCTCTTTAAAGCATAACTGAAGACAGAATTGAATTTGGAGATAGTCTCCTTTCTCTCCTGTTTTCTCTCCAGTTGAAATGGAGGGCTTGGTGTGATAGAGCTGTCTTTTTCTGGATCCCTAGTCTAAGATTCTACTTAAACCGAAACGTTTCACTGAGGGGCTAATTAAAGACAAGAGCTAAATGAGGTTGAGACGAGTATGGCAGAGAGGAGGTCCCACATTCACCTCCTTGGCCTGCACCCCCACTCTTCCCAACCTCTCTACCCCAAGGCTCTCCATTCTGTCAGATTTCCTTCTGGGAACACCAGATCGATCCTGTTTTCCTTCAAACAAAAGAGAACATAACAAAGCATTTGCTTCACTTGGGTCAGGTTCCACACAAAGTCCACTCATTAGGATTGATGAATTAAAAGTCTCTTTTAATTGACAGATGTCGGGCCAGGGGGGATCCTGGGGGCTCAGTGTGGGCTGGGCACCACTACAGCCTGAAGTGGCCAAGTCTTGACTCTGGATCAGTTGGGTGATGCAGGGCATGTTCCCCAACTGGCCTTGGGCAGTAAGTGGGATGGGTACACTGGATGGGCGAGGAGCTGCCCCAGGCGCAATAACTACCAGGCTCCTTGGACTTAGGGCCACAGTACCCCTTGTAACTCTTCCATCCCCATGAGTAGGCTGAACTCATCTAAACCATGTAGCCAGTAGGTAGTCCTGGCCACAAAGTATCACAAAGTGTTCACCAATTGGCCAAGGCCTATGTCTTGGAGCCAGAACTCTGAGGACCTGGGACCCCATCTCCATCATGTTCTGCTGAGTTGATGAGTAGGGAACAGCTCTTCAGAAGAGGAACATGTGCCCTGGAGTCTTTCACTCACTCTTAGAATGGCTCCATCAACTGTCTACTTGTTAAGAAAAATGGCTTCAAAACACAGTGTTTTGTCGGTGTGAAAACAATGCCAGAGCTATTTGACCTTGTTAACAGGGCCCTGACCTGTTGATCTGATGGAGAATGAGAATGTCCTGATACTTATTGGAACTCTAGAAATTTTCTTTCTTGGATCTTCAGGGATAGCTCTGTGAGGGATGAAGGGAAATGACCTGTGGGGTTGGAAGTGTTCCTGTTACCATGGATGATACTACAACTGTCAAGGCAAATTCAAACCAGGGAGGTCACTAGATCACAGGTGGGAGATATGCACCACATCCACAAGGCATCCTGGGATTATCAATGGGACAGGGCCTTGTCTGACATTGCAAGGGAATCTGAAATCATTTCAGAACTGGTTTAGACAGTAGGTCTGGGAGGCAACTATCTTCTTAATGTTGAACCCACTAAATATGGACTGGTTGTTCCCATCTTCCAAGAAAGCTTCTTGGTGCTGGGAAGTGGTTGAGCATCAATGGGGAGGCTATCTATGCATCTAAACCGTGGAGGGTGCAATGGGAAAAGAACATAGTATCTGTGGTATACCTTAAAATGATCAGCTATGGGGGCAACTGGGTGGCTCAGTGGGTTAAAGCCTCTGCCTTCGGCTCAGGTCATGATCTCAGGGTCCTGGGATCAAGTTCCGCATTGGGCTCTCTGCTTGGCAGGGAGCCTGCTTCCTCCTCTCTCTCTGCCTGCCTCTCTGCCTACTTGTGATCTTTCTCTGTCAAATAACTAAATAAAATCTTAAAAAAAAAAAAGATCAGTTATGCATGCCATTTTACTGAACTGGTCAAAAAATGGAGTCTTAACCCCCCATAATTATCTTGACTACAAAGGTAGAGATGCTGGGAATCCAAGAAGATCGAGGTGGTCTACAGATCTGGGTAAAATTGTCCTCATTTCTCTGACCTCACCACCTGCTCTCCCAGTTGAGTTTGCTTAGACTGTGAAGCTGATGATAATTGAAGTTCAAGAGAAAAAGGACACTGCCTGGTGTTGGCTGCTTTGATTTTCCTTGTATAGTACCATCATTGTAATAAACCAACTTCTCTTCCCTACCCAGAGATGGCTTTTCCAACACATTTCAATCAAAGGAACTGAGTGCATTACACTGAGTCTCAATGAACCAAGGATCTGAGCACCACTGATAGTATACCTCATTCTGGGAAGCAAAAGAGAGGACTGAACAATTAAGCTCTGAGTTCATCCATTCCTACCTTTGGAAATTATCTACAATGGGAACTTCCCTCAATTATCTGTTTGATAAGACTTCTTGGTTACTCTAGGACTTTAGTTTGAGAATCAGTGAAGTCACCCTGTTGCCTATGAGAGGGGTTAGCAAGTTTGGCGAACTCAACCATATGCTATTTATTTAATGTCAATTGTCAACCAACCTATTCTCCCCTACAAGTGCAGGAGAGTCTAGAGGGGACGGAAAAGGCTTCTAGGCTGCTAATGTTCAATCTTCTGAAGTTTCTGAAGAAAACTAGTAGCTCTGAATTTCAGTCTGTTTACAGGGATACTATTTTTAAAAATGGATGTGATTCTATTCTGCCTTTTAAAATATGATCAAGGGGTGCCTGGGTGGCTCAATGGGTTAAGCCTCTGCCTTCAGCTTCGGTCATGATCTCGGGGTCCTGGGGTCAAGCCCCGCATCAGGCTCTCTGCTCAGCGCGGAGCCTGCTTCCCCCCTTCTCTCTCTGCCTGCCTCTCTGCCTACTTGTGATCTCTGTCTGTCAAAAAAACAAAACAAAACAAAACAAAACTTTAAAAAAATAAAATAAAATATGATCAAATAAATACATTTATATGTAAAAAAATTATATATCTCCCTATCATTGCTCAGATCCACTAATTCATTAGGAGGTCACAAAATGGTGATATCCTGATTCAATTGGTCTTTATTCATTTGTTAGCTGGAAAACTTCTATAAATAGGAAATTCCCCTGACTCTCTGGTCACTCTGAGACCACGTGTTTTTTGTTTGTTTGTTTGTTTTGTGTTTTAGTTCAATGAATTTGTTCCCTAGCATCCTCTAGAGGGGAGTCTACATTTTTGGTATCATACTGAACTTACGAATTTGAATATACTTGATATGTTTCAACCCATTGCATTTATCAACCTCCTGATGCTCAACTCTTTGATCAGTTGGATCCTCTTTAAGCTGGTAACCAAATCCTTTGGGCAGAACCCCAGTAGTTTTTCATAGCTTCCTTGCTTTCTAGTATGACAGGATATTTTGGACTCATTTAATGAACTTCCTGGAAGTTCATGAGGCCTGGAATCAGCCTCGAGTCAGCTATCTTTCCAAGTGGCTTGGTTCCTTTGGTGGGGAATAGTATTTGGAGACATAATTAAGGTTCCAAGAGTGCCCACTGTCATTGGGTTAGCCATTGTTCACAGGCCTTTCCAGTGGACAGATCTAGAAAATGAGTCCTTTTTAAACATAAAACACATTATGAATCAGAATTCCTACTGCAGATTTATTTGCAGAACGAGAGGGTTTTACTCAATCCCATTGATCCTACATTTGTGTCTGCTCTCACCCAAGCCGATAGTCCCAGTTCCCAGTGACACCAGTATAAAAACATTTTTGCTTTCTCTCACACTACAAACACAATAGTTTCAGACCACCACCAATAACCCAAACAACAACTATATGACTAGTAAATCTATTGAATTACTGTACAACCTAGCAGGGGGATAATGCTAAAGTATAACTTAAAACTTAAAATCAGTAAAATGACTGACACATATGATTCCGTGAAAACAAGTGTTTTACATGTAATCCACATGAGTTATAGCAGGCCCATTTTGCAGATGAGAAAACCAAGACTCAGAGAAATTAAATTCTTGCCAAAGTTTACAGTTAATAAATGGCAGAGATGGGATTTGAACATAAGGAAATTCCAACTCATTGCACACGGAGCCACCTAGATTTCCATTCATTCTAAGCACATTCAGAAAGTCAGAAAATAAACATTTTCCAGACCCCACTCATAATTGGGAAATAAAATCTTATTAATACTTCTAGGCCATTATTATTATTACTATTATTATTATTGGTTTGATACAGACTTCATGCTGAATTGTAGAACTTTAAAGGCACAGGAGTCTTGGGAAAGAGACTTCAGTGTATTTTAAGTATAAAACATCAGTATAGTATGACAGTGAACATGGAAATTTATATCTCTTAGTTCTTATTCTCGATCAGGACTCTGTTACATTCCTGCGGCCTCTTCTTCCTCATATCCCTGTACTATGAAACATCATCTCAACCTTCAGAATCCTGCTTTAAATATAGAAAATTGAAAGAAACTTCAGATCTTTTTGTTTATTATCAGCAAAGACAGTGGCCTTTCTTTTAATGGGAACCATTCAAACTGCTTGTTGGGCTTATAGAGATAGAAGGTGCCAACTGATACACAGTTTCACTTCTTGGTCGGTACTTGGTGTTTGTGCAAGCTAAGCAATCAGTTACAACCTTGATCCCTGTCCTTCCCAGCTTTTAATTTGTTCACATTTTAATTATTCATTTCTTTCTAGTGCATCTCATGCCTAGCCAATAAATACTGAATTTCTCTTTCTGTTTCTTCAAGAAAACTTTTAAAGCCAATTATTCTCTCTCTCAGTCAGGAGCATGGCTATTTCTAGGGGTTTGTGAGAGCATTGCCATTCATCTGTTCATTTCGTAAAGATGTATGAAGCCCTGATTAATATACCAGGCATTGTTCTAGGTGTTAGAGATACAGAGAGGATAAGGTAGACATGTTTTTACTCTCAAGGAACTTACCTTTTTAGGAGGAGACAGAGGAAAAGCAATGAACAAATAAAAGCCAGATAAAGTCAGAGAGAGACTTATTCTGTGAATTAACATTAAATACAGTGATGTGGTAGGGACTGGGATGGGAACTTCCTCCACATGGGTGGTCAGAGAAGTCCCTAAGATATTTTTTAAGGTTTTATTTTTAAGTAATCTCTCCACCCAATGTGGGGCTCGAACTCATAACCCGAGATCAAGAGTCACTCGCTGTGCCAACTGAGCCAGCCAGGCACCCTGTCTAAGATTTGAGCTACATGAAGACTCAGGCATAGAGATGTCAAGGCAGAAGGAACATGTCCAAAGGCCCTGAGGCAGGAATACATTTGGTGTGTCTGAAGATGAGGAAAAGCATAAGAGCTGGAGGGCAGTGAACTACACTGAACCATGTCTAAACCTCCAAGTATTTAAAAATTTGCTTGTTAGTTCATTTATACCTTACCTTGGTCCAAAAAGGATTTAAAATAGCTATTTGAATGTTGCCGTTCCTCAGAGTGCCTATAGATTTTAGAAACATAAAGATGAATCCCTTAGCAGGTAAAGTCCAACAGATAGATCTGCAATGGGATGTATAGACCATCAGTGCAAGATGTTCCTTTTTTTTAGCTCACACACCTTGAAATGTCATTTAAAAAATTATCTTTAAAGAAAATTGTTGCACTGAATTTAATTTCAGATCAACAGACCCATTAAATTCTCTAATTAATCATGGCACGTGCTATTTACCAAACTCCTGTAAAAACAAATTTCTTTTGTACACATTACAAAGAAATGTTACATAAAATTAAGCACCAAGTAATGACTTTAATTTGCGGTTAGTTAATAATACACAGATGATCACGCGGCTGTAAAGGAAGCCGCTTGGGATATTAACAGATATGCTGGCACAGAGGAATTAGAAACAGGCTGACTGTGAGCTCTGGGTGGGGAATAAAGAAGATTCAAGAGTAAATGGATGTTAGATATTTTGGCTTCCAGTAATGGGCAGAGACCCGCTGAAGGCCTTTGCCCAGAGAAGCCTGTCTAAATGACTTTTAGGTTTCTTCGTGAGTTTTAAATTTATTTTTACCTCTTGCCCAGCAAAATGGTTTTAGAAAATTTAATGGAATTTTCATTTCACATAAGCTTGGCTGAATGGCCTTGACTAAAAAGTTCTTTTTTTTTAGCTTTTGGAGAAACTATAATTGTTTCAAGTTCTATGAGCCACTTTAGTAGACAAATTTCTTGGTGCTTAATGAGTCCAAGCTAAAATGTTCAGACTTTATGTTTTTGGAAATAAATATAAAATAGAGTCAAGTCTTAATATCTAAAGTAAATCAACATTATATTTCTCTGAGGCCTATAGGTTACATAAGCAGTCATACAAACAGACACGCAACGATGAAAATTCTCTATCTCATGTTGTAGCAGATGGGATGGAAAACCAACAGCCCAGAGGACTTGTGATGACAATTTGTCTAGATCTTCTAGAAAGAAGGAATGGAAAATTGTCAGGGGACTGAAAATAGCTCGCCTTCCTCTTACAGAACAACTTTTCTGATATTTTCACGATGCCATTGCTCCTATCTGAAAGCCATTGGAAAGGGATTTGCACAATGAAAGATTCATGGCATCTACTCTAGAGAGAGGATCTCAATGGTCTGAGAAGCAGAGACTCCTACGGGTCACTCAGGGCTCCCACCGATTCACAGACTCTTACTTGTCCCTTCATCTGTCCCTGTGCCTCCTTTGTTTGGCATGTGAAATGGGTATCAAGGAACCATTTACTTTATGGTCGTGTTTCAGCTTTCTAAACAGGTGACAAACAGCCCCGTCATCTGTATTGGAGGTGATATCAGTTCCACATTACTTCTCTCAGGCACCTGTGGCTGGTCCCTAGGGCCAGTCTGCAGGTCACTGGGCACTGGGTCAAGTCATTCTTACCAGTCTTGCAGGTTAGGGACCAGGCTGCAAAGGAGGCGGTCTCTTTGACTTGATCCCAAATCTGGGCTCACCATGGTCCTCGACAGGCTTTGGGGCAGTAAGATAATGTAGTGACACAAACAGACACACACCCCATTATGAAACTAATGATGAGCTGAAAATAAAAAGGAAGTTCAAAGAAGGGAAACCTCAGAAAGGGATTGATCAACAACTCTAAGGCAGTATCCTGCTGTGCTCATGTTTTCTGCAAATATTGACTCTGAAAGATTAAACATGCGACTAAGCGCTATGTCATTGTCCCTGGAAAGTGACTTCCATGGGTCTATTTCAGACCAAAGGCAGTGCAGAACAATAGAGGTGAGGGGGGCCCAGAGATAGTGCTGGAGCTTTCCTCCGCTACAGGGAGGGGCAAGTACTATGCGTGTGGTTGCTGTTTATGTGTGTTTTAACTTCTGCTCCATCACCAGTGATAGGAGCGTGACGTATCACACACATGTGTAAATCTACACACACACACACAAACACACACACACTGAGCTGGAAGAAGAAAAGGGTGTTAACAAAGGATCTTTGTTCTTCTTCTTTTGACTTTGCAAAACCATCCCAGACTTCCCCAGAAGTAGTCCGGGACCAAGAAAGAAACTGTTCAGATGGCAGGAGAGCTGGAAATGGGGTGAGATTGGAAGAACGTGTACCGAAGGTTCTGGAGCCTAGGCAGTTCCAACAGCTTGGACTACAAGTCAGAGAAAAAAAGGAATGATTTCTTTTAAAACTGGGCAGCACAGGTTCTAGAAACCAGGGTCCCTCACTGGGGGAGTCCTGGCTGTTTCAAACAGGATCAGCTGGAAGCTGACCAAGAAGCCAAGTGTTAATGCTTTGATGTGAAATATTTGTACAGTATGAGACATGTATTCTTTCACATAAACCTCTCAGAGCAGACTGTCTCAGACTTGGCTCCATGCTGATGGCATGTTTATTGGTCCTGTAATTTGGATTTGGTACGTGGTGGGTCGGATGATGGGTCAGCAAATACTCCCGCCTCCAACTCCTACCCCTCTGAGATACCGTCATGGGGGAGCCTACTTCCCCACTCCACTGATGTTCCCCGTGGCCCCGTGACTTGTCTTGCCCCATGGACCATTAGCAGACACGACACCAACAGAGATGGAAAATATGCTCGTGCAGCTGGGCTTCTGCCGCAAGAAGAAAATACCAAGGCTCATCTGGTGGTCCAGAGAGGACGAAAAAAACATGTTGAGCTGATCTGGACCCAATCTGTGACTTGAAATCAAGACCAGCTAAAGTGAGCCCAGATCAGCCAAATCCAAATGTTTGAGTGAGAATATGATGATGGTTCTTTCAAGCCACTGAGATCAGGGGTAGTTAGAGGTACAGCAACACCGTGTCACCAGAACGGCTGACTGAGCAAGGAAAAAGGGCAAGGAATGTGCCTTGTTACAGCATTTACAGGGCACAGTGAATGAGCATAATGCTGAGGTCCCCAGTGGAGGTGAGTGCTCCGTGCGGGGCATGCCCTGGACGCTCAGGGGCACCATGCTCCTGCCAAACATGGGTCAAGGTCAGAATTTGGCTGCCACTCCCTCTGGCCACACAGGAGGTGTTAAAACTGCTCTTAGGGGGGCACCTGGGTGGCTCAGTGGGTTAAGCCGCTGCCTTCGGCTCGGGTCATGATCCCAGAGTCCTGGGATCGAGCCCCGCATCGGGCTTTCTGCTCAGCGGGGAGCCTGCTTTCCTTCCTCTCTCTGCCTGCCTCTCTGCCTACTTGTGATCTCTGTCTGTCAGATAAATAAATAAAATCTTAAAAAAAAAAACAAAAACTGCTCTTAGGCACATCCGTGTGACAGCAAGGAATATGTCACCCCCGCGACCCCAAGAATGGGTCTCCGAAGGAGGACATCGTTCCATGCAGAAATCAGGAGAAACGGGGTGCTGATTTGTGCCGTCGCTGCTCACAGTATAAACAGGGCTGTCCACCCAGCACTAATCCCAACCACGGGAAAAAATACGTTTCTCTTTTTTTAAGAGAAAGATGGGAGAAGGGCATTTTTAGTGCAGGTTGTGGTTCTTTATGACACAAACTGCTCAGCCCAAGGGAATGGAAATGGATGAAGCATATACAGTCAGATAATGAATGGAGTTGGGGCGAAAAACTGTAAAAGAAACTGCTTGATTTTATTTTTCTATCCATAATGATGTTTGTTTTTACAGTGGTCAGCGTTGCTGTTCTCACTGACATTGAGCATTTGCGGAAAGAGAGCAGTCAGCCCTCTGTGATATCGAAGTGGGTATAATAAGATTTAGTATTATTAATTTATTTGCAAAATAAAATTTCAATTAGATACTAATTGCATGAATTTCTAGGACCACCATTTATTAGACGAGGGAAGTCAAACTACTACATTTGCTGGTCCCCTGGTAGAACTAAGGAGACATTACTTTCATCCTCAAGGAGAGTATGTTGGCCGGATTATTAATGGAGAGGGGAGAGAAGACAGGTTGAGTGGCAGACAATCCTGTCTGGCCCCAGCTTGTAACTTGCAGACATACACCAGGTAGTTGCACCTCCCTGGGCTTCCTGATTGCTGTGCTGGAAAAGGTCCCGGATGTACTGTGAATGAGGCCCGGGGTAACTGAGGTCCCAAGCTGCTCCTCAGTCCAGGCTTCAGCAAGAGCAACCTGGGGGCTCTGTTGAGCAGGCCCCATATTCCCTACCAATGGCTAAAACCATGAATTTCTCTGCAATGCACCGAGCACTGCCAAGAAGGTGCCCTTGGCTACCTACCTCAGCTCTGCTGCAGAGCTCAGTGCTGCCTACTGTGGGCAAAAGGGCTGCAGAGATGCCGGAGACTTCCTGTTGCAGCAGCCCTTGGAACAGGAGGGACTCGCGCGAGGCAAAGTGCAGAAGGTAGCCCTGCCTCTCTTTCTTCATATATCCTGGTTACTTAGGTGCATTTGCACAGGTCTGCCCCTTTAGTGGAGTTCACACAGGGGGCCAGGCGAGGGCTTGAGTGCTGTGTGCACATTCTGCACGTTCAAGCCCCTTGCTCTTCAAATACTTGGAATGGAGAAGTTTGACTGGATTTGAAATTCATTTCCGTTATCACAAGAAATTTCAACATCTACATCGGTCAAAGAAAATAAAAAAGGAGAACTCTTAGATTCCTTAAAGATAATTTCTACTGTTGTAAATTTTTGAATGGCTGTAAAAAATGGCTTTAAATTTTTTATCACCTACTTGTGTGAACAAAGTTTCTCATCAATGGTGACTATCAAGAATTTGAAGAGAGCATTAAAAAGACTTGATCAGGACTTGCTTGTAGCCATTTCAGACATAAAACTTCATATAAAACAGTTATGTGCACGGAAGCAAGCTCAACTTTCTTATTAACATTTTTGGAAAAGATTTTATTTTGAGATTTTATATGAATTTAATATTTAATATCCATCTTGAATGCTCTGTATTTTATTTTTATTATCATAGTAATAAAATACTTTTAAAAATGTGATCAGTGTTTTCACCTAGCCTGTACTGGTGTCCTCAAATCCCCAGGTCATTCCAGCACAGTGTACAAATATTATATCGTGTCTTAGCTTCAAGTAGAGGTCAGAGCACTTGGATGTTAATCCTCGTTTGCTGCTTTCTTTGACCAAATCACATGAGCAACTTGGGCCTCATTTCCCCTGTCTGTAAAATAACTGGATTGGATGAAATTATTTCTAAGGTTTCCTCCAATTGCCAATTGCCAAGTTATTTTTAATGATCTGTCTACTTGTAGGGTCCTGTCTAGGCTCCCTTTCTCGTTAGGATACATCTTAGTAATTGGTCAGTGGTTTTTCAATAACTTCAATATCAAATGGTCTTGCTACAAACCAAAGGAATTTGTATGCATTACACAGATAATGGAATTAGGGATTAGTTTGTGACCAAAACATTTATTAGAAAGGAAAATTGAGCCAATACCTTGACTCCAAAGAACTCAAGGTGCTATACTAATGCCACAAGCCTATTTGTTCGAGTTAAAATTTCTGCAAGCATTTGCCTTGTTCCTTTAAGTTTAGGAACACAGCACAATTTGAAGGAAGCCATAATATGATATGACATGACATGATGTGCTGTGATGGGAGTGCAAGCTCCGTTTGTGTTTAGAAGGTACTGCTGGTATGGACTGTGCCCAGGTCAATCACTTTTACATCCCAATAATACTGCCCATTTACTTCTAAGCCATCTCTTTCCACCTTTGGAAACAACTCTCTCAGATTGAGAGTGAGGCTGAGGATCTGAAAGACAGTCACTAGTTGTAAGTCAACTTGCTCTGAGCTAGAATTCTACCTTACTCGCCTTCTCCTCCCCAGTCCCCTGCCCCTTTATGAGCAGACACAGATAATAATAATAATAATAATGATAATAATAATTAAAAAATAAATGAGCTGGATACATTCAGCATTCAAAGCCAGATAAAAACCCTACAGTAGACCTTAAAATTCACATAGTTTAGGAAGAGGTCTGGAAAAGTACATTGCTGGACATCAGAAAAAATTGAAGCATGGAAACATCCATTTCAAAGGAAAGGACTCAAAGAATAATTGAGCATGTGTGATATGATCACACATGGACAGCTTTGCACAGACCACTGACTATGTCAGTGCATGACCTTAAATGCTCATAGGCACTCCTAGAATTAGAAATATGTGCAGCCTGGAGAAGTCTGAGTAAGAGAGAAAGTAGTAGGCATGTCTCATGATGCCTTATACTCCCTTCTGAACTGTGTATCCAGTCTTTCGGGGAAGATTGAACATCAAAAGCTATGTGAAGAAATGATCTAACATTGTCAGCTCATTTGTTCTGTGGATTAGTGTCAACATCACACAAAACAGGCACTCCGCGGTGGAAGCAGGAGTTCAGGGTTTGGTCTTTGGGTGAAGAAGATAAAGCAAAGGTCAGGAATTAGTGAGGCCTTAAAAACAATGGGGTCTTTTGGGTTCCAGCAAGAACTCAAGTTGCATAAATGGAGCATTTAGTAAAGATGAAAGACACCATAGAACACTGTCTATAAATTCAAGAGCCTATATTGTAAGCCTCTAGGAAGGAAATCCCATTTATTAAGCACATATGTAGGGCACTGTGGTATGTGCTTTCACATCCTTTGAGCGAACTGTTACCATAGTACCATTCCCGTTCTAATTGGTGAGGAAATAGAACTAATGGAAAGGTACAACATTTGTTACAAAATTTGTTGTTGACTGTAGACATGGTGGGTTTGTTTCTTGGCCTAATTGACGGGATATTCTCAAACATCACAGTATCTTCCATATTGGCTCCATGGCATACCGCCGTTACAGCCATGTTCCTTAAAATCTTGAGGATTTTCATCTTAGTATTTCTGATCTAAATTCAGTCACCCAAGTATGAGGCACTTTAAATGTTTCCCAGGCATTTATTTGAAAGGGAAACATTTCTTAATGAGTTCTACCAGAAAGCCAAGAGCAATTCTCTATAGGGTTGGGGGTACCTCAGTGATGGGAGTATATCCTCTGGGTTCTGGAGCTGCCAAGGTGGCCACGCTGCTACAATACTTTTTTCCTTCCACTTTTTTGTCTGCATACTCCTTGATTGACTCTTCATGTGATGATTTTGGGATATTTATTGTAGGAGGAGTCGGAAGATAATTCAGTCTTTCCTCTAACAAGATTGATCAAAACTTGAGTGTGTGTTAATGATAGGTTAGAAAAGTTACTTTCAGCTTCAAAACTTACTACTACAAATGGTCTACCTGTGAATTTCAACCGTAATTACATTCCAAGAACAGGTAATGCTCCAAAGAGAAAGTAAGGTCCTGAAAATGAGACTTCTAGTTCATAATGTGGCCAGAGCTGACCAGAGGCAGTCATAGCATAGCTCGAGAAGCTGGAAATTCAAGGTCTTTTTCAAGGCACAGGTGCCGCCTGCAGGAGAAAGCCATCACTTGAGCTAGGAGACAAAGAGCATTGCCTCAGCCTGGGGGCCTCACTGCCCTTGACTGTGGTGGTCTTGGGGCTGCTGGTGGGGCTGGCATGCTGGGCACAATCTCTCCATCCTCCTGGTCCTTAACGACAACTTCTTCTGGTGGGCCACCTTGAGCCTCCTGGCCCAGTTTTGCCTTCAACGAGAAGTAACTGAACCAAGCACTGCTCGTTACCACCTTTGACCTGGTCTTTATGGCCACCTGGCATCCTGACCTCTGTTCTCGGGTCAGTCCTGATGAGGAAGAGGGAGGGGAGGACTTGGAGCTGGAAAGTGGGGAGGGGGACTTCCCGGCTTGATCAAGTCTCTAAAAGCTGTGGCCTGCAGTTAGAAACACCTCCCAAGCACAAAACTGCAGAGGAATTTACATATATGGCATTGCCATAAAAGGCTGAAGCAAAGAGTCCCTTTCTAAAACCATCAATAATAAACACATTTTGATCAATCATGCTGGAGGAAAGACTGAATTACTTGTCTATCCTTTTTCTTGGAAGCATTACAAAATCGTTATTATAAAGAGGCAATCAAAGAGTATGGAGGCCAGAAATGTAGGGAAACCAGCATTACAGAACTGTACCAGTTCTAATAAACCAATAAAAATATTTTTCTGTTTTTCAGTTATTTTTCTGGATTTTTTGGAAATTTGTGGTATTCGTTAGTGTTATAAAATTTCTGATTTGATGCAATTTCTTTACCCGTTCAAATTAATTTTTCCTATCATACCTGGTTTTACATTCATCTTTTAAAATTCTTTTTCTTAAAGAAGGCCCCATAAGTTGAAGCTTCAGGTGCCACCAACTGGGATCGGTCCCTTCTGTTCACTTCTATTAAGACCCAGAAGGGATGCCCAGCATCCCTGTGTCCTCAAGGCTGGTGTCTCTGCCAATAAGGATATTAGGTGCCTGGTAGGGTTTCATAGAAAGGACATGGATCAGAGTGGGATTTGAGTTCTATTTCTGGATTAAACCTTGTTCTAATTATGTGCCCCTGGGGCAACACTGTAGTGCTCCGTGTAGTGCCCTATGTAGAAGAAAGCATCCAATGAAAAGGAAAAAACTATTGCTATCATGCTTTTTCCTCCAGCAAGCAGCAAACTGAGCTTACCTGTAGCGTCTTGGTGAAGCTTTCCATCTAAAGATGCTGTACCCACATCACCTTTGAGACCAGTTGAAAACTGTCACATGTCTTTTTCCAAATTTCCCCATGTGGAGTTGGTGGTTGTGGTGACTTTCCTGTTTTTCCTTTTCCTTTTGTTATATATGGAAGTAGTAGAAACATTCATTTCTCCCGTTTCCACTTCTCAATCTTTTTACCTTACTCAACCCATCTTCCTCTGCATCCTCATTAGCCTCCCACCCAGTCAATATCCCGGATAATGACAGCCGTCCATTACCCTCTTCCAGCTCTTCCAGAGACCTGTGAAACATCCTAGAATCAGGCTGATATTCCCCTCTCCCAGACAGAGCAAGAGATGAGGGGAGCCGGGGAGAGGGCAGCCTTGTTCACGTTTGGGGAGGTCCGCTAGCAAACAAGTCCACAGTGCTTTGTGCTCCCTGCTGGTCACCCAATGGGATCACCTGCACCCCTTTGGTTCCTGAAGAAGAAACCCTTGACCTGTATTCTCTTCCTTGTTACATCCTTACCCCATCCCAAGGTACTTTGGGCTTCTGAAATGTGCAGAACATGAGCAAATGAAAACAGGGAAATAATCTGTAAGGTCAGTGGCTGATCAGCCACACTTAAATATCTAAGAAAGGAGAATAACACCCTTCAAGGTGTCATCAGCCAACAAGAAGAGCAATGAGTTGGTCCCATTTGGAATTTTTCTGTGTCTCTATAAATTTGTTTCTCAAGGTAAATCACCAGTCTGTCTAGCCACATTTGTTAACAATGCATGTAACTCTTAACGGCATCTCAAAAGCATACTTATTCTCAATTTCGCTTCTCATTCGTTTTTATGATGCTAGAGAAATTCAGATTATATAGGCTTTCTTTGTGCTGAGATGGTAATTTTATATCACTGTAGATTAATAGCATTTTTAGTGATATTTGGTATCACTCATTTGTCTCCTGTGGTCGTAAAGATATATATTTTTTCTAATTTGGCTTTGCCAACAAATAAAAAATAAGAGTCTTTTTCTGTTGAATGAGCGAAAAAATCATTCTGATCATGAAGAATTATTCCCTTTTAACATACCCACAATCTACCGTCTAATTGTTTTTGTTATTGCGGCAATACAGTGTCTACAAGAATGTGTATGCATGCCTGCTTGCATGCATACAGTTCAACCTGCAGAAGAATCTCTCCTGGTTGCTACTTGACCTTGACTTTGAGACTTTGAGTTCTGATTACGGAGCGTCCAGCTTCTCTGTTGAGAGCCTGTTTGTCCAAGCATCTCTGCTTAGGAAGGCAGAAATCTCCTGTTTCTTCCCCTACCCTTCCCTTCGCCTTGGAGTTTTGCAGAGACCTCTACTTTGTGAGCATCTTGATGTGTCTGGAATTCTATTCTGAGAACTGGTCCTGCCGTACTCACTCGGAGCAAGTACCCATTCCAGGGACGGTTATTATGGAGTAGAAAGGCAGTCAGACTCACTTTAGCTATCAGCTTTTAAGAGCTTCCTCCATCTGCTAAAATGTGCGCTGCAAAGTTGCACATAAAATGCTGATTAGTACCTCCGTGCAGATTCATATAATGATCCACTCTCTCTTGGTTTACATCACACTCTCCTAACTACCTATTCACCTGTTCTATTGGAAAATTTTAATCATCTCTCTGACATTAGCTTGGCAATTTCAGCGGCCACTTCACAATCTTTCAAAGTCTTTCTGCTCCATTTCATTCCTATTTCTTTTCTGCTTGTGTTAATTATTTTTGCAGCCAGCATACGTGTTTGTCAATAATGCATTACATTTTCCATGTGTCAGTTCCTCAGCCCATCAAAGAACCCTGCTTTTTACATTCGGAATCTATTTTCGCCTTTCCCTACTCAGCTCATTTTGCTCTGGGCCTGCCTCTACTCGTCATTCCAAATCCACTGGAAGTTGCCTGAAACTTGACACTTGCAAAGCAGTTCCCAGTTTAATCGGGTCTGGGGCTCCAAAGAGCTTTAGGTTGGAGCCCTCAGTGGGCTGCAAGGTGTCTCAGAGCCCTTTGACTTCTTTGGAACCCGAGATAATTTCAGAGGCCTCACTTTCTGGGATGCCCACTTCTGGAATGTGCACAACATAGTTCTCCCATCTTGAATCAAGGACCAGGACCTAAATCCCGCAGTAAGCTTGAGGATCATGAAAACCAGTCCTGACTCTAGTGGCTCCATTTCCAATGTGATGACTTTGCTTACTGAAAAAAAAGCCTTCTCTCTAGAAAAGAAATTTTTAAACTTGTGTTTAGTTGACACCCACTGTTCCATTAGTTTCTGGTGTAACAATGTAATAATTCAAACTCTCTATACATTATGCCGTGCTCACAAGTGTAGCTCCCATCTGTCACCATACGGCCCTATTAAAATATCATTGACTGTATTCCCTATGCCGTGCCTTTCATCCCTGTGACTTAGTCATTCCAGAACTGGAAGCCTGTAGCTCCCACTCCCCTTCACCCCTTCTGCCCATCCCCTCAGCCCCTTTCCTCTTGCAACCATCAGTTTGTTCTCTGTTTGTAGGTCTGATTCTGCTGAAAAACGTTTCTCTTACGGCCACTCAAAAAAACACCTAGCATAGTGCCAGGCACATACCAAAGCTCCGTAAATACTTATACAATCGAATGTGTTGTGAAAGGCTTCAGACCCACAGGCTGTCATTTTGGGGGATGCGGATGGGAGGCATGTTGCTCCTTTAAAAAAAGTCAGTACCATTCTCCCCTCTGTCCCAGCATAACCTATTCTTGGGGATTTTCCAGTGGTTATCATTTCCTTTTTCATGATTGCTGTCACGGCTACCTACAAGTCGCCCTAATCCCAAGACTCTTTTGTCGTTGCTTCTGAGAATTGACTGGCTGGTTCCCTCTCACAGGCCAAGGAAGCGCCATTTTCAGAAAACTCCCTGCTTCTCAGAATGAATGCCCTTTTGGTGAAGGGCACCTGAAGGGAAGTTTCTTTTCTTGCTTTGCTTTTGTTTCAGATTCCCCTGGGGGTTACACATATCCTGTTCGAATTCCCCGGTTCCTTGGGGAAGCACTCAGCCTGTGACGGGAAGAGAAGGGACGTGGGCCCCAAGCCCCGTGGACAGGGAGGGAACAGAGGCTCCTCTGAGTCTGGGCTGCCACTTTGTTTCCTCCTCTGCCCAAGTACGTCACTCGTGTGCACGGGAAACTTCCAAGTGCCACACACTGACCCTTGGTAAGATTCCATTTCTTACTTCCCATCTCTATGACCTTCAGTTGCCAGCTCCTTCTGATATTTTTAACCGCGTTCTATCGCCTGGGAGCCCTCTGTTTCCACGCTGCAGGAGAATGTTGGAAATGGCCGGGCCGAGGAAACACCAGTGTGGGGAGATGGGGATGCTCTGAGGGGTAGGAACAGAAGCTCAGACTTCGAAACAGTTAGGTCCCACGTGCTTCAGGATTTGAGGTTATCAGACATTTCTTGTATCGTTAGCTCTTTTTCAATAATCACAGGTGATCATTTTCTGCTAATTGTCCCACAGGGAACAAAACTGCGTTTCAATATTTTTTGTTTTCTGTCCGGCAGTCTCGTGGATAAGCAGAGGCATTGACAGAGGTTGACTGAGGGAGGAGACAGGGACAGTAAAGTCATATTTCATTCACCGTTCAGATAATCACCTGGTTGTGACCGATCATGTAGAAATAGATGCCTTCTCTCCAGGAGGTAGCTTCTCTCTCTAGATCTTTCTAAAAATACCTTCTTGAATTTAAAGACCACCAATTTAAAGATATGACTTTCCAGGACAGAAGACCTCTGGTGGAGTCTTTCATTCACACTAATAAGAAGGTGAAACATGGCACCACCTCTTGCCTCAGTGATCTTGTATTTGAAGTGGACACAGGACGGACGATGTGCAGCTTACCTCTTCCACTTCGTGTCAAGCTCTGATACCTGAGTCTGGCAAAGACATTGCCTTCCTCGGCTGCTCCCTGGTTTGCCTGGCTAAATAAAAATGAACTGTTAGTTTTATTTGGTTTACTAACTCCATGGGTTAGGATAATCTAATAATTAGGATAATAATTGGGATAATTTTGTGAGACGAAATGTGGACAAATTCTCTGTACTTCTTTATGGGCAATATCTACAGTTAATCATGCTTTGAGAAAACATTTCCTTAGAACGGTCATTGGAAAGGGTTTTGTTAAGAAAAGTTGAAAGCTGGGGATGGGGGAGGGGTCCCTATATCACACCCTCTGCTGAATTAAAACAAAATAAGGCTTCCATAAAATCCAGTTAACTCTAGCCAGTGATAGTCTCCCCCCCCCCCAGTTTCCACATGTGTCAAATTGGGATTATGAAATTACCTGTCTCATGGGTTTCTTGGGACTACTTCATATAACTTTTGGAAGTACCTGGTACATAGTAAGTATTCTATAAATGTTAGCAATCATTATTATCAACTAATAAAATTCCTAGTTGCCCTCACAACATATGACCCATTAGGGAGAGGTTGCAAACTAACAGGCCACAAACAGGTTGCAGTCATGAACAGAGTTGCAGAAACTTTTTAGCTGCTGCATTTTACAAGTGAGAGATTTTGCACACATACAAAAAAAAAAAAAAAAAAAAAAAAGAAAGAAAGCTATTTCCAATTTTGCTTTACAATGAGAGGACCCAGGGTGTGAGGCATGTATTTCTTAAAGGCAGCATGGGCTGAGCTGAAGGACCCTTTTAGAGGGTGTGTCTGGCCAGTTAGCAAAATCCCCACTGTGTCCTGCTGGGCTCCAGGCAAGGCCCCTTGGCCCATGGAGCATTTGCATTTCCCTCTCCTGTCTTAGACCCTACCAGGCACTTTGAAATAGGCGCCGATATTTTGCTTTACCCTAAGCATGAGACGCATGGTTGGGTGACATTACCCACATTTCTGAGTTGAGGAAACTAATAAAAGAGAAGGTTAAGTGACCTAAAAAAAGGGGCACAGTGAGTCTCTGGGGACCGGGACTCAAACCCAGAGCCCCTTCTTCTGCAGCGTCATGTCGCTTCCCCAGCCTGGTGCACAAACTCCTTCCTAAGTTTTCTGCAGAAGCGGCTTGTCCTCTGTCAGTTCACCAATTGCTGTGACAACACGATGTGCCAGCATCGAATGGTAAGTTAAAATGTGACCTAAGGTGTCCGAGGAATGTCCTCTCCACTCCGCTAATAAGAGACAGGCCGTCTCTAAATATTTGCATGGAGTCTGTCTCCGAAGATAATTCAGTGTCCGTGTGGCTCTCTTTCACCTCTACTTATTTCCATTACCTTGCATATTAGCTATGTCAAGTTGATGGGCCTGCCGTTCCCCAGGGTGGCTATTATAAATATGGTGTTACAGTGGAACGCTTCCAGTCTTCTGGAACATCATTTGAACTAAGCAAGTTCTCTATAATGATCATTAATGATGTATTGCTTGCATATAAATGTTGGATATTAATCTTTTGTTTACTTTCTCTATGCCATCAGACTTTTTAGAGGTTCTTTGTAACATGCTCTTAATTGATGATGAGCAGTAGTTTCTGCATTTGGGAAAGTGATTTTTTTTCAGCTGACAATGCACTGTGGCCGGTGAAGGCTTAATCTCAGAGCCCTGGCTGATAGACCCACTTCGCTTGGCAGATAACGGCTGCCCAGAGCTCTTGGAGTTCACGTATAACTAACAGCAAGGTGTAAAACCTCACTGAGCCAAGACTGTCTGTTGGCTCATATGTTTCATGAGTTGGAGACAGGAACCTGTTGATGCCAGGAAGTCCCTGCCCAATGACTGGGATGCGCCCATTCACCAGTTCTGGAAGGGAGGACATGGTGGGTGCTGGATACATTCTGTTCCTTTCTCACAGGACCTGAATTGGGCCCATGCTGTAGTGGGTCTGAGGGCTTCATCTGGTTTGGATCCTTTGATAAATCCCCTTTTGCCAAGACCCAGAACTCAGGTGCTGGGTTAAATCTAAAAGGGTCTCCCATGACTTGGGACGGACTCTTCTTTCTGTATTGAATTAGACCGGAAGAAATGCCTGCAGTTGGGTTTAATTTGACTTCATACTGGGGGATTGCCCAGGAATAGACTGGCATATGTGCAGGAAACGATGAGACGTGAATGTTCTTTGTGGCACGAGGTTACTCAGTAAGACAGGGGCTCAGGAGTAAGACAGACTGTATTTGAAACCCCGTTCTGCCACTTACTACCTGTGTAACTTTAAGAAAGTTTCTTTTTTGTGCATGGCTGTTGTAGATTGTGTGGTTCCCCCCCCACACCCAGGGTTACTGAGATATAATTAACATATAACAGTATATAAGTTTAACATGTATTTAAGCTTTCTTAAACCCTATTTAAGCCTTGTTTTTGTTTAATAGAAAGACGAATGGTACTCACTTGATGGGGTTGTTATGAGAGTTAAATGACTGTGTGTGTGTGTGTGTGTGTGTGTGTATATATATATATATATATATATATATATGTCATAGCCCAAAATCTAGTACAAAGCAAGTGCTCAGTACAAAGTACAAAACTGTAATAGTAATTTTTTATTACATGTCATTATTATTGTTATTTGTGATGACGCTGATGTCGGCCTTAGCTGTAGAGACCTCTCCTGACGTTACTCAACCTGGAAGAGAAAGGCTATTTGCTGGGCTGTCACCATGTACATATCCCTGTTCCACCTGTCTCTGTTATCAGAAGTTAAATGTGACAGAGGTAAAGGAGACTTTGCTGGGGTTAGTTATGAGCAGGATGAGGAAATGGCCCTGTGCCCAAACTGCAAATTCACCGCAAGTCTTTTATGATAAGGAATGCACATTAAAACCTGTTAGATGCAGACATGCTTCTGACATGTAGACTCATGTCTGAGGAAAGTGGAGGATCTCATGGGAGAAGCCAGGCATAGACACGGAGGCCGCTGAGGCAGGCATGTCATGGTCAGGGGTCATGTGGAAGTGGGTAAGTCCCATGGTTGCTCAATACCAGTAACTGTGGTCATGGGTGGGACGTGTAATCTCCTCTGTCCTTTACATTTTCATCACCCCTCACTTGAACTTTGTGAAAAGCTAACACCATGTTCCCTGCCATTATCCTTTTCCTGCTCAAGTTCATTCTTCCACACTGCTGGCAGAATGATCTTTCTAGAGCACAGCTCCAATTATGCCCTCTCTGTCCTATGGTCTTTGCTAGGGCCCAGTGTATACCCAAGTCAGTCTAGTGGCCAGAACTAACAGCTAAACCCCTTAAGCCTATGCATACTATTGCCAATCCCTTGAGCCCCGAATCCAGGAGGAGTTGGTGGCCCCACACTAGAGGACAGTACTGGGAAGAGGCTGGAAAACTCAAGGAGGGCTTATCACCACTCCCTCTGAGCATTCACCACCCAGTGGGCTGCAGTGGAGAGAGATGAAAGGAAGACACACATGTGTTTCCCATCTTGCCTGGTGATTAAGTGTTTTCACAAGCAAGGAGATGTGTGTGGTTTCATATGCCCGAAAACTTGTTCGATCCCCAAAGCTGAGTCTGGAATCCTCCTGAAGCATCACTAGAGAGGACTGGGGACTTCCCTTTTTCAATCAATTCCATTTTCCCTTTGTAAATTAATAGTCGTCTTACTGCCTGGGTGCCCATAAAGTACCAGCCTTCTACTTTTCTTTAAGTACACACTTGTACTATCTGTTTGGAAGGTGATTCTTGGGGAAGTTTCCATTACATATGGCTTTTTCATGTTTTCTGAATAGTCACTTACAGTGTGTAAATAGAAGTTGAGGCCACTCATCTTCAGATTTCTTTAAGAAAAACTGAGTTTTTCCTTGACAAGTAAAGCAATGAGTCCTTCAAATCCCGGAGGACTTGCCTTAAAGGCAAGCAAGGTCACTTGGGCAGAGGTAGAATGTACAGCACCTCCCGGTCTTGCGCCATTGTTCTCAATCTCCTAGTCCCCACAGCAGCAAGCTGGAGAACTCTGCCTCTCTCTCTTGGGGATTTGGATTTTCTTGGAGGACTAGCTCCATGGTGATCATGCGACAGCCTGCCTCAGGCCCTTTGACTTTGCTCCTGACTGGGCGACCAGTATCTGACATGTTCCCATTTTAATACTCAAAACCAAGAAAGAAGCATTCTATCTAGCCCTTCCTCAATACTGATCTCACAAAAAGTAAAGACTGGGAAAGCTTTTTTTTTTTTAAATGATCCCTGGTATTCTCAGATTTACCTGCCTGACACAAATCAGAAAGCCTCTGGTCTCTGATTTTCCATTGAGCCCAAAGCACATTGGCTTCTGGCACAAGCCAAAGACTCTGGGGAATGTGCATGTCCTCTGGCAGCATTGACTGTTCTAGTCAAAAAGACTGTCAAAAAGACTTATTTGTCAAAAAGACTTATTTACCACAATTTACTTACAAAAATATTTTGTTTCAAACACCGGATCCCAAGCATTTCATGAACATACAGGGAGTAGCTACCTATTTTTCTCCTTTTCAGAGAGGAGAACTCATGAGCGTGAAAATGTTCCTTAAAGACTTGCTGGAATTGAGAGAACCTGCTGGTCCTCCAGGCAAGACTTCCATATAGAAAATCATTGGTTTGTAAGTCTGATCAATTGAGAGTCTAGCAAAATGATTGGCTCCCCAGATTATTAACCTGTGTCCCAAATCTGCTTTCTTAAATACAGGACTACTTTGCCCTCCTCACCCCTGTTTGTCACCAGAGATACAACCCGAGAAATGCCTGTCATAAAAGCCTGTACTCAGCAGCATTTTTCTTCTGAAGTTAACAGTGTGCAAAACAAAAATAGTAGTTAGTGATTTCCTACAGCCCCAAACTGCTTTGTTCTTCCAACAGAAATGCTGCAGCACATTGCTGCAAAATGTGGACTGGGACCCTTGGGTATTTTACAACAAGTGAACAATGGCTGAGTCATTTAATTTAAGAAACACAGCTAGCTAAGCACTCATTTATTTGTGCAAAAAATTCAGTGGGCTTTTATCATGCTTGTACAAGATCCAGTTTTCTGAAGACTCCGTAAATCCATAAATACCCTTTGACATGATGGGCCATTACGGCTCTTAAAGACTCATTGCTGTCTGTTGGATCAAACTCGTGGTTCATGTTGAAGTCTGGGAAGATTTATATGTCAACCATTCCAAATCATATCTCTACTTAAAACTCACTATCTTGAGAACGAACTGTAAACTATTTTTGCCTGCTGGTATGAAGCATTATTCCCAGCCAAAAGAGTCTTAGAGACATTTCAACTCTCGAGGCTCACATCTGTACGCACCTGCAACCAAATATCTTTCCCTTTTCTTCTCCCTGGGGGATGGAAGTCAGCTTGGTAGATAAGTCTCAGAGTCTCAGACCTACCACTTAACTCCAACTTGACCTGAGCCACATAAATCACTTAATCTTTTAGAGAGATGAGTGTTGGAATGAAGAGTTGAATTTCTTACCAAAGGTCATTTATTAAGTTTCTGCTCATGACTGGAAGGAGAAGCAGGGCAGTGCCGCCTCATTAAAAGATTCAGAAGAAACCTTCAAGAAGCCGGGAGTAGTAAGCAATGTCATGCGGGAGTGAAGATTAAAGAGAATGAGAACTCTGAAAAGAATCTTGGGTTCCAACCTCTCCCTCACTCCTCCAACCCAACAAGGCATTTGGTCTTGTTCGTTTTACCTCCATGGTGTCTCTCTGGCCCAGCCCCCACTCTCCATTCCTTCTGCGATAACCTTAGTTCAGGCCATCAGCACTTCTCCCTGGACTCTTGGTTTCTGTTTGTCCACACGCAGAAGGCATTGCTTTGTAATGCGTGGAACTAATCATATGGCAAACGGGATCTTCCACAACTGGAAGGGGCTCCTACTCTCCTAATTGCCCCACTTCCTACCATTCCCTGAGAACATCTTGGCTCATTCCTATCCCTCTGCCTAGAATATTCTGTCACATCTCTGCTCTCACTCTTTGAAATCCTAGACTCCCATGAAGCCCCCTCAGTCCACCTAATGAAAATACATAGCTCCTGCCTCATTTGCCATGCCCTCAAAGCACTATCTTTGTAAACTCAATACGATGTATTTCTAAACTCAAAATGATGTCTTATCTTGTTCTGTGTATTCATCTGTGTACATCTGCTTTGCCCCAAGATTATAAGCTCGGTGAAGGCAGAGTTCATATCACCCAATATCTAGCACAGGGCCCCATATGTAGATATGCTCAGCAAACATGCACTGACTAAATGAGTATATGTACACAGGTCAGTAGACTTGGCAATTGGTGTTTGAAATAGGAGAGTTAATGGAGTCATCGAAATGGAACTCAGAGTTGAAGACAGTAAAGTGAGAGGAAGGTTGGTGAGAAAACAGAAGTCTTTTGCAAGATATTATAAAAATATCATATGCATGTATAGGGTTTTTATTTATGGAGGTTGATCTCATGTTCCTCTGGCTTATGTCTTCCTATTTCTCTTCTGTCTATAGCCTAAAGAAATTCTCTTTCTTATCATTCCCCTATCCAGCACTGTAAAATCAACCATATACAGCAAGCTCCCTGCTGACCTCAAAGCCTTGTTGAGTTAATAGGATTGACATCGAAATATTAATATTTCTGTAGTCTGGTTTCATTTCTGCTCCACCCAACATTCCTGCTGGTGCATTCTGACATACCAGCTGTTTTCTCAATCCTCTTTGTCTTCAGAGCATTTTGGAATTATCTCGAAGTCAATACAAGTCTTCATTTTCATCTCATTTTTCCTTTTTCTTATTTTCCCTGCAAATTAACTTGCATTTTATTCTTGCCCCTTAAAAAAAATTGAAGGCCAGCACCTGATGTCATTTATATTCACTCAGACCCTTCTGAAGAGATCCTTTCTGCTTCTCAGTGTCACTGATTTCCTGTGAGCACAACACCTTTTCATCTGTACCCCTTCAGGCACATGTCAGGACACTGAAGATCCTCTGGTCTCTCAGAGTCTTCAAACAGCCTTGGTAACATCCTTGTGATGACAGCCTAGGGTTGTCCTTGCTTTGGCTTCCTTCCTAATAGCCAACCTTTACCCTGTTTTACCCATTTCCCCACTTTCCCTGTCTATAGCTATGACTGACCTCTCAGTCATAGCTATAGACCCCTCATCAACTACTGGGTAAGTTGCCACACGGTTTTGTTACTTATTGTCACCAAGCCAGCTTCTAGAATGGCGTCCGTGTGACTCCCCCATACTCACTATTCGCCTCTGATTATCGCAAAGGATTTCTGTTTCTCAGCTGAGGCTCCTCAATGATAGAGAATCCTGAAACATCAGGTGGAGAGCGGGACCAAGCCAATTCTGTTTCTAATTTGATCTGATTCTAGGACTTCCCGCCTCTCCTCTGTACCCACTGTGCCAGCTTCTGTGTCTTTTTCCTCCTACATGCCTTCTGATGCTTTTCTGTAGTGACCTAGCAAAATCCTTCTTCCCCTTTCCTCTCCGCACCTCAAATTCACTTAACCTTGCCTACAGAGTTATTCTTTGGAAGAAGAGCTAAAAATTGTTGAGCTCTTCCTGGGAGCCAGCCATTGTACTTTGCACGTTCTTTGGATTACTTCATTTGTTCCTCATCACAGTCTCATGATGAAAGTACTACTACTTCATGCCCACTTCATAGAACCGAGAACCGAGGTTTAAAGGGGGGAAATAACTTGCTGGGGTTCCACAGCCAGAGAACAACAGCATGGGCATTCCACCTGTCCGCGCGTGCGGTAGCCGGCATGCTGGGGGGCCGTGCTCTGTGAAGCCAGGGGTGATCACCGACTGCAGGGGCAGTGGGGCAGGACAGAGATGCTGACATCTCACCTTCAGTCCACTATGTCCCAGACAGCCTCCCTGGAAGGGCGCCTAGTGACAGCTACCATAGAAATGACCTTTCTCCACACATGTTCAGGCTACTTCCATCTGGTTGGGAGACCGGGGTAGCTCCCTGCAACCTTGGCTAATTATGGACAGAGCCCTTCTTTTTTATTTTATTTTTTTAAGAGAGTGAAAGAATGAGGGTGAGTGGGGGTGGAGGGACAGAGGGAGAGAGAGAGAATCTCAAGCAGACCCCACACTTAGTGTGGAGCCCAAGGTGGGGCTCGATATCATGACCCTGAATTCAAGACCTGAGCAGAAATCAAGAGTCTGACACTTAACTGACTGAGACACCCAGGTGCCCCATGGACTGGTCCCTTTTTCAGCCAACCCTGACCTCAGGGCAGGTGACACAACAGGCATCTGGCAGCAAGCAGTCCCCATGGCCCAAGCCGCCTTTGGAGAAACAGCATTGAAACAAACATACACACTTCATAACAAGACCCCCTGCCAGCACACACTTCCCTCCTAGCTTCCTAGAAACGTACAACTGTCCACGTCACCCTCCAGCCTTGCCTGCAGCTTAGTGGTGCTGCTTATCAAGAACTGATGAAAAATCTGCATACAGTAAAAATTGGGTCCAGATACAAATGAGATTCCTCTCAAATTCTTCCCTGTCATCTTTCCTTGCTTTTTTTTTAGCCTGTTTTTTTTTTTAAAACACACTACTTTTATTACAAATGAAATCTTCGAAATCAACTGAAATATATTAGAGTGAAAATGACACAAAGTATTATTGCCATTATCTCGATCAGCTCTGCATATGAAATCATGAGCCACATACCAGATTGGTTTTAGTTCAGCTCAGCTGTTACACTTCAAAATTCAGGATGTTTTCTCTCTGTAAACCTCAGTTGCCACCACCAACCCCCCTACTATCAGAAAGGTATGTGAAGAGCAAAGGTGACAAGATTCTGATTTTTTTCAGGTATCAATCTTGGATTTTTAAAACAACTTCCCTGGGATGCCTGGGTGGCTCAGTTGGTTGAGCGGCTGCCTTCGGCTCAGGTCCTGATCCCGGCATCCTGGGATCGAGTCCCACATGGGGCTCCTTGCTCGGTGGGGAGCCTGCTTCTCCCTCTGCCTCTGCCTACCACTCTGTCTGCCTGTGCTCGATCGCTCTCTCTAACAAATAAATAAATTTAAAAAAATAAAATAAAATAAAACAACTTCCCTCTCAATGTTTTCAGAAATTCATAAGATTTATATAGAGCTTTATTTAGTTAGTTATTATTTTAAGATTCCATCTATTTATTTGACACACAGAGAGAGGGAACACAAGCAGGGAAAGTGAGAAGGGAGAAGCAGGCCTCTTGCTGAGCAGGGAGCCCGACTCGGGGCTCTGTCCCAGGACCCTGGGATCATGACCCCAGCCAAAGGCAGACGCTTAACGACTGAACCACCCACGCGCCCCTGTATAGAGCTTTATTATTTTTTTTTTTTCCCCCTCACCAACTTGGTATTATCACCAGCTTGGTCGTCCTTAATAGGATTTGGTACCTTAAATGCTATCACCTGGGGACTGAGCACCACTGCCCTTGTGTTTTCAAGGAATTATTCTCTCACGACCTCTCATCCGACGCCCGGTTCCGAAGCACAGCACCACGCGCTTAGGTGGCGATGGGGTAGAGGTAGTTAAGCTTGGATGGTGGATGCAGAAGACATGACCAGGGAAGAGCACGTCTGGGCATTTGGGGTTGGCGTGGGGACAGAGTGGATGGAAGGACACAGCCAGTAGGAGGAAAAGAGGTGGACGGGAGCCGTGAGGTGAATCTCCCTGATGAGGCCCTCAGGATTAGCCTTTTCCCAGAGCTCTGGGTCCTTCCTCTCCTCACCTGGGCTGGGCCAACTGAGCTTCTGCTTTTGATTCTCTTAATCATTCCCTGCTTCTCACTCCTGCTCTGGCTGCGCCGAGTCTCTCTTCTGCTCAACTGAGTCTCTCTTCTGCCCAACTTTAGCTTCCACCGCGCAAATGGGACACGTTCGTACGGGCTGCTGGTTCCAGGGCCCCGGGCATTACTGGCTTGATTGTATTCCTATTTTGTTAAGGAAGGAACTGGAGGTTTGTGTGTCTCTAGTGGGTCGAGGTTGGAATCTGACTCTTGGACTGTGAACTTGTGTGCATTTACTCTACATCTGAACGATGCGGTCAGGGGCCTGTGTCACCGAGTTGCCCTTTACCATTGAGAGCCTGTGCTCTTGTGCTGCAGGGGGCTTACATGCAAGCTAGCCCTGCGACCCTGATGTGGACACACGGATGTGTGGAGCGAAGGGGAGGGAGAGGAAGGTAGGCTTTGTACAGGCAGCCACCTGGTCCCTCATGGGCCCCGCCCAGTGCTCAGAGGAATGGACGAATGAATGAACCAGCGAATGAGTGAGAGAATGGCTGAGTGGATGAGGGAGTGAGTGGTCAAAGAATGATGTCTGGAAACAAAGGACTGGAAGGTGGAAGCAAAGGATCCCGTGTCTGAAAACCACCCCCAGGTCCCTGCAGCTGCCGCTGCATCTCCAGGCCGCCCCGGGGGAAGCCATACCGCGGATGGCAGCTCTCGACCCTAAGAGAGCTAGGACACGGCGCAGAAGCTAGAGACCCCATAAACAGGCTGCACTGCTCTGCGGCTTAAGATAAATATTCATACTTAGTACTGGTTCTAGGGTATGAATTTTTAGACTATAATTCTTTAAAATTTATTATAGTTTTAAACTTAATTGGGTGAAAATATTTATTGGTGGGGGAGGGGATGCAATTACCCAATTATGAAAGCCAGAATGAATCCTAGGAGGGACACTAAAACTATCTTTAAGTACTGAGAGGATTTTATTACAGCAACTCTTAAAACAATAATGAATGTTACGTGCTCCTCAGTCTTTTTTTTTTTTTTTTAAGCAATAGAAAAGGAACACACAATATTCAAACAGAAAGCATTTCACGTTTGTGGAGGAAGAAAGGAGAAGGGGCTCCGTGCCAACAAATTCTCCTTGCAAACCCTCACCACCTCCGATCGCATTTTCTTTGAACATTAAGAAAAAGGGTGGGGGGGCGGGGAGGGAAACTCTAGCGAGGTTACAGACAATGAAATGGAGATGTGGGAACTAGTATTAAAAATATGTTGGCATTTTCCCAAACAGGGAGTGCTGACAAGTATAATCCTATTACCAAAGTCACATCAGCGATGGGGTAAATGAAATCAAAACCTCATCTCGTCCCACCAGAGCGGCTATCTGTCCACAAAATTCTCATTGCGTTGTTTGTGTCTGTCCCCCTCCCCAAAATCGTACATAGTAGAAAACCGTGTTAAGGAGGCTTTTAAAACACATCATTGAGATTACAGCACCTTTTAAAATAAACAGCACTGAATACCAACACAGGTAAAATGTCATTGTGAGATGGGGATCGGATATTCAACGGTGTGCTTTATGGCTTTCCAGTGTGTGATAAAATCTGTTCACCAGATGTACTATTTGTCTCCTGTGTAGCATACTTGAGCATCCTGTAGGCCTGAGGCCCATTTATTTCATGTAATTGCCTTTCCTGTGCACACCTTAGGGCACCCTAATTCTCCATTTTATTTCAGGCACTGTACAGGGTACCATCTGCTAGTTGAAAACTCATCCCATTTTATTGCACCACCACAGCGGCTGCATTCAGTGGTAGCGCAGGCTCTCGGTGCAGACAGACTTCTTACTACCAGCTATTTATTTTTGCCCGAAATAAAGTAGACTTGAGCTATCAACATGCAGGATTCACACGTAGATCATCGCTGGTCCATACGAGCTTGACAGAGGTTCCCGGGCAACCTGCAGACTCGAGGCCGTTTCGAAATTGCTGGGCGCACAGCTGTTAACTTGTAGAACTGGGATTCTAAATTCTTCGCCTACTTCTGCACGTAATGATATCTTTTTAGTATCTCATTTGTATTATTTCAGTTCAGATGAGCACCAAAATAAATGTATTCCATCACATCTGGAAAAGCACCGCAGAGAAATCGCTTCATATACAAAGCTGCACACCTCATTACGAGGTTCGTCACTCATTTCAAACCCAGCCTTACCTCTGTCCCTCATCAACAGCGGCTTTTGTTTCACTGTTGTTTTCATTACATTGTTAAGTCATTTTTCCAGGGAGTTTGCAAGATCTTGAAAAGGCGAGTTTGGAAATAATATACTCGGCAGAAGGAAAATAAATCTCGGAACCTCGCAGCTTCTCTGCAGCAGGTTCCCGATGAGAGCCTTCTCTCAACTTATGCACAAATTAGATGGGAAGTGACTCTGCTCTGTAGGGGGATTCACCTCCGGATGTGTGTCCCCCCCCTCGCTGCTGCTGCGCCCACACTGTGAGAAGCCACTTTAACAAAGGGCCCCTGGTATGCAAATAACACACCCCCAGCTGCACATTTCCAAATGAGTCATTGTTCACCTGCTGGGTCTTGCCTCACCAGATCCCTCTTGCTGCATGTGTTCTGCATTCCCCATCCCCTCTCCCTTCCCTCCAGGTCCACCAGCGAAGGTCTGTGGCTTCTGGAATGGCATGGAGAAGGCTGTAACGGGAGGGGGCCGGAAGGGGCGGTGGGACGAGGTGAGTGATGAGTTGGCTTACCAGCCACTGCTGCCTCCTGACATGTGTTATCTCGGCGTTGCCCGGGGTGATTACCAGGCTTTGGCCTGAGATACGGAAAGACTTCCAGGGTACAGGCTGCTACCTGGCACCAGTGACCTGTGTAAACAAACAAACCAATCAGAAGATGGTGCCGTGCCTATGGGCACCTCAGCCCTTCTTCCTGGGGTTGGTTGACAACAGCTCCGCCACGGTTAGGACCGGACGAATACTGATGGCAGCGGGATTGGCTGCCTGGAGACCCATGTGCGGCAGATTCTTTACATGTTTTGCATTCATGGCAATGACAGATGTAGCTAAATGCACCTGGTTGTAGCTGTCTGCTGTGATCTAAAGCCTGCTTGAATGAAAAGAATAACTCCCTCTGTTATTTATTGTTGGAAGCAGAGTTTACTTTGCTGTCTTTAGCCTCCGAAGAAATCAGAAATGCCAGTGTGAGAGCAAAGTGATGAGTTCTAGGCAACAGAGCAAAGAGTCGTTGGTTGGTGTCTTGTAAATCAGTAAAAGAGGACCAGTGACCAAATAGATTCATATTTATTTTCCTGGAGTTTCCCCCTTCTTTGACTCTCAGGCAATCTCCTTCTATAAAAATGTTAATGCTGGTCTGAATATGAAGGGTAATTTTTTTCCCCCACAGCTCTGTCAAACATATCTTCCCAATAATTAAATGTGCATCCTTGGGCTCTAAGAGCAGTCTTGTTGAACAAAGCAACCGCAAATCCAACTAACCTTTGAAGAATGAGGGTGTCAAAGTATAAGCAGATGTTTTAATTTGCACAATGCTGGGATTTTTTGGATGCCAAATGTTCCTAAAATAGTTATTGTATCTAGACAGAAGAAGAAAGATACACTCGGAAATAACCTGCGAGCCTCTTTGTCACAGCGACAGTTTCTCGTTCAGCAGAAGTGATTTTGGAAGCGTTGTTAGGAAAGCTATATGTTAATCAGCATCTAACGAGAGAGTATCGTAACTCTGGGATTATTGTACGTGAGGAGGATAAAAGAGGAGAGCGTGGCAAAATTTTCAAGTACACGACCCCACGCAGTAAGTTAAATGCAGGGTAAGATAAAAACACTCATGCTATCCCTTGCATTTGCGTTAAAAGTTTCTCAAGTGACTTAGGGGATGTGTGTGTGTGTGTGTGTGTGTGTTTTGTTTTTTGTTTTTTGTTTTTAAAGGAGGACACATACTTTAGCCATGAAATTAGAGCATCGTGTTGTCTATCCAGCTGAACTTTCATGGCTTTGGGATAATGTTAGCACACGTTTTTCACAAGTGGATGTATGTGAGAAAGATTTATATTAGACATAAGGAAAAATGTCCTGACTTTCAGAAGAGTTGTGAGAAATCCAAATAGTTTACCCAAAAAGGCTGTGGAATTTACCTCCTGGAGACTTTTCGCAGCAGACAGAAGACCCATATGTTTGAGTTTATTTCGGAGTAGTTTGAAATGTATAAGAGTTTCCCAGTCTTCCTCATTCTGTCATATGCCTGGGAAACAAGCTGGTAGACCAGCTGCCCTCCATACAGCCAGGCCTCTGTCCTGCCCACCTCTGACTCCATCTTCTCTCAAGTCCCAGTCCCCACCTCCCAGAAACCGCTGACTGAAAAGGTTAAGCCAAGACAAGCTCCTGCCTTGCTGGTGAGGGGCTGGCGTAGGGGAGAGTATAAATTGGGCCACTTCCTCTGGTGGACAATGTTTCAAAATCTACCAGAATTAAAAGGATGCATTCCCAGTGTCCCTGTGATTACATTTCCAGGACTTTATCTTACACATCTATTTACACGTTTCAAAATGACGTATGAATTGCTGACTTACTGCAGCAATGTTTGTAATAGCAAATAATTGGAAACAACTTAAATATCCATCAAAAGGAGACTGATTAAATGAGTTAAGGCACATAGGTATTACAAGAAAGAGGCAGCTCTATATGTCTCTGTAAAAAGGGATTTCTAAGATACTAAAGAATGAAAAAAAAAAGGTGCAGAAGATCATGTATAATATGCTACTGCTTGTTTTAACAGGTAGAAATTACGCTTCCCATTGCATAAAAAGTAACCGGTGAAGGATTAGACCTTTTGAATTTGCATGTAATACCTATTAAAAGTACATAGTATAAGTGACTAGGGAAATAAGAAAACTTTTTTTGTCCAGACCACAATCCCCCAAATAAAGTAGGGGATTGGTTCAGTCTTATGTCCGGTTCTCTCTTGGTCCTTGTCAAGAAGCCACTAGTCTAGGTTGGCCAACCCGTGGGGCTGGGCCGGTTTGACGCTGGTTTCCTCTTCTCCTTCCTCTAGCTGTAAATTGAGAGAGAGAGGGGAAGAAGGAGATACAGCCTGGTGAAGGAGTACCGGAGAACGCATCCCTGTTTCACAGTTTGGTCATGACATAAATGTGAATTGTGTGGAACTGCCTGGGGTTGCACAGAGAATGAACTTCTGCTGAGGATGACGTGAAACAACAAGAGGGGCCAGCGGCCAAAAGATGACCGAGCTCCACAGAGGAAAGGCAGGGCCATTCCCTGGGCCCCACTGGGCACAAGGTAAGCGTTCAGCCAACCATTCGGGAGGGTTCCCCTTACTAAAGCCTAGGTGGATAAGGCAACTCAGTGACGTTAATCTAGGAAGGTCTCATCTAGAACTCTCTGGAAATTATTTGAAAGCACAGTTGTGGAATCACTTGAAGTATCAAACATCTGTATTTAATACTATTGTTGGATGTAGCAGTTGAGACACAGGACCTAACAGATGTGGGTCTCCCTCTGAGAGACCCTGGCAAGTGCCTACACTCTCTAGACTGTCTCATGATGAGGAATGTGTGTCTGTGTCATTGAATTATTATGAGGTTTTGTTTTAATTTCATCAAGACTCTACCACACCACCAAACACAGAGATGGCCTCCAAGAAACAGTGGCCAATGGTATTCTCTTCTAAAATATTTGCCACCCCAGACATTTGGGTTCTCTTCCAGAAGGCTCTTCACTGACTAGGAAGGAGGGGCCTTCTTCCCATTACTGATACAAGGCAGGTAAATTAGAGATATTTTTCAACCTAATTTACAAAGTCAAGACATCAGCTCACAAAAGGCCAGAATCACCACGAAGGCAACTGTTTAGCCCTTAGATATTATATTCCCCTAACTAAAAATACCCTACTTAAAAGAGAGGAGAGTTCAGTTCCAGGCTCCTACTCCTGAGATTTTTATTTAAAGAAGACCCTATCTTTACTCGCAGCTGAGAGGCTGAAGATTAAAAATTAGCCACTGTATAGTAGCTGAGCAGTAACAATTTTTCATAAAGGTTTTTACTACACATTTGGGATTATAATTTCAATATTATGCAAATGCATTTTATGGATCTGTAATACAGAATGTGTACTGGCATTAATGTGCATTAGCAGGCGAGCACAAAAAGGCTCCAAATGAGCCATTTTGGTGTCTGCTTTCAACATGTATTATGAATAATAAGTAAAATGTTCTGGTTTAGAACAAATAATATAAAATCTGAATTCCTCTTAGTGTACATCAGTGAGGCAGCCCTATGCAACTCCCAAGGAATTCTTCCATTGGACACAATTAAAAACTGGCTTTTAATCGATATATTTCTGCTTATGGCTTCTCTTCTCGAATGGGATGAGAGTAAAATAAACCCTTTTAATATGAAAAAGGGGTAGTTTCCCTCCGTTGATCAAAATCAGGCATTGACCACGTGAGTGAGTTAGAAAGGGCATGATCCCTTATACGGCAAGATGGTGGCCCAGGTTCCTTTTATTTTTAGAGGCTCTAAGTATTAAAAATGAAGAAGCATCTAAACAGGGTTATAGAACTTGGGGCATATTTTCAATTAATGAAATTAACAAATTTAATGCCTTTAACATGAGGTATTTCAGACAAGATAATTGTGTTATTCCAAAGATACTGAAGTGATGTGCAAATAAGATTTCTTCACAGTGTGCTCCAGTCTCCAGTATAGGGACTCAGCTTGAAATTTGTCTGATGTGGGTTTTTTTTCCAACTCTATCAGTGTGTCTTCTTGGTTACAGATTGGAAAAAATGCTCAAAAATTCATTTGAGGCGCTTCCTGAATGCAGAGGCCTGAGCCAGACTACTCTCTTAAAGTCTAAAAAAAGTCTTTCCTTTTTTAAACTTAAATTTTAATTTTTTAAAAGATTTTATTTATTTGAGAAAGAGAGAGAACATGATGGGGGAGAGGTCGGAGGGAGAAGCAAACTCCCTGCCCAGCAGGGTGCCCGATGCTGGACTTGATCCCAGGACTCCAGGATCATGACCTAAGCTGAAGGCAGCAGCTCAACCAACTGAGCCACCCAGGAGCCCCCCCCCCCTTTTTTTTTTAATATTCCTACATTCTGATTTTGCTTGATAGCTAAGAAAGCTAGACCAAGCAATGTCACAAGTACTGAGACTTGTGGCTGATTATTTATAAGTAATGTGAAATTTCTCCTTTCATTGGTATAGTTAGGATCTTGGGATCTGTCATCTTATTTCTTGCATGTGTGTTTAATGCCCCATTGTTTTGCAGTCCAGAGGAGGGCATGGTTGCACTCACCAGTGATTATGGGCTGGGCATTCAATTGAGTCAATAAAAAAAAAATCTTCCCTCTCAAACAGGTGTCCTTAATGTATTTTAGAATGCTGCATGTTCCATGATTTATCTTCCAAGTGATAACAAAAATATCCATCTTTTTGGAGTTCTTACTGGGTTAAGTGTTTTGTATGTGTTATCTTAATAGACCCACAAAGCAATCTCCCAAAGTAGGGTTTATAATCCCCATGACATGGCTGAAGAATCTGAAAGGCTAAGTAATTTGTATGAAATCACACAGCTGTCCATGTCTGTCTAATTTTACGATCCAAATTCTTAACTGTGACATACCCTGGGGTCCATTATGAATACGGTGGGCAGTAGTCTCGGCTTCATTTATCACATAAGTTACAGCAATGCTGTTTGGTCCCTCACTCTGACACAGCCAGTGCCATTAATACTGAAGTCTGAACCAATTTCAACCAGTGATTACATCACTATTGTCTTCACTGCTGCAGTTGGTTACTGCTTTCCATTTTCCCCAGACATTTTTCTATTCTAGACGGAGGTCTGTGGAAGAAAAGATGGTTAGAGCCAAAGGTCTATACAAAAACACAATAAATATGTGCTGGACAAATAAATCAGATTTTTTTGAGTTCTCCGATTAAAATTCAACTGAAAAGTCTCTAAGTACCTGCAAAGCATAAGCTGTGGTTTCTGTTCTTGAGTCCTTACCATTTCAAAAAGACCCGAATCGAAGCCTACTAGTACAGAGGCCTTTCCAAGTATTAATTCCCAATCAACAT
Source organism: Martes martes (assembly GCF_963455335.1). Classification (NCBI taxonomy): domain Eukaryota; kingdom Metazoa; phylum Chordata; class Mammalia; order Carnivora; family Mustelidae; genus Martes; species Martes martes. The sequence goes on from NC_137890.1 coordinate 124,636,950, forward strand.
TGACAGGAATGGGTATATTGTGTCCTCATTTGGAAATAAGCTTTGGCCACATTCAGCTAAGGCTCCTACTCTATGAGCCCTTCCCAACAGGTGCCATAGAAGATGCTGAAGAGTAGGAGCTAAGGGGTAGCTCTTTTGAAATGACAGTCCCAGCACCATTGCAGAGTCGTTTCTGTGCCTTTGGCCCTTGGCACAATCTCCCTCAATCCTCACAGCATTAAAGTGAATAGTACTATCTTCATTTTTACCAGTGAGGACAACTTCACTTTACGGATCAACCCATGGATATTCAACACGGGTTTCGTTTATTCCACATACATTGACCTAGGGTTTAGTCTGTGGCCCAGTCCAGCAAAGAAGACAAGGCATGTCCTCCAGGAGCTTCCGGCCCTGGATGCTGCTTAAGGAACCACGGCTCCCAACTGGGTATGGAGGTGCTGTGACAGGGGGAGCGGGGCAGCCGACCCACTCAGGACTCAGCAGAGCCTTCCCAGGGATGTTGCCTGAACCCACCCTGGGAGCATCAGTGCCAGCCAAGCAGAGTGAGGAGGGCACGCAAAGCAGAGGGAATAAGGATGTGCAAAGGTGAGAGAGATAAGCACGTGCTCTGTTCCAAGGACTACAAGTCCTCTGGAGCGTCTGGTTCATGGACAGGATGAAGGGCTGAGAGAAAGGGTGTGGGGGGCAGAAGGGGATCAGGGATGAGGTTCAGAGGCCCCAGCTCAAGTGTTCATGCTTTATCTTGACCATTCAGGGAATGAACTTCAGCAGGAGAGAAGCAGGGCAAGCACCCGGTTTAGAAGGATGTGGAGAACAGTCTGGAGAGGAGTGCGTCTGGCCGCAGGGGCAGGAGGGGAAACTAAGTCAGCGGGCCTGCCGGAGAAGAGCAGGCCATTTTGTGTATAGTTGGGAAGGACACACAAATATTTTATTAGGATTCTTAGAGCAACCCCCCCCCCCCAATCCGTGTTCGTTCATCGTGAATTTGCGGGAGCCACCCGGACTGAAGGACTAAAGGCATCTTCACTTCGAATGTCCTTGTGTTCAGATATCCCAGCTCACTTCTCGGAGATTTAATTAGAGCTGCCTTGAGGCACTTTTTATCTTAACAGTCTCTCTGCGGGCCGAAGTAACAGAATAACAGGAATCAATATAAAACAACCTAAGAGGAATACCGCAGAAAGAAAGAAATACGATTTTTGCTGATACACATTTTTTATTTTGAAAAATCATGACGATCTCCATTAGGAAATCATTCTTCCCTGGCATTGTGTTTGTTGCATGCTCAACAAATAGAAGGTAAATATGCTAAAATTGGTGTCTTTTTCATGGAAACCACATAACTGTAAAGCTCTTTGTTTCCACCCAACTGCTGAAAACATTTGTGTAGGCAATTTCAGTAAACATTTGGAGAATTGGAAGTACTCTCTCCTACACATATGGTTCTTTATGAAGAGGTAATTTTTATCTATGTTCTACTCAATTGAATATTTATAAGTCTGTTTGGCCTCAAAGGTACCTGGTCTCCCCCCTTCCCCCGCCCCCAAAATACAACTGACCTGTAAAGCTAAAGTGAGATTTATCAGTTACCCTTTAAAAACTCAGCGAGTTATTCTCATTTTGTCCCTACAAATTTATTCCCAGTACAATCCTAAATTTGTCTAATTTGCTGCGTTATCGCAATTAGTCAATTCTCCCTTAGTTACACAAATAATAGCCTTATAAGTTTGAGGCTGTAAATCATTCATCCATTAAAAATGCCATTTCCTCGTACCGCACAATTCGATTCATTTAGAAGAGAAAAACCATGGCACGGAACAGAATTATGCAATGTCATGGACACATTAACATTTGGATCAAAATTTTACATTGTGTCAGCCAGTAAACAGTATAAATGGTTCCGATTTGCAATAAATAATTGTCTATTAATACCCTGGCATGCTGTAGCAAATTACAGTCTCACTCCAGTGAGCACAGCTGTAGGTAGGCGCCAGGGCCGAGGGAAACAAGTGCCACAATTGGTTTGAGTGGAAAGAGCCCGTCATGCAGGGAGGCAGAGCAGCTCCCTTTGCCGGCGATGGGAAACACGGCTGTGGATTAAATGCCTGCGTTTGTAAATGCGGGAGGAGGACCCAGCGGGCCCTTATTGCAGCTGGGACATGAGATGCCAGAACACAGCCCTTAGCTATAAAACCTGTAGGAAGCATACATACCGAACCCACTGAGGGCATCTTTCCCATTGGCTGAATGTGAGAGGGATGGTGGCATATTTTATTAACCAGAAAACCACTCCCGTGTACAGGACCGACCTCGGCAGGGAAATTGGCTCACGGCTGTAGCAGCCACAACACAATCAGGTGTTGATTATGGAGCCACTGAGGGACTGCCAGGAAGTCAGACTCTGCCCAGAGTCTGCCTTATTAGCGTAGGTAGCACTTGGACCCACCTTCCTTCTCTCCTTCCAGAATCTTCCTCAGTAGCCGATTGAAAACCTAAAATTAATACCATGTTCGATATTGGCTTAAGGCTTTTTAGCGCTGTTAAAATGCAAACAAAAGGGGTGTGGAAGAGCTGGTAAATAGATATATTAACATTCATTAACATCTTAGCATGCGACAGGTTAAGAGTGTAGCCCAAATTAGGACACTGAATAGGATAAGGGAGAACTTAGGACAGGTAACCTTTAATAAGCGTGAGGGGAGAATGCAGTGTGGCCCAGAGGACAATATGGAGGCACTGGGCACTGCAGGGTGCAGGGGCACTCAGGGAATTAGGGAATGAGTCTCAAGAGTGACTAGTATTTGCCTAGTTTATTCGTGAGGGCAAGTGTTGCTATTATCACTCCCATTTCCCAGATGAGAAAACTGAGGCCCGGAGATGTTAAGGAACCCATTCATCAAGTTCTCCCAGCCAGTGACAATTTACACTGGTGAGTCAGGTATCCCTAAAAGCTCATTTATCTTAGTTCATAATTTAGCCCAAGGTTCTCCAGGAATCATAAAGTTTACTTATGTTAAGGCCATCTGGTTCAGTCAATTGAAATTGTGAGCCTTAGCAAATACCAAAGATTTATGGAATTCTCAACAATAAAGATTCTAGACTCAAAACCCTACTTTATTCCTTTATTCCTCCTACTATGTCACCTAGCTCCTGAAGAAAAAAATCAATTTGCCTCCAGATTTAGCATTCATTTACTATATACATTTAAAATACATAAAAGTTAAGGCAGCCTTATAAATCATATTTTAACAAAAGTATTGATATCTGAAAAAGCTGGTGTCTAGAGGAATATAATTTTTCTTGCTTGAATTGGATAGTATTTTCATCAAAATTGTAAGAAAAATTTATCGAGCACCTTTTAAGTATAGGGCATTGCCCTGGATTTTAGATGATTGCTTAATTTTGCTTTTCATGTCTGCTGAAAGCCAAGTTTAATTTGGCGCTATTTCTCAAGAAGGGGGAGCAGCTGTGACTGATTTATTTAAATACTCCAGAACATTTGAAAATCGTTTTTCTAATTCACCAGAGAATTATTAAATCCCTGTGGTTGTATATTCTCTTGAGCAGTATTAGTTTCTCCCTCATGTTTGGACAAATGCTGTGGTCTCATAACTGTGTCTTTGCCAACAAGAGCTACTTTTTCTTGCATACTACTAGACTAATCCTCACAAAAGTCATTTTTATGGCATCATTCTCCTACTCAAAACCTCTCAGTGGTTCTTCACTTTCTTACAGACAAACTCCCCAGCTTGCGTGCAAGGCCTCCACCATCCGGGTACTGTCCACCACTCAATGCATATTTCCCATTGGCTCCTTACGTTTCCCTCTGTGCCTGGCATTTTCTCTGACCCCGGTTGCTGCACCCTCCACCCTCCACACTTCCTGCCCCTCTGCCATCTCCTCAGCCTGCTTGTCTCTACCATTCTCTCCGCAACTCCTCCCACACATTCCCCACATCATCTGTGACAGACGTCTTTCTTTATCTTAGCTCCTTTCCTCTCTAGAATCCACAGTTTAACACTTGTCACAGAATGATAAAAAGTTAAAACTGGCAGAGAGTAGGGCCATTTGTTTTATATAGCTTCTCTCAGGCTTTATGTAGCGAAATTGTACTGGATTAAGTGTGACAAGACCCGAGGCTGCCATTTTCTCAAGAAGCAACCTTGGGCCAGCCACGTGAGCCCTTTGAGATTCAGTTACCATATCTGAAAATAGAGCCTACCTGCTCCACAAATTGGATTTGAACATCAAATGTGATAATGTGTAAGGAAATGATTAATAAATTCTGAAGTACTAGTATCGTTCCTGTTTTTCAGATGTCTCTGTAGACAGTGCTGTCCTCCCGTCTTTTCCACCCATACACCCAGTGCTAAAGAACGCTGTATTAGGCAGAGCAGATGGGGACTTAGAAATATTCTAATGATGATGTTCTACAATTCAAGGATATATCTCCCTGTATCTAGGAGAGACAGATCATTTATTTTGTTCACTTCCGATGGCTCTTTGAGTTGTGGACGTTTCAGGCACCTCCTTCTGCCATATTGCAATTGGCAAGATCTCTGGGATCCTCAGCTTCTACCCAATGCTTAGAGGCATGACCTAAATCTTTAGCTGTCTATCTCCCACAGGTAGTGGCCCACAAATCTTTGTGGGCAAAACGAATAAATATCCAGTCCTGATCTCTCAATGAGGGTGTGATAACTTTTGGTTACTGATGCTTACACTTCCAAATTGGTTCATCGATTTCAATCACATTCCTCAAATATACCTTTCTTTAGTGCTACTTGCTCCACACATCTAAGTACTCACATAGGTACGGAAGCCTCAGATTGTTAATATTTTTCAAATTTACTTGCCGCATGTATGTGTTAGACAAACTTAACAAGATGATCTGCCTGATAAAGAGGCCCACTGGTCCTCAAAATGTCCTCATCTTTTAGTGTTGAAACAACAATAATGATTTGCTTCATTTGTGCACTACACACCAATGACATGAGCTAATTGCATACCTACTATGAAATAATGTCTGTTATTACATGGATAACTACACATGAACTCCATTGGAAACACCAGTAATTACACAGTATGTTATGTTCCTGCACCTGTGTTATCTTCTGATTGCCATATCATTAATTCAAGCGACCTCTATAAATCTGTTTCCCACCATCATTTTCTCATTCTGGGCCCCTTTATAGCCCTTTCTAGACTGTTAGGAAAACAATCAATTAATCAATTAAGCTACACAGTTCAAAGTATTTATAAAAAAGATGATCCGAAGTACAGCTTTTGTTTTTCTTCACTTCTGCCCTGTGCGACACATACAAACAACTCTAGAGCTACATTCTATATCCTTTTGTATGAAAATCAAACCATTTTCCCTTTGGAGAGAGTTGCAGTAAGTTTTTGATTAAAAAAAAAAAAATTCCGAAGACCTCTCTGGTTCACAAACAGAATCACTGCTTCAAAGGGTCTAAGTTCACCCTGGAAAATGCCAGCCAGGTTTTCACAACGGGAACACAGTTAATAAAGGAAGGTTCCCGTTTGCGGCTAAACCCTGAGCTGACTCCCCTTCCAGTTTGCATCTGGTTGCACCAAACCTGGCTCCTCTGCCCTCTGCCTGGTCCTGACCATCCCCTGTCCCTGCAAGGCCCCCTTCAACTGCAGAGCAACTGAGGCCCAGGGGATTCAATCCCCAAGGCATCTTCTTAGTTAACGGCAGGGCTACAAAACAGAAAATAACAGCAGGAACCTGAAGCCAGTGCTTTTATTGGACTAACTAACGATATAAATAAAATGGTCCCTGATTGAGCTTCAGAGCATCACTGTCTCTTTATCAGGCCATAGAAAACAGATCCAGGAGGGCGATAAATACGGCACATAACAGAGTGGAATTAAATGATTAGGCCTGAATTAACACCCTGTTTCTGAGCTTCACTTAGTGTTCCATGGCCCCAATGAAACACAGCAATTCACAAACGCTCAAGGCCCATTTAATTTTTATTTCGAGCTAGTTCAGAAGAAGGGATTACCTATAACTCCCCCCTGTTCCATTGTATAACTCTTGAAGGCACAGTGCTGATCCTGTCTAGATAGCTGTGAGGGAAATAGACTGTGCTGTAGGAACCACAGACTAGAATCTTGCCTCCAGGAAGTCATGTTAATTAAAAGGGGCCAAATCCCTGTCTCTGTGAAAGGGACAGGGCTGTTTTTGATGGGAAAATAATGAATTAATTAAGTTGACTTGATTACCTCCCCGGGTATTAGCCACAGAACTCAGCAATTGTTAGTCCAATTTATTTTTAACCCTTTGAACTGTGACTGGCATGACATAGGTCCTCAGTCCTACCTGCAAAATGGAATTGAATATCACCTTGGAGGGTAGTACATGGTGGTTCCTTTTCCTACTGTGCCCTAGGCTGTATGATTAGCTGAGTGAGTTCAAGTTAAACCTTGCTTGAGGGAGGTTCATTCTGTTCTAGGCATTTCCATTTCCATAGTGGTTGTCCAGCAAGAAGTCTAAGGATGACATTAGAAGACATGGCTATACCAGTGGAGCACTTGGAAGTTTCAGATGAAATATGCAGCAAAAATTCACTTTGTGTGTCTGTGACCTGAACGGATGTATGAGATCAATAATGAGTTAATTTATTTGGAAGGCAAGATCCTTGAGAGTTGAGAGGTGAGGAAGCTTGCGGTTTTGAACTATTCCTAGGTATGACTCCATGCTGGGCTTTTTTCTCATTGGATCATCACAACATCCTACAGAGTGGGTACAATCCTTCCCATTTTCCAAATAAGGAAACTGAAGCTCAAAGAGTAATGATAGAAATAAAATTTATTTCATAAATAAAATACCAGCCCCAATTCACAAGAAGGTGATTAGGCTGAGATTAAGATGGGTTTCTACCTGATTCCCAAGCTAGACCTTTCTGTCAGTACTGTGGTACTGCCTGCTTCAGACTCCCAGCCCAACAGGAGCTTTGACATAGAAACTTCTCCAATAACCAAAGAAGCCCAACATTATGTATAAGAGGAATGAGACTGATTCAGTATAGTCTTCAAAGGGTAGAAAAAGAACCGAAGGATACTGGGCCGTGTGTGAGAACACCTTTTATAAAGTCCTAGGAGATACAGACATTCAACCAGTTGATGAGCTCTCCTGTACATGAATCTGCCTATCCAAGATTGCTTCAGAGCACATGAGTCCTGACTAAAATACAGCAGGAAGATTCTTCCACATTCTCAAGAATATGAGGTCTGACCATACCCAAGTTTTCCCTAACCATCAGCTCAAAACAGCATGAAGTTGTGTACAAGACAATTAGAAAGGGACACCTCTTAGATCAAGACTTCTCCCCTTTAATACTTTCTGACAACAAAATTACATAATCCTAACTCAAATTTATGCTTGAGTGCCTTTGATGAGATGCACACTAACATGTATGTAATTCTCTCTTAAAGCAATCTTATTTAACAGGCCTGGCCACTGAGGACTAACCTGGGGAGAAGTTACAAAATAAAAACCATTTTTTAGAAAGAGAGTCTTTTATTTATTTATTTATTTATTTGACAGACAGAGATCACAAGGAGGCAGAGAAGCAGGCAGAGAGAGAGGAAGGGAAGCAGGCTCCCTGCCAAGCAGTGAGCCCGATGCGGGGCTCGATCCCAGGACGCTGGGATCATGACCTGAGCCGAAGGCAGAGGCTTTAACCCACTGAGCCACCCAGGTGCCCCTAAAAACCATTTTTTAAAGGACGATCACTATTAAGTTTACTGGTGATAGATTTACTGCAGCTTAAGAGTGATGAGTTGTGTCCATCCGTTGAATTATATCTGGGCACTCAATAGGTGGGAAAGTGTCTAATTTCACCTTCTATACAATATCCTTGTAATTTTTAGTACCCAATAAATTAATTAAAATGCTTTTGACACTCAATTAATGTTACATGGTAATAATTACATCTATTCGTTTGCAAGTGATAAATTCCCTGAAACTTTATGTTTTGAGAAAAGATCTTTGTTTACCAGAAAGAGATACTAATATGATTTCCGTAAGTCGAATTTGAATTATTAAGTTTTCATTCCTTGGCCAGTAGTTCTTAAGCAAAGGTCTAGTTGTAACTGCTCACATGTGAGTCTCTGCTTTTGTGATTGTTCTTGGCTATGGTTTTTAAGAGTAACAACAAGGCCCTGGGTATCTTCTGCCCTAGACTTAGATATAATTCCAGGCTTCCCTTTGACCTGCACTTTTCAGTATTAATTCAAGTGAAGTGAAATCTATATCAACTGTGTCAGCAATAAAAGACAGACTAAGTCTTTGAACTTGACTTCTGGTCTACTTGACTCCACAGCAAAATATGGCTTCAAATAGCTTGTTTGGTACATAGGACCAACTTGAGAATTTTCCCTGCCAATTTGCTTATTTAAGTGGTTGTGTTTGCACTTTGAAGATATAACTTCAATTTGAAAAATCTGCATGAAGATGGATAAAACTAGGGACAAAATAATGGACTTTACCAGAGTTTTCATTTTCAACTAGCTACAGCAGCAATGTGTATAACAGAATTGCAGAGAATGCTTCCTTTAAAATTATTTGTATTTATGAGTGAAGTGGTCAGCCATGGTAGAGAGAAGGGCGTCGCCATTTTTAACTTGACTTTTCTGTGACTTAGTGTCTTCAGCTAATGTGAACATTGTAACACCTTTTGGGATTGTTAAGGGAATCAAAAGGCATAAAAAGTGTGACTTGTACTCTAAAAAAACCATAAAGTGGTATGCAAGTATGAGGTATTACGCTTAATAATTCTCAGTAAAGACTGGCTGGGATTTTAAGTTTTTAATTCTTGCTGTGCCACTTTTTATTACCCATTGATTAAAACCCTGCCCCTCTCGCCTTATTTCAGACCTTGTAAACTTGGGCCTCCTCACAACATTTAATCACTCATTGCAGAAAGTTTGGCTCTGTGGTGCCAAACTACAAAGTCTCTTCTAGAATGATCCTGTCTGAGCACTGTGGTCTCTTCAACGCCCTGCTCTTGGTCTAAACCCTTTCCTTTGAGTTTGACAATATCTTTTTCTTTGGACCAGGAATTGGCGGTGGTGAAATTGTCCAGGGACTTGCTCTGTCAGATGCTCTGTTTTCTGATTTGACATTAGAGAAGCCATCCTCTGAAGTGAACATGGAAACTCACGCACCTCAGGTAAGTCTCAGCTCAGTGTCCCTCTTTATTACACGGGAATTTCATCGGTGTGATTTGAAACCTTCTGTTTACCGGTGGCGTTTATTTACCTGTGTATTTTCCATCTCTGTCCTCTGGTATGTCTGTTCCGGAAGAGAAGGGGCAGGGTATTTCTTCTTTACCACAGTCTCCTGGGCTTACAGTCCTTCCTGGAACCTAGGAGAAGCCCAACAAATTGTTGAATGACCAGAAGAATTGCTGTAAATAGAGAAGGTCACATTTGCTATCACTAAAGTATTTAGGTCTAAATACCATTTTTTTCCTTCCCCAAAGGAAAACTTAACACTTTTCTAATCTCTCACAATAAAAATTTCACTAGCTAGGTTCTTAGCAATATTAATTCCTTACTCGCATCACTGTTGTTCTCAGGGCCCAAGCCTGGGCCAAACATGACTGAGATTTTCAAAAGATACATTTTTAATATAATTTTAAAATATACATACTGGGGGGAGGTTCATAAGATTCAGCCTCAGCCACAATCTGGACTATGGGCTGCCAAGTGCTGCATAAATAAATCATCAAGTCATTTTGGCATCCTGTGGGCCAGAAGGAATATCTTCTTCAGCAAATTTAAAGAGACATGGTTCTGAAAGAAAGGGGAGCAAAGTGAGTGATTGAATACATACTCTCGCATTATTCTTCTGGAGTTTGGACAAGTCCCTTGGAGTGGTGACTGTCCATTTTACCAAGGGCAGATTCTTTTTTTTTTTTTTTTCCCCCTCTTTAATTGGAACCTGCAGTGGAGCTGAAAGAATCCATTCCAATATCTACAACAAATAGCCCCCTACCTACTTGGCAACTGTTGGTACACTTGGAAAAGGAAAATGCAACCCAGTAGTCAGAAGAGCAGGTTACAAGGACAGCTTGTGACCATGTAGAAGTAGCGCAGATGAAGAAAAGTCAGAAGGAGGGCAAGCAAGAGAAACAAGGAGGACAGTGGAGGGTAGTCTCGTGCATGGAGTCGACAGCAATGGCTCATGTGGGTGTGCAGACTAGAGCTCAGCTGTGCATCCTCTCTCTGTCACACACACGCGCGAACGCACGCAAGCACACCCATGAACACACACACACACACACACACATACACACACACACACAGTGACCAGCTGCTTCCCTGGTTGAGTTTCCCTGACCAGTCAGTCCAGGTTGTTCGACTGCTCAGTGGCCTTCAGAAACTTGCCAGAATGAAGAACATTGAATAAAAACAATGTGATGTATCCATTTCCTGTGGATTCAGAAGCCAGGCCTGGACAGAATCCTTCCCCTGACCTCAAAAAAAAAAAAAAAAAAAAAGGAAAGGAAAGGAAAGGAAAAGCAGCTCTGAGGTTTGCAGAAAGCTCTTTTATAAATAACACTGTTCGTCAAAAGATCTGCGTAACAGTCAGGGCCAGTAGGGGAAAATTGCAGGGTCTTCTCAGGAGAGTTGATTAAAATATGATGCCGTTGATGTTAAGAACATATAACCCAAGTCATCTGGAGGAACCCCTCAGGACCTGGTGTATGGTGTACCTTTGGGAGCACTCATTCAGACCCACAAATACCAGGCAAGGCCTCTTGAACACCCCCATATTTAAACATACACACACAGCAATCCTTCTTTTGAGAAACACCCCTTTTTTCTTGCCTTGTCTTACATGCAACCATAACCAAAAATTAAAAATTGCATACAATTCCTTTTGTGCTTTGTATTTACTAGAATCTGGGCCAGTTTGGTGTTCATTCTTGGGAAGACATTTGCTATCTGACTGCTATCTGTATCTGTCTTAGCTGGTAGTTGATAGACCTTCCTTGGGTTATTAACCAGTTAGTTTCTCCCAGAAAAGAGGTCATTAGCTTCTAACATCACTCAGGTTGTCAGGACCTGCAGGTACCAGATCCTCTCATTCTGGTGTATCTTTAATTTAATCTCTAGATTTTTTAGCTCCAGCTGCCGTCTGGCTTCTACTTAATAACATATTTGTATCTGGCGGTGTTTTTTTTTTTTTTTTTTTTAAACAACTCAATAACCAAATACAACGATGACAGAACTGACAGTGTCTGCATTCATGGATTTCCTTCCCACATCTAGACTCTGGAGCTGCCAAAAGCCAGAAAGGGGAAAATAGATTCCAGGCAGTTACAGGTTAAGAATCATTTGCATAAATTAGCAAGTTTTGCAAATGAATTCATCTAGTGAGAAGTAAGACACGGGACACTGCATTTTAATAATTGACATTCCACATGAAATGCAATGTTCTTGAGGAGGAAATTGAGCTCCAGGTTGCTATTAGAACCAGCGGAGCAGCACGAGTGGAAAGAAATGCCATCCCCCATTATGTGAGTTACCGCCCCTGCATAACAACGACTGTGTTCGGGTGGGCTTCTTTTAATAACGGCACTGGCGTGCTCCCCGAGAGGCAGAATCATCGGCGTCTGCTCATCAGCAGTACTGAGCAGGAAATGAAAATAAAAGAGTTCTTCACATGCAGCCAGTCATTCTTACAGTCTCTTTCTAAAGTCATCTTTCATTTTCTGTTTGATTTGGCAGCCGCTCTCCCCTCCCTCTTCCTTTCCGATTTTATGAAACACTTAGGAGATTTTTTAAAATATACAGAGTGTGAGGGGAAAATTTTTAATTATCCAGTTTGGAGATTGTCTTCAGAATGTCGGTTGTTGCCTCCTGATTTGGTTAAGAATGTGCCACGGGGCAAATACTGGTGAGGGTGCCCGATCAATGCCTCAGCTGAGGGGGTGGCCCGTCCATCAAAGTCAGGGTATCCAGAATGTGGACAGTACAAAACACTCACATATGCAGTCCCAGAGCTGGAAACAAGTCCATCCGTAACAGTGTTTCCTGGCATAATTTATAATTACCATAAAATGAGTTAAATCACTCACTCGATAGACTTTTTTCAAGTTCATGTAGAGTAAGTGTGTCATATCAATTAATTCTCAATGAACTGCAGCAGCCAATAAAATTTCTCCCAGACACTGGTAATAATCCAAGATATTGATGGAAGGGGTATCATCATTAATACGAGTATAAGCCTCAAATCATGTACAGAGAACAGGCACATACAGTTCCTTCCGTGGAAGGGGGAACATGATTCTTGCTGGCTGGCTGTTGTTCTTTCCAATTTCTTAAGCTTTCTGTTTGTTCTGCTCTCACTTTTTACACTGATAGCCTTTTCATTTTGCCTACACAACTGAATTCCCCTAGTGTAGCTGTCTGTTTTTGCAGGATGCCTAATCTGAACATGAACAAATTGAACAGATTCAGATAAAAGGGATGTATTATATTACCCATATAATTGAGACATTTTCAGTGGCTCTTCTCCATGTTCTCAACCACAAATAACTGACACAGACAAAAATGAACACAACCAGATCTTTGGTCTGTATAATTCAAATAGGCATCTTAACTGATATTTGGGAGGAATCTTTTTCTAACTAAATTAACCAGTTGATTCTGGTACGATGTAGACCAAACCCCAAAGCCCTACGTTTCTTCGTCAATACTATGTGATTGTACAACGAAGGAACCAAGAGCATTGGATTCATTGTGTTTAATGTGTTAAATGATACTTCACCAATTCACCTAGGTTTTCCTGAACAATAGCACCTGTTAACCAGAAATGTTTGATTTTATAGGCGTTTTTCTTTTACCTAGGGGATATTAGTATGGTCCTCAGGTTAAATATGTTTGCTAGTTGGAGAGGACAATCTTTTGTCTATGTCTCCATCTGCATGCTTATGGCAACATCAAAAAAGGAATCGTGATGAGCCTGTTGGTATGTGTAATGAGTTGCCGTGGCTCTTCTCCCAATAAAGGGTGTGTTCAGACTCCGCTTATTTATAGACCAATAAAAAGAAATTTCCACTGTTCTCTTCAGCAGGCTGAGGATAAATAGCTCTTCCGTTTCTAACATTTAATGGTCACAGACACAAAAAACAACTGCTCTGAATATTAAGCCAACACACGTATTTTTTTTTTCTCCCCCATGAAGGGGAGAAATCCTTGAATATGAAACAATAGAAGATTCAGATATAATCTTTCCCATTTTAGAACTGTTTTATTGCAACTTGTTTTCCTTAACAAAGGGACACTCTGGCTTCGTTTGGTTACTGGATGGAGCATCAGCTCACGTGCTGTGATGATTTTCTCTGTGACCAGAGAGCTTTGGGCTCCATGGAATGGACTCTCACTCACGAAGGCTGCAGCCGCAGCACCCACTGCCCTCTGACGAGGTGGCTACTGCCGGCTCGGGCTGCTCTTCATGGGCACGTGTGCAGCAAATGCTTTCTCTTTTCACATTCTAGAGCAAGGAGCAGCATCAATTATCCCCAATTCTTGATTCTGTGATGAAGTAGCCATCTGGTCTGATAGCACAGTGACAATGATATAGGAGTGAACACTCCGTGCTTGGTCTACTGCACAGAAAAGGACAATAGGACATATTTTAAAATGTCAGGATCCATCAGAAACATGTTCAGGAAAGTTTGCATTTATGAAAATAGATAGTATTGAAGATACATCATGATGCAAATCTAATTAGGGCTGCTGGGCAGCTGAATTAAATTAAGAATAAATCTGAATTGTTCCAATTAAAACTGTGGGTTCTTTTTTGGGGGGGGGCTGCAAAAAAAGTTGCTTTGCCATCCTTTGGGGAAAGTTGTGTCATGAAGGCTGTTGACCTGCCTACTCCTCTCCTGACACGTGCATGTGGACCTCAGGCTCCGCATATGATGAGTCTGGCACTTTCCATGTAGTTCTTAGTGAAAATTGTCTTCAGCACTAAATCTGTGATAAGGGGTCTATATTCCTGGTACGGGGGGGCTATTGAGAAATCACATGGTGTGTGAGCATGAGGTGTATCAACAGAACAGTAAGAGGTTTATTTTTCTAACGGCCTCCTGTTTAATTTATTTACCTCCCGTTCATTCATTCAGTACTTTACAGGTATCAAGCAGGAATAAGGTGTCTCACTGAAATATGGGGGAGGAGAACAGTCATGTATTTTGATAGTCCTAATGTGGTTGATGTGGTTGATGAACATTACTTTAGTAAGAGAGATCTGCAACCACACGGTGATTGCCTGCGAACGGCCAGAGTCGGTGTCTGCATCGTTGCTGTGGGAAGCCAGTCAGATGAGCGTCATGGGTTCAAGATCTTGGGACAGATGAGAGGCTGGCTGAGGGCTGGTAAGAGTCCTGCTTCCTGGGCGGGTGTTGCGGGTGCTAACACCAGCTTGTTCATGCTGGTAGAGGCACAGAGTACAGAAGATCTGGGGAACTCAGCTACGATTGAAGCAGTGGGAACCGGGAGGTGCAACCCAATGGGCAGAACAGTGCATCAGTAAGTAATGAGTAATAAGGACAGCCTCCAACTCTCAGTGGAGGACAACTTGAATAAAAATTGAATATTATCTTAATTTCTAATAATCTCAGCACCCTTTCTGGTTGGAGTCCAGATACGGGGAAATAGTCATTACTTTTCTTTCTGAAGGAGTAAGGAATTCATGTACTCAAAGAATAGTTCTTGAGTATCTGTTTGTTCTGGGCCTTAAGTAGCTCGAGTTCACCACGCACAGACCCATCCCATTACCTTCTCCAGCTTGACCAGCTTTTGCTCTCTCTCAGTGGATATGACCCCATCATTACCCAGTCTCCTAGGCCTGCAACCTGGAAGTCATCATGACTCACTTGTAACTCTCCCACCCCACCATCAGTAGCAAGTCCTGCAGAGCCCATTGCCAAATATTGGAGCTCTATCCTTGTCACCACCATAATCCCCCAAATCATTGTCTCTAGACTGCAACAGCCTCCCAGCTGATGCTTCACAGATGAAAATTTATCATGTGTTGTCATGATTATGAATCCCACAGTGACACTACATTGACTCTGAAAGTGAATCTATGATTCAGCCACTGTCCATTTCCCCAGCCTCATCTTTCCTCCCCTCACCCCCCAGAGTGTCAAACAGCACAGCCATGCTCAACAACTTGAATCCTGACTCTGTCTCTGACTGTAGCCTTCCACTAGGCCCACTGGGGTCTTCTCATTTTCTTCATTTCAATTTCCATCTAGATTAACAAGAGTTTCCACTTCCTTTCTAAATGTGGTCCAAAGGATAAATCAAACCCTTGGTCCACCCCCAAGAATTTTGAGACTGACTTCTCCAAGTGCTGTGATAGTGAGCAAGGTCCCAGGACCTAGGCCAATCTCCTCACTCACTCTTCTGTTCTTACTCTAAAAGGTCAGTATGCACTAATAGTCCCTTGCCTAGGAACCTTACCCCCCCAGCCTTCAGTCTGCTTATTGTCATGCTTCCTCCCAACACACAGCAGATGATCTCCTGATAGTCTTACCAACTTATCAACATTATCACTCTAACCAACATTATCACTCTACGGCCTTTCTGAGCAATGTGTCTTGATCCTTGTTTCCCTTTGGAGAAAACAGATTTGCTTTTTCTTTCTTCCTTCTTTTTTTTCCCCACCAGAAGATTGTTAGGATTCTGGTGTCTGGCACCATGAATAGCCTCTTATTTCAGTGAAAACCTACTTCCTGCCTAAGTGGGGTATGTCTTTGACCGTATCATTTAAACAATAAAACAATGCCTTTATCAAAAAATATCTTAATATCCACACAAGACTCACTCATAAAAAACAAAGGAGGAATTATTTGATGAGACAAAGTTATATTGTTTTTATGTGTATAATTATAAGCATGGATGTTATGTATTCATTCAAATATGCCCTATACACAAGACCTTATTTAAAAACAGTGACATTGGGGCGCCTGGGTGGCTCAGTGGGTTAAAGCCTCTGCCTTCGGCTCAGGTCGTGATCCCAGAGTCCTGGGATCGAGCCCCACATCGGGCTCTCTGCTCAGTGGAGAGCCTGCTTCCCTTCCTCTCTCTGCCTGCCTCTCTGCCTACTTGTGATCTCTGTCTATCACATAAATAAATAAATAATCTTAAAAAAAAAAAAAACAGTGACATTGATAGAACCTACAGTTTCACAGAAACAGATGTAAGAAAAGTCTGCACACTCCCTCAGAATGCTCTACAGTCCCTGAATCAGAGACATGTGCTGTTCACTGAATATCCATGCTCCCATGTGCCCAATGGGCCATGAACAAGAGTCACTCCTAGGTTGAAGCCCTCAAGAGTCAATGTGCAACTTTCTAACTCTGTTTTCTTTCTGACTCTCTTTTCTGACTCTCCGTATCTCTCCAGCCATGATACAAGGAAGAGTAGGTACTAAGATGGTGGAGGTATAAGGTACAAATGGCTTGCATCTCCATGTCACAGCACGGAGAACAGCTACTCTGAAGAGTTAGCCAACATCGCATTGGGCCTTAGCATGAATAAGAAATAAGCCTTTATTGTGCTAAGTAACTAGGACTCTAGGGTTATATTTTTATTACATCAGAGACCATGCTATCTTGACATATACACTCCATTATCTCAGATTCCAACACACACAGAATATGGAAAGATATTTTTAAATTGATTGAGGTATTGATATAGGGAATCGTGCCAATTAATGTCAGTTTTTATAAAGATTCAGTTCATCTTATCTGAATATGCTGAAGACATGGGGAACAGTGATAACTAGCCTGAGAGCTTTCAGTGCTGGCCTGTTATCTAAGTTAATGTGAACTTTTATCAGCGAAACTTAGACAAGTTGGGAAGTTGGACTCACACCAAAAACACATGCATTGCAGCAAATCATTTTGAAGACTCAATAGAAACTTTAAATATTGGTTATGTAAAATGAAACCTTTTATAACTAAATCTGATTTAGGCTCAGCTGTTCAAAGAAGATTTAAGGCACAGTTTGTTCAATGGAACTGTTTGAGACACAGACCTATTCAGTTTTGGAAAACGAGTTCCATATTGAAGAAACTGCTTTCCCTCCCATGGTGGATATACAATCCATATTCAGCCACTCATATCAAATTCTTGGTCTTTGGAAAGATGTTGAACTTGGATATCTTCTCCTTGTTGCCCACTTGTTAATTGCTTGTGATTTAACTGCTTCCCTTTTATCAGCTTTAAAATTTTGAGCCTGCAAACCAGAAATAGTTACAGTTTCAAGAATGTTTCTTGGTCTTCTGTTTGTTACCAGAGTAAAATTTCAAAAATATTTTTTTAAAAATTACGTAGTCATATATTGGGGAGATAGAATGAAGTTGGGGTGGGAAAAGAAGAAGGATTTTATCAGAAAATCTGAGCTAAGAATTGTTATTGACATTAAACATTAAATTTGGTTCTGAGTTTCCTAGTAGTCAAAGCAAGAGGGCAACCTGAAAAGTTTTCTAGCTTTCTTTCAATTTTGACAGAAACAATGCTACCAGCCAGGGTTACTAGTTGACTATTTAGATCATTAAAAAATTATTTTTATGGTCTGATTTCAAGCAGCACTTGATCCTGCCTAACCAGAGGAATTCTCTACAAAGGTTATCTCCGTAAAACTAAATTAATTTACCGGTTGAATGAAATTGTTTCAGACTATAAATTCTCTTTGAATGCTGAAGTGAGGAAATTATATCTGAGAAGTAGAGAAACAAGTTTAGCAGGATAGAGACCCACCATTTTTAAAGATTTTTCTCCTGGAGTCAATTAATCGTTTGCCTTAGTGTGGATTGTAGTTAGCAGATCCCATGTAGAGAGAGTTCTGGGGGAGTCTACAAAATGTGTAACAATCATTGCAGTACTGGGGAAAATAGCTCACTTTGATGTTAAAGAAAATGTTCCCCTATGTGAGCAATTAAATCCTGAAGTCTTTATTGACCATGTTGTCCTGCTGCAATCTGTTGCAGTATATTTTTCATAAAAAGAGTTGTTTCGTAGAGATAACACATTTCTTGGTGGTGTCCTCCAGAGCCATCTTATCTCTCTAACTTAGCTGGCTTTTGTGGCCTTCATGGTATATTTGTAAATCCAAAAGAAGATGCCAAGTTACCCAGTCACCAAACCCAGAGAAGACAGGGTCTATTCTAATACCATGGTTCCTTGTACATGATTAATGGTGAAGCCCAGCCCAAGAAACAGGCGTTGGGTCCCAGAAGGTCACCTATGAAGTGGTGTCCTTGCTCCATCCTGGGCTAGAGACCTTTGTTTTACCGCTGCTACCGCGGTTGGCTGCTACTACAGAAAAGTCTCGACTCTGACCTTTCTCTGCACCCATGGCCTCTGTAATCCAGGAAGGCAGACAATCTTGGAGTTTGGTTTGACACCAGTGCTCACTTTATTGGTGCCCCATAGAGACTGTTTGCAGTGAGAAGCTGACCAGCAGTACAACTCTTGACCCCTGGGGCTTAGAGAGCAGGTGGTAGAGACCCTGCTCACTGGAGAGTACTCACTGGTGAGTACTCTTAGGAGAGATGCCTATAAAGGAATGAGGGAAGAAGGACTGGGTGGAAGGGCAAGTTATACTGTGATGAGATTGTAACAGGAGTCTCAGATGATTTGACAGGGAGGTCTGGAGCTGCAGTGGCCTTTCAGAGATGCCCCCAAATTGGAGCAAGGGTGCTGGGCTTTGTGCCCACTTATAGTCTAGGCATTAGATATGGGCTAACCCTGAGGAAGCAGCTAAGCTTGAGCAAGGCAGCTTCTTTTGGTCAAGGGCAGTTTCTGAGGAGGTTCTCAACCATGAGCTGCCAGCAAACAACACTTCTGGAAGCTGGAGGAGCAATGACCCTGACCTTTTAGGACCTTGGTCCAAAAGGAGGAATCTGGGTGGCACACCACAGCATTATTATACCCAACTAGCTGACTTTCTATCCCAATACCTTCATATAAATAATTAAGAAATATGAAAGGGGGACACTGGGTGAGGTGCATAAACAATGAATTTTGGAACACTGAAAAAAAATTAAATTTAATTTAATTAAAAAAAAAAGAAATATGAAAGGGAATGATACATTTAAGGAGGGGAGGTGGTGGATAATTACTTGAATCTTGATCCATACTGTTACAAGGACACATATAAAGTAAAGGGCTACTTGGTAAATAAACAGTAAGCCCGTGCTTCTGTTAGAGGAGTGAGTGAAATGATTCCATGATTCTCAATAGCTATTAGAGAAATTGTTCTTAAAGTGGTAGTGGTTAAATAGGCAGGGGTAATTCTTGCTTACATGACCTAGTAATAAGCCATCCCAGGTTCATATATTACAGTCTTTCCGGCTTGGAGTGGAGCCGTATATTGGTTATCTTTCAGACCACGCTTGACCTTTGAGGTCTCTGGGAAACACATTATCACCCCATGATCATATGGTCCCCAGACACAGATTCAGCACTTGGGCATTCAGAAGCTGACCTGATTCAAACCTCCATTGTTAAGAAACACTATATGACTATAGCCCATGGAGCCCTTCACAGCTAACAGTTTCAACCTGCCTGACTTCTGAAGGTCATTTCAAGTCCTATACTATATTTGAATAAATAAACATACATATGCATTATCAGAAATTCAGGCGATACAGAATGATTTAATGAAGAATTTAAAAATAACTTTAGGGGCGCCTGGGTGGCTCAGTGGGTTGAGCCTCTGCCTTCGGCCTAGGTCATGATCTCAGGGTCCTGGGATCGAGCCCCGCATCGGGCTCTCTGCTCAGCAGGGAGCCTGCTTCCTCCTCTCTCTCTGCCTGCCTCTCTGCCTGCTTGTGATCTCTGTCTGTCAAATAAATAAATAAAATCTTAAAAAAAATTAACTTTAATCCCACCATGGCTGACATAATAGTGTACATTCATCCTTCTAGTCTTTATTCCCTAGTCATAGGCAAGTCCTACTCTAAAAAATGATTTCACCCTGGAGGCTTACACCTTTGTATGCAAATCCCGGTTCCACCACTTACTCATGGTGTGACCTCAAATAGTTGCCTCTTGATTTTTCGGTTCATGTATAAAATGGGAATAATTACGGTAACCTCATGGAATTTTATTAGGCTTTAAAATAAGGTGATACACGTAAACCATACATCCCATCACCTGGTACAAAGCAAGCATTCAGTAAATGTCATATCCTTTACTTCCCCACCCGAGGGGCTAAACTGGAAAAACCACAAAGGATTCAACTTTGAGAACTGAGTTATGATCTGAGAAAAGCCTCCTTAAAAACATCTCAAGCTTCATTGCTTAAATTAATTCCAAACTTTTTCAAGCTATTAAGAGGCAATGCACAATTTGATTCAGATATGTAACATGAGACTATGTAATTAAACATATATATCCTGAAATTAATTTTACATTCACTTTTATAATACAGTACACTTATATAGAATAACACATGGCTCTTGATTAAACAGCAGACTGCCATTCAGTCAAACAGCTCAAGATAGATCATAAAACGTGAAGATGCAGCATCAGCACCAAAATATGGTTATGGGATTTTAATATTCACTTCCATGCTCTTACCTAGGTAGCATAAAAATGGATGTTTCTGAGATAAAATGTTAAGAAAATGTTAAGCGTTAAGTATATCACATTTCTGCTTAAATGCTATTGGGTCATCTAGATTTATTGTAAATAAGACAAGAGGAATTTAGAGATTTGTCTTTCAAAGTAAAGTTAATTAGGACCAATATAATTTTGGTTTAAAAATTTCAATTACGGAAATAAAAAACTTTTAAAGGCATTTGAGTTTATTATTTTCTGTATTTCTTATTTTATTTTCAAAATAAAATCTACTGAACTGTGCACATATTATGATAGAAATATTTTCAAAATCTCTCAACTCTAAATAATCGAAATTCTTGCACAGTTGGGGGAGTAGGGAAAAGGATAAATGAAATACACAGATGATTCTTTAAAGTCTGGTTTCGTTCTTTAATGTGATTTTCTTCCTTTCTCCAAACCTTTATCTGAGCAATAAAAAAAGACAGTCAAATTGGCCCTTCGAGTTTCATTTTCCTCATCTTCCCATGTTGGAAGACCTTTCAGGTAGGGAAAACGCTATGCTCGACTAAAAGTCACCCACTTATTATTCCTTACATTGAAGTCATTTTCCCTTAATCTTATCATGCCCAAATAAGACCTACCTAAAATACCACATAATTCTAAACATAAACTTGTTATTGAAGTACACCATGTTGAGAGATAATCCTCCAGGGGTCTCTTGCGTTTCTGCATGCCTCGTTCTCAACTATCTTTTCAAGGATCATTGTATAGAGAAAAGCCTTGGAAGATAGTGTCTCCCTCCCAAGCAGAGGACAGGTTTGTTTACTGTCTAGTATAAAAAGATACCATCTCCCTCCATGGAGGAGGGGCAGATTGGCTCGTATCCCATTATGAAAAATTTGGGTTTTCTAAGCTTGGGGTTCCTCAGTTGATACAAAGCATTGTATATATGGCATCCATCTGAGCTTTCCCTGTGCAACTCTGAGGAGGGGGAGCAAGGGCAATGCGGGCAAACATACAGCTCATGCTGCCTGCTCAGCTCAGAGTCATTAGTTCCTTTGTCTCTGACCCAGGAATATCGTGTCTTCTGCCAGCATGTATAAAACTGTGGCAGTATCACAAGCAGAGTCTGTAACAGACAATTTACGGTTCTTGACATAGCGATACTTTCACAAATCCTGAATATAAGGATAGGTGAATTTTAATGAAGTGAACACATACAAGCAAAACCCAAAAAACAGAATGCAACCAGAGTCCCAGGATTCCCCTCACATTCCCTACCAGTCACAACTCCGCTACGCAAGGTAATCAACCACTATCCAAATTTCTCACACCATCGCTCAGTTTTGTCTATCTTGAACTTTCTGTAAATGAAATCATACAGTGTGTCTTCTTTTGTATGGCTTATTTTCCTCAACACTGTTTGTGGAATTCCTTCGTGTTGTTGCATATAGTTTTAGTTTCTTCACTGTCATTACTGAAAGGTATTCCATCATGTGAATATATCACATTTTCTGAATTGCATATCTTCTTCTGAATGCCCACAATCCTCTATTAGTAACTTTCTTGTTCAACTACTTACTTTTTACTTTGTTTTTTTTTTTTTTAATTATTCTTATTTATTTGAGAGAGAGATAGTGAGAGAGAGCCTGAGCTGGGAGGAGAGGGAGAAGTAGTCTCTCCACAAGCTGAGCTGGGAGGAGAGGGAGAAGTAGTCTCTCCACAAGCAGAGAGCCCAACTCAGGGGTCTATCCCAGGACCCTGGGATCATGATCTAAGCTGAAGGCAGATGTTTAAATGACTGAGCCATCCAAGCATCCCTTTACTTTGTGTTTTAGTTATTAAACTACATGTTATTTCCTATACTAGATTTTTCAACTCTTGAAAACTTAAGCCTCAAGAGAACCTGAGCAGTATATTAATTAGTTAACTCATTCATTCATTCATTCAATCATTCTACAGATACTCAAAGAGAGCCACTTATGTCTACAGTATGATAGATGCCAGCACTGTGCTCATCCATATAACAAGTACTAGAAAGCATTTGGTGAATGATTGAGTAGTTAATAAGTAGGAAGCAAAAGGAAAGAAGGCCACAAGAAAATGGCTGAGGAAATTGACCAGAGAGAATGTGTCTTGACTAATGTAGAGTTGATTGTGTTTCATGAGGAATGAGACTAGTTTTGAACCAAGATTCAAGGACTAATATGGCAAACTGCCTTGTAAAATCTTCACAAGATTGTTTTCTAGGCATTTTTCAAACTTTACAAAAGTAAACTTGTAACTTACATGTCCTCAAATTTGCTCCTCCCGGAATCGTTCCCATCTCATTAAAATGTACCTCAGTCCGTTCAGTTGCATCCAGCATCGTTTTCTCTTTCCCTTATTCCCCACATCCAGTTCAGTAAGCCCTACAGACTCCATCTCTAGAGCATATACCAAATCTGTACGTGGTCCATCTCCACTGCGATCAGTCTAGTCCTGAGAGTTTCCTGGCTTTTTCTCAGCCCCTGCCACATAGCAACCACAGATAGCTTCTGAAACATAAATCAGATCATGTTATGTCCTCACTTAAAACCCTCTGATAGGGGCGCCCAGGTGGCTCAGTAGGTTGAAGCCTCTGCCTTCGGCTCAGGTCATGGTCTCAGGGTCCTGGGATCGAGCCCCGCATTGGGCTCTCTGCTCAGCAGGGAACCTGCTTCCTCCTCTCTCTCTGCCTACTTGTAATCTCTGTCTACCAAATAAATAAATAAAATCTTAAAAAAAAAAAAACAACCCTCTGATAGTATCTCACAACAAAATCTAAATTCTAAATTCTTTACTCTGGTTTTTATGGCACATTCTGAACTGTGAGTTAATCCTGTCCTTTCTTACTGAGTTCCAGCTACCTGGCCTTTTATTTGGCAAGCTTATCTTGCCTTATGGTCTTTGTACTTTTTCATGCCTTGTGCTAGATACTTTTCTTCCTGATCTTCACATGACTGACTCCTTCTTTCCAACCAGATCACAGCTTAAATGTCACCACCTCCAAGAAACCTTGCCTAAACTTCTAGTCAAAAGTAGTCATCCGGTGACCTGCTGTCACATCACCATATTTTAATGCTGTGGATAGCACTTTCCTTCCCTGGTATTTTGTTTCTCGTTTTTGTGTCTATTTTGTGTCTGTCTCCCTCAAGTGAAATGTAACTTCCATGAGGGCAGAAACCTAGTCTGTCTTGCTCACTAAGAAAGAAGTAGAATGAGATTAGGCAAACACACATAGAGGCTTTAATTTTATTCACAATGTCCTGTTTCTTAAACTGACAGGTACACTGACATTAATTTTATTACCCTTTCTACAGGAGACATACATTATATATATATATTTTTCATATATTTTATCATTACAGAATTATATTAACTATTTTATAATTTAAAAGTAAAAATATAATGAGGTTAAATTATTTACTTAAAACTAAAATTTCCATGTTCTGTATTATAGTTTCAGAAAATATTTTGTCTGATTTATAACCTAAATAGCTCTAGGGCTATGAACTCTGTTTTCTATTTGGGTATTATGATGGGTTGAACTGTGGTCCCCCTGAAATTGTTCTGAAATCCTAACGTCCTGCATCTCAGAATGTGATCTTATTTGGAAATAGGGTCACTGCATATGTAACAAGTTAAGGTGAAGTCATACTAGAGAAATTTGGGTTCCTGAGCCAATGACTCATGTCCTTATAAGATGATGGCCCTGTGAAGACACACAGGAGGATCTGAATGATGCCTCTGTAAGCCACGGAGTGCCTGGAGCTGCCAGAAGCTAGGAGCAGATGGAGCAGATTCTGTCTTAAAGCCCTCAGAAGGAAGCAATCTAACCAACACCTTGGTTTTGGACTTCTGGTCTCCAGGACTGTAAGACAATACATTTTTCTTGCTTTTAGCCTCCCAGTTTGCAGAAATTGTTAGAGTAGTCTTGTGAAAGTAATATAGTTGTGTCTGAGGGGTATAGATCAAACATGTACTTTGTTGATTTAGGTTTTTCTATGACAAGAGTGAGATCATACCGGAACCAACAACGAAATCGAGTTTCTCTACTTTTACAGTCTTTTCCTTCTGCAGGCCCCAATAATGCATGTAGTGATAACACAGTGAGCTTGAGAACCAATCCCAAATTTGAGGGGCTTTAGAACATACTATGGTATAGGAGAAAATTAAATATCTCATTTTCCCTAGGACCTTCATTGCCGTTGGTTGAATCAATCATTGAGCTGCCTTCATAGCTATTATTCATAGCATGTCTGGTACCATTATGACCTTTCAGATCTTATTAGTTTAGTTGAAGTTGGTAAAATTATATTTACATTGATCTGTAAAGGGCGGTGTGTTTGAGAGCATGCTTGGATGGTGTTTACCAAACGGGGTTGACGGGGTAAACACAGATAAAGAGTTAAGAGTGCTCTAGAGTCAGATGGATGATAAAGGCAAATCTTATTTAAGAATAATTGGTTTATGTTACCCATAAATCTGAATTGTATCTGGAAATGCTCCTTTATATCTAATCGGTATATAGATAGGGTTAGAATAAGAATAACATCTAATCTCTCAAGATCACTTCTTGACCATGGAGAATAGTTCCTGTTTTCTTTTCAAGATGGAAATCTTGAGAAATGCCAGTGTGTGACAATAGTGCATCCTATGCTCAACTCCCAGTGGCCATTCAATAAGTATTAAATGATGTCCCTTGGAAAAAATCTCTGACAATGTGAGAATTAATATTCACTATTGTAAGATTCTATCTCAAGGAGAGGAGCTTAGGAAAATGGCAGAATAGGAGGACCGTAAGCTCACCCTGTCCCATGTTTACAACTAGATATCATTCACATCCAAGTATATAAGATTTTATCTCTACATGAGTCACTTGGACTTGGTCAAAGGATTTTACTTGGTTGGAGGTTTGGATTGGTGATGGCACATGTGATAACACGCTTAGATCGGAATAGCTTCTGAATTACACATGGCCAGATAACCTCTCTACAGATGACTGATGGAATAGTGGCTAAAAGCACAAGAATTAGAAGCAAATATACTTGAGTTTGAATCTTGGCCCCATTCTTTACTGGCCACTGGCCTTTAGGTAAATTATTTAACTTTGTTGCGTTTCAGACTCTGACCTGCAAAATGAGAATTAGTGATAATGCCTACTTATTAGAGGTCTTGGGAGGATTAAGTGGGGTGAGGATGCAGACACGAGAGGGTGACTGCTGTTACGAGTGATGTGTCTGTCTACTCCACTGCCAGACCGGCTGATACAAGAGTTTCCTGTAACCGAGTTTGTCTGCCCACCTGTGCCACCATGCTCAGCAGCACTGGGTGCTCACTTCTTGCCCCAACAGGCAACTTGGAAGTCAGGCCCAAGCTGTAAGCAACTGGCCCTTCCCTGCCTTAATCCTCTGTGCCCTCTTTCCACCTCTCTCTCCTACCCCTGGATCAGTGGTGGGTTGCCAAGAAAAGGACCAGAAGGCCAGAGGCAGCTTTAGGGGAAGCAGTATCTCAACTGTACAGTAACAGCTGCAGAGAGACCTTGCTTCCTGGCTCTGTCTTCCCTCCTGCTGCTCTGCTCTCTTGCACGCCTGTTTCTCCTCAACTCCCTGTAGCAACCTGTGGTTTCACCTCCTTCTGCTGCATGTTTCCCCGTCATTGCGGAAGTCTAGTACCAAATCCAAATGCACAAGGTTCTCAACTGGAAATGATATTATCAGCAAGGACTACTGACACATCAGAAGGGACTATGGCAGAGGGAGCCCTGGGGCAGAATCTAGAGACACCCTGCAGGGCCAGGAGTCAGCCCTTCATTGGCTGGATTCTTGGGGGTGGGGATATCCTGGAGGGCCTCCAGGAAGGGACAGAGCAACCTGGTAGCGGAGGCAGCGGTCTTGGCAATGGAGCACTCTGAGGTCTCGGGGCAATGGCTATTTATACAGAAATCCTTCAGCTGTTAGGCTGTGCCCAAGCATATGAGTGAAATACCAGCCCTGATCCCAGACTTCTCTGTTTTCTTAACAAGGTATCTTTTCATTTTCCTTCTTTCCCCTTTCTCCCCTTCTCGGTTTGCCTCTGTCCACTATTTCATCTGGCAAATGTCAAGTCGCACACACACTGGCCAACATACCCATTCCCCCCCGTGAAGAAGCCAGATGGACATGGACTTGGGAGATATGAAGGGGTCTCCACTGGTTTCCCAGGGCAGCTGTAACAAAGTGTCTCATAATTCTGGGGGTTGAAAGTCTGGGGTCAAGTGTTGGCAGGGCCATGCCCCCTCAGAAACCTACAAGGGAAGCAACTTTCCTTGCTTCTTTTTTTTTTTTTAAAGATTTTATTTATTTATTTGACAGATCACAAGTAGGCAGAGAGGCAGGCAGAGAGAGAAGGGAGGAAGCAGGCTCCCCGCTGAGCAGAGAGCCCGATGAGGGGCTCGATCCCAGGACGCTGGGATCATGACCTGAGCTGAAGGCAGCGGCTTTAACCCACTGAGCCATCCAGGCGCCCAACTTTCCTTGCTTCTTGCAGCTTCCAGCAGCCCTGACCATTCCATGGTTTGTGACACTATAGTCTTCGCTCTGTCTTCACAGTGTTCTCCTGGGGACTCCTCACCTATCTTCTTTCTAAATCTGTGTCCATTTTCCCCATTTTATAAGGACGCTAGTCATATTGGGCTAGTGTGCCCCAGGATGATCTCATCTTAATTTGCTTAAGACTGCAAAGACCCTGTTTCCAAATAAGGTGACATTCCTCAGAATGTGGGTTAGAACTTCAATATATCTTTCTTGAGGAGACACAATACAGCCCGTAAGCCCACTAGGTAGCCCTTGGGTACAAAACTCATGAAATTCTCTATTCTTGTGCCAACAGCAAAGCCCCGATTTAAAAACTAAGAGCATTTGCATTCTACTCAGACACAGAGCATGCTAGGCTAGGGACAGATTGAGAGAGCAGCAGTGCTCACTAAGCTTCAGTGCTAAAAAGCATTTCAGAGGTTTCTGTAAGCGACCTACCACGTTACAGGTGAGGAAGCTGGCGGGCCAGAGACAAGCTTTACCTGTTGTAAGAACCATAACCCTGAGTAGGACCCATGCTTCTTTGCTCCCTTTCACTGCTCTACTCTCACAGGTAGGGTGTTGGTGGGGGGAGTAGTTAATATATTTTTTTAAGATTTTATTTGAGAGCGAGTGAGAGCAAGAGAGCACAAGCACACACAGAGGGAGAGGGAGAGAGAAGCAGACTCCCCACTGAGCAGGGAGCCCAGTGCGGGGCTCGATCCCAGGACCCTGGGATCATGACCTGAACCGACTGAGCCACCCAGGCACACCAGGTAAGGTGTTGGTTTAACTGACATTGCATTTGCCTTCTTTGGGGGCCGACTTTAATCCATTTCTCCCCTTACCTAATCTGTGAGGACATAGCCTCTAAGATGATCCCTAAGGAAATACTTCTCAGAGACACCAGTGTATCCAGTGAGTAATAATGGGAATCAGTGGGTAAGGCATTCTAACAATCCCCAAATGTGTTTTTAACACTGTTATTGTTGTTTTAACATTGAATACACTTAACCAGGAAATTCAACTTCTTTCTGAAGCATTCCAACTGTTGTGTTTATACCCAGTTGCCACACAACATTTGCTCCTACTGTGTTTTAGTTGGCAAAGGCTGGAGGAAGGGTTTTTGTAGCCAAGTAGCCTCAGATAGGGAATCTTTCCAATCCCCGGGGACATGGCATAGTTCCAGAATCAATAGTCACAGGGACAGATGCCAACGCTCATTTTATCCAGTGTTTCAGCTAACCTTGGACCAACCCTCTAGTTAGACCCTGAACCTGGGTCGGAAGAACCAGCTGAAAAAATAGAACCTCAAAAAGCTTATAGATAAATAAGTGAAAGCTGCATTTTTTTTTTCCATCAGGGAAAAAAGGGGGAATCCTGCAGAGGATATATTAAATTTTCACTCCCCCCCCCCCCCCGCTGCAAAAAATCTCAAATACAGCCATGTTGCCAACCCCCTGAATTAAAAATGGATAAACACAGTCAGTGTTTTACTATTATTACATATTTTCCAGGCTACAGAATACAGGATTCTGTCACCACCACAGAGTATTTCCTACTTTCATTACACAATTTGGAGGCTGTGAAATGAAAATATACTTGATTTAAATAGCAGTGTATAAATCTGACATCCTTCTCTATAAGACATATCATTTATTTATTCAGCAAACTTTGATTGAGAACCTACTATGACATACCAGCCCCGTGCTCTGCCCTGTGATTCTCATCTGAATGAACGTGCACCCCAGATGTGCTTACAGATTGCCAAGCCAGACACTGTGCACCAACTCGAGCCCACTGTGTCACTTGCTGGAATAAAGGTGGATGGGCAAGGTTAGAGGAGTGTGGATGAATGATGAATTCTGCCTTTGAGGGAGAAGTGGAAGATGGGGACATATGCCAAGGAAGGGTCAGTCCAATCGGTGTTTCAGAGAGATGGCCACATCCACGGTGGGGTGGCCGCGGGCAGGCAACGGGTTCCCTCTGTGCATCTACTCTGGGCCCCGGCATATTACATGAATACTTAAAAATGTCTTCAGTGGTGTCTTTCTCAGAAGGTAGATGAATATGGAGAGGTTCTTTGTGACCATGCTAACATACACTGCAGTGATAAGGCCAGGGCTCTGTGCGGCGTGCCTCACCTTTCTTTTTCTTTCTTCCTTCCTTCCGTCTTATTTATTTGACAGAGAGAGAGAAAAAGCACAAGCAGGGGGAGTGGGAGAAGGAGAAGCAGTCTTCCCACTGAGCAGGGAGGAATGCGGGACTCGATCTTAGGACCCTGGCATCATGACCTGAGCTGAAGGCAGACACTTAACTGACTGAGCCACCCAAGTGTCCTGCATCTCACCTTGGGCTGGAGCAGGGTGGGCTGGAACATTTCTGATGCTCCCTTCCTAATATCCATTCAGGCACAAACTGCAATTGTCCACTTGTCTGGACAACCTCTAACTGAGGATGCACCAGGAACTGTAGTTGTGGGGAGGTGAGGAGGGTAGCGGAGAGGTAAGGAGGAAAAACGGGGGCGGGGGGAGAGCGGGACCAGAGAAGGGGAGGCTGCAGGTGTGGATCGCATCTGGCTTCATTTCGATATTGCTCTCCTGGACTCCAAATGAAAACTAGAACTGAACACCCATGATTAAAAAATGCAATACATGCTAAGAAAGTCTAAAGTAATTTACACCAGGCATTAAAGTGTTTTGCATGAGAATATAGTATGATGGAGACAACCGAAGAATTATGGCTTTCATTAAAAGGTTTGCAACTCAGTGTGCTGTGATATAACTATAGCAGTTTTTCTGTCTTGGTGATGGTTTTTTATTTTAAACGCTGCCTTCCAAGCCAAGGAATGTAAATGCATCGGGAACACTCGGCCTCGGGATTTTAACTTACTGCCACCTCTTACTAATCACTTCCTTTTAGGACTCTACCTGCTGATGCCAAGGTGAAAGGTGACCAGTTACACCTCCACCGCCCCTGAACCTCATGTATCCTGAGCCCAGCCATAAAGTAAACTGTCATTGCTTTCTTCATTATTCAAAGTTCGCATTTGCTAGTTCAAAGCCCATTGGAGATTATGCATCAAGAATGATATACATTAAGGTTGGGATTAAAGGAAAATCAGTTACATGAAAGGAAGGTGTTTTTGCCACAAATCTTGTGTGTGCATGTCAAGAAGTATATTCATTGCCTAATTTAAAAAGAAACCAGGACAACTCTCAGAGATATAGACCTGCATCTGGCCAGTCTTTCAATAAGCACGCTTTCTGTTTGAAGTTTGGCTGTGAAGTTAGAGGAAAAACATCCTTCCCTGGCTAGCACATGCAGCTTGTTTAAAAAAAAAAAAAAAATTGCTAGGTGGAATTCTGATTTTAGGCACTCATTAAGAGTAAAATCAAAAGTTGATTCATCACTTTTGATATGCTTAGGGTAAGAAAACAGGGCTTACAAGTAAGATAGACAGATTTAGACTAGCTCTAAGGAGAATTAGGTGAACTTTCATAACCTCTTTTAACCCAGTGATCCCATAATTTTATCAGTTATTGCCTAATTATATTCATGGGCTTGCTGGCCTGTTTGGAACAACCATTCACCGACTTGATACAAATCTTGATGATGCTCAGTTGGAATCAGGAGAATGACAACGGGCCAGGCACTGCATTAGATGCTTTTCATGAATTGTTCCACTTAATCCTCAGAGCAGTTCCTCGATTCAGATGTTCTGAGTTTCTACCATGTCCTGTCCTCCCTGGCAGGATTTGCATATTCCTTGGACTATCTTTAAATTGGGTACCTGTGGTCTCAGATCTGATGCAAAACCGAATCTTGAACTACGGTGTTCGAGTTCTGGCCAATGTCTAGGACACCGTGAGGTCCTGCATGTTAACCAAAAGAAAATAAGAACGCCTGTATTTTGCTGGATCGGTTTCGTAACCTATAAAGAGAACATAACGTGCAAACCAAATGTGAGACTGTGAATTTACGAAGATGCTGGTGCTCAGGAACGATTCTGGCTCCAGAGGCTGAGTGCTTTGGGTCTCTGTGATGTTCCTAATTCCATCCTGGCTCCCGGCATGTCTGGCGTTAGGAACGGGTTTGATAAATGGGGGTGGAACCGAACTGAGGCCAACTAACCTCTCTTCCAGGCCCTCCTCAAGGGCCCCCAGTCCTCTCGCTTCCAAATACTATGATGGGAAGGTCAGAAGGGCAAGACCTTTCCATGTGTTTCTGGCATTCTCTCTGATCAAGACTTGATAAGCACGAGTGTTATCTGAGGCCTCCAAAGCAGATGCTCAGCATCCATTTCTGCTTTTAACTCAAAGGCAGATTTTGCTAAAGGACTTTTGGGGTCTGGATGGGAGCTTTGTGATCTGTAGGATTTGAGGAGAAGCATTCAATTCTTCTGTAACTTGGGGAGGGTGCAGAATATCTCAGTGGGTAAAACCGAGTGGAAACCGTACCTCTGTCTCATAGTTTTGAACCCAGCTTAAGGCATCTCGTCACTTCCATCTGGTTTTGCTCTTGTAGAACAAAAACATCAAAGCGCACTTGGCAAGAATCATCCCCCAAATATGCTTTCATTGTCTATGTCAGTGAATCTCTGCCCAGTCAATAAAGGGGAATGTTTTACTGTGGTTAATGTCACTTGCTTCGTGGCAAGAACTAACTTAAGCAACTGTACCTAATCCCAAATAAACCCAATGGTTTTATAACCAAGGAGAAAGCAAACATTTACGGAGTTACTTAATTGGATCCAGGCATTTTATTTCCTGCAACTCTGTTTCTAAATATCTACCTCACCAGTGAGGAAACACAGGCTCTGAGAGATTAAACAATTTGCTCATGATCACAGAGAGTATTGGTTGAGTTAGTGACTGAGTTGGGATTTGTACGCAGGTCCATTCGAGAAGGGAGTCCCAGCTTTTCTACCAAACTCTAAGACCTTTATTTGATCTGCAGAGACACAGAAGCACTGACTCATGAGTCTCCCTCAGTAGCCCGGCGTGGCATGAGTTACTCGGGGCTGTGCCTGTCTGTTCTCAGGGGGCCCCTGCAGTGTGAACACAGAGAGATGGCCGCTGGGTGTGCTTGAAAGCTGGGTGGATGCTGGCATGGGCTCACTGGAGCACTCAGCAGCCCTGGCGAGCCTGGATGATAGTTGCCATTGGTGTTTCTGACCCATACAATGCCAGGACAAGCCTTGGAGACTCTAGCTGGACACGCCTGTGTCACTCCTCCTGCCAGATGCCTGGGTTGGGAGGGGTGGGGGCAGCGGTGCTCATGAGTCCCACGCAGCTGCATCAGCGCCAGCAGGCAACCACACTTTACAAATACACGATTGCCATTCTTCCTTAAACACTTAAATTTATACTAAATTGCAAGTCAAATACGCCAAATTGAACGTGATTTTAAGGTTATCCACTGCCCAAATACGATCTTTAAATGAAGATGGGTGCCTATACTGTTCGAATGAATTTACTTAGGTATGTTTGCAAACAATCCGCTCTCTAGCTTGGGGAACCTAGTTAATGGGTGAAAGGAACAGAATCAGTGTGATTTTCTATTCTGTTGGCATACATACGTTTTTAATTAGCTTGAGTGTCTATTTCTCAGGTTGATTAAAAATACTATACAGTGAATAGGCATGTATCATTCTACAGTTGACACGTATACATACATGTCAACTTCGCAACTGATTGGCAGAAATGGACAACCCATTAGATGGGGCAATAGCCTTGAGTTTGTTTTCAGACATGAAGAAGAAGCAACAGCACAGAGAGGCCGACCGTCTGTTTCAGAGTACACAGCAGGCGATGCAGTCCGACATGTTCTGGGTCTCCAGCCAGAGCCAACTTAACTTAAATACCTGATAAAATGTCAGGAGGCACAAATTCTAGTGTGGCACTACAGAAGGTTCTCTGAGAAATCATGCCTATTTCCAGATGAATTCTTGAAAGTACAGTTGGTAACAAACATAAAATCTAACAAATTTGTGCGATGCAAACTCCTTCTTACTTTTGCACTCATTTCACAGCATCTTGATGAAGGCTTTTGCCTTTGAAAAATATTTAAGTCTTGTAGCTATAGATATTTTTCTTTTCTTTCAACGGGAGCATTTGCTAAATATCTTTCTCTATGGCACCTGACTTATGTTCTGCTCACAGCCACACTGTGAGAACCGGAGCTGACGTTCAGGAGGTTTAAGAGGTTTGGATAAAGCCCTAGGGTCAGTAAGTGATAGAGCCAGCCCTGGGACTCAAGTCTCTGCTAAGGCACATGCTCTTCCCAAGTCTCTGCCCAGAATTTGCTCAGGAAGGCTCTCTGAGGGTCCCCTACTCCTGTGACTGGGAAAGGACATGAAGAATGTGAATGAAGAGAACCCATGCTAGATGTACAGAATTTCTTACAGGCCCAGGGTTGACCTCCAGTAAAATGGCCAAGTGTGCATTGGATGGTTTGGCTAAAGGTGCAGGCTTCCCCTCCTCCAGGGTTTTCTGGAGCCCATGACGATCACCCGCAGCCCCAGAATCTCATTTCTGGCCTGTTCGCTTTTTTGACCCAGATAAAATTTTCTTACTCTCTCCATCCTCAAAATCTTCAAATATCGATAGCTACCACTTCTAAAGTATCAATAGCTACCAGCAGATGAACAACTAGTGAATCTGATAATCCAAGACTGTTTTTGACTGTGACCCTATGGAGATATTCTTATCCATAGACATGACTGCTCGGTTGGAAACTTCAGACATGGCAGCAGATGAGTGGAGAAATCTTAGAGGAAGATTGACAGTCATATAGTAGCCCACTGTTGCTCCTGGAGTGGACATGTCTGGCCTTAGACTCCCTAGAAATGTGTGCCATGCCCTTGTCTCAAACATATCAAATGTTAGATCTGAGAATAGGCTGCATGATACATTTTTGGTTATAAAGAACAGAAAAGAACTTAAGCTAGCCAAAAGGGAAAAAAAAAATCACTCCAAGCATATAGATGGGAGAACTTGAGGAGAAACATCAGTTTTCAGAACAAGGGAGAAGGGGCTGTTTGTGGGATATGGCAGTAGGAGTTCAAAACATTTGTTTTGGTAGCACTGTGCCTTGGTTCCCTATACCCAGACTAATTCCCAGCCAGAGTTTTTAAAAAAAGGAGCCACACTGAGCCAATCTGAGTCAGATGATCACTTTGAGCTAATCAGCTCTAGCCTGTGAGGGTCATGAGGTCCATACGTAATGTGGAGAGGGGAAGGGTTTACAAGGAAGGATTTCTACCAGGAGGCTGGAGTGACCACCCCTTGAGTCAACTCTTCTGGTTTCACAGGGGTGGAAACAGGGGCCCGGAAAGGTTAAGTGACTGCCCCAAGGCCAAATCCCTCGTCATGGAAGAGCTGAACTGAAAGATGGGCCCTCTTTACTCCTAGGACAGTGCACTTTGAGCCATCCTTCTGCCTTTGTCCTTTGCATATTTCATGGCTTCAATCTGTCTTTCCTCCCACTTGCCCTTCCCCCTGCTGACACAGAAGTCTTCCAAAAGCCCAAATCTGATTGTGACACTGCTCTGCTAAGTAGTCACCTATCATTTCTAGTCCAAAGTCTTTAGCACTGCATGCAAAGCCCTTTTAATCATGCCTCATGGAGTGTAGTAGTCTGTTTGGGCTGCCATTACAAAATACCATAGCCTGGGTGGCTTAAACAACAGAAATGTTTTCATAGTGCTGGTGGTTGGGAAATTCAAGCTCAAGGTGAGGGCAAGGTAGGCTTTATTCTGAAGGCTCATGCCTTGGCTAGTAGGTGTCAGGAGTCTCACTATGTTTTCACATGACCTCTCTGAATGTTCAAGGAGAGAGAGAGAACTTTGGTGTCTCTTCTTCTTTTTATAAGGACACAAACCCTATTGTATTAGGGCCCCATCTCACTTAACCTTAATTACTATATAAAAGCCCTATCTCCAATTATAGCCACTTTGGGGATTGGGGCTTTAACATACAAATTTGGGGGGAACACAGTTTAGTCTACAACATGGACCTTGTCCCATTCTTCAACACAATCTCTCTCTTCCCCATTCTCTATATATTCAGCCACTGGAGCTACTGCACTCCAGTCCCATAAGCCTTGCCCTTTTACATCCCCTCCTCTTGCATTGTACTCTCCTCTTTGTTTTCTGCTTGTGCTTCAAGTCCCAACTCAACGGTTGTTGCGCCATGAAAGCTTATGGATGGACATCCTCTGGGTAAGATGCTCTCCACGTGCTCTTGGAGCCCTGACACGCATGTGTGTTACATGTGGGTCCTGGGTGTGGAGCATGTGTATATATCATTGCATTTGCCACATTCTAATTAATTAGCTCATGCATTGGTCTCTCCAAATAGAAGGTGAATTCTTAGAGGGCAGGACCTCTCATCGATTTTAATCTTTTCTCCCTATTGCCTGTCCAGCATTTGGCACATGTAGGTACTGAATAAGTATTGGTTGAATAAAAAGGCAGCATGATTATAAAAAAGGAAAAGACTGGTTACAGTACTCTTTGCCTCCATTTCATCAGCATCTATTTCAGGGGGAAAAAATTCATGAGCCATGAAAGTATATGTGTGTCAGGAATTGGAGGGGAAAGCAAAGAGTGGACATTAGAACATTTTTCTAAAGTGGTAAGGAAAGCAGAACTTTGCTTATTCACTAATGACAATGGGGAGACCCACTCCAGATTACAAGATTTTGCATAGTGGATCCCTTGTGCATAGGCAAGGGATGAATTTATCTTACTCTTTCACATTGCTCTCTAATATTGCTACGAGACCACACAAGAAACTGCAGAGGGAGACCTCACAAAGCACTTCGAAAGGCAGATGAGAAACAAACATGATAAAATACAAGAATACCACACCGTAAGACTCACTTTTTCATTCACCTTGACAAGGGTAATGTAGTTTTAATTACTAATGATAATATATATTGCCCACTAGTAAATATCTTGTGGTGTATTTTGTAAACCTTTCATCTTAGAACACCACAGTACTCCCAAATTTGTTCATTAAACCTTTGCTACAAACCAAGAGGTTATTGGGTATCAGGAAAAAATGAGAGAGTCAGTGAATTAGCAAAAAGGAATTAATAACCTCTTATTGTAACAATCGTATACTTTGAAAAGTAGAGCACAAGATGCAGTGGTCTTCTAAAATATTCTTATTTAGTTGGAATATTATAATTTCAAAATTAATAAATTGAACAAAGGCCATCTTCAAATCTGTCTCAAAATGATTGAATAATTCATTAAAACCGTGTTTCATTTTCAAGGTCAAATAAGTAGTATATAAAATGTGTTTGCCAAACAAGCTAGCAGAGATAGACAATTGTTTTATTTTGTTTATGTTTATAATTTGTAGCACTCAATGCTCCTATTGATGTGTGTTTGTCTTCCTAACAAATCATGCACAATTATCAATAAGAATTCAAAGAATGCCGCCAAGGTGTGAAATTATACAAATCATCCCACTGCAAAGAAAAGGCCCTGGAGGTGAGCAGAATATTGAATTTTTCAAAGGAAAATTATGTGTTTGTGAGTGTGTGTCACTTGATGAAATGATTGTCATGGGAAATTAAATCTCACCTTGAAAGAAATGAGTAACAATGAGAAAAATCACCATAAATTCTCTCAGTATGAAGGAACTGTACCTTTGTATAAGGGAATTTTTTCTCTAAACCTCTAATCATAGTATATGATACATGTCAACGACTCTTATGTTCACCTATGGGTTGATGTAAGTATACATTTTTAGCAGCACTGTGTTTTTTGGGCCTACATCAGATTCATGGCAAAGGGAAATACAGAACTTTGGCATCATCTAATTTTGTGTCCCTGAGAGGATGGCTCATGGACAGCCTATATTAGAATCCACTGGGATACTTGTTGAAAACACAGCTTTCCATCTTCTTTTTTTTTTTTTTTTTACAGCTTTCCATCTTCTAACCAAGACTTGTTGAATCAGAATCTCAGAGGCGAATCTCATAATGAGGCACGTTATGGAAGCACATGTCTAGCTAATTTAGGCATGATTTATTTACAAACCATCCAACTGGTTTCAGGATGGACTTTACATTGGTGGAGTGACATTGAGTGAGGTCTGTCAAATTCACTGATGCTCCAAAGGCTTTTGTGACTTGGAAAAAAGCCTCAAATACAAAATGCTTTTCAAAGAAATTGGGTTTTAATATTTTTAAATATTGTATATGTTATAACTGAAGACATAAATGAGTACTAAAAAATTTAATAAGGAACACTCATGAAAAAAGTTATCACTCACAACAGGCCTGTCCTGCGTATTAAAGCCTCCTAAACATAAAACTTCTATAATATTTAAGAGTTGGTTACTGGACCCAGTGGTGAAAGCCTAATGAGGAAATTCATAATTTCTGAGTCCTTGGCTGAAAAAGCTTTAATTTTTAAGACTGCATTCTATTTATTTGAGAGGAGCTTCCAGGAATTGATAAATAAAACATTTCAACCTTTTTGCTAAATAAGTATTGCATAGACATTTTATGAGTTATAGGAAGAGCCCAGATTAAAGGGGCATGAATTAATGATGTTTGATTGAAAGAGTTCTGCAGGGTGTCTTGGCCATGGACGTGTGGGACATCTTGGTGACATCAACAACAGAAATGATGAAATCCATGATTTCACCCTTGGGTGAACTGCTCAAAAGAATATAACTGTAAATTTCCTTGTAAATATGACCTTAATACAGTGTGCTTTGCGCTAATATTCTTGAGTGCTGTACTTGGATTCTTGGATTTTATGACACTTAGGAGACTGCCCGGCCCCTCAAAATCGCTCCTGGATTGCTGGAAGCGTCCCTGATCTCAGTCTGAGGAATAATCCTTGCCAAAGCTGTGAAATGGGTAAGTTTTGCCTCCTTGCACCTATTCTATAACCCATACCTTCCTGTACGGTGGCCTCTGCTTTGGGGACAGGTCATATGAAGGGTAATGTTTAAGTACGTGTGACTTGCAGTCAGAAGGAGGTTTTGTTTGAATCATGGCTTTGCCACTTACTAGTTATGTGACCTTAGGAAATGCACTTAACCTCTCTGGACCTCGTTTTTCTTTTCTGTGTCACCTCCATGTCAGACTGAAATGGAATGAAGCAGGCTGTCCGTGTAGCAGAACACTTGGTATGTAGTAAGCACTCACTTGTGTCTGTATTTGTCTCCCATCCTGACTCCCATCCCTGTCTCCAGCATTTTCTGAGCAAACTGAACTCCGAAGGATTCCTGCTGCAGTGTGCTACCCAGGCCTGACCACAGTCCGCTCACGGGGCTCTCTATCTATTCTTTTCTCAGAAGTTAAGTTGTTAGAGTGGGTCCGTGGACTCCGTTTCCCATGGTAGACAGGTAAAGGGAGCATTAGATAGCATTCATCTGATTGTCAGTGGTGGCAGCCTAACTTGAGCTAGCTCAGGAAATGAGGGATTTATTGGCTCCCATAACCAAAAAGGGTGGGGACGTAGCTAGGGACGTCTGCCTCTTACTCCATTTCTCTCCTTCTCAGCAAATGGAGGGATCGTTTCCCCTCATTGCCTACAGGCTTCTTCACTGCCCCAAAGCCATGCCACTGGCAGCTCCAGGCTAATCTCATTCCTGGGGAGCTAAGGGCTCTTATCTCTAACTCCCAAGAGAACTCCTGGGGAAGGACTCCCATGGATTCCTTTGGGTCCCATGTCCACCCACCAGTCAGTTATGATGAGGGCTTGATCCCTCTGAACTGAACTGCCTGGGAAATCAGGGGCAAAGGTAGATCCCAGAAGATTGGATGGGGGGGAGCACAGATACAGCTGTGGGAGGACTTCATAAATGAGGCAGCCAGGTCTGTCTCTTTTCTAGGTGACTGTGCTTAAGGTAGAAGAGTTAATTGCTAATAACAATTTCAAATAGCAGTTGCTGACCTATGGAGAATGGAGATCACTTATGACACAGAGACCGAGAGCCCTCCAAAGAAATGGCTTATTGCAATAGGACTGTCTCTTTTTGGTCACCAAATTATCAGTAAAGAAGTAGAAAAACCAAGTAATCTTACAGACGATAAAAGCTGCTTGGTTCAGCTTTGAAATGTGCACACTCGAGTGCCGGCTAGCTACAGGTTTTAGATCAATGTTGAGCAATGATGTGCCTGAGCAGGAGGTTCTGAATGCCTGATATAGTGCAGTGGTTCTCAAAGTGGTGTTCCAGGCCAGCATGGTCTGGGAACTAGCTAGAAATACAAATTCTTGCACCCCACACCAGATTTAATGGGTCAGAAACTTGAAGGATCAAACCCAGAGTCTGCATTTTAATGGGCTCTCCAGACGATGCTAATGTGTGCTAAAGTTTGCAGACCTCTGGTATAGCCAGCCAGGGTGGCTGGCCCAGAATCCCCTTTCAGGACTGCGGTGCCCACTCCCCAGGACCTTGCAGATCTGGCAGCTTCCAGCTCTCAGCTAAGTCCCTCTCCTGGTGTTGCTGTCCGCTAAAGAGAGTTCTCTCATCTAGGGTCACACTTCCTCTCTGGGGCTCCCTGCAGGTAGGACTAATCTAAAGAGGTAAGGAGAGGGGATCCAAAGGCTTGACTCCCTTTCCTCAACATGGGACAAGTAAAGGGCCATCCCAATCCAGAGCTCCTCAACGGACGCACGGAGCCCTTTTCTGTGACTACATCACTGTTCAACTCCTCCCTCTGCCCAGTCCTGCTGTGCTCGGCCCTTCACCTGTGCTGGATCTAAGGACATGCCCCAGTAAACTTCCTACATGCAGATCACCATCTCTGAATCTGTTTCCAGGACGAACAATCTTGGCTAGCTGTCTCCCCCTACCCCCCCACCCCCACCCCCGATAAGAGTTAGGACCATGCACACCCCATCCCATAAGAGAGAAGGTACCAGAGCCACCACTCTGCAAATGTCCAAGGCAACAGGACACTGCCTCTTCCCTGCTCTTTTGGTTCCTCTCTTTGAGGCCCATGGATGAAAGTTCTATGCATCTTCCAACCCACTTTCCAGAGGACCTTATTGAGAATAGCCTGTTCATATCCCTTCTCTGGCAATATAGTGTGCTAATCCCTGCATGTGGCGAGAAACCGTAAACTATGATCATTAAATGCCCTCTTATATTAGAACTTGCCTTTCCTCTTCACTAGGTCTTCACAGGACCCAAAAGATCAAAAGGCTTTCTTGTACCTTCCCCCCGCTCACTGTGTTTGCATCCCTGTGTAAAGGCCAGTTCATTTAGAGCAAAATGTATCTTCTTTTAATATCATGTTGGGGGTTTAAACATTAGTCCTGAGTCCTACTGAGATGAGTACTGTCCTGAATACCTGGCCACATCGTGTGCTTGGGCATGAGACCTACTGTGGGCTGTGTAGTAGAGCTCTCCTCCCCGTGCCTCTGAAATCCCAGGATGAGAAACAGTCCCAACCCTTTACAAGCAAAGATGCCACATTCTTGACTCTCCTCCATCTGGCCTGGACTCACAACCCATGTTCATTCTCGTCCTCATACACCTTTATCTAACTCAACTGCTCATTGTTCCCCAGTCTCACCCAGGGTTTTTGTTCTGAGCCTTTGTCCATAGCTCCCGCTATGTGGACCATCATTCTCCCCGTTTAGCACCAGCTTCATCTCGCCCAAACTCAAAGGCCAACTCAAGTGCCATTTCCTCCATGCAGCCTTCTTGGATTGCTATGTGGAAGTAACATTTACCAGCTCTGAGCCCCAAGGTCCCCTGCACTTGTCTCACAGTATCATCATTCTCTGCCTTGAGGTTGACTATACATGGCTTCTCTCTTCTGCTAAATTACAAATTCCTTGAGGGCGGGGCTTGAGCCTTGGACAACTTTGTAGCCCCCATAAGACCCAGTACAAGTGCTTTCACATCGTGCAGAAAGGATTCAAAATATTTAGTACATTGCTGTTACTGTTACAAAGAAATACTAGCATATTGTTACTGCTGAGACATTTTTATAAACACAGTTCTGTCCTTCTCCAAAAAAAACACGAGCATTAAAAATCAATAAAAACTATATTCCTAAGAATCTGTGCCCAGTGTCAACACGTGTCCTTTTTTTGCCCCCAGGACCGTCCCGATTTATTCCTGCTGTCTTGATATAATTATTAATACTGTCTCCTTTCACTTTCAAAAGTGCCCCAGATTGGATGATAAATTTTATGGTCATCCTACTTAGGTAACTCAAACCATTAGCTAGCAGTATGCTCTGCTTACCTATTTGTAGGAAAATCATATGGTAAGAATTGCACATATTTTCACCTGCGTGCTCTTGCACACTCTCCTTCCTGTATACATGGTTTTTCCTCACGGCCAGTGCACAAAGCTCTTCCCCGCCAGGGTTTTATGGGATGCTCTTCAGCAGGTGGATACTGGGGCAAGGCAGGTAGATCTGCTGTTCTGGTCCCAGCAACTTGTCTTCTCCTGCCAATGACAGAATATGGAGGTCGTTTGAGGGTCCCCGGTTTCTCTGGTTCAGTTCCAACTGCAGCTAAATGATTTCTGCCTGAGGGCAGATAGATCCCTTCCAAGGCTCTTCAGCGAAATTACTCAGATTCGCATGGGGGGACCGGGGGCAGATTGTATCTGTGGCTTTTCTGCTCTCCAGATGGAAACATCTGCTGCCAACTCCACTGAAATGGTGACGGAGACCTCAACACCGTCTTCTTTATATTTGCTTCCTAATCATCAACTGAGTAGATAACCATAAGTAATTTACAAACATGTGCTTCATCTCATCCTCACAGTGGCCCTACTGGATGCTATTGTAATTACTATTCTACACATTTGCATATTTGTAGTTTGCATTAGTAGTAGCTTCCATTTCCTAGCCACTGCATAAGCAATTTATAGATATTAGCTTGTTTCATCCTCACCACACTGGCTGAATACAGGCCCATTAATTATTCATTACCTGCCGTACTCAAATACGAGCTCTGTAAGGGCAGGATCTTGTCTTGTTCACAGGTGTATCCTCTGTAAACACACTGAGAATTTTGCTTGGCACAGACTAGAGTCTCAGTAAATACTTTTTGAATGAATGAATGAGCAAATGAGTGAATGAATGAATGAGAATGAGTGAGTCAAGAAGCCTATAAGAAAGGCGTTCTTAGTCACATTTTGCAGATGAGAAAACCACGGCTTAAAAAGGATAAGGAATTTGCCAAGATCTTGTAGATCACAAACCAAGAGCTGTGAGGTTCCAAATCTTAAAGATGACAATGTACCCTACCCTCTCCTTTTCCTGATGAGAAAATTCTAGTTCAGGAAGTGATCTGCTCAGGCGCAGCTAAGCATTAAGGTATTAGAACTCAGACTGAGAAACGCTGACTCTGACTCACTCTACTTTCTGCTTGTCGTGTTGACAGGTGTCAGATTCAA
Source organism: Martes martes (assembly GCF_963455335.1). Classification (NCBI taxonomy): domain Eukaryota; kingdom Metazoa; phylum Chordata; class Mammalia; order Carnivora; family Mustelidae; genus Martes; species Martes martes. The sequence goes on from NC_137890.1 coordinate 124,679,551, forward strand.
ACCCATATCCCCGGAGAGTACAGCCAGGCACATAGTGTCATCTGCAGGGGAGAGGGTTGGGCACTTTCCCCCAAGTAAAATACAAGCCCTTCTGGCCGGAGGAAGATAAATTATTATCTCCTAACCTACCCCTGGTCATTAGTGTTCAGCCAACTGAGAATGAAGTAGGGACCAAAGTTTATTATCTAGGTTAGGGTAATGCTTGCTGCCCAAACTGTAACATTTCAGTGATTTAACACAATAGCTGCTTATTTCTTAATCATGTAACATACCAGATAGACATCTTGGTGAATGGACAGCTTTGCTCCATATGGGCCATCAGAAATGCATACACCTTCTACATTTTGACTCTAAAACCCTAAGGGCTCCAGTCCTCTGCTTTCAGGGGCACAAGAGGGAAAGAGAACATGAAGGAGGCTTCTTGAACACTTTGGCCAAGAATGGACACCCCTCAGTGCTCCCAGACCATTGATAAGAACTAGACCATGGCTCTGCCCAGATGCATGTGGGGCAAGGAAACGGCAGACCCTGGGAAGCCATTTCCCTGGGGCGCTGTGGAAAGGGGGGCACAAAGTTTTGGGCAGCTGGCCATCACAACCATTATGAGAAAGGTGGGGGCAGGGAAGACACAGGAGACAGAAATCTGGGCTGCCATTTAGAGAAGGGTGGAAATGGAAAGGAAGCGGGGGGGGGGGGTGGGGGGGAGGGGGCAGGCAGCAAACACCAACTTTTTTAGCCTTAGAGGATTTTGTAGACTTTTCCTCTTTAGGAGTGATGGAGGTGGAGCAAAGCTGTCTTTGCTGTCAGTTTGATGCACACGTGGAGAAGAACTTGGAACCCCTCATCTTAGTTATTATCAAGCCTCTACACTCAAAAGTACTACCCAAGAGGCTCGCAATTTCCATTCGTGCCCACCCTGCCTTCTCCATTTGGGTTCTAAATGATAAATCATGCAAAACTGGGCAATAGCATAAAAGCCACAAGATGTATCGAGTGCCATAGCCTTCAGTTATCTTAGTTCATTAAACAGAAAAATAGGTGTAATTTTTTTTATTTATAGGAAAACAGTATCAGGTAATGTCACATAATATTTCAAAATGGAATTTGTCTTTGTCAGCCAAATAGTGAACAATAAGGAAACACTGAGTGATCTTTTTAAGAAGTGATTTGAAATTAATTTCAATCCATTCTGATGGTTCAGTGAAAAGAGAAATACAGGCTTTGGTAGGTTTCTTAATGTAGATTGCTATAGTAATTTAAAAACAACAAGTAATAATAAAGTAATAATTCTATCATGCTGCCAGTGTGCTTGACAGCAAATAGTATATTTAAAAAAATAAATTTGCCGGTGCAATATATGCCAATGAGTAGACTCCAGGCATTGTCTTCAGATTAGAAAGATTCATAGGATCATTTTCACGTATTTTAGAAAGTTATTTATTCTGACAGAGGTAAAAATGTTAAGAGTATAATTATTCACAGTCCTTCTTCCCCTCCAGCCTCCCCAGGAGGATCCTTTTGTAGCAGGAATAATGGATCAGGCAGGGTAATGGGGAGAAGCGCAGACTTGGGGAAGCAGAGAGGCTTACTGGCTCTACATACATGTGAGCTCAAGGATGTCCAGAGAAAACCAAACTGGCAGAGAGTGGAAAGAAGGTGAATGGATCTTGGCCGGTGAGGGAAGAACTGAGAACTTTTCAGAGGCTTAACCGGACAGTTACCATGAGGATGGGACTGTGGTGAGAGGGTTCAGGTCAAGAAGAGCCTTCTGAAGTCTCAACTCATGCTACCCACAATAGCTCCCACAACTCCTGCTGCTGGAGAGGACTTCTCCTGAACTCCTCCACCACTAGCAGCAGAGAACGGATCCTGGCATATGGAGATAGTAACAGTAGTAGCTGGCGCTTCCAGAAGCATACCTCCTATGTGCCCAAGAGCAAGCTAAGCTTATCTACATTAATCTTTTAATTCTTACAACTTTATGAGGTTACACTATGAGGTAACACTCTCAGCAGTCCTCTTTTACAGTTGAGAAAACTGAGGGTATGTAACTCTCCAAGGATACACCGGCTAACAAGTAGTAGAACTGGGATTCAGACCCAGGCAGGCTGGTTCCTGAGCCTAAGGGCTAGACTATGATACTCATCTCTCAGGCTGTTGAAAAATCAGTGTGGTCAATACATAAGCCTTAGGTCATGAGAACAATGGAAATCTGGACTAAACTCCCAAGTCAGTCATGCACACTTTCACGGTACTCTCAGGTGAACACCCCTTCAAGAGAATAGTGTGTAGTTGTAGGTGCCCAAATGCCAAGGTGTTCATGTGCTCATGATATTAAAGTTGATTATTTGCTAAGCTTTGGGAAATAAGACTGAGAAAACAAAGGAGTTACTCTTTCTCCAAATTTCATTTGTTTCTGGCCTCTTTAGTAGGTGTATATGAGTTTGATTATAATAGAATAATACTGTAAAGAATCTATGCGGCACACAGTCTCTCCGCTGTGGAGGCTGTGTTTTGAGTGGCATCCCAACTGATTCATAGGAAACCAGAGACTCTCATTTGTCCAGTTCTTGGTCTCTTCAGGTCGTTTATTTTTAAGGGTAACTTCACCATCAGCCTTGCTGGCTCTGCCTTCAGGACAAATATCAGGGACATCAGTACATTCCGTAGATGTTCTGGAATACTTACTGATGTTGACCACAGACTCTTGTACCTACTCTAGAAATTGATTGTTCTTAAGTTAATTCTAGACTCAGGGCATTCCCCCATAGTTCATAATAGAATAAGATAAAGAATGCAGAACCAAGATGAATAAGATGGGTATGTGGGGAGCTAAATGAAGGCTGAGTTACTCCAATCAAAAAAGATCGAGGTGCTCAGGGAAATACTCATCTTACTGATGATGAGCACTGGGAAGATGAATTGACTTTAGAATCAAAGTAATGCTTTGTTCCATTCCAGGTTGAGTACGTGATTCAATGGCCTGTATGTCTTAGATCTATTTTTTCACATCACATCTCATCACCGAGATACATGTGTCTCGAGTAAACTAGTTTATTCACAAGCTAAAGTGGTCATGACCTCCAGCACAGGTCTTTCATGGATTTAGATGGGAATAAGGACCCTACCGTTGCTCTCTTCTAAAAGTGAGAAGGGGAAAAAATTCTACCTTTCATAGTTTGAGAAATAGTGATGCCATGTTCTGCAAAAATAAATTGGAAAATTGTGTTTCATCAAGGGGTATCCATTGGGTCATCTTTTCTGGGTTGACGGTAAATGTCGTGGGCCCATCATACTGGAAGTGAATGTGCTAGTGAGATGCTGGCTTAAGGACTGATCTTTAGCCATGACAGCACAGTCCTGGATGACAGCAGCACACTAAGATAGCTACGACTGGCCAGTCTTCTCCAGAGTCAGAGCTGCTGCTTCTATCTTATGATAAATTGCATTGATCATGTAGGTTACAGAACCCCTATCAGTATCAAAGAAAAGACATTATGTTTTGACATTGTCAATTTCTGGAAGGGTCACACAGCCCTACAGGGAATGGCTCATTTAATTTCCGTTTATAAATTAAACAAAGCAGAAAACCAAGATGATAAATCTGAAATGTTCCAAATATTTAAACTTGGAATATATCAACTTCCTAGACCTGGGGCCAAAATTTAAACTACCAAAACTTCACCAAGGCCACCTTTGGGGGGAAAAAAAAGGTTAAAATGCTCAGAGGCAGAAAGTTTGTCAGACTTGCCAATGGGAAGCTAGAATCTGGCCTCTATTTCGGGAGGGATGATATGAGAATAATGACAACAGGTATAATTTTCATTATTTTCATTTTCCCTTATTTTGTCCTACTGAGGCTTTAAGGTCATGTTCAGCCCTTCGTTTTGCAATTAATACCATCTTTTAAGAAGCCAGAAATAAATTTAACCTTTTGAGAGTAGTAAGTTTTTCCGGCGTTTTAAATAGTAAGTCGGGGGAGCGCTTAGAAACACTGTTCTGGGTGTCTTTGGCTATTTTTGCAAGAAGTGTCGCACATCTGTGTGTCTCCACGTAGCCTGGGATCTCAACTCTGGGCTCTCCTCACAGAGGCCTGGCAGAGCTTCATTTATCTTAGGAAGGGAAATGGTGGAGTGGAGCCTGCCTGACTCTGGACCTGTGATTCCAAGGTGGAAAGAGTCCAAGATTGTTGCTCAGTCCATTAAGCAATCCCTTTTAGCTGAAGGGATTCATCTATCAATCTCGCTTTTCAGCCAGTAATCTGCTTATTTAGAGGTTTAATTACATTTTCAGGTCACCCGAGCGCTTCTCCTAGATATTTAATAAAATGAGTCCTTATTTTATTTATCACACAGTTTATTTTCCAGGGGGTACTCAGGACTGGGATGGAGTGAAGGGGGCAATTACTTACAAAAAGATAAACAAGCGAGATTTCCAGGTTCCAAGTGTCCAGAGTTAACACAGGAATTATTTGGGTCTCGGGGCTCAGTGAGGATCGCAGACTGATCTAAAACTGCATGTCGCAGCCACCATTCCAGAAATGGAAAGTCAAATATTGATTTCCCAGTGCTTTTATGACCCATTTAACAACAGGCATTTTGGATTGGTTATTTCTTTGGGCTGGAGAGAATGTTCCAGCCAGCCTCCTTTTGAGCTTCCTCTTAATTATCTTCTCAGGAGATGGGTAAAAATTGATGTTTAGCTCCGGTCCCAAACACGCACATGTGAGCGAGCGTGCACGCGCGCGCGCACACACCCACCCACCCACCATAAAGGGGCTGACACACTTGTGGCACTTAACACTATGTAAGTTAGCTTGGATGACGGGTATTTAGATATTTTCCACAAAAACTACCAAACTGGGTGAGGGGAAGGTCCCTTTGGGTAGGTCTGCTAACAAATTCTCACTAATTGACATCAAGCCAGTTAATTTTTACGTAATAAGTGTTGAGTGATTCAAGGCGCGGCCCCACCCGCCAAGGCTGAGTCGGTACAAAGACCTCTACCTGTTTGGCTCTCGGAGCAGAACATTTAATGTTTTGCCAAATTTTCAAAAATGCTGGGAGTAGGAACAGCGTTTTTAATCTTTTGCTCTTTGGGCTACTAATTATGCAGCAAAGGGTATAAAGAGGGCTTTACAAATCATTATTTCCATTAGGAAGGTGTTGGAACCAAGTCCGCAGAGGGCTCCCCTCCTATTTGTGCAGCTGCTGTTCCCAGGGGAGGCGGCCACTGTGGTGCTGCCTGAAGCGGGGCTTCTGTTCTGTTTCCCCAGCACTTGGAAGAAAAACAAAACAGGCCTAATGAAAAACACACACGGGAAATGCTTTATTATTTCATCATGCTCACCTAGGGCGCTCTGGCATGGCTCCGTGAGGGGAAGGACTTCTCCCTCTGGCCGGCTCGCGCTCCCTCTCCGAGCGGAGGCTGAGTGGGGCGGAATGGGGCCGATACTCTGTCATTTCCTGTCAGATCGTTTTGGAGGAATTTGCTCTTATTTCCTCCCGGCCACAATTCCCCACCTCCACCCCTGCCTCCCCAGCTCAGCACTGGCCGCCTGCCCTGTGGTTCAGCGGCGTTGACTTCAAAACACGGGAGGCTTGGTGGGGAGTGGGGGGCGTCTGGAAACTCTGGGCACCTCAATGCAGTGGACCCGTATCTTCCGAAAACTAAGAAATGGGTCAAGAACCAGCCCCCGGTGAATCTTAACCTCCAGAAATGACCAAGGAGCGCCACTTCTCTGGAAAGCCTGCGCGTTTGGGGCGAGGGTGCCAAAGTGAGTCACGTTATTAATTCAGACTGTAATCTTCCCACATGCATTTTGTTGACTTTTCACCAGAAAGGAGAGTCAAAGAGCAGACATTCCCCAAATCTCATTGGACCGTTAGCAAGTGAATAACTCCTTTCATAAAAAAATGTCTCCGTTTCTTTATTCCACACAGAGTGAAGCCTGGATATAATAGACAATGCATTTATTCACATGGTACTCAGCAACCCCCTACCACCAAATAATCCAGGCATGGTCAAGCAGGTATGGCTACCCAGGAAATTGGAAAGCTTGAAGCCAGACCTCAGTGGGGTTATCACTAACAGATTTTTTTCTGTTGTACAGTTTGGCCACTTGGACATAGTACCCGGCCTTCTACATTAGAAGGCGCATAGTGAATGTTTAGTAGATATTCAATAAATATCTGACGAATTGAACTGGGACTGTATGTCAGAGAGTGGAATGCCAAGCCACCACCCACTTTTGTGGCAGTGGAAAGTGGGTACTCCCATATGGCACCCCCATATATTACCACTCTCTCGGGGTCAACACCTCCTACCACCATAGTTAAAGAATAAGAGTTCTAGAATGTGCTCTATGGGCAACTTTTCCTTGATGACATTTCTACCAGACTGTCCTCTAATGGATAGTTGTTATCTAAGATTTGTTAAACTATAGCACATGGTGTGGGTAATACAGTACTGTCACCTAAATGTCTTATTCAGTGTGTGTATCTACTCAAAAAGTGTTTGGTAAATAGATCAATCAGTGAGTGTGGTATTTGTGTAAGTACCAAAGGAGTTTGTGGGGGGGGGGGACCTTATGGTGAGAATTGGTCTACGTGTGTAGATATGCCTAAATTTAGGATAGGCCTGCCTAAGTTTAATTCCTCATAGAAGCATTAAAATGAGTCATGTAAAGCAGCTTATCTAATGGAAAAAAAATTAGAGATGGGAACAAAATGATCCTCCAAAGCAGAAGCCAGTTCAGATACCTACCACCAATAGATGGTGGGAAAAGTTCTGTCTGTATTTCATTTTGAGGCATTTGATAAACATCATCAATCCCATCACAGTTGATAACTGTGAAAGTACTGAGAATCCTAAAGATGCTAAGTGTATGATTATGATGGAAACAATAAACTCTTTATAAAAGCAGAAGGGCTTAAAAAAAAAAAAAAGGAAAAGTGCTGAGGAAAACCAAACCTTACTCATAGATATGGAATGGAACCTTGACAGTGAGAATAATGAAGAAGGACAAAGAGTAGTTTTCCAGCTCGTGGAAAGGTATGAGCCTAGGCGATCGACAGTTGTTGCCAAGAGATTGACAAAGTAGAAGACATTCTTGTTTGGGCAATTCCAGAGATTTTCAACCCTCATTGCACATTTGAATCATCCAGCGAGCTTCTAGAAAATGCATTCTGGGGTCATACCATAGATCAATGAAATCAGCTCTGCTGGTGGTCAGCGCAGGCATCATGACTTTTTCAAGTTTCCCATGGGATTCCACTGTGTCGTCAAAGTGGGCCACAGCAGTGGTGCTCAGGTTTTAGCATCAGAATCACCTGGAGGGCTTATGAAACTACAGTTTTCTGGCCTAGTTCCCAGAGTTTCTGGCTCACCAAGTTTGGAGCAGATAAACTAGGAATTTGTATTTCTACCATTTTTTAAAAAAATTTTCTTTTTTTATAATTTTTTAAATAATTTTTAATTTATTTGACAGAGAGAGATCAGAAGTAGGCAGAGAGGCAGGCAGAGAGAGAGAGGAGGAAGCAGGCGCCCTGCCGAGCAGAGAGCCCGATGCAGGACTCAATCCCAGGACCCTGAGATCATGACCTGAGCTGAAGGCAGAGGCTTAACCCACTGAGCCACCCAGGTGCCCCTGTATTTCTACCATCTTTTAAAAAAAATATTTTACCTGTTTATTTGACACAGAGAGAGTACAAGCAGAGGGAGCTGTAGTCTCCCCACTGAGCAGGGAGCCTGACATGGGGTTTGATCCCAGGACCCCAAGATCAGGGGGCAAAGGCAGATGCTTAACCCACTGAGCCACCCAGGTGCCCCTTCTACCATGTTTCTAGTTGATGCTGCTGCTGCTGCTTAACCTGATATTCATTCACGAGAAACCTCACGGTTTATTCCTGACTTTATGGTGATAAGGCACCCAAGGAAATGTATTTGTCTTCCACATATGGTTTGTTCTTTAGTTTCAAGGACTATGTGAATCTACACATGATGAAAGTAAGTCTGGAACAGAGTGTAAGATAATGCAGCTGCTAAGTCATTTCCTCAGTGCTTAGGTGGATCATCAAGGAATGTGACGTGTCTCAGTGTAGGTAGACCTAGCCTGTCTTAGAAGACACCAGACAGAGCATGTATCAGCAAGGAAAAGAGAACGGTGGGGTGAGAAGCATCTCAGAAATTCATTTTGGGATTGCAAGTTCATACCCTTCCTCCACCAGATTTTACCAACAAATGCACTTTTCAGCACTCATCTGGAACTTCTGTGGTAGCCACGCATATGTGCTATATTTGTAATATTAAGATTGTGATAAGCACTAGAAACAAAAAACCAAGCAAATTCTAAATGAAAACCATTCAAACTTATGTGAGAGAGAATTGGACTTAAACAGTTTGACTCAAGAGTTTGAAAGTCAGAGAAAGACTGAATTAATTATCATGCCAATTACTGTTAATTCCTAGCCAGTAACTGTTTCAAGGAAGAGCCAGGTTTCACTTCCATCCCCATCTCTCCCTGGCCACATGCCCATCTTCTCACTGCCACCAGATGCAAATGTAGCTCCTGGAACCATCCCACAGGAGCTTGAGTAACCATCTCTGGTCCTCCAGTGGATGTGGCCACCGTCGCTTCTTAAACACTTTCCATTCATTTGTAGTCAGTCATTTTTGGGTTCCCACAATTCCATAGCAAAAATTCTAACCTAATTTTTTTTGAAAGGGAGAGATATTGAGGGGCAGAGGGGGTGGAGAGAGAAGAAGAGAGAGAATTTTAAGCAGGCTCCATGATCCGAGAGCCTGACGGGGGCTCAATTTCACCATCCTGAGATCAGGACCTGAGCCAAAACCAAGAGTTGGACACATAACTGACTGAGCCACCCAGGCACCCCTAACCTAATTTTTTAAAAAATATAAGCTATCCTACACCAGCAATCGCACTACTGGCTATTTACCCTGAAGATATGAATGTAGTGATCCAAAGGGGCACGTGTACCCCAGTGTTTACAGCAGCAATGTCCACAATAGCCAAACTATGGAAAGAACCTGGGTGTCCATCAACAGATGAATGGATAAAGAAGATGTGGTATATATACACAATGGAATACTATGCAGCCATCAAAAGAAATGAAATCTCGCCATTTGCAACAACTAGAGGGTATTATGCTGAATGAAGTAAGTCAATCAGAGGAAGACGATTATATGATTTCCCGGATATGAGGAATTTGAGAGACAGGGCAAGGGACTGTGGGGGTAGGAAGGGAAAAAAATGAAACAAGATGGGATCGGGAGGGAGACAAACCATAAGAGACTCTTAATCTCACGAAACAAACTTGAGGGTTGCTGGGGGGTGGAGGGTAGGGATAGAGTGCCTGGGTTATGAACATTGGAGAGGGTATGTGCTGTGGCGTGTGCTGTGAAATGTGTAAGCCTGATGATTCACAGACCTGTACCCCTGGGGCAAATAATACATTATATGTTAATCTAAAAAATAAATAAATAAATACAAATTTTTCAATAGAGTTACGAAGGCTACCATTTCTTTTTTTATATTTTAAAGATTTTATTTATTATTTATTTGAGAGAAAGAGAAAGAACACATGAGAGAGCACAAGCAGGGGGAGCTGAAGAGGGGAAGCGAGAGAGAGAGAGAGAGAGAGAGAGAGAGAGGGAGAAGCCGACTCCCTGCTGAGCAAGGATAACTGACGTGGGGCTCTATCCCAGGACCTGAGTTTAACCAACAGAGCCAGCCAGGTGCCCCCAAAAGCTACCATTTCTAAAGCTCTACATTAAGAAATGCAGCCATATCTTCAGGTCTTCTCCTTAAAAAAAAAATATTTTTTAGTGCTAAACGAGAAGAGTGTAGTAGCCAGCCAGCCTAAAGAGAGACTCTAGGTGCATTCATGATTTACTAAGGTTTGTTGGGTGTCCGTGGGCAGCAATCTGGTAGTGATCCATCCAAGCAACTCTCCCTATTCTTTTAATCTTCCCATTAAAATCTGATCATGTGATTCTTATGTTTTCCATTTTGAATGGTAAGTGGTGGGCATATAGAGGGTCTTTTAACTTGTTCTTCAAGAGTGGGTGGTGCCTACAGTCTTTGATTTCATCCAATAGTTTGGAAGCTTGTTGGCTTTCGTATGGGATAACTGTCCAGTGAAACATATAGCATTAAAACTCCAAGAAAGGTAAAGTGATGGGGTTGTGGCTGTCATAGAGGGAAGACTGAGCCATATATGAGTGAAGAACACAAAGGAAAAATATGCATTTTGATGGTTAAATATTGTAGCCTGTTTTTAGAATATGTACTCACATATTTGTGGTCTAATTAAAAAATTAGAATGTTTGGAATAAGACACTCTGATTAGTACTCTAATTAACTGAGTATTGATCAGGATTGGGGGGATGAGGAGGAGAAATACTTAAAAATTTTTAAAAGAAGAAAAAATTGTACTCACACAACATGTCATCTTGGCAAATGGGGTTCATAAAATAAAACGTGTCCTTTTGCAATTGCAAAATTTGTGTCGAGTTAATCAAGATCTACTAAATGTGGAGTTCAGATTAGTTGTTATTTATTTAGTTTGTTTTTCAGTGTCATATTAACCTAACAATTACCAAATAAGAATACCAATTTTGGCAGCATAATAAAGATGAAAAGGGAAGGTCCCCACGACATTAGTTATATATAAAAGTCCTTTGTAGAACATGTTAGATGTTTGTATATAAAAGTATTTAAACGTGTTAGATATTCATAATGTAAAAATATCTTATTGGTGTCAGTTTTTGCTTGAACACATTTTTCTTTTAAAAGTGTCTTTTTCAGTAAAGCTGTGGGAGATTTTTCTTTTCTGGTATTTAAAGTAAGATAAAGTTTAGCTGATTTCTTTCCCTGACTATCCCCTTCCCCCTCCGAAGTCTTAATAACCACAATCCTAAGATTTATGGTGAGTGAAAAAGAAAAATAAGTAAATTATCTGGCTGAGGAGCCATTCTTCCTCTCTCTGGCCATACAGACTATTTTAAATGCTGCTAGCAGCAGTCTAATTAAAATAATTTCTGTCAGAAGTCTGTGAAATATGCAGCCACAGCCCAGCTCAATGTTCTCGAGCAGGAATGACAAATCTCTGCTTAATTGGTACTTAATATGGTAGTACAGGATTAGTAATTCTCCAGGATAAAGGAGATAACAAGTAGAAATCTCTTGCTTGGGGCAGGGAGCCTTGGAAGATGAACAGACCAAATAGTGCTTACCCCCAAACTGTTCCTATCAAAGGTTGTTATTTTGGCCATCATTTATGAAATAAAAGACAATTAATGCACATTTTATGGCTAGCTCCAAGTCCTAATTAAATACAACTATGTACAAAGAATGTGAACAGCCTGACTTACAGAGACCAAAATAAATACTGACAGAATTATGGTGACCACTGCAGCCTTAGCTCATCTTTTTATCCTATCACGGGGATAAGAATCTTGGCAGAGGCATGAGCTACTTCTGAGATGCAGCCATTAAGCTGAGACTCCTAGTGAATTTTAGAAAATTCAGAAAATGTCAAAGACTGTAGAAGGGAGAAAATCATCCATAGTACCATTGCTAAGAAGTTGGGTATGAAGTTGGGACCACAGCTAACAAATTAGAATATTTCCTTCGTCTGTGTGTGTGTGTTATTTCCACTGTATAGTTTCTGTGTTTTGCTTATTCTACATATAGTTGCAGGCCTTTTTGTACCTTACTTTTTTTTCACTTATTATTAAATAGAAATATATATATTCATAAATATTCAGTGTAAATGCCACTTTTAGCATTTCCATGGTAGTCTATCAGGCAGAATAATAGTTGCTAGTACCTGTCTTGTGCTGACTGTGTGCCAGATGCTTTTCTACAGGCTTTGCTCATGTTAACTAATTAAATCAATAATAGCCCTGTGAGTCAAATACGTTCATCATCTGCATTTTGTAGGTGTGGATACTGATGCGCAGAAAGATTGCATTAATTTCTCCAAGGCTACATAAAGTGGTTAGTAGAGGCAACATTTGAACAAGGCAATCCAATAACAAAAACTGTGTTTTTAATTATTCTACTATGTCATCTCTGGAGACACTACCTCAACCCAGCCAGGTGATGCCCTTGATCAGAGTCAGCAAACTTCCTCTGCTAAGGGCCGAATAGTAAATATTCTAGAATTTGTGGTTCAAATATCCTTTCTGTGGCATGTTCTTCTTCTTCTTCCTCTTTTTTATTTTTTAACAGCCATTCTTTGCTTACTGGCCTTACAAAAACAGGCCATGGGGCAGATTTGGCCCATAAGCTGATCCCTGCTATACATTAAAAGTGAATAAACCCCCCCCAAAATAAAAATGAATAAAACCTAATTGTGTGAGTAGCAATTAAGATAACTAATTTTTAAAAATTCAATACCATTGAAGCCAAATAATTGATTTGGTTGAGAGAAGTATTCTTATTTCAGCTTCTAATGTTAGTATTAGTATATTCACAACATTAGTATTATGAATATACTGCATAAGCATTCTTTGTGGATATATATTTATAAGGGCAGCCAAACTGACTGAAAACATTTACATTTCCATCAATTTCAAGTAATTGTGATTTTCCTTACAGAAAAAATGAATTTGTTCTTGGTAAATCTCATAAAGTTAATAGAAAGTCACAAATTTACATTTAATCATCAAATCATGCCTTTTGATGGGCCACGTGGAATTCTGGTATGCTCTGTTCATTCTTTATGCTAACAGTTCTCAAACTGTGGCCTTGAAACCAGCAGCAATGGCCTCGTCTGGCATCATTTTGTTAGAAAAGCACATTCTTGGACCCCATTCCAGAAATACTGAATCAGAAACTCTGCAGATAGAGCATATTAGAAGTTTGAGAACAACTATTTCAGAAAAATTTAGTTCCAAACAAATTATTTTTAAGAACAAAGCTGTGTGTGTGTGTGTGTGTGTGTGCGCACGCACACACATGCACGTGAGTATCACAAGACACAAGAATCAGAAAGAGCAAATTTTAGGGCTGCATGGGTATCTTATGCAGGAACATGAATAAATCTATACTGTTGCACCTATCTTTTTATATGACACTGTATTGATTTTGTCACAGCTATTTCCTGGTTCATTACCTAAGCATGCCTTTCTTTATAACATTAAGGGATTTAAGACTTAAATATCTGAAAACTTATTTTTAAATTGAATGCCCTCAATTATGGAGGACACTATCCCTGAAACTTTAATTGACAAGTTTATTGTAACAAAATGTGTCATTTTAAAGTGTCACTCTCTAAAGATTTAGGTTCTGGGTAAAATGGAGAAAGCACTTTCTTTTCTGCTCTCCATCTTAATACAAGTGTAAAACCTGGACAGAATGTGTGGAGCGGTTATTTGAGAACTCTGAAAAGTAAGCAGTAAAGAGAAAATTGAGGAAGAGGACCCACATTCAAAGTGTCACTGAACTAGTGTGAGTTTACCTTTATTGTTTCCCTGTCACATGGCCCAGAAGCAGATACAGCTGTAGAAATGCATAGCACAATCTCAGCTTTCTGACTGAAAGCTCCAAAAGAGGAGTCCCAGGAAACCAGAAAGCACTGGGGAAAGGGAAAAGCTTGTGAAAGCAACCCCATAAAGTTGTTCACTAACTCTGAGATTCCAACATTTACACATGAATGAATCTCATCATAATCAGTATATATAAGACTTTGAAAAATGAATAGAGTTTCATCAGGTCTCAGACTTACCATTGGGTGGTACACTCATGGCACAGATCTGTATAGCAGTGGGCTTTAAAACACAAACTTACACGGGGACTGCAGTTCATGGAAAGCAAGTTGGAACTTACGGCTTGAAAATAGTCAGGTCAGTTCGCTACTGAAACAGAAATACCAATATTCTTCATAAGTTTTAAGTAAGATCCAAAGTCTCATAGAATAATAATCACAATTTCCAGAGTCCAGTCAAAAATTACTTGGTATAGGAAAAGCTAGGATAATTCAACTCATACAGGAAAGGGCCATTAATAAACATCAATGCCAAGATGACATGCAAGTTCAAATTATCTGATAAAATTTAAAGCAGCTATTATAAAAATGCTCCAGGGGTGCCTGGGTGGCTAAGTCATTAAGTGTCTGCCTTTGGCAGACACGATCCCAGGGTTCTGGGATCTAACCCTGCTTTGGGCTTCCTGCTCAGTGGGAAGCCCACTTCTCCCTTTCCCACTCCCCCTGCTTGTGTTCCCTCTCTTGCTGTTTCTACCTCTGTCAAATAAAAAAATCTTAAAAAAAAAAAAAAAAAGCTCCAATAAGCAAGGACAAACTCTTTTTAAAGCAAAGAGAAAAAAGTCTGAACAGAAAATATAAAGAAGGACCTAATGGAAATTTTAGCACTAAAAATACAATAACTGAAATAAAAAACTCACTGGATGGGCTCAGTAGTGTAATGGAGATGGCAAGGTAGAGCCTGATGTAAAGACTGATCAGTAGAAATTATGCAAATTAAACAACACAGAGAAACTAAGATTGAAAAAATTAACAGATACTCATGTATCAGTGGGAAAATAATAAAAAGCCTAATATTCATGTCAATTCAGTCCCAGAAGAGAAAGGGAGTGATGTTTAAAAAAAAAAAATTTGGAGAGATAATGCCTGAAAATTTTCCAAATTTGGTAAGACATAAACCTAAAGATTCAAGTATCGCAGTGAACCCTGATGGAACAAACTCAAAGAAATCCAAGTCTTGAATACATCATAATCAAATTGTTGAAAACTAAAGACAAAGAAAAAATCTTGAAAGGAGACAGAGAAAAACAGCATATTATCTATAGGAGAATTAAGATTCTAATGACTGGAGATTTCTCATCAGAAACCATGGACACCAGTGGGAGGTGGCACAATCATTTTCAAGTACTAAGACAATTTTCAGCCCAGAATTCTATATGTAGAGAAAATATCCTTGGAATGAAGGTGATATAAACATTCCTAGATGAAGGAAAACTAAAATAATTTATTGCTAAAGAAGTCTTTCAGAAAGAAGGGAAATGATATTAGAAGGAAACTTGGAATATCAAGGAATGACAGAATACAATAGAAATGGTAAATATCTGGGTACATGTAATAAAATATTGTCTTGAGTTCTTAAAAATGGATGGTTAAAAAGGAAAAATTATAGCATTGTCTGATAAGGTTTTCAATGTGTGTACATATAATATGTGACAACTACATCAGGGAGGGGAGTGTAAAAGGATGAATATGGTGCTAAGTTTTCTACATTCTACTTGAAATGGTAAAGTATTGGGTCCAAGTAGATTATGAATAGTTAGGTGTATACATCATAATCCTTGGAATATCCACTAAAAACTTATACAAAAAGATATAATAAAAACACAATAAATTAAGATGGAATAGTCAAAAATAGTTTAAGTAATCCAAAAGAAAGACAAGAAAAGGATAGACCTAAATCTAAACATATCAGTAATTACATTAAATGTAAATGGTCTACATACATCAATCAAAAAATAGAGATTACCAGAATGGATTAAAGAATCATGCTCCCCACTTGGTCCTTCATACAAGAAACACACTTCAAGATACAGGGGTCTAGGTAGGTTAAAAGTAAAAGGATATGCCATGCATAAATAATATATGAGAAAAATAAAAGAATCAATAAAAAAGGATATGCCACAAAAAGCATGAATTAAAATATTGCTTCCATTTGCTCTTCCTGGGAAAATATCTGCCATTCAAGAACCCTGATATGACGATATGAAGTAAACTCATTCAGTTACTTCAGTGAGATTATTTTGAGTGATCATCAGCTATGCTTAAGCTTCTTTTTTATTTTTAAGTGGACTAAGTACAAGCTTAATTCAGAACCAATTAAGCTTTCTTCTGCCATTTCAAAGGAAGCTTCACATTTTCACAAATGGTTTTGTGTAGTGACTTTAGCACCACAAAGTACAAAGATTGATTTTAATTCTAAGGCAAAATCAGTCTGAATATTCACATATAATTTTTTAAGTGAGAGAAACACATAGTCCCCAAGCTCACATGAGGCCCTAAGTGTTTATTAAATATCATAAATATATCAGATTTGCACATGTGCTCACAAATAGACATGCATACACAGGCAGGTCACAGCTTCTTGGAAAACCACCCATGTTCTCTTCCTCAGCTGTATTATGTAACACATATGGTTCCTGTCAGTAGCACTCATTTAGAAAGATAAAAATCCTGCAACAGCTAAGTTCAGCCTTTCTCCAGTGGCCCTTTCCTTTGATTTCCAAGATATCAAGTGACTATTCACTAAACCCTATAATTGCCAACCTTAGCCAGTCCCACCTCTGAAAGAAGAGGAAAGAAATGGTCCACTTAAAAAATGTTTTAGTAATACATCACATAATTAACCTACCTTGATTCTTTCTGGTAGTAGCTTTCTTTGTTAATTTTTTTAAAGAAAGAAAAGACATTGAAAGACATATGTGTTATAAACTGTCCATAAAAATTTGAAAAGTAGTTTAGAGATGTATTTTTTGTTAACATACAGTATTAAACATATTTGATAGCATAATAATAAATGGTAGTCATGGGCATGGGGAAGTTTCTTTCTTGGAAACTTACAGATATGAAGATAACATTGTTTTCTTCAAACCTGGCTTGAATTCAACTTGACACATTGTTCTTTTTC
Source organism: Martes martes (assembly GCF_963455335.1). Taxonomy (NCBI): domain Eukaryota; kingdom Metazoa; phylum Chordata; class Mammalia; order Carnivora; family Mustelidae; genus Martes; species Martes martes. Next base: position 124,696,246 of record NC_137890.1, read on the forward strand.
TTTTTTGTTCTTCCTGTCCTTAACTTTTCTTCTGCAATGTGAAAATACAAGGCAGATGTCTTCATCTCACTGGAATGCTTTTAACCTTAATGAAGGGTTGTAATAAATCAGTACTTTCAACCTGCTTTCTATCATCAACACATACATACTTTTTGAGATATTAGTCTCTACAGAGATTATTAGAAATAATTAGGACAAGTTAGAACTTACAATTATTATTTTGTTAATGGGCATATAGTTGCTATTTGTTTACTTTATTTTTTATTTACTTTTTCAAGTTTTTATTTAAATTCTAGTTGTTATCATATAGTCTAATATTAGTTTCAGGAGTAGAGTTAGTGATTCAGCACTTACATACAACACCCAGTGCTCATCACAACAGGTGCCCTCCTTAATGCACATCACCCATTTACTATATTTAATTTGCAGAAAATTATCTTGTTCCTGCATCTAGACAATGTGGTTGCTGGCCAAGATCTTTTAAAAAAAAAGCCATCAATGATTCATTTTTTTATGCTAGAGTAAGTGTGGAACATATATGCGTATTTACACTCACATAGATACAGTCACATAAAAAAGACTATTATAGTATAATTGGGTGATTTCTAAAAAGTACCTGTATAGATCATACCAATTTACAAACAAACTAGGAAATGAAGGACTTTTTTCACCTTAAAAATTTCCTGATTAATATTATAAAATTAGAATCTACCTCTTCTTGACCAGATAAGGTGTTCCATTATTTCACATTTTGTATTTATTTACTCAGGACTCAAAGATGCCAATTTCTTCCATAAACAAAATTTAACACTCTGAACTCCTTTCATTAATACACAGAAGAAAAATAACCTGCAAAACTGAGTCCAAAAAGAGGGAGGTGGTAAAAATAACCTCATAAAAATGTGACGTCTTGGTGACCTATTTTTAATAGATGCAATTTGGTGATGGCAAAACAAATCACTACTTTCCAAGAGCACATCAGTTAAGATGCAGCTGGAATTAATGCTAAAACCCTCAGCTAACAATGGCTGGATCTGAAGATATGATGGATTTGACTAAGCTTTGTCGTATACTAAGCTAAGATAAATTTTTTGATGATGACATCCGTAAGAAAATTTTATAAGGCAGACTAACTACCTATCTTGATTCTCAAATATTTAAAAAAGCTGTTCTGATTTCCAATGAATCAAACCTACTCATTCACCTTTCAAGAGGCCATAAAGTTTCATGCAGGAGACTCTGGATCAGAAATTATGAGATTTAGGTTATGGGCCTCCCTTCTGGAAGAGGAGAACTAGGCCACCCCAATTCTGTGGTATCCTTCTGCCACATGGGTGACCTCCCACATGGGTGAATAGGTTATAAAAGCCTTTTATGTATTTGAGTCCATGGAACAACGGAGTCCAAAGACTTAGTTTCCAAAGTCAGCTCCGCCACTTGGGTGACATAAAGAAAATCACCTGCCTTGCCAAACTTCCATTTTGCCATTTTAAAAATGGGGCTGAAGGTATTCCTAAGATGTGTGTGCAGTTGCTTATGACCAGCAAAGTGATATTCAGCCTTTTACACGGGCTGTGCTGGATATTGTAGTTGCTGTTGGTGGCTTGATCTTTATTGACTTGTCTGACCTTTAGCATTTGAAACTTGCTCTTTCCCTTTACGACTTCCTTTTCAGCAGAACACACATTTTTCTGATCATAATTCCAGGCAGAGGATGGGATCTCAACACTAGTCTCAAAGCTGACTGGTTTGAGAAATAGAGGCCCAGAGAGGAAGCCAGATTCCCTCAAGGAAGCATGATTTGAATTTAGGTCTTCATACCACGGTGTAATTCTCTTCTCTCTTTTATTCACTGATTCATTCATTCTGTAAACATTTACTGAGCACCTGTTATGCACTAGGCACAAAGCTACTCTAATCTCTCTTTCAAAATGTAGTCTGTAAAAGTATTAGACCTTCTTTCAGTGCTGGCGTCTATGGCAGAATTAAGATTCTGGTCATAATTTAATCATTATTTAAATCACAGTTTTACAATAATACTGGTACTTTTCTATGATCATTATTGTTGTCACTGTTATTATTGCTAAGGAAGTCTTCCTTTAAGTGGGCGCTGAGAAAGAGGCCCAAGGTAGAGCTCAGATAAAAGCAGGTCTGTTATGGGTGAAGCATGTGTACCCTGTCCCAGAACTTCGGAGGCACCTTGGCCAAACCCCTGGAGTTTCAGTGGTACCGGAATCTGAGAACCATGGCTTCGCATGATTCTCTTTCTTGGGCTTGACCTAGAGATTTCATCTCTAAATAGAATGTAGAAGTATTTACTATTATTTTAAGGAATCAGAGAAGCTTAAATCAGCCAAAAAAGTTAAACTTTATTTCCAACATTGTTTCTATATCCTTGAGATACAGGGGATAAGAAATTTATATTTTCTTATTTGGGAAAATGCTTTCTTTAGGTATCGGTATATTAATTTCACTCTGACTGGCTACCATTCTGTGAAATACACAGGCCTGTTAGGACTATTCCAACTCCAAATGAGTGAGGTCATTCATTGGCTTGGTTATAGTCTGTAATAATGTTCCAGTGATATTAACAAACTCATCATCAGGGTATATTTTTATAGCTCCAAAGCCTTCTTTCCTCCCAGGAGCATGTGTTGGGGGGATTGATGTTTTGATAAAGCTCTTCATCACTAAAAATTCACTGTTCAGTGAAGACTACTGAATTAGGAACACACATAGGCTAATTATGGTGAGCAAGTCAAAATACAAAAAAATTATGTATTAATAAATCTTAGGGAATCTGAAACAGCTGTATTTGTCTAGATTAAGAAGAAATATATCACATTGCAATAAATTGATTGTTTTGAATGGAGGAGTTTTGGCAAAGGGTTACATTTAGGACAGTAAAATGTAGTGACATCAGTTTCTTTTATAAAGAATGGATGTAATAGAAAAAACCTTCCTTTGAAAGTAATTGAGTTTGGAATGTCCATCAAGCCAATCCACTTTTTGCACATTTTCATTCAATCCATAGGCCAAATGGCTTTCAGTTGTCTCTAGGATTAATGCATGACAACTCTGGTTTCCACATATCTTGGACTAAGCCCATTTCTGTCAACTACTCTGGAGGCATTTGGCCAACCTTTATGCTTTTATTTAGGTTGTGAAACATAGTTTCATATAAGTATATAACTATACCTGTTTGCTAGATTATCATTATTATTATTAAAGCTCCAATTTCTTCTTTGTGGTCAATGAACCACGTCAACTGATCTAATCCTCAGGATTTTTCACACTAAATTATTTCTTCTGCCTGCTCACAAGAAGAAAAGGAAGGAAAACAGTATATCTGCTCTGTGTGACTCCAAAGTAAATTATGTGGAATTAAAGCAGTTTGCCCTGTAGTTTATTACATAGACATAACTAGATAATGAAGGACTGATGCCATAAAACAACACTGTTTTTATCCAAAACAGACATCTTATTTGAAGAAGTGATTTGCTTTGTTTTAGTATATTTGAGATAGAACTCTACTAGTTTATGCTTCCCTATTTTATTCATATGTGATATATGTGGGAAAGAAAAATGATTGATCATTCCAAGTGCTTTCTAAAAATAAAAAGCTGGGATTTCATTTCTCAAATCTCTGCTTAAATGAAGTCGTCCCTTAAGAGTTTAGGGCAGATACCATTCTTCCAAGAGTCCAGCCCAATTTTGAAAGATTTTCTCTGTGGTTTTAAAGACTGGACTCATTCTGGCTCACAAGGGTAAGACATTCTTGACCACAGATGAGGAGCAGATTCTTGCCAAAGGGGAGCCCCAGGCCACCATGCAAAGGACACACTGAGTAGGGGCAGTTCTATCAAACACCTCAACAGGATTTTTTTTTTTATTAGGTTCCTTTCATGTACTATAATGTAGTGTTCCAAATGCCTGTTACTACAGAAAATGAGTAAAAATAAAGAGCACACCTCCTCACCCCCTCATGATAAGTCTGTCACAAGGAAAACACCATATCTTAAAGAAGCAGGTTGAGGAGAGTGTATTTACTTCCTTCCTCACCCTACTCCCTTACCATTTCTCTCTCCTTTATGACAACCTTACCAAAGTATAACAGAGCAAAATATAAAGCCTGAGGTAGAAATGGAAATGAATGGAAAGGTGACTGAGCAAGCACCTCAGCTCATCCACTGTCCATTGGACATACAGGTAAAGAGAGGCCCTGCTTTTCTGGTATAGAAATAAAAGCTCACCAAAAATATTCCGAAAAAATCAGAAATACCATATGGTGTGAATGTAAACTGGCACCTTTCTGGAGGAGTAATTGGACAGTTTATTTTGTAGACACTTGGTGTCAGCATGCCCGGTTGTAGATATTTCTCCTAAGGACAAGAATCATGAATGCATACCAATGGTTAACTACAAAAGTGTTCATTGCAGCATTATTTATAATGGTGTCAAACTGGGAACAATTTCAATTTCCAGCATAATGGTTTGGTTAAGAAATGATATAATCATCACCAAATGATGCTATCAAAGAATATTTAATAAGATTAAAAGATTTTGTGATAAATTGATAAGTGACAAGAATAGATAACATTAAAAATAACGTGTGTGGGGGCACCTGGGTGGCTCAGTGGGTTAAAGCCTCTGTGTTTGGCTCAGGTCATGATCCCAGGGTCTTGGGATCGAGCCCTGCATCGGGCTCTCTGCTCAGCAGGGAGCCTGCTTCCCTTTCTCTCTCTGCCTGCCTCTCTGCCTACCTGTGATCTCTGACTGTCAAATAAATAAATAAAATCTTTAAAAAAAATAATGTGTGTGTGTAAAATACATGTTGGAAATCTCTGTACTAAAATGTTAATAGTCTGTATCTCTGTACTGTGGTATTTGGGATTATTCATCTATTTCTAGATGTTCTACAACAAATATGAATTACTTTGATAACAAGAAAATATTTTTTAAAATATTGGAAAAAGAGAAGTGCCCCAAAGAGATGAAATGGCTTTGCAGAAATTGGCTGAATGATGAATTGTTGAGAAATCTGCATTGTACCTTCACATTTTAAATGCAATCCAAAATAAAAAATGATTTCTTTGTAGAAAGGCTTAATTGTTTCCTTAGGAAAACTGTCTTCAACTTGGCAATGTAGCAGCCTATGCATTCCCATGTTTTACTTTTATTCTTTTTTTTCCCCCAAACAAAGTTCAGATTTATAGTACCTGCTGTTGCTTTTAATGTCATAGTCACTCCTAATTTCTGCAGCGCAGTGAAATTCCACCAGTCTCCATTCCACAATTTGCCCTCAGCAACAAGCAGTCTGGGAGACATAAAACCAAGAGATTTTCTAAGGGCAGGTAGCAGACACTTTTACTAAACATGAAATACCAAAGCCACCCCAAGCCAGAGGGTATTTACTAAAAAGGTTGCAAGTAAGCAGCAGATAATTTTAAAGCTACTCAGACTAGGCAACTTTTGAAGTTGGATATAAGCCCCCTCAGTCAAAGAGGGCTTTGAAAAGAGTCATGAACCATTCTTCACATAGAACCACAACTGTCCATCTGGAAGAGATGTGAATTTGACCTTTATTGAATAAACACCATGAGATAAAAAAGAGTAATACAGAATTTTATTTTCTCTTGCCAAAATCTGACAGACATTGTAAAAAGATGGTTAGAGGCACAGGTGATGGAGCCTCCCCTCCAAGTACTATAGCTATGTGAGCTGGTGGGAATTCTAATCTCTCCCTGACTCTATTTCCTCATTTGTTAAAAGGATGTTATAATGCGCTATTCTCGTAGGGTTAAAATAAAAGCTACATGGAAAAGTTTTTGTACTTTGCATATAGGTCACAAATGTAAAATAATCTATAAACGTTACTGCTTTTATTGTTTAGGTTTTTTTTAATTATTTTATGAGTTTCATTGGGTTCAGTCTCATAAGCAATAAAGGGAGTCCTCTTCTTTGGACTTCCAAGAAAGAAAAGAAGTTCTTTGGAAATGTTTAGAAAACAGAGGCATATCCCAAAATCTATTTCAGATTCGTAAATCTAGACCCAACCAATTTTTGGCTACCACCCATAGCTTCCACTTGTAATTGTAATTCATAACTTCCCAACTGCTCTTTGCTTTGAGCTACATTCCTACATAACTCTCTGTTCTGAAATGCATTATGTGTGATAGAAACAACTGACTGCCTCTTTGGGGGTGGGATGATATGGGGCAGTTGTGAGTAGTGCTTAAGAAAAATGGCACTTTCAAACAAAAAAGGGTTTGTGTGTTCCCCTAGTCCCTGAATACTGTCAATTAGCAGTGGTTTCTCCACTTCCTGTTAATCTCACTGTGGTCGCAGGGATGAACATATCATTAACTATTCTAAAAATAACTTGTATGCTGCAGAGAAATCCTACTTCATCTTAATCACTATACCCACCTCTGCTATTACTTCGTCAAATCACCATCACCTAAAGGAAGAATTAACACCTTCAGATGTCCTGAGTTCTGCTCCACTTAGCACAGTACAGGTTACTACCATTTTTGTGTGCCAACTAAACTATTCACTCTGTAAACCATCCCTGCTGAGAGTCAAAAGCGTAGTGATGTTTACTTTATGCTCATCACTCCATATTTGAACAAGGAAGTCCGTGTCATGACCATTCAACTCCAAATACTATCAGTAACATATATGATAATAGCAAAAAGAAACATCGGCAGGCCAAATAACATGATAAATGGATTGTATTTTTGAGCACAAAAAAAGTAAAAGACTGGGCACTTGAATGGCTCGGTCATTTAAGCATCTGACTCTTGATTTGGGTTCAGGTCACCATCTCAGGGTCGTGAGATCGAGCCCCACGTTGGGCTCATGCTTGGCATGGAATGTGCTTAAGATTCTCTCTTTCCTTCTCCCTCTACCCACCCCCAACATGCTCTCTCTCTCTCTCTAAGAAAATAAAAATAAAAAGTAAAAGACAATTTACCGCAAACACTCACCTCTGCAAATTTACCACTATCCTCTGCAAAACATTAATGGGACCATCAATCCAACTACTCATTGTCCAAGTATCACAGACACTTAGGCACATAGGTACATTGAAATAATTCCAATTTTCTTCATTGAAAAAAATGCTCCCATTACACACTTTATTAAGAAAACACCTCCACAGCAATGGCTCTAAAAAATGATAACAGTTTTTAAAAAGTAATTAATATATGTTTAGACTAAAATTTACATATGAGGCATGTCTAGTCATTATAGCATAAAACAAGTAATGCTAAAACAAAAACACTGGCTCCAGGAGTGCAGAGAGTTATCTGCTACTGTCGTCAAAACCTAATCATGGACAGAGGCCAAGGATCTCCTTTGCTCCAAGGATCAAGGTCTGAGAGGTTCAAAGAAAAAGTTCTTAAAATTAGGCTCCTTGAAGGCGAGGAGGGGCAGTCTGTGTTTTCTTTTGTGCTGGGTCCCACGACAGTACACAGTCAGTATTCAATACTCGTTGAATAGATGGGTGAATGAAGAAAAATTGGAAGATAATATCATAAATGCCCTGTATGTTACTAACAGTGTGTGCTTGCGTGTGCACTCTTCTGACAATTTCAGGTGAACACTGGCACCCCAAGTGAGCAAACTTGGTAAGCAAAGCTCTTTGCATCATGGTATCCCAACAATTCTTCTTTCCTGCCAAGCAGCTTCACTTAGCAACAGAAAGTAGGGGAACGATGTGTTGCCTGGCTTTGTTTCTTCTGGCACTTAGGACATCTTGGCTACTACCTAGGAATTACACAAAAAGTAAAATCCTGATGCCTAAGTTAGCAGTGAATTCATGTAAGCAGGAAAAAATATTTATTGTTTAAATAAATCATGAAATTGGGCCAAGGCCTTGTGAAGGTTTAAGTTTCAGTGTAAATGGCAACCGTCCAAACAATTCTACATTCTTCAGTGTACTTGCCCAAGATCTTTTGTGAAATGGACACTAGGGAATCGTAGCATCAAAGAGGGAATGGAAGGATTCAGTACAGGATCACCATAAAGCTCAAGCATTTGAGGCACTTTCTTGAAAAATTTGATAAGACAATCTCTACTTCTCACTACATCTGTATCTTTGGGGTAAATACCCAGTAGTGCAATTGCAGGGTCATAGGGAAGCTCTATTTTTAATTTCTTGAGGAATCTCCACACTGTTCTCCAAAGTGGCTGCACCAACTTGCATTCCCACCAACAGTGTAAGAGAGTTCCCCTTTCTCCACATCCTCTCCAACACCTGTTGTTTCCTCTCCTGTTAATTCTGGCCATTCTAACTGGTGTAAGGTGGTGTCTCAATCTGGCTTTGATTTGAATCTCTCTGATGGCTAGTGATGATGAACATTTTTTCATGTGTCTGGTAGCCATTTGTATGTCTTCATTGGAGAAGTGTCTGTTCATATTTTCTGCCCATTTTTTGATATGATTATCTGTTTTGTGTCTGTTGAGTTTGAGGAGTTCTTTATAGATCCTGGATATCAACCTTTTATCTGTACTGTCATTTGCAAATATCTTCTCCCATTCCGTGTGTTGCCTCTTTGTTTTGTTGACTGTTTCCTTTGCTGTGCAGAAGCTTTTGATCTTGATGAAGTCCCAAAAGTTCATTTTTGCTTTTGTTTCCTTTGCCTTTGGAGACATATCTTGAAAGAAGTTGCTGTGGGTGATATCAAAGAGGTTACTACCTGTGTTCTCCTCTAGGATTCTGATGGATTCCTGTCTCACGTTGAGGTCTTTTATCCATTTCGAGTTTATCTTTGTGTACAGTGTAAGAGAATGGTCGAGTTTCATTCTTCTACATATAGCTGTCCAGTTCTCCCAGCACCATTTATTGAAGAGACTGTCTTTTTTTCCACTGGATATTTTTTCCTGTTTTGTTGAAGATTATTTGACCATAGAGTGGAGGGTCCATATCTGGGCTCTCTACTCTGTTCCACTGGTCTATGTGTCTGTTTTTATGCCAGTACCATGCTGTCTTGGTGATCACAGCTTTGTAGTAAAGCTTGAAATCAGGTAGTGTGATGCCGCCAGTTTTATTTTTGTTTTTTTCAACATTTCCTTAGCGATTCGGGGTCTTTTCTGATTCCATACAAATTTTAGAAGGACCATCTGTACCCCAATGTTTATAGCAGCAATGGCCACAGTCGCCAAACTGTGGAAAGAACCAAGATGTGCTTCAACGGACGAATGGATAAGGAAGATGTGGTCCATATACACTATGGAGTCTCCATCAGAAAGGATGAATACCCAACTTTTGTAGCAACATGGACAGGACTGGAAGGACTGGAAGAGATTATGCTGAGTGAAATAAGTCAAGCAGAGAGAGTCAATTATCATATGGTTTCACTTATTTGTGGAGCATAACAAATAACATGGAGGACAAGGGGAGATGGAGAGGAGAAGGGAGTTGAGGGAAATTGGAAGGGGAGGTGAACCATGAGAGACTATGGACTCTGAAAAACAACCTGAGGGTTTTGAAGGGGCAGGGGGTGGAAGGTTGGGGGAACCAGGTGGTGGATATTAGGGAGAGCACAGATTGCATGGAGCACTGGGTGTGGTGCAAAAACAATGAATACCGTTACACTGAAAAGAAATAAAAAATTAAAAAAAAAAGACAATCTCTACTTCTCTATTTCCCTCTCTCTACATATATGTACGTAAAATGTTAGCCAGAAGCCATAAATCTTATCATTGCTGTGGTATATTCTTGCTGATTCTGTTACTTCCTGGTATTTAAGAAGAGTATCACTATGAGCAAGAGTTGGAGATATGGTTTCATATGTTCTTTTTGGCCTTGGGTCATTATTTGATACATAAATCAAAAACAGGATTTTGGTCTTACTACTAGATTGCATGCACTATAACAGAACCAAATAAAAGTAACAGATTTCCAGAATTTGGATTATAATGAAAGTCCTAATTCTGCTCCAGGCAAGGTTTGGGTTTTTAATTTTTGTTTGTTTTTATGTTTTGTTTTGTTTTTGTTTGGGGTTACAGTACTTCTACCATAGAAAATATTTTTTAAAATATGATTTTCTAGAAAGTGTCCATTGCAATAGTTTATCAGCCATCACTGGGATCAACGCTTAATATTTTGAAGTTTCTCTCTCTCAGTTCTTTGATACAATGATTTTCATGCCTCTGCTGCCTGCCTCATACTATGCCAGGTCCTGTTAGAGATGGAAAAGAAATGCATTTAATAGCCCTTGGCTTCTGAAAGCTTACATCAGAGGAAGTTGTAAAATGAGAGCCAAGTGCTGAAATGGCATATCGTGAACTGTGCATGCCACAGAAAATCAGGCAGATGAGGGGTGTGTGGAGGACAGAACAGGTACTGGTGAGGGAGGGGGAGCTGAGAAGAGGTTGAGTGAGGAGAGAGGGGGCTATTCTGGACTTCGAGTTGCAGGTGTGAAAATGTGCCAGTAAGAAAATCAGGTAAAATAAAATGGAGTATAATTTTTCTTTTCTTTTTTTTCCCAAGGAATTTTGTATATTTATTTATTTGTTTATTTATTTATTTGTTTATTATGCTATCTTAGTCACCATACAGTACTTCCTTCGTTTTTGATGTAGTGTTCCATGATTCATTGTTTGCGTGTAACACCCAGTGCTCATTGCAATATGTGCCTTCATTAACACCCATCTCTCATGGTTAATCTCCCCTTCTGATTTCCATCCCCCCTTCATTTCCCCCTTCCTTCTCCTAATGTCCTCCGTGCTATTCCTTATGTTCTACAAGTAAGTGAAACCATATGATAATTGTCTTTCTCTGCTTGACTTGTTTCACTCAGGATAATTTCCTCCGGTCCTATCCAGGTTGATACAAAAGTTGGGTATTCATCCTTGCTGATGGCTGAGTAATACTCCATTGTATATATGGACCACATCTTCTTTATCCATTCGTCTGTTGAAGGGCATCTCGGCTCCTTCCACAGTTTGGCTATTGTGGACATTGTTGCTATGAACATTGGGGTGTATGTGCTGCTTCTTTTCACTACATCTCTGTCTTTGGGGTAAATACCCACTAGTGCAAATGCTGGGTATCCAGTGGAAAAAAGACAGTCTCTTCAATAAATGGTGCTGGGAAAATTGGACAGCTATATACAGAAGAATGAAACTCAACCATTCTCTTACATGATACACATAGATAAACTCTAAATGGATGAAAGACCTCAATGTAAGACAGGAATCCATCAAAATCCTAGTGGAGAATATAGGCAGTAACCTCTTTGACATTAGCCACAGCAACTTCTTTCAAGACATGTCTCCAAACAAAAGCAAAAATGAACTTCTGGGACTTCATCAAGATAAAAAGGTTCTTCACAGCAAAGGAAACAGTCAGCAAAACAATGAGGCAACCCATGGAATGGGAGAAGATATTTGCAAATGACACTACAGATAAAGGGCTGGTATCCAAGATCTATAAAGAACTTCTAAAACTCAACACCCAAAAAACAAATAATCATGTAAAAAAAAAAATGGGCAGAAGACAAGAACAGACACTTTTCCAAAAAAGACATACGAATGGCTAACAGACACATGAAAAAATGTTCAACATCATTAACCACCAGGGAAATTCAAATAAAAACCACACTGAGATATCACCTTATACCAGTTAGAATGGCAAAAATTAACAAAACAGGAAACAAGAAATGTCGGAGAAGATGTGGAGAAAGGGGAACACTCTTACACTGTTAGTGGGAATGCAAGTTGGTGCAGCCGCTTTGGTCAAACAGTATGGAGGTTCCTTAAAGAGTTAAAAATGGAGTATAATTTTCTTTCTGGGAATTTCAAAATGACCTAATAGCTACCCTTTATTGAAAATTTATTAAGGACCAGGCTGACTTGACTTACATCATTTAACTTAAACCTAAAAAAAATGAGGTAAGGTGCTATTATTATCATCCCCATTTTCCAAATGAGGAACCTGAACTTAGGAGTGCAGGTAACTCTGCCACCCAGCTTGTAAGCAGCACAAGCAGAAGTGAACCCAGGTAATGCAACTCCCAAGCCACATTTTATACATGACATTGATCCATGGACTTCTCCATGCAGTATTACTAGGAAGAAAGATGGGCTTAGCCTAATGCTAGTGATACAAGCTTCGCTGGAGGGAAACTATCTAGAGCTTGGAAACATAATTTCCCAGACCCTGTAATACCCTAGGTCCCGAGGACCATCTTTAAATGGATTTCTCATTCTATAAAACGTGCACATGCTCACATACGACAATGCAGTGGCGGTATCTCTGTGATCAGAGAATCTGCTGTTACCATGCAGTTCAAGAAAGGCATCCAAATTCCACACAAGAAATCAGCCAAAGAAGTCGAGCCCTGGGCCAGTCACTTAACCTTTCTTGATTTCAGTTTCCTCATTCTGAATGAGGGGTAAGGACTTGGTGATCTCTAGGGTCTGTTTTGAAATTCTGCAAGTATTTTATAAATGTCACTAACAATCTCAGACAAACATTAGAATTCCAGAAATGGAAATGTCAATGGAATAATGAGTAGCAGACACCATGTGGAAATTGTGTCATGATCATTCTTGAAAAATAAGCCTTCTTTGTTTCATTAGTGACACAGGAAGGCAAGTACCCCAAAGACTTCCTTTAACAACTTGAAAGTCTTTCTAAAAAGACAGATGGAGAAGAATTGAGGTATATTGTATGAAAAATGGAAAATGAGTATTTAATATCAATTTTTTTGGTCATAAAAACACCATAGCCTCATTCCTCAATTAATCTAAATATTCAAGAAAATGAAATATGTTACTGAAGTATGCTTGAGGCCAAAAGTATCATTAACTAATTGATCTCTTGCTAAGGCAAGTGATGAATCAACCTAAAATATCTATTTCCTGACTGTTTATGTTAAACACCACCATTTTCTAAGGAGAAACTTGCAAATGAAGCACTTCCTCATTTAACAGGAACATTCTGAAAACAAGCTCTTGAAGAGCTCTTGGTGAATTCCCAAGCACATCATATGATCATTTTAGTTTCCCAGCCCCAGCATTTTCATGTCCTGTGATAAAAGTGAGAAGAGGTGAAAGGTTCATGTGTTTTCATTTATCCTTTTTTCATTTACTCTTTAAAATATCTTCATGATTTTATCTTCATTCATGATTGTTCTTACAAAGTGAGAACATGTCTTTTTGCACTGTGTGTGGGTGTTTTTTTTTTTTTCGGATAGCTTTTTAAATTTTTTATGTATTAAGCTATAATTTACAAACAGTAAAATGCACAGATCTTAAGTATACAGCCCAGTGATGTTTTCCCATATTATGTATCAAGTTAACCACTGCTCAGATTAGGATATAAAACATTTTCATAACCCAGAGAGTTCTCTTGTGCACCTTGCTAGTCAATAACCTCCGTCTCACTGAAGTAGCTGGCATTCTGATTTCCATTTCCATAGACTAGTTTTGCCTGTCCTTGAAATTCATATAAATGGAATCGCACGTTATGGACTCTTTTGTGTTTGTCTGCTTTCACTTACTGGAATACTTTTTAGATTCTTCTGTCTCTGGGTGTCAGTAGTTCATTCCTTTTATTGCTGAATGCCAGAGTACAGGACAGTCTGTTTATCCATTCACCTCTTGATGGGCATTTGGGCTGTCACCAGGGCTAGGGCTATTAAGAAGAATGCTGTGATGAATATCCTTATATAAGTCTTCTTGTGAAGATACGCACTTGCTTCTTTTGCATGTAGCCCCGGAAGTGAAATTGATTTGTCATACAGTAGGTACGTACCTACTGTATTTTACGAATACTGTTGGACAGTTACCACATTAAACATCTATTGTGTGGGTATATAGAACTGAGATCTGCAGGTAGGAGAAAAGGGGAATTGCTGGGCACACTCCCAGATCTCCCAGATCTAGCATTTGGACAGTTACTAAATAGACGATCCAGCATTTTCTCTGCAGTTTCCTGTTCACACAGAGAGGGTGAACGCACCTTTTACATCATTCATGGATGCTGGCAAAATTCTGCCCCTCTACCATCAGGGAGATTGTTCTCTGGAGACCACGTGATGTTTCAAAACTCAGATTTCCTAACAGGAAATGTGTCCCAAAACACATCCTAGCATGTGAGAATCCTGGGCAAGGCCAAACTGACATCTCATTTGACCACTCAGGCTTCCACAGAATTTGATAACCCCTCGTGTCTAAGACTTCCCTGTGTCCCCGAACCAAGCGTAGACTTTGGCCTCGGTCATTTGGCCTCAGTCATTTTAAAACACATCTCCCTCTGTTCAGATAATCATCTTTCCCCTGATTTATAGTGGCTGGCCTGCAGGTGTTGAAAAGGTGGTCTTCATTGAGCCAGAGAGCAATAATCCCAGAAAGTATATCTCAGAGAGTATATCTCCACAGCTACATCACCCTCCTCTGTCACCCACTATCAAAGCCGGCCAGCTCCTCACTCCCTCCAGCTGTGAATCTGTAACGCGCCACGGGTCATATTTGTGTCATTGGTAGCGAACTCTTATAATTCTGCCCCCAAGTCGAAAGGAGAAAAAATGCCCACAGGGATCAAGGAGAGTGTCTCCTTACACAAATCTTTTTTCTGATAAGAGGTGACCCATAGCCAGAACCAGAGATTTATATATGCATTTTGACATAAATCTGCATCTGTAATTATGAGTCATAACGATCTTTATAGGCGGCACTAAATTGGTGAAGAAGAGTTACTGTTATTGACAAAGCATTGACCTGAACATTAGTGGTGGAAGAGCTAATTATTTTTTTTTTTTTTGGTCCTGAAGAGTGAGACTTTTTTTCTAGTTGTGAATCACTTTGAACCCAGGCCTTTGTTAAGTATCTTTTCACATCTGAAAATACACATAACCGAGCCTCCCATACACATCCTATATCTTTACATAATTCTATGAAAATTTCAGAACACATTCTAGAAGCCTTTTGATCACTTCCAAGACAGCAATCAGGGTATGGGAGGTCGCTGAAGAGGCCAATCTGTATTTTGTGAAAGCAAGTTATCTGTGAGAGGTGCTCCCATGTCTCAAAGACCAAAGGCTATTTTTAGCTGGACACGCTGGGCTTCAAGTGTGGATCCACCATTAGCGTTAATAGAGCTCTGGGCGGCTGACTGCTGTGTAGTCGGCCCAGAAAATGTACTCTTTGGAGCAGTGGAAGGTTAAAGCGAGCTTTAAATCACAGCCTTATCATACTTGCATGTTATTGGCAAGTCTGCCTAAAAATAGAATCTCATTACTTTAATTCTACAGTATTCTTAGGTGAGCCAACCTTTATTATTAATAACAGCATTTCACATTTATATAGCACTGTCTGCTTAAGAGAACTTCACAAATTATACACATAAAACTTTCCTACCTTAATGTAACAAGCGATGGGTTAAGAGGGCAGGAGGTGGATGGTAAGTAGTGGCTCCCACTCTCTATTCAGACAGAAGGACGAAAGAAATGTCACCAGGTGGCCCTAAACAAAGCCACTCTTTGAAGTCAAGCCATTTTAATTCTTTGAAAATATGCTGTGTTTTCCATTGATGATTTGCAAGGCCCTGGGGACAATCACAGTAACCTCAGGAATAACAGACTGCTCCTATAATACATTTTGTGTGTGTCTATTCAGGTCTTTGGAAACAGTAAGGGCAACAAAAATGCACACACCACTCCCCCGCCCTCCCCCCACCAACCGGGTGTTTCTGAAGTGCCCTTTCTGTGGGTTCCCATACCCAGCTTGGGAATCCAAACCCAGCTATTTAGGATGGAAGGAGAATGGAACATTATCATCCACCGTAGTAAACTTGTACCAATTCCTAACCAAATTGCCTAGAACAGTTCATAGAATAAGTAGCCATGTTTTCTGGATAAACGCTGTGTGGATGTGTAAAGAATGCCTTTCAGGCATGGAGTAGTGTTGTAGGCAAGATTCTAGTTCAACAGTATAGCTTAATAATCCTGTGAGTGTGTGTGTGTGTGTGTGTGTGTGTGTGTGTGTGTGTGTGTGTTGTGTGTGTGTTGTGTGTAAGAAAGAGACAGAGCTGTGTGACAGCGATAGGTATTCAGAGAGCCTACAATTCAGTGGGACAAACAGGAATGGCATGTTAATCGCTATTCAGTTAAGGCATTTTACTGAAAGCACATGTCATCTAAAGAAGCTGTCAAGTCAGCACTTCCACAGCCACGACCAGTGAAGTGCCTTCTCTGAGTCAAACACTGCATGGGCATGAAAACACTGAGTGAGACCCTACAGAATCTTGCAGTCCAGTTGGGGAACACTAGGCAAAAGGGAATTTCTTTTCTTTTCTTTTCTTTTAAGATTTATTTATCTACTTAAGAGAGAGAGAGAGAGCCTGAGTGGGGGACAGAACAGAGGGAGAGAATCTCCAAACAGACTCCCTGCTGAGTGGGGAGCCCCGATGCAGGGCTCGATTCCCTGACCCAAGAGATCATGACCTGAGCCAAAAACGAGAGTCCGGCCCTCAATTGACTGAGCCACCGAGGCACCCCTAGGGAATTTCAGTTGGTGGGAAAAGCACTTGGATAAGAACAGAGTACAGAGGCATTTCTAGGAGCCCATAGGAGAGGAGTATGACCAGATCTTGGGTGGTCAGAGAGTGCTTCCTGGAAGAGATGGCATTTAAGGGAGCCAAGCAAGGAAGGAAAGGAGGAAGAGAAAGTCTCTACAGGAAGAGGAATCAGCAGGTAGAGTCCTCAAGGCAAAGAGAGCTACACAATCCCAGCACTGAAGATGGATGAGACCAGGGTTTATCTCATAAGGAACAAGTAGTAGCCACTGAAGGAAGGAGAGTCTACTGATGGGCTGTGTGTGCCCCACTAGGGGCTGGGGCTTTATCTTAAGAGCAACAGGGATTCACAAAGTAGTATTTTAATGGGATAAGACTGTTTCTATTTTGAAATATAGCAGGTAAGATATTTCAGCTCATTCAGCTGAAATACTGAGTGAACTTACTCAGTTCACTTACTCAGTAAATACTGAAATGTACTTCCAAAGCTAGCCTGCAGTCTCTTTTTCTCCCTTAATCCTTTTTCTTGTCTCTATACAGACTGTCCCAGGATACCTACATCTCAGCATTGAGTCAAAGTTAGCACGTTGGGTCTTCCTGTGAACTCAGAAGTAAAATCGATGGAAAGATCCCCAAGACAGTGGTTGATAACCTGGATACGTTCCATAGTCCCAGCTGCTTTTGTGACACCAGTCTCAGAGGTAAATCCTACAAAATGTCACTGAGTCTTGTGCTCTTTAGATGGACTAGGGCATGGGGAGAGGGACAAAAGAGAATTGCACAGAAAAAGGGCATTTCTCTCACATTGACCATGATAAATATGCTTGTTCAGGAAAGAAAAGGTGAACCAGAAAGCTCAGGAGTCTGATCTGGACAGGAATGTATATGTGTTTGTGGTTCACGGATGGAGAAATGCTTCATGAAAGCCCAGCCCACTGGCATCGTTAACTCCTATCATGGTGCCTGACAGTGTTTGCAGAGGGTTGGCTGTTTCCATTCTGCAAAGCTTCAAGGGGACTTGCTGACCCAAAGGATCAAGATCATGGTGGAATAAACAGCTGCAAAAGCTTCTGGAGAGGGAACAGTTCAACTGCCTTTTTTCTTCCTCCTTTTCTTCCTTGTTTGGCCCCATAGGTAATTCACTCTCACCCACCCCCATCACCTCCAATGCCCATGACTTTTGGAGAAAATACTGTGGTTATTAGTTATTAGCCTAGATAAAAAAAAAAATTAAGCTGGTTATTATGGACTGTCCCTTCCCTTTGGAAATTTTGCTTTTAGATGTTAGTAACTTCTCTCAACTGTAAAATGGAGATCTGGGGAGAATTTGATAAGATAATCCATGTAAAAAACTAAGCATGGACCTGGCTTATAGGAAGACCTTAATCAATGTTAGCTCTTCTTGTCTTCTTGTGGTTCCTGTGAGTTAGCCTGGTTTTCATATAGTTCATATAGTTTGTATCGTTCAATAACCTACAGTTTCTACGTCCAACAGGGCAACTCTTCCTTGTCTTCCAACTTCCAAGGATTCTTGGGAGTTTGGGGAACACATTTCATTATCATATCCTCCAATAGGCACTTAAATCATTCAATGTGGTGCTCTTTTAGTGAATAGTTTTGAATTGTAGATTTTCTTTTCTTTCTTTCTTTTTTTAAATTTTATTTATTTATTTGACAGATAGAGATCACAAGTAGGCAGAGAGGCAGGCAGAGAGAGAGGAGGAAGCAGGCTCCCTGCTGAGCAGAGAGCCCGATGCGGGGCCCGATCCCAGGACTCTGGGAGCAAGACCTGAGCTGAAGGCAGAGGCCTTAACCCACTGAGCCACCCAGGTGCCCCTGAGTTGTAGATTTTCTGTTAGAGAAAAGAACTCACACTTATTCTAGAGTTTGGCAAAACTCTATTTGCAATTAATGCATTATGAGCTGGAAAGAAATTTGAAAATATATATATCAAGATCCTTAAAAATGCTCAATTTTTCAACCCAGTTATTCTCATTTATTTCTGGGAATCTTTTCTGAGGAAATCATCCAGAATGTAAGAAAGGTATGATTATAAATATATTATCAACAGTATGATTTAAAGTATCTTAAAACCGACAACAACCAAAATATCTACCAATAGGGTTGTGATTTCATTCATATTGGCATATCTAATCAAGGGCATATAGCAGCTCAATTCTAAGGGGAGATTGGGAATTTTCAGGAAGATTCTGCAATGGCATTCACTTCAGAGGAAGGTTTGAAAGAACAAACTTAACAGACTCTCTCATACAGCCCTCTCTTGAAAGGGTTTTTTTTTTTTTTTTTTTTTTTTCCAGGCACCCAGGTGGCTCCAACTCTTGATTTAGCTTCAGGTCATGCTCCCAGGGTCATGAGATGGAGCCCTGCCTCAGGCTCCGCGCTCAGTGTGGAGTCTGTGATTCTCTCCCTCTGCCCCAACCCTTGCTCTCAAGCACGGTCTAAAACAAATAAATCTTAAAAAAAAGAAAAAGGGTGTTATTTTCAAAATGGCCAATCAATTTTGCTCTTCAAACATGAGCATAATGGGTAGATGGCTCTCTGACTATAGCTACCAAATCCCAGTAGCACAGGAAGAGCCTCACTCTTCCTAATAAATGATTAGTGTAAGCAGGCTTTATTGAGGCTACAAGCTATGCTCTTAGTCAATTTACAGGCATGATTTCATTTTATCCTCCCAAAATCCAAAGAGGTATTATTATCCCATTTTACAGATAAAGAAACTAAGTTTCAAAGCAGGGCAACTCATCTGTCTGACTTGAAAGCCAGTCATGAAATTGTCCTGAAAATTAGGTGACATTGTGTGTATGAGGCCATAGGAACCTCTCAGTACATGGCAGCTGTTAGTTTCATAAACCACTATGCAACATTGCTTCTGGCGGAGTTAAACCATCCAATTTTTTAAAATAAAAAGTAATTTTTGGTCTGAAAACAGAAAACATGAATGCCATGTGGACCAGTTCCAGAAGAACAATTTGGCCAGTTACCTCTAGCAAACAGAACCTTCTAATAATTAAAATTCCAGTTCCGTCTGTCACTTTAGTAGCCAGTTCCTTGCCAAGCTGGACATAAAGCTAAACAATGCTTTTGGCCAACAGGGTTCTTCACTTTTGGTCATGGGAGAGTCTTCCTCCATGACAGACAACCAGAACAACTTCTTCTTGTGGAATCATGCTAAGACGCTTTAGAAAAAGGGAGAAAGGGAGGGAGAAGGTTGAGAATATAGAAGAACGTGAGTACCTTCGCTGTGAGAAAGTATGCTCAGCCAATGAATTCATCAGCACAGATGTATGAACCATCATTTGATAAAATTAAATGAGGCAAACATTTAATGGTGTTAGGTTGTAGCAATCCAATTAAATGATGGATTTTCCTAGAGTAAGAATGTTCTTAAGAAGTCTTTTCACACAGCGTATGAAACTATCCCTCAATGAACACGTTTACCTTTTATTACAATCAAAACTTAGTTTTATAAAGCATGAGGAGCCAAGTCCCCGTATTCTACCTCACACACAATTACTGCTCCATTGTGTCTTCGGGCAGATCACCCTGGCTTCCCATTGGGTGTGCAAATAGCCCATGAGCTACGAAGGTGTCCAAGAGAAAGGGGAGAGGCTGGGCTCTTGCAGCGTTCTGGAAGCACGATCACTGAACCAGTCTGCAGCAGGGAACACACCCATGCTCAGGTCTAGAGGAAAACTTGTCTTGAGAAAGCCCTTGCTTTGTTTCTGACGGTTGTAAAGCCTTTACTCTATTAAATGGAGTTTAGGCGTTTCCTGCTTTTCAAAAGCTCGCCGCATTATGCCCGTGTGCTTTCATGAAACACCTAATTAGTACCCGCTTTCGCTAACTGAAAGAAACCTGAAGAGAATTTGCACTTTTTTGGAGAAACAAAAACAAAAACAAAACAAAACCCAAAGCAAAAGTAGCATTTTGCAACATCGTGGCGGCAACAAGCTCTCCGAGGGGTGAGAGTGGCCCCGCCAAGAAGGACCACACTCGGCATCTCAGAGGCAGGGGGCTCCAGCTTTGAACCGTGTCTGAGAGCATCTGTGCTTTATCTCCATTTATTTTGTGCAGCCATTAGCAAGATGTGTCCTCAGGTATCAGAAAAGCCTAAGAGAGGTTATTTGCGGGGGCTGGGATTGCTCAACAGTTTTTCCATATTAATTAATGGTAATTGCTTCTTTGCTTTATTTCTATTGCTTTGGCTGATGCAAGATTTCATAGGAACGCTCTCCCTTCAGACAGCGGGGAGACCCATACGTGCGTATGCCTTTTTGCCCCATTTTTCTACTTCTACAAGTTCCAGGCCAGACTTTCCTTACCTGAACTTGCGATAAGCATGATTCTGCCTCTCTTCTCCATTTCTGCTATTTGTTTTGGGCTGTTTTACTGAAATGAGAATAAAGGCCAAAGAGAGAGACAGAGAGAGCGAGAGAGGGAGAGAAGTATCATTCACCCTTTTTAAAAATTTAATTGAATTTAAATTTTTTTATGCTAGGGCTTACTTAAAAGAGGTGTTTATAAAACAGGTAAAGTTCAGCTTGTTGGCCTCTCTGGCATAGAAGGTGAAGACCATGGAGGAAGGCCAGCACTCTGACCGACGCCTGACCGACACCTGAGAAAACCTGCGTCTCCACCAGGAACTTCTTGGAAGAAAAGTCACGGAATAGAAGGAAGGCACAAAATAATCGCGTAACATCTCGGAAACCTTGCTCTGAGTGGCTTGATGAGCTATTTGTGTCTCTTCGTGATTTTTTTTTCTTTTTTTTTTAAGAAAAATGAGATGAGACACTGTTAATTTTCCCCTCTTCTGTAGTCTTGGAGGTTGTTTAATCTCAAGTGAGCTCAATTCACATTTTCCTGGCAGTGTTAGCTATCAGCTTAAACCATTTTACTCATGGCATCATACTGCCAGTCAGCAAGCAGGGACCTAATTAGCTCTTTGCTTTAATGGCAATAGTTAAATTTACATTATTAATTTAAATATTACAGACTCTGTGGACTTGAGCGCATAGCTGACATAAAGATGTAAAATGAATAATAAGGTGCTGAAAAACACCAGAGTCATTATTCCCATCATGTTCAAACTTTGAGCTATAATGATATCAATTAAAACTCTAATCCTGGCAAAAAAAAAAAAAAACTTTGCTGGTTCTCTTTTGTTATAAAAGCCACCGTTATATTTAAATGCTGGGCTGGAGTATTCAAGTTATACTTTGCAAAATACAGGGGTCGCATCTGTCAAGAGGCATAATTACAGTGCTGATTATATTTTTTGCTTTTTAAAAATACCCGAACAGTAAAAATATTGTGAGTTCGTCAGCAATCTGCTGTGTATCCGTGGCTCTTCCGAGGTCCCGAAGCGTTGTAATCACTCTGCGGTGTCAAAACCTGTTTGGGTTGCAAGACAGATGAGACCTTCAAAATGAAATGTACCTATGACTGTTTGCTACTATATATATAAAATGTCTCATTTAGTCTCATCTGTGATTTTCCAAGAGGAAAATGTTTCCAGGAGCCATTTATCTCAGTCCTCCAGGTTTGTATCACTGAATGACCATCTGAAAAGGAGGACCAGAATCTTTCCTTAAAGGGAAACTGCCTGTGTTGAGGATGTTTTTCTACGCATTGGTTGAACAGTATCAAATAGCTTAAAAGGAATAAAAAACACCAGATGAGATAACTGAAAATGATGAACTTCCAACATTTTATGTTGGTGTACGAACCCTTCCATGTGAGTTGCTAAGATATTTCATATTGTATTTGGTGGAACAAAACAACGGGTAGAAAAAATAGACAAGAAACGTTTTTCATTTTAGTGCCGGATTGAGCTTCTTAGACTCCTTGCTATCGAACCAGCTCTTTGCAGAGTGAAACAGTTTTGTGGTTGTCTGACGTGAGCTCTCTCCCCGGACAACAGGTTGCCGGCCAGCTACAAAACCTCAGTCCCCTGACTCCAATCCCTCCTTGATGGCCATTGTTATTATTTTACCTCTGGTTGAAGATTCTAATTTCCCCTTTCAAATAGGTTCCTTGTGGTCAAGTTCTGTGTCTGATTATGCCTAGCATTTGGGAGGAGATCCGTGATGTTGACTGAACAAGCTAGAAACGAGCTAGCTAGAGAGCGATGATGTAATGGTTCACCCACCCAGTTTTAAAGTCACCTTTCCTTTGGATTCATAGAATGCATTATTCTAATTTTAAAAGATAGCCAGGATTTCATTATTTATTTGGATCAAAAGATCTGCTTTCAAACTCTACTTGCTTTGCTCATCAGTGGAGTGGCCATGGCCTAGTCATGGGCTGTATCCAAAGCTCACCTTCTATAGCAGCCAAGTGGGGTGCTCGCTTTGGCAGCACATATAGTATAGCAACAAAGTGGGGACAGGACAGTAGCCACCTCCTGGCCAGGGTTGCATAAGTGAGGAGCCTGCAGTATTTTTGGTAAAACTAAATTACAAAGGGGGCGGTTGAAATAACAGAGCACATAACACCCTTTTGTGAACTGAAAATTGCAAATAAGAGCATAAGGGATTATGATCCAGTAAGTGCAATTGAACTCTGTTTCGTTGAACACAACATGGTGGCAAGGTGTAAGGACTCAGTCTTCAAAGAGGACAGATTGTATTAGAGGAGCATCTAGTAATTTTAAAAAATGGGTTAACAATCAGTACTATCTGCGGATGGTAGTTTAGGGTAGTGGTTAAATGTACAGACTCAGGAGTTCAAATTCTTGGGTTCAAGTTTAGAATACCAATAGTGTCTGCCTTCAACATACTTGTGGGGATAAGTGATATAGAGTCCTCAGCGTAGTCTTTGGCCTTTGATGAGCCTTCCATAAGTGTTAGCAATTATCAAAGAATCAAACTGTATGGAACTCAAAACTAGTCATCTGTATGTAGAGGTAGGCTTCATATTACTTGTTAGGTAATTGTATGCATTTTATCTTTCCAAAAAATAAGAGCTCTCCCTTCTAGTCTTGCAAGGACCGGTACAAGCTGCCCACAGAGGTCCTAACTCTATGTTCTCTGAATGAATGGATGAATGAATCCAGATCCATATCTAGAATTGGAGCTTCAAAATGAATGGGCAGGATGTGTAAACAGGAGTCAGAAAAACTGCCTCCGTTCACTGGTTCCATGGTAGATAGGTGAACCAGTGTGTACTAGACCATCCAAACCTCAGAGGTTGCCATCTTGAGCCGAGCAGAAGCTTTGGGTAACACATCCGAAGAGTACCATCCACTAATAACAGTAAGAGCAAGCATTTAGGGATGGTTTACAGGGTACCAAGTACTATGCTGGGAGCCTCACTTGCATGACCATATTTCATATTATCATGGCCCCCTCACTCGCTACGATTCTTACTTGCATTTCATAGAGGCTCACCGAGGTGAAATTAATTTGAGCAAACTCAAACAGCGAACAATGGTGAACCTGGGACTTGAACTCAGATCACTGGGCTGACATTATATAATACTGCCTCTCTGGAAATGCTTAGCAGAGAGAGAACCTCAAGATTTTGAAACTCCTGGGACCATGCTATAGGTACTAAAATTTGGGGATGCTCAAATTTTGAGACTTACCTGGAAGTAAGTCTCAACTAAAGTGATTCTCCTGGCTGTTAACTCAAGAGCCCTGTTTTGAGCCATAGTCAACTCTAAATCCTGTGAAACAAGCCTCCACGGAATTAAAAAGGTGACACAGCCTGGTGGGGCAAAAGGTCCCCCTCTTTCCTCTTGTCCTCGTCATCTGCCAGCTGCTGTGCTTCCAGTGTGTTAAAACTCATGGGGCAGAGAATGCTTAACAAATTAATAGAAGAAAAAACCTGACTTTCCTAGCTCATAAAAGGTTGATACCTTCCAGCCATGCTACTGAACAGAATGGGATTTATGCTGTAACTTTCTTCCCAGATGGGAAAGTGCTTTACAAAATAATGGAACTAATGCAATTTATTCCTAGTGAGTAAATTTGTCACCGTGGATGTTGTATTAACTCTCTAAGGCCAATTCAATTGGGGATTCAATAAATAAGCTCTTTCAGTGTACCACACGATGCCCCACCAGTGAGAAAGAGTCCTAGATAAATAGCAATTTGATCCGTTGCCACCTTGAATTCTCTAATCCTCGAAACATGCTTTTGAGAAATGTGGGAAGGATTAATGTCTCCATTGTCCTGCTGGAGAAGCTGAGGAACGCGGTGGTAAGGAATGAATCAGGAGGTCTCTGATCTCGTTCAATACTATGACCATTTAAAGTCCTCATTTCAGGAGTATCTTCTAGGCTTATTCCTGGGTCAAGTTTTTAAAAGTGATCAACAAAACCATGCTCAAAAAACACTTCTCTGACTCAGACACTGTGGCTGCTGTCCCCTCAGGTGAACTTGAAACTACCTCCTTGGGTATTTGCTGCTCTCACGAGCTTCTGTTTTATTCTCTCCCTCGGCCCTTCTGGAGGGTTCCATTCTTTGAAGGGGCACCGCTTGGTGCATTATGTCCTGGATGCTTCCTTCATACTTAACTGAAGGTCATTGTTTATTGAGCCAAAGTTGGCACCGAGAATGGAAACAAATGGGAAAAGGATGTGTACTTGAATTCACGCTGTGTTATTTATGCCCACGGACCATGGCACAGAGCACGTATAAGGAGTTTCTCTTTATTTATTTATTTATCTCCATGAACTCGGGTCGTCCTTCACGAAGTGAATAAGTAGAGCACGACATTGGATTTGGGGAAAGACAGAAACTTGTATTAAAGAGCAACGCAGGTAATCACACTGCAGTGCAAATTCTCTGAACAGAATTCCTTTGGAACTGCAGGACCGGGCTTTACTTGACTGTTGAGATGGGTGAGATGTTGACTGCTGGGAAAAAAAAACAAACCCGAGCTAGAGGGGAAGCCATTCCTTATAACTCAGTGGATAATAATGCTGTAGTTGTGCCATTCAAAAGTCCGTATAATGCTCCTTAATTCCCGTGTAGCCCACGTAGGATTTAAGATGTCTTGAGGGATTTGCTGGAAGCGTCGTTTTGTTTTAGGCAAGTGTTGTTTCATGTTGTTGGAAATAAGGAAGATGAAGCAGAGTTGATAGGGGTTTTTTCCCACCGAAATAAATGAGGTCCATTTTAATGTGAGCACTAATTTGGCACCATGTTTCCTTGATTAGTAGTTAGTATTGTTATTATTCACTGAGTGTTTTATTCTCATGATGTCAGCGTGGGTAGCTTGGTATTTCTGGGCTTTTCCGGATTCTTTCCTATGAGTAATTTGCCTTCTTTGGATATTTGATAGATGGCATTGTATGAAAAAAAATATTAAAATATTCCAACGAACAATGTACATGTCCATTGTGAGTTCTACATGAAAGCGGTCTAGGAGCGTGTTGGGAATATAGAGGTTTGGGTCATTTGCTTTTTCCAGCTTGCCTTTTTCTATTTTGCAAAATATGCTGAATGTACTGTTTGTCTTGATGCAGACTGTGTTATTTATGAAAGGTCTGCATGGAAGAAGAAAACATAGGCGGTATTGTTCAAAGAATCATTAAGGAGATATTATTTGAGATAATAATGTAATTAGACTCCGTGAGAAGGAAATGTAAGTATTCGTATTTTTAGCTTTTATATAGGAATGTAGCCATGGCTAATTAAAGGAAAAGGCAACTAATTCATAATGTTTAAATTTAGTGTTAAACCTGATAATATATCTGAAATCTTAAAAACCATAACAACTCCAGGGCTGGCTCAAAAGTGGTTCTTTAATTGCAGGGTCAGATAAACACCGTCTGTAGTAACCAAAATTCTAATTTTTATAGAACCATCTCGACCTTAAAAGGAGTCAAAGGCAAAAGAAAATTCCCTATGAATCTGCCATGTTCAAAGTATCCACTTCAAAAGAGAATTTTTTTTTTTTAATTCTCCAATTTATCCTGACAAAAATTCTCTTGGGCTTTTATTTCAAAAGATGAAAAATGAGCCGTGGCAGTCAATGGTGGATGGTGACTATTTATCTGTTTACACCTATCCATGTGATTGCTAAGAAAACCAGATTAGACTTTGAATGTGATATGAAGAATGTATGCTATTCACAAGCCCATATTCCTCAGAAGAGAAATAGGTTAAAAACTCAAAATTAAGTTTTAGAAACCATACATTTCATTCTGGGGAACAATAACTCAAAGCCTGATTTTTTTTTTCAGGGAATACATATATGCCCAATTTTTAAATAAACATACAGCCTGTGAATTCGCGGTTTGTGATTTATCTTGACAAAAAAAATCACAATGCGAATTATTTAATGACGTCCACATTTTAATTTCCATGACAGGTGTCTGTCTGAACAATCCTGTACATCTGTTTTTGATTAACTGAAGAATATCAAAAATGCACGAGAGAAGCCTTTTATTATATAGCCTTCTTCGGCAAATACTTTCCCAAAGCAAAGGGCACTTGATTGAATTAATAACAGCCCTGAATCAGTCCCCATTTTCCGTCCCTGATTTTCATAGACTGCATTTCTTTAAGAGGGTGTGCACCTGTAGGAAATGTTACACGGCAGGCAGCCACACTGCCATAATCAGAAACCAAGTTCATTTTCAGAGGAAAGTAGGAAATACACAATGGCATGGCATACGTGCCTCTTTTATGGCCACATCTGCACAGCTCAGGGAAAAGTTTGCAGATATGTCTGCTGATCACATTACAGGGCTGTTATGAGAGAATAAAGCCGCACCTTTGATGGGCCATTGCAGCTGAGTTAAAGGTCCCCAGTTATTACAAGTTTTGCATGTCACAGAGCCGGGCAGATTGGAGACCCAGACAAACTTTCTGCAACTCGCTGAATTTTTGGTCATTTCCATCAAATATCAATGGACCTGTTAAATAGAGGGGAACACCACACACACACACACACACACACACACACACAAATACACACCAGTAATAAAGATGACTCTAGCTTATTTTTGACTTTCACCTCCACGCAATAGAAAGTCCCTTGTGCTCGTACAGTGCCTTCAGGACACCAGCTGAGAACAAAGCTGCTTTCAGAAGCAGTAAGTGATTTCATTCTATTAATGTCCAGGTGATATGTGAAGCCCATTATCACATCACTAATGTGGCAGCAGACATTTCCTGGCCAACCCAAGGTAGCTCAAATGTTTGTGAAATGTGTAACTGGAAAACACAGTCGTAAGAAACTCTTTTTATTTTTTACTACTGCCCTAAATGCGAAACACAACCCAAAACACTCATCTTTTAAATTAAAAAAAAAAAAGATAAAATTGAACTCCCCATAAAAGATCCCAGGGAACATTGAAAGAAAATAATTCGTAGGATTTAATTGAAAGGTTTTGGTTAAAGCATTTGTGTTCCAGATGTAATGTGTGGCATGTTATCAGAGAAAGAGGGGGGAAAGCTCTTAATGTAAAAAAATGAGAAATTCCAGTTTGATGTCAGAACACAGAGTGGACAAGAATCTTCCCTAACTGTCTATTGTTCTCCTGAGGACATCTCATAGTCCACCTAGGTGGACCCCAGTCAGGCACTGTGCCCCATAAAATTCATGTGGGTTGTGAGCAGGAGAAACAGCTCCCTGATACGCTGGGCGTACTGAAATACAGAGATAAATAGTGAGGCTAAAAACAGAATCTGCAATATGGTTAAAAATAACAACTGCTACCTAATTTTGAGAAGACACTGGAAAATAATACACACGTTCTCGTTTAACATTTTGTACACAATGCCAGGTCCCTATTACCCAGAACTGTCCTTTCTTTTCCGAATAAAGAACCCACCTCAAGTAAATGGAAATTGATCATTTTTCAGGTGGCAACGATTGTCTATCTGAATTTTTTTAAATGAGGTATGTTACTTTAAAAACAGTGAAGATTAGAATTCTAGGTAAAAATTTCAAGATCTGAAATGAATACAGTAAAATCAATATTGATTATTAGGAGTAAAAGTGCTAATTGAAGCTGTAAATTCTTTTAAGAACTAAGAGGAGAAAATTTCCAGTAAAGCTATAATAAATTACTATTAAATAACCAGAATATTTGTGTGGAATTTAATGTCAGTACATCAGACTCCCTGAATTTTTTTTTTAGTAGGTGTATTACTGATTCAGTCCAGAAGACTATTCCAGTAATATTACAAGAACAGTGTCACTTTGGCAAGTTACCTTTTCAACTTATATTGCATTATGTTCTAGAGAAACCTACTTTTTAGATTTCTTATGCTTTTAAGAATTATATTTTTAATTATTGGTTTTTGGGTTGTTGGTTTTTTTTTTGGCTCTCAGGTCTTTCGGAGCTTAATATCTGCTGTTACTGTTCTCACAGTAAAGTGAAAGCAAAATGATTTTATTGAGAGACCACATTTTCATATTGAACACAACTTTCTGACAGCAGATATTCTCGATGAAAATTTTAAAAGAGTAAAGATGGCGCTATTCTTGACTGTGTTCTTACAAGATGTGACCCAAATTTCCAGTCAGTTGCCTTGAATGGGCAAATGTTGGCAAGGTCCAAATCCCCTAGAAAAGTTGCTTTCATCAAGGCAGAAGCTGGTGCTGATTTCAGGTCAAAGAACCCCAACATTAAATCTGTATGTTAGCATTTAAACACTCCATTTAAGAACTTTTCATTCCAGAACACTCCGAGGGCCCCATCGAGGCTGAAATCCAGAGTCTGGAGCAACATTTAAATGGCCTGTAATATATTATTATTCCCTTTGGAGGTGTAAGGAACCTGGTCTTTCTCAACAGCTGCTTCTCTCTCTTTCCCTCTCTCACCTAGTCTCATCGTTTCCATTTGCTCTAACTACTCCTTATCCTCCTGAAAAAAAAATTCACATTTCTGACTTTCTGGCCATATTTAGGTTTTATCCATCCACACAGAGAAAACAAGAGGGAAATGGAGACATTGTAAACGGGGATACAACTTGTTCCTGATAATCTTTATAGACTTGGTCCCCTCCCAGCATTTTATGGGTGACACGGAGTGACAAGGGTGTTCAAGATTCCTGAGGGCCCACAGGAACACTGTGAGAAGTGCCCCGAGCTGAGGTCAAGCAGGTCTCACAGTCCTGGTTGGTCCCTATTGGTGTTCAAAGCACCCACGGAAACAACAGAGTGAGCACAGATTCATAAAAACCATACCTGGAATCTTCCTCAAAGAACATCTCTTCAGCTAGGTCCTTTTGCAGACGACAACAGAGGCCCATAAAAGTAGAGTTAACAGAGAATTGGGAAGAATCTCCTGCCCCGATCTCCATCTCAGGGGTCCCTTTTCAGGACCTAGACCACCCACTGGTTTCTGTAGGGACCTGCGGTTTTTTGTTTTTGTTTTTTTAATTAATTTATTTATTTGACAGAGAAAGAGAGCACAAGCAGTGGGAACAGCAGGCAGAGGGAGAGGGAGAAGCAGGCTCCCTGCCGAGCAGGGATCCCAATGTGGGGCTTGATCTCAGGACACTGGGATCATGACCTGGGCTGAAGGCAGATGCTAAACCGACTGAGCCACGCAGGTGCCCCAGGCACCTGCAGTTTTGCGGGTTGCTTACTTCTAGGGAGACTTTGGTGGAGACTGTTTAAGTGGCCCTAAGCATGTAGGCATTACGGGCAGTCTGCAGTCTTCCAGAGCTCCCCGGCAAAGTTTCTGAACAAGCAGGGAGGCAAACACCAATAATATAAGGCACATGCTTTAGACTTACCAGGATCTGCACGTAACCCCAGAATCCCTCAGGCATGTTGTCCGTATATTACAACTTACATAACAATCAAGTTTTCTGCCATGAACATGTATTATTTTTTAATAAAAAATCCTAAGTGTCATAAAAATATCACCACCGATAATAACACCTGTTTGACATCCCTTTATAGTTTATGAAGACTTTTATGCACTAATTCATCATCTCTTCACAAATACTGTGATATAGTATCAGTGTCCCTGTTTTGCAGATGAGGAAACTGAGGCTCACAAGGATCACAAGATCTGCCTAAAGATACTCAGCTGCTACTAGGAGGCAGAGAAATGTGAAATCCAAGGCCTGTGGTCCTAAATCACAATCCCCCTTGACGTGAACATTAAAATGGCTTCTTTACCAGCTTTCATGGGCAATCTTGATGAACCCAGGTCTCTGAGAAGCCCAGATGCGTTTTCCAACTACGGCTGGCTTCTAGCGTCCTTTTTAACATCCTCTTTTTACTCTCTTTCAAGTTTAATTTTGAGAGAATAAGGTCCCAAGTTGTCAAACTGTGGCCAGGAGACACTTGAGAACTGGGAGCCAGAAAGTCCACACTCAGGAAACCTGAGGCAGGGCTTGAAAGGGACACACATTTTGGCAGCACACCTTTTTAGGGACTTCAGCACTTTATCTGCACACTCGTTACATTTTACCATCCTGTGAATTCATTATAACCCCCTTGTACTATTAGTGTGTTGAACAAATACAAGCGTCCAAGGAAACAAATCAATTAACAACAACAACCCCAAGGAATTCAGCAGTTTACTTACTACTGACTTAACACTCAGTGTACTTCAGGAAACACCTATCAGCTCTTTCCCAGGAGATGTCTTAGAATGCACAGCAATTTGCCATGGGGCCTGATGTCACAGCTCTTGGGACAAAATCAATCGGGAGCCGAAGTGTCTGAGAACTTAGGTGAGCTGCTCTGGGGTTTTTTGCCTCTCCTTCCTCAAGGAAGCGCTTTTCTCACCCGCAACCTTAGCAAAGAAAGAAAATTGCGTGAAAGGGCCGGTTTGGGATCCTTGGATTATTTGGGAGCGCCGCCCACCACGACGTTTACTAACATCAGCCGGGTCAGGGCCATAGCGCCAATGAGGAAAAAAAATAAATAGAAGACTCTATTATCCAGCGGCGTGGATGGCTGCCATCTTGGCTCCCTGCGGTGAAGTTCTCTAGTTTTTCTGGTCTGTTTCTAGGGAAACTAGAAAACCTACAAGATGCATGCCTGCGCATGCGTACACGCGCGCGTACTCATACCTATGAAATAAACATTACTTAAAGGTGTAATGTTTCAGGCATCGACTGTGTCCCAGATTGTGTAAAAGTAGTAATAGTATCATAATCTTTTAAACTATTATTTTCTTTTCTAGTTTATTTTTATGTTGTTTATTAAACGTTTTGTGTATGTTTTATCGTTTCTGTTTTGTTTTTTTTTCTGATTAGTCACACTCCTCGTATAGTTCTACTATAGTTTTCACTTCAAGCCAAGGACATATTTGGTGACCTCAATGCTTTCAAATAGAATTCAACATGCTGAATTAATTTCTTCTTTATTCAAAGTATTATTATGAGAATAAACATGAAAGCACTTAAGATATTGTAAAGCAATATATACATACAAGATGATATAATTGCTAATGTAATTCATAACTGAACTCATGTATTCGTCTATGAAGCATATATTTATGTTGTGTCCATCATGAAGCAGTACAATGCCAAGGGTTTGATGAAGTCAGAGTTGCCTGAAGACCCCTATAATTTTGGTTTGTGGACAATAACTTACCAGTGGGTAATATGCCTGTTTTTTTTGTTGTTCTGTTTTGTTTTGTTTTGTTTTGAAACATTTTATTTATTCATTTCACAGAGAGAGATACAGTGAGAGAGGGAACACAAGCAGGGGGAGTGGGAGAGGGAGAAACAGGCTTCCTGCTGAGCAGGGGGCCCCGATGTGGGGCTCCATCCCAGGGTCCTGGGATCATAACCTGAGCCAAAAGCAGACACTTAACAACAGAGCCACCCAGGTGCCCCGGGTAATATGTCTTTGAAATTGTTCCTCAATAAAAAGGATAGCATACACAAAACCTTTCAGTTTTAAATTTGCAAACAATTGAATTTGACTAAGACTTTGAAAACACACCATTCTGTTCACAGCAAGAATAATTTCTTAGCCTCATTGCTGCAAGAAATTTTACCTAGGACACAAAGACTGGGTCTATGTGGTGCAAAATAATATAGCTATTTGGTAAATGTTTACTTAATTTTATCATTACAGAGAGCAAATTAAAATAACATATGCCCTTGGGGGATTTTTCTTCTTTTCTCCTTTTCTTTCTATCTATTGTTGCTGTTAGTGGATGAGTTATTTTGAGAGGAGGGGGTTACTGAATAATTATTTTGGTGAACTGCATTGATCCAGGGGCTGGGCATACTCTAAATTAGTTTGGGGGGGTTTGATGCCTCTAAATCACATTAGATTTTGTTATTCAGATTTGTCACTTTTATGGAATTGAATAACTTCAACCTTACTTGGTCAAAAGCAGGGTTTCTCTGAATAATAGAGAGGTTAAAAAAGAGGCAGAGAGATGGTGAGTGGATAGAGAGAATCATTCTCCAATAAGCCCGTATTTAAGATCTACGGACAAATACTCATTTTGCAGTTTCTGCTGTGTTCTATATAATGTGCCCTTTGTGCCTCCTGCAACAAAAATAGGGGATATACATTTTTTTAAGATAACAAACTCTTTAAAAGGAGTTTCAAGCTCTTTGAGGTTAGCAAGTTTATTTTCTCTCTCTAGCACATAGCCTGGGTCTGTCCATATTTGTTAATAAACAAATGAGTGAATGAATGAATGAACAAACCAACTATATATAAGGGAAGCATGACCTTTTAAACACAATCTAATGAATAATAATGACGTATTTTTCTTGTGTCTTGAGACACAGCACAGTGCTTGACCCATACTAGACTTCCAATAAGTGTTTGGTGTGCAGTGAATCCCACTGGCAATGCTGGCAACTTCTGTAAGCAAAAAAAAAAAAAAAAAAAAAAAGAAAGAAAGAAAGAAAACAAAAAAAACAGAACAAAGACCTTAATCATTTAGTCACACACTCACTCAGATTAAGAATATTGAGGCTCTGAGAGTATCCAGGAAATTAGTTTCCAGAATATGGCTGGTGGGATTATCTCCCTTTTATTAGAAACTGAGATCCAGAGAGTTTAAATGATTTTCTCAGAATCTCCTAGCTATCGATAAAGCATCAAATGACTATCAGTGAAACTCCTTGCAAAGAGTTTTTTGTGACATCTCGATATGCCAGCCTAGCTGTAGGCCTTTAGAAACTCAGGCCTTGTACACTGGATGGAAGACGGGAGCTTCTAGAAACAGCAGGGCATTCCAGGACTCCACTGCTATGATATGGAATTGGGTGTTGAATCAGAAGCTGGGTCTTGGCAAGTATTACTCTGAGTTAGAGCAGCGATTTCCCGAAGGCAGGTCAGTGCAGGTATTCTCCGACGTCCACAGAATAATGACAGAACTTTCTTAAAGAGAGACAATGTAGGGACTCTTTCCTAAAATTGAATTTATGCCATTTGAAGGACTTCATTCTTAGATTATGGTCTTCTACTGTAGTACTAAAATTCCCCTTTTTGTATGAAACAAGGATGTGAGGAGACCCGATGTATTCGGTGTCTTTACTGGTCTGCAGGAGGGAGGGAGTTGGCTATTCCATGTTAATCCTCAGATTATTTCTGGAAACTTGGCGAATTCATGAAATGCCAAGGTAGGGTAACCAGCGGACCACAGGACTTCACTTGTCTTCCTGCTTTCACCAAAGTAAATAGAGCCTGGGACCACAAGTCACAGTGACCGTCTAGCACTCTCATGACTGCCTGCAGCAAAGGGATGGTGCCACCAGGACCGTCCTCTCCTCCTGGTGTCTACAGATTTCTGGGTTTGTTTCTGACTGGACAGGAGGTTGTCCCAGTCTGTTTCGAATTCATTCCTGTGCTGACACAGGCTGCATTGTCAACCAAGTTTTTCCTACTCAGTGCTTCATTGGATTCCCCTTGATGAGAGAGAATTCAGAAGCAGTACTTGCTTCAAATGACACCCAAGGCTGCTGCCAACCTCCTCGTACACCATCCTGCTTTTCGGGATGGGATGCTAATTTCAAACCAGAAAGTCTATTTAGTCAAGAAATAGAAGCTCCCCATGTGAAACCAGGGCTGTTTAAGATCACACAGTCTCCTCTGATCACACACTTATGGGGCTCTGCAGTCTTTAAAGGAAGACCCCACTGTTTCTGGGCACCCCAGCCGTCTGAGCCTTCGAGGGCTTCGATCATTAGGTGCTTTTTGCTGTTATTTGTGCTGAGATCTTTCTCTCTCTCTCTCTCTCTCTCTCTCTTTTTGTGTTGGTCAGAGAAAATGGGTGGCACTTTTCCTTAAAAGAACTTGGGCAAAAGTTAGAAACAAGACAATATCGGTCACAACTGGAAACTCTATGTTGTCCTTGTTCACTGAACAAGGGAACTGTCAGGAAAACCAGTCCGGCCGGGAAGCAGCTTCCCCAGACCATGAGTCAGACAGGCCATAACCCTGGGCTTTGGACCCACATACTCGTAATTCAGCAGAGTACAATGCTATACAGCAAACTCTGTGAGAACTTTGATTTAGCAGAGAAATCCTGTAACAGCAGAGAGCTCCAAATTTGCTGAGCTGCTCGTCCAAGAATACCTAGAATGGTCCGCCAGAGCCGAGCGGAACCTGATGGATGATTCCCTGACCCGGTCTTCCCCAGTTGGCGCAGTAGTGAATGAGGAAGACTTACTTCCCAAACCCTCCCTTTTGACCTTCTCTAAGCAACCTAAAAAACATGGATTCGGGGGGTAGGGGGGGAAACCACATGTTCAAGAAAATATAGACTACCCAGATGTTGTGTGTTAAGGTCCAAAGTCGCTGACTGATTCCAGCTCGCATCTGTGGTGTTTATTCTAAGCTGCCAGCGGTCTATGCAAATACAGGGAGAGGACCCCGAACTAGCTCCTCAGACATTTACAAGGATCCATTCACATGAGCAAATCTGGGGATGGGCATCTACGCTGATGTTAACATTAGATGGTACTCCACAAAGAGAGTTCTGGACTCGGAGTGAGTGAAAATGGAATTCTGGTTCAAATTCTGCTGTTAATCGGCCATGTGTTTTAGGCAACTGATTCTGCCTCTTTGGACCTTACTCAGTTTCATTCTATGTCAAACAGAGATAAGACTAGAATATCTCTAAGGTCTCCAGCATCTCTAACATTTTCTGATACAAGTTGCTGATCAAATATCAAGAGAGGGTTGTCAAGGACTAGCATGGTTTTCGAGATAAATTTGCGTACTCCTCCTCGATGCACAATGATCGCCTTTATGGTAGACAACAGCCCAAGGGTCTGGGGGAAATGGGCTCAAAAACTTAAATGCAGTCTTGGCCTTGGAAGGGTTGGGGAGAGGACACAAGCATCAGCTACCATACAGGGCAACCCATGCAAAGTATGAAATGCTCTGCAGAGGTGCTACACGGAATTCAAAGGAAGGAAAGCCACACCAATGTTTGGGGCAGAAGGAATTCTTTTCAAGGAGAGGCAGACCTTCTCTGAAGTTAAGAAGCTAGATCAGACAGCTTCTTACGATCCTTAGAATTCTGAGAATGAATTGGCAACAATTACTGTTCACAGTACATAAAGACTCCACCTCTAAGAAGTATAGCTGTAATTATTCGTACCATGAAAATTAGTAACATTTTTAAAGGACTTGTTTTCCTAGCACAGATATTTCAGGACGATTCATTACAAATCCCTTTGACTAATCATATCAGACATGCAAACTTCCTTCCACGTGACTTAATAACTAATTCTGGTTTAAATAATTGTTTAAAAATAAGTTAAAGATGACAGCTGGAAACTATTGCTGCCAAGCCACTAGGATTTCTACCTTGAACGTCCAGTAACCATCTCCTCACCATTGGTCATGCTGGGGTCACACACAGGCAATGAAAAAGAACAGAAACCAATTATTTGGCCACTCTAAAGAGGTCCTCTCTTTCCATACACTGACCTTTTCACTTGGAAACTGGTAGACCAGGAGAAGAGCAGATTTTAGAGTTCTGCCCTCATCAGGCAGCATTGTGATTGATGTTGGGCACAAAGAAATTCAGTCAGGACACACACACAAGCGTCCCCCTGGGAGGTGGCCAAGAGATGCATGTGGTGTGTCCCGCCTTTCGGCGTGCCCCAAACGCTAGTTCCCCAGGACAGAAGAGGACTCTCACTAGCAACGTTCAGGGTGGGATTTAAAGGATGTCAACTTTAAAAACAGAAATAGGGACAAAGGCTAATTTCACATAATTGGGCCATCCCGGGTTTGCAGCTCTGACGACACTGAAAAGAGAAAGGTTTTGGAAAATAAAAAGAAAGCAGGAGAGAAATGGGAAAATGCTTATTTAAAATGAATGTCACACCTCATGTTCAATTAGTCTCTCATGAACTTTGCCTCACTCCCACACCCCTGCTTGTATATGCTTAAACCTGCAGACAACCATAAAATTAGTTTACATAAAAATGCTAATTAACATACACCGCTAGAGGATAACAAACCAATCTTTTCATCTATTTTTAAATTCTTATTGTGAATCCTTAAAATATGCCCCGTTTTAAAGCATCACTGACTCAATTTTAAAACATTGCCAAAACCTGCTTTACTAATCTGCAAACTCGATAATTCTACCCCAAACCTCAGCACACTCAGCAACAATTTAATAGCAAATATCTCTAGTGGGACCTCATATTACTAAGATTCTATTACTTTTTATATTACACAAAAAGTGCTAGTACACTCTAAAATGTTATAAATAGTTCAGACCAGGCAATGCTTGTCAAAATATGGGAAAGTTTATTTTTTTGCACTCAGTAACCTGGGACTTTTATCTTGTGTATTTATAATCTATAATGTGCCTCCCATAATTAGTATGAAATGTAGATTACTAATCAACTTCCTAAAGTTTCTGGACACTTTATTTCTGTTAATATGATTACTAAGGGTGATAAGTTGTATGTTTAATAACCCAAGCCTGCTACGAAATGCAAATTCTAAACATATCTTAAAATAATTGCATAGATGCCTAAAATGGGCTTCTTTAATTATATTCTTCTTAGACTGCTAAGCAGCCCTTTTTTGATTAAAGGCATTTGTGTTTATGTTTCCTGAAGATTTTTAGTTTGAGGTTTAAGAGACAGCTATTAATCTAGATACTTATTTAATAGATGTTGTAATACATTTTAAATGACATATAAGAAGTATACATCCCCCTTTAACTAGTAATACTTCATAACTTGGCAGAAGTCTCCATGAAACTGTTCAGTTTTGAAACGTTCAAGTTTTTTCCTCATTAAATATTAGTCCAGCGAGAAGTATTTGGGGGTATGTCAATCTATAAATACAGAGATGTTTCCACATAGAAGAGATTTTATAATGCTCGTATCTTTTAAGCAGTATCATGCTAGTTCAATTTTCAAATTGATCTTTACTCATTTTTTGGTGACCACTATGCTATTTATTTATTTGTAATAAATACTATTTGCAATGCAAATCAGTTTTTTATAAACAATTCACATTCTTTAATAGGGACGGATTGCAAAATGCGGTTTCCATTGTAAAGCAGATCCAGTCCGGACGTTTGCATGGAGGGGGGATCGACATGCCAGCCATACAGACATAACAGGTCCCCCTCGCTTCACAAAACGTCCCTAAGGGTCACAGAGTGACATTCTTTTGGCCCAGTTCCCTGTACCTCCTCTGCCCCTCCCTGTTTCTCTAGAATATTCTATCCCTTTAAATTCCCTCTCGACATTATTATCACAAATACTCTTCTTTTAAAAACATTTACAAGGAGCTATAACTGTCACAGGAACCAAAATACTCCAGCTTATTCCCTCCCTGTAGGCAGATCCCACCAGCCAGCCAAATGGTAAGGGGCAGCTCCCTGACTCAAACAAAAGGGGGTTAACTGGAAATCTTACATGTAACACACAAATCACATCCTGAGCCACGGAGTGGTCTTGCTCACGGGAATGGAATTTTCCACCTCCCCAGTGAGGGAAGCATAAAACTGCTCAGGGTTCCCCTTGGCAGACGCACAGCCCTACTTCCCATTTCCGTGGTATAATCTGGACCGTGCCCCAGAATGGGATTGATTCCCATGCAAAGCCAGGATGGCACCCTTGATCTCTGATCCACTGGGCAGGTGCCTGGAAGGGACCAAGGTCAGAGTAGCTTTTGTGGGTTGATAAGCAGATGCTGTGCTGTCTGTCAATTTCTTATACAAACAGTTCTGACAAACCCAGAACCCACTGCTGTTCCCGAAAGGCATCTGTGCTTCCAGGTCTAGCCATCCATAAACTTAATGCCCAGGGGCTTGGAATCATCAAAATCCCAAGCTCCTTCTTTTATAGACACAGAAAATGGGACCCAGAAGAGGTTAAATGAGTTTCCAAAATTGGACAGCTAGCTAGATGCTCCTGCTTTCCTTCATAGGCTTTTTTGGGGGGTGGGTGGGGGATGAGACTTCACCAACTTTACTGGTTCTATAGCTATTAAGGAAACGAGACCACGGGGGATGCCTGCACCGAGGCGGGGGTGGGGGGCTCAGTGAGCAGCAGTGTGCTCCCCTTGGGTTTCAGAAGTCAGGCAGGTGCCTTTCTGTTCTTGTTAATGACAATATCTGCAGCCTAAACAAAAACCGTTCACCTCCAGGTTAACCTCCTCATAATGAGAGGCTCTAAATTCTGACTCCACAGCAAGGAAGAGCCACGTAGATCATTATTTGTGGGGAAGAGTGGAGAGGTGGTAGGTGGACGAATGCACTGCCTCTAGGTCTCCCCACCTATGACTGTTTCTCTTCTCCCTCTGAAACGTCTCCAAAACATTTCTCCGCTCTCCCAGGTGTGCTCCCACTCCTCGGCCCTCCCCAACCACGTTTATTATATAAGATAAGTGGTTCTCTGGGCTTCTCAACTCTGCATTTCTGCTCTTGCCTGTGTGTGTGTGTGTGTGTGTGTGTGTGTGTGTGTGTGTGTGTGTGTGTTCTTTGTACCCATCTAATCTGGAGTGTAAAGAAAGTTTTTTACATATTTTCAAGCTTCTACTAGAGCTGATGTCTCTTGTGATAATAACTAGGATAAATGGGTTGGTTATGTCATGGAAAGATTTTTCAACATAACAAGAGAGAGGGTGACCTTCCCTGTCCTGGTCCTCAGGGTCCACCTCGTCGTCCCCCACCCCCACAGGTAAACAGAGGGTGTATTAAAGCTATTAAAGGTAGTTCCTCACACAAGTGACATCAGTTGTGGTGGAAGGTGTTCAAGCGTCTCCCTTCTGTAATGAAAGAGATTAGAATCTACTGTTCGTGTCAGAGGATATTTATGAACTTTTAGAGTCCTACTAATTATACCATGTAGACAATTCTACATGAGTGAACCAAGCTGTCAAAAATCCAGGATGACAATATAACTGGATAACAATCTCTTCACTTTGAGGTGCCTCTACTTAACTCTGGAAGTGATTTCCAACTCTCTTGATCGCCCCAACCCAAAAGCCTCACGTGTTCCTTTGGCTCAGTCGGTCAAATGTTAGATCAAGACCAGCCTGAGGAAGTTGTTCAGGAGTTAAGTATTGATGTTAGAGAGAGAAACAAATAATGAAGACATTTGCGTTGTAAAAAGGCACTTACTTGGCTTTCTGCCAGGGCCAATTTCTCCCATTCAGTAGTGGCCTTTGAGCTTTCCTTATTTCTCTCCTGTTGTTTTTCTGCATTTTCCAGAAATTATATCAGTTCTGACAAAAGGACTCAAAACGCTACCGTCTGAAGGGTTTTTCTTTAGGCCCTGAGGATACAGGTGTCGGTATACAAGTCAATTCCCATACACCTGATCCCAGCTCACCAAGGGGAGATGTGGTGTTCACTATGCTGTTTTTAACAGCTGGTGAGAGAGAATACATTTTAGAAAGGCTTCATTATGATGTATTCAAAACTCAGATAAAGT
The DNA here is from genome assembly GCF_963455335.1 of Martes martes. NCBI lineage: Eukaryota > Metazoa > Chordata > Mammalia > Carnivora > Mustelidae > Martes > Martes martes. Next base: position 124,736,620 of record NC_137890.1, read on the forward strand.
CCCCAAATCTTAACTTTTCAGGAAACCCAAATCCAGAAATCCAAGATTGGGGGGTTCTGAAAAGATTTTGAGACCATCTCATATTGCTTTATTTGACAAATAAGAAAATTGACAACTGAAAAGGCAGGGATCATTAGCTTTCTGAGATGTTTAGAGACCAAAATGGGAGAGAGAAAGCATTAATTTGTGTCATTTGAAAAAGTAACCTTCGTCTGCATAGATCTTCTTATACACACCTCCAGTTATCATATAAATATTAATGGCATGGATGGATTCAGGAAAATATCCATGCTAAATTACAGACAATATTTAGTGATAGTGATTTTTTTCTTAAACACTGAACTTTCAGCTCTTAAGGACCAGTGTCTCAACAGAGAAGGCACCCGCACCCCCTGATAGCTTCAGAACAGGGAGAGCTGATAAGAACATAGAGCTGCAGTTGCCTTCTCTGACAGTGCTTTCTGGGGGAAGCAACAGAGTCCTAGGAAACAAGCAGCCTGGGTCTAGTTTTAGATCTGCCAGTAAGCAACTGTATGGTCTCTGGCAAGACCTGCATTCTCTAGGTCTTGATTTTTACACGCAACTTGAAAGATTTAAATCCCCTAAACACGTCCTTCCAGCTTTGAAATTCTTTAAGTTCATTATGCAGAGCTAGGGAACCATCTCATGATCTCCATGTGTGTGCACAGGGCAGATGATAGGTTCGGACCCTGCAACCAGCTAGAGTTAGGAGGGCAGAGAAGGGTTAAAGATGGAAGCATGTTGAAACAGCAGCTGAACACAGGAGGCTCCCGGCTCCTGCATATTTCATGTAGCCACGTTATTGATAGGAAGGGTTATAGAGAAAGGAGTGTCGTTTTCCCAGGAGAAATCAATAGACACCAAGGTATCTGACTCAGGAGTTCAAGAAGATTGGAGACAGGAGATGAACAGAGTAAGGATGGCCCTGACATGGGACCAGACAAATATGTGACTCAGCGGGTACGCATGAGTAGAGAGATCAGGCCAATAGGTCGAGCCTCTCTCACCTACTATCAGCATGGTAGGCAATTTCCAAACTTCGTTGAGCTCCAGAATCTTCTTGTGGCAACCACCGTTGGGTAAAGAACCAAGAGCCATTCCCTTCATCCTCTACCTCCTGTTCCCCTCCACCAAACCTCTAGCCAGCATGAGCTCCAGGTAAACGGGGTTCCTTCTCAGACCCAAAGTCCAAAGTCGAAGAATCCCGGTCAGGTGTTAAACACAAACACGCCTGAACCTACACCCGGGCATTAATTTCAGCGTCTTGCCAGGGCCACAGCTTCCTAGACACAGACTCTATACAGCCAGCTTTCAAAAGGGAGTGGCCCTGATTTAGGCACTGGGTAAATCAATACTCCATTACTGCATTTCTGCTCATCGTTTCAATACAGAAATGTCAGAGAATGGGGAAATGAGATCCACTTGCTGAGAGGAGGATAGATGAAGAGACAGCTAACCGTGCACTCCTACCTCCTTCCCAAGAGGATGAGCCTCAGGGAGCAGACTCCGGCAAGAGCAAAGCCCTGCTGGGCACCGACTACGCAGCCAGGAATGGCTGGTCCGATGTGGCTATGGTTTTCATTTGCTTGCTCACTTTTTCATGAGAAAAAAAAAAGTAGTATTTTTTGGTGTGATTTCTATGTTTTTTAGTTTTTTTTAGCATTAAAAATGTATGACTTCGTTGTGAGAAAATAAACCATAAATATCTTAATGATAGTGCAAAATAAGAATTTGAGAACTACTGTGCCTAAGAATACATGATTTTCTTTTAAAACTTGATCTATAAAGTAATATATATGAGTGTGCATATATATTTTAAAGGAACCAGTAGTTAGCATAGTACTTCAGAGAAAAAAATTGTGAATATTGATTTTTCTTTTCTTCATGAGATATTACCTGGGAATCACAGCCAAGGTAGGACTATTTAGACTACTTTATCCTTAACCTTTCTCCATATGTAAATTTATAGACATCACACTATAAAATATACTTGCTACATCTCTAAAGGGACCTGAGGTCTGGTACAAACTCCTATTTGGGATATGAATGTTCTATCTTATGTCTAAAGCACTCCAAAAGTTCTTGGAGTAGCCATTCAGCAGTTTAGTCATATTTACAGATCATAAAGTCTTCCTGTGTCTAAAAACAGACTCTCCTGATGCTGTTCTGTGAAACTCGCTTTCTTCTGCTCTGTCCAGTGAGGGGGAGAAGGCCAGCTGGCATTCTCCAAAGTTCCACCTCATTGCCTGGAGGTTAATTCTGTCTCCCTTCAGCCCTCTCTTCTCCAGGATAAATAACGCCCCTCTTTTCCTTGCGTACATAGTCTTCAAGTCCTGTCATCATTTTCCTCTTTCTATACATGAATTCTGTGTAGTTTTCATACATCTGTTTTAAGTTACAGACCCGACGTGTAATGTTCAAATAAGAACACAGCCTATGATGAATTTATACAAGGATTATTTCCCAGCAACAAATGGTACTCGTCTGCATACAGCCCAGGATGATACTGTTTTCTTAATGCCATCACTAGGTTAATGACTCGTGTATTTCTGGAATACCAGATCTTTTCCAGCCAAGCTTATGTCAAATCATACTCCCTCTCTTGCCCCTTCTTCTACCACCAACTATTCCCCCAAAGAAAGTCATAGTTAATAAATTTAGATGTTAGTTCTTCTAGTGGTTCCCACTTTAACTCCAAATAAATACTGTATCTACACCTCTCTTTCTTGGTTTTTCAACCTTAGGCAGTCAGAGGCTATTGACTTCTCTACATGAAGGATGAAAAATTTCACTCATTTATATGCCTTCCTTCTCTCTCTGTCTTCTCCCCAATTTAGGTTAATTCGTCATTCTTTACTTCTTCAATTGGGTAGCTGTACACTTTTAAGTGATACAATTATATCTCCATTCCTGGATCTAGCAGCTTTAGAAAGTATTTACTGACCTTGGTACTCTAAGATAAGGAAATTAACACAGCACCCCACCTCCGGACATCTGTTAGGGTAAAGCTTTTAGACTGCCAAAGTTTATAATATTTACATTCTGTTTTGTAAATATTATGACTTCTGATACTATTATTATATAAATATTATTTATTGCAGATACAAGGAAGGGGAAATTGATTCTAGGTCACCAAACTCATACTATTCAGAATATGGTGCTCTGAGGACCAGGGTCAAATGGAGTTTCAACTCTTAAACTCCACCAAAGCCTCAAAGTCATGCCACAGCTTAGTTTACTTTTTATTTGAGTCCTGGCTTTTTAAGCACTTTTATAAATACCATAAGTAGTTGAAAGCAGGTAAAACTGATTTACAATGAATTTGTTCAAAGAGTACAGTATAACTGTCAAAAGGAAAAGGAAAGCGAGGGTTGAAGCAGCCACAAACTTCCAACATGGTGAGATTGTGCAACTGTAGAGAGAGCCCTCTGGCTCCTGGCAAAGACCACCTGATTGGTCACAAGCTGGGGATGGGGCACCTTGACTGATGGTCCCATCAAGGCTGCACGCAGGGGTGAAGGGTGGGTCTCAAAAATAAAAGCGAGTTACTGTCACCAGAACAAGAGAGAATAGAAGCAGAGTAGACAAAACAGTAGCATACATTATGTATAGTAACACTTGTTGCGTTTTAACTAATAAATAATTGGAGTAGTTAACTGTACGATATTGTCCTTCCCTATCAGATTTTATGTTCCATAAGGAGAGATTACATATATTATTTGTTCTCTTAATCCACGTGCCTAGCACCATAGACAGCAGCTACAAACACTAAATATTTGTTGAATGTTGTTGAAAAGAAGAAATGCCCAGGGTTTATGGGATATGCTGCATAGACTATCTGTATTACTTTAATAACAAATAATTTCAGATGGCTGAATTACATATTAAAGTCAAGATTATTTTTCCAAAGTTTTCTATTACAAGCATTGTGTTTTAAAAGAAAAGAACTTCTCCAAACTTCTAGATCATGGCAGGATTCCATGATCTTGTCTACATGTTGCCCAAACAAAGAACTGGTCGGCAATCGGAATTTTCATTATGCATTCAGGATGTCACAGCCTATGGATCTCTGCAGCCAGGATTTGATAAACAGTATTTCAGACGTGATCTAATATCGCTCTATAAAACACCTTGCCCCCCCAAGGAATCAGCTCTTCTTCTCACTCCTCACTAGGCCACTTTTCCCTGTTCTTAATCAATTGGGTGAGAGATATTTGTTAATGTACCTGCTTCTACAGCTAAACCATGAGTCATGTAACAGAAGAAAGTATGTCAGATTCATCTTTGTGTCCCCAGTGCCTATCATAGAACTCGACAAATAAGAAGCACTTATTAAATGTTTATTGCATCTAAATCACCTTCAAGAAATGTCGTTAACAAACAAATATAATGAGTTCATAGAAATACCAGTCCAGACTCTAAAGAGAGATTTCATTTTCATGTAAAATAATAAGACCAAAAAAGAAAAGACAAGAAGGATTAGAGGGCAGGAGGGAGGGAAAAGGAAGGCAGGCAGGGGAGTTTTAGTTCTTTAAATTGTAGAGAAATTTTAAGTTATTTTTCAAGTGAACCCATTCATGGGCAGGCCAGAGAAGTATAATATCTCTAAATCAAAGGATGACAAAAGAAACAACAAAGAATGCAGAAATTATCCTCTAAAATTTCCATTTGTTTCTATCAATCAAGCAGAATTTTAATAAGGAAGTTGTAGCAGGAGTCACTAATGCCTCACCAACGTCAGAAATTTAGTTTCACTTTTCAGAAGCTGTTCGTGGACATGCTTGCAAAATCAAAACTGTAATTCATCTCTAGACAATACCTAATTATTACTGATTACTAAGAAATAAGTCAACAAAGATATTTTCCTGTTTACATTCTTATCAGACTGTATCAGAACCATCTGTTTTCAAGTTTGTTGTTGCTGGGGTTTTTTTTTTATCCCAAGGGATAAATACTCCACATTGTTCTCCAAATACATGCATGCAAAAATGCCTCTTGCTGCACAGCTGCAACGTTCGCTGGAACATTTGGGTAGGGGGGAAGAAAACACAGATTCTTCTGGGAGAGAAAATGAAAAGAGAATCTGGTACCTCACTGAATTTACTCTACCTTCAAATGAAGGATATGTTGGGGCTCGCGCTGTCCCAGCTCAAATTACCAACTCCTCCTGTGTACGGGTGACTACTGACTTTGCCAAAAGTATATGTGTAGCTTTATGATACTAAAGTAACTCCGACCCAGAAAACTCTCTATAAAAGATTCTATAACACGAAGAAAGATTCTGCAATTTTAAAACAAATAATATGTGACCTCTTTGTTCCATTGTTCATCAGCCCTACTCTCCTGTGATACACACAGTAGATTTTCATCCTTTAAAGAGAGGCATAATTGTTCCATTGCCAAAGAAGTAAGAGTAGGGGAATAAAATTGTGGTGTTGACAGAGCTGCTACATGGCTTTGGGCAAACAATTAACCCTTTGGTGTCTCAGTTGTTTCATCTGTAAAATAGGGATAAGGAATACAGCACAGGTATGACACCTGGACTAATTAATATAATTATCATTACTGATAGGAAAATAAAGTTGATCACTGATCTCACATCTCTTGTCAACACCCATGAATCATTTCTATCTCCTTTACATTGAATCATTTTTTTAAAAGAAGACTAAAAAAAGATGAAGACAAAATCCACATATGGAGGCTGGGACGATACAATTACAATGCTCCATATTCACACAGGCATATATCCATTAAGGTAGATTATCTTTTGATCATTTGTATTCATCACTTAGATATTTTCTAAACTTACACTGAATATGCAAAGTGCAAAGATACAAGAAAACTTAAATAAAAATAAATAAATAAAATCTTAAAAAAAAAAAAAGATACAAGAAAACTTTTCAAGACCAGTATTCAACAGGTAACCTGCACTGCAGTAAAATGCTTTCTAGTTCATTGGTAGGTGACATCGTGAAGGTACTGTAGTAGTTCAGTCTTGAACCATAGAATTTAGGGTAATTGAAGTAAAGGAAAAATACATACTGAAGTCATTGCTCCTATGCCATCCAATACTCTAATTCCTTGTGCATATCTGCTTTGCAAGAACCCCAGCTCAAATAGCAAGGGACCAGGGCAGACAAAAGGGGTACATGAGATGTCAACTTTTTAAGAATGAGAGGGAGCAGCGAAGCTGAGGACCCTAGGGTGTCCTTACACAAAAGCACAGATAATGACCCACGAGTCAATGAGAGAGACGGAAGTTGAGGAAGAGAGAAATGAGAATTCCCTCTGTTCTCAGGTAGGACTCCTACTTACTCTTACTGTATGTATCGCTTTAAAAAGAAATTACCTTTGCATGTTGGCGTTAAGTGGCAACGAACCATAAAGGGAAACATAAAACATAGAAAGTGCTCCAAAGATCAGTACTCAACGTTATCACCTCTGCACCCCTTTGTGTAAACCCTGTCGTTTGCAGGTCCCAAATGCCTCCCCATGGCTTGTGATACGAAGAGATTTCTCCCTGCAGAGAATTCTCTTTTCTTGAACCGAGTAGACATCAAGCTTCAAATCTCCGATGTCTCTGAAGAAACTAGCCTCTCGACAAGTCGTTTCCACCAAGGGCTCTGCACTTGCCTCAAAATTACAGGCAACAATTTCCAAATCGGAACACCGAAGCTGCTGCCATTTTCCTATGACCCTCACCTATCATAGGAAACATAACAATTAGCATTTTTAGCAGGATTGAAACTGCTAACACAACTTCTTATGTCCTACGCCATTAAACTTGATTAGAAATCCCTCCACGATTAACATTCATCTCGCCGTATCGCGCTTGAAGGTTAATAATACCCACAGTGTCCTGCGGGAGGGGGAGGGGAGCGCAGGCCGGACTGACGGGCGGAAGCGGCGGCGGGGAGAGGGAATTTCCCGTTCCGTCCGCTAGAGGGGGTGCTCCGCGGGGAGCGCGCCGCAGGCCGGCCGGGCCTCGGCTCCCAGCCTTGCTCGCCTGCGCTTGGGTTGGTAAGATGAAGCGACATTAGTATTCATCGTTCTCTCTGCTTCACTCTCCGTAGGTTTTAATTTCTAATAAGCCCCTTCACAAATGCCAGAAGTCATTGTTGGCTGGGCAAACGTGCGATGGGTGGGGGTGGGGGGGGGCGTGGATCTCAACCTATGATATTAGACTGCTTAAAATAACATCCCCTCTAATTCTTCTAAGTCAACGCTGGGTAAGATAAATACATAACATGTATGACCACATCCTAAGTTTAAGACCTTCATACATTATGTAGCACTCTGTGTGTGCTGCGGACGTGGCCGTGGGGTGAGCCGCGCGTGTACCGTAGAGGGCAGAGCGGCTACATTACGTATAATGCGCAAAGAAATGTACCTAGCCTTTAGCACACCAGCTGTTTCTGCTTAGAGGACTGAGTTATCCATGAAATGCACGAGGACATTCTGCAGTAAATATCCTCCTTGATGGACTTTTTTAGACCCGGCCACCTAGGCAGATTTCTCTAAGGAAGAAATAGAAATGTACCGATAAAAGACAAACCTTAAATTTTTCCCTCATCAAAATGCTTTATGTGCTAAGAAAGAAGGCATGGGGAATAAGCCCGTTAGGGTGGACTGTACCTAGATGGTAAAGCAAAATATAATACCTTTCTCTATCTGTAATATTGTTCAGTGTAGCAAACCCTCTTGCTTGTTACAGTACAGTAAATGGGGTGTTTAATTTGGGATTCAATGTAGTCTAGAGTCAAGGTGCAGCAGTTTTATTACAGAAATACAATTTTATTGGAGGCTGAAGATTTAATTTCCACCTTACGTAGAGAGCCATAAACGTCATGCCTGTTTTACATTTTGCATAGCATTTGATATATGTAATTTCTGGTCTAATTTTAGAGTTTGAAAAGGTAGAAGAGTCACAATATGTAGATTCAAATTCTCCAACATTTTAGCCACAAATGCCATTGAAAAATGAACAATTTTCTGTGTCTTAGTCCTGGATCTGAAATGATTTCTTCCCTCCACTGATTGAATTCTGTACCACATCCTTTCCAGTCCCTCCTACTTAGGTGAACCACAAAGCCACACACAGAACACCTCTGTGTTGGAGCAAATGCTTTCTTTGTTCAAACTGGTCTACTAGCTGGTATTCTACTTAAAAGTAAGATTATCAAATGATACGGATAGTTTGCCTTATATTGTGCTTAATATCTAAGTCACGTGTTAATGTCTGTTCCGATGGATGCATTTGGGAGAAAATAATTTGTAAATGGATCGGAAGGACTGAATTTGAATGAAATAATCAAACGATGTTATCTGTGAAGCTACATCAACATTGAAATCCAAATTTGGGGAATCGTGTCTTTCTCTTTCCTTCAAACATATTCATTACAGGAAGCACACTACATGCTGCCCTTCCATCAGGTTCCCTTTGCATGTCATACCTCCTCTTTACCACCAGGTGGAGCCCTTTGTTTATGGACATCTGTCCATTTCCTTTTTCTCCAAGATGCTACCAGATAAATATCTCCAGAGCTAAAATACTGTTGCAAACACGAAAATTTAACACCCACAGATAAAAGGGGGAAAAAAAAAGTAAAGCTTTTTCAGGCACTGGTATAATAAACCTTGCCTTAAGAGTCCTATTGCTGCTAGATTTAATAGCTTACACATTTTCCTATTTACAACTTCTGCACACCAAACAGCAGAAAATAATACCGTTGTGTGTGCCATAAACAGTGTTGCTGCAGGTCTGTTTTATGTAGCAACATCGTTTTTATAATCTCAGATGTTTAGCAACTGCAGTCAAAAAGCAAAAGAACAAAAAACAGAAAACCAAACAAAAAAACCTCTATGGTATGAGCCTCAGTTTTCTTCAGTCTTAAAAACGTACACCTCATTGAGAAGGAAATGTTTTCCTTCAGACAAAAGAGAGTGGTAATTCAGCCGTAGGTAATAGAGGGCAATGTCACACTCTTGTCTTAGTCGAATTCATCTCTCTTCGATTTGAGATCCAGTTAAGGGTAAGTCAAAATCTATCTTACCTTTGGTTCTATTTAGGAGCTAATTAAAAATGCCCTTTCAGCCATGTTCAGTTCTTACATTTTTCAGTTACTTTAATGTTCTTATTTTAAGAAATTAATTAAAGATCTTCTCATGAACAAAAGGCTGTAATATATATTTTTTAAAATCAGAATGCTGATTTGCATGTGCAAATAGCTGTGGAATGAGCTCACCTAAACTAGTCTGCCAATGACCTCAACCTTGATCTGGAAAGATCATTTATTCACGAGTAAAACATTCACATTCTCTCCGCTAACTCTGCCTTGGATCTTTTCTCCAGGTAGATTACTGTGACGTTGCAGGCTCCATTAATAACATCTGCATTTACCAACACAGGGAGTTATGTATTTCACTGATGTATCATTTCTGTTGCATTTTTTTATTTTAATCAGGAATTTCTCCCTGTGTTTCATATATATATATATATATATATATATATATATATATATATATGTATATATCTAAAATGTTGCTGAAGCAGCTGGGAATGGAGGTGAATTTGTGGGTATGCTTTACTGAATCGGTCTCTGGGCCGGAAAATCTGGCTTTTCTATTGGCATCCAAACGGGTTCTGCGTCTGCCCTCAGATGCTAACTGCAAAGGAGCCCTCATACAACAAAATGCTGGAACCACCATTTTGCTGTCCGCTCGCACACAATAAAATGGAGGCACAGAAAACAGTTAAAACATTGTGCCCACTAGAATTGTCTTTGAAAGTATTCTACTCTCCGATCCAAATATCGAGCTGCTTTTTAAAATATTGTTACTAAGGGACTAAAGGTATTCATTTTTCTTTAATGCATAGAAACTGTGTGTGTGCGTGTGTGTGTGTGTGTGTGTGAGAGAGAGAGAGAGAGAGAGAGAGAGAAACGCTGAAAGAATCAGCCGTATACATTCAACCAAAGAATAGAAAGAACTGGTCGGAAATAAAACACCCAAGCTCTGAGAGAAAGCACACCTAAATTAAAAGCACAGATCCTGAAATTGCCTCTAACAGTTCGTGAAAGCTGTGTGGTGAATTTGGCCTTGATGACTCCTTTCGTTTCAGCATTCCCTTCGTGCAGCTCAGCGTTAGGAAATTTAAGAGAGTTATTTTTTTTCCTCTACTTTTTTAAGTCAATGCCCTGTAAAAATTTAAAGCAAGCCCACATTTGATCCTCACCTGGGAACCCCACACTCATTTTTTATAGAAGGTTAAAAAAACCAAAAAAACAAATCCCTATCGTCCTTTCCTCTTCCACTTCTTCTGCTCTTATTTTTAGTCATTAAAAATGCTGCCTTGGCTTTGTTTAAGTGTGGAAATTCTCATTTTTCTACAGGGCTTCAGACTCCCGTAGACTCCTTAGGGACATGGTGAGGAGCTAACCAACTGCACATGGGAAATGAGAATTTTCGTGGTTAGAAAAACTGCAGCATGGTAATTTTGCACATGGAGTACAAGTCATGAGTGACTTTTTCTCTTTTAAACATAATAACTACTTGAGCACTTGGTATAGAGTTGTAGGTTTGAATTCGAACACTTGACATATTACCAGGTCTTAAAATTTTTAACTTGACTTCTTTTTATAAACATTTTCACTATTTTCAAGTGTCTAATAAACAGGTTTGAACAGGATACACTCCCTTCTCGCCCCCGCCCCCGACGAATTATAAAAGGCTACTGTCTGTAAATGAGAAATAGCCCTAGAGGACCCACCAGCAGGTTATGTAGTATGTGACATAGACCACCAGGGGCTGAAATGAAACCACTAATACTTTCCTCATAGGATCATTAGCTAGAGTTAAACAAGGTGTCAGAGTGAAAAGATGGGGAGGTTGACCTGACTCGTTATATTTGCGTGCCTTCCCTTTAATTATTTTTTACATGAAAATGAAACAGTAATGTTCCATTTTATAATTTAAACATGTTGTTACCAAATATGACACATTACTTTTCATATTTTTAAACAATTTGTAATGCATAATTTTGTGGTTACTAGTTACACCGGTTTTCAGTGGATACGGACAATCTCGTGAAGGATGCAATTTACATGTAAGACTAAGGAGAGATGGTCAGATTTTTCCCTGTTGTACTTTATGAGATAAAATTGGTTGATTTGTTTTGAAGTTTAGGTGTCAAATTAAAATCTGCCTCCAGCCAAGGTGAGCGGTAGATCTAAGGGCTCACGGAGTAAGTCTGCGTGGGTTTTTGACCTCGTGCTGACAATCTTCAGGAAGAACGTGTTCTCTTTATAGTAACTGCTTTACAATTTCGGAGACATTGCTAGACTTTCACATGCGCTAATATTAGTTGCCCCGTGTCCCTTAAATAAAGCCAATCCAATAAATTTAGGACTGTGGTTGAGAAATAAATGTCATGTTAGTAACCGCCAAGCAGATATCAGAAGAAGAAGTATGTGACTGTTTAGTCCAAAAATTAAGTTTCATGTGTTTAATTGGCATCATATCCTGTCCTAAGTCTATAGTGCTTTTATCAAAGGCACCCATATTAACCTGGAAAGGAAATATGATATCAACTTCTTTCATCCCCTCACCGGCTCAAATGTTTGTATGCTCAACCCTTATTTTTGTTACGACACTTTCAGGCAAAGACAACAGGAAATAGTAAACATGGCAAAACCATGAAGGTGATTTTCGAAGGCACTGTTTCTCTCCTTGTTCAGAGTGAGTTGTACAAGCTGCGGAGGAAACTGTTGTATCATTAAACCTCCTAGGACGAAAACAGCCAGCCTTCCAGCAAAATAAACACCTTCTTCATTTTGTCAATCTTGTTTCCAACTAGACTAAAGTCAGGAATTGACTCTGCCCCTCCCATCAATGGCTTGAAACTGTTGTATCCCGGTAGTATGTTCAAAGGGAATCAGGAGTATCCAACAACAACTTGGGGGGCAGGGATGCGATTGTAACGGACAGCCAGATGTCTGGCCTGGCTGGGAGAAAACCCATCACGTCTGCAGATGGTCTTGGGACCCCCGCATCCAAACAGTAAGTCCCAATGAATGATAGACAGATAAACAACAATACCACAAATCATCCGCACGAACCAGAAAACTTGCGGGGACTGATCAAGATTTCAGATGTCAAGAGTTGGCCAACTTCTCTCCCTTCTTCTCTCCTCCCCCACGCCTGCCCCCTCCTCCAAACAAAAAGCTTGTTAGTGGTTGAGGGCCCGGCAGGAAATGTTTTCACACCCAGCGCCAAATGCTAATCCTTCACGGAAGCCTTTAATATATTTAAATGTTTAGATTAAGGAGGCAAAAAGGATTCCGATAGAAACGACTTTACCTGGAGAGTATGGAGATTTCATAATTTGGTTAAATCTATATTACATGGATCGGACTTCCTCTTCAATTAAGGATTACCTTAAAGGAGCATACTGAAATTCAAAGAGAAAGGGAATTCGTTTTAATTATCCTTTGTGCAGTTACCAGCATGAAACTTTTTGTTCCTTCAATAATTGTTTCAATGACAAAATAGGAGTAAATTCTCTTAGGAGATTATACAACATTTCTTAACCTATCTAAACACACATATTTCTTTATTTCTTCATTTTCACTGACTTCACATGGCATCGTCTAGAAATACTTCTCTCTGTCTGACTAGACTTGATGTGTCTTTGTGATTCATCAACTATTACAAATATCAAACCGTTCTCATCCAAATATGGACGGAGGATTCTGGGGAAAACCCAATGAAATTGTCTTATTTTGTAAGATGGTTTGAATTTTTAGTTAACTTGATTGTACCAAACATTAGCAAGGACAATAGAGCTATAGTCAAGGTATTTATTCTTTTAGGAAGTATTGGTGGATTTTTCGATGCTATGAACTATTTTGCAGTTTTCCTAGTGTCTCTTAGAGTCACTAAAACTATGTCTTTTCAAGTAGATTCCTTCTTGCGAAGTTTTTGCAACGGTGTTTAGATGGGCTATTTCAGACCCATTTCCCTCTTGGGACGTTCTTCCCTAGGGCTCCAGGGCACACGCCTACGGTTGTCTGTCCCAAACCCATTTTGAAACTCAGCTTTCTCAATAAAAATGCCAAAATTGGAGGCTTTTCTGAGTAGCTGCTATGAACACAGAGCCCTTTCTAAAGCCCAGCCAGCCTGGCGGTCTCTTCCGTCCCCATCAGAGACCTGCTCCATGCAGACACACAGCTCTCCAAACAGAGAAGCATCTTATGCCTTTTTCCGGAAACAACACTTCCAGAAATGTGCTGACCAAGAAGAAACAGCAGGGGTGAGAGAAGCGGCCAAAGCACTCACAACATCTTAACAAGCACTAATTAAATGTCTTTCTTAAAAATATAGCTTAAGAAAGCCAAATACAATAACTTCTTACAGATGGTTTTAGGAACTAACAAGACCCATAGGAAATGGTGCAGTCATTAAGATTAGTTGTCCCCAAAGTCTCCAACGGCCATTAGTGACTAGAGGTGCTGTGCGCTTTCCGAAGAAATGATGAGAATCTGTCTGAAGTGAAGCGGTTCCCCCCACCCCCATTTGTCTCCAAAGGGAACTCCACATCTGTTTTGGTGCATTACGCAGTCAATTATTAAAACAGCTAGTCAGTCGAATATAAGAAAAGTATGAGCAGCCTTGAAATCTCTTTTTTCCGACGGGGCACAAAGCCGTCATGAGAAAGGATCGTGAACACCAAGAAAGCAGGAACTGCGTTTTGTCATATCAGTACCTCAGGTTCCAATGCAGAGTGGTACTTGGTAACTGTTCATTCATTTATTGAACAAATATTCCTTCAGGGACTACCCTCTGCCAGGCGTGGGCTGAGTTTTGGAGCTAAAGTAAACAAGAAGACAGACAAGACACCTGCCTTTTGGAATCGATAGCCTGTGTGAAGATGTTTGCTCAAGGGATGGATGGATGGGTGGGTGGATAAGTGATCTAAATGACCTAGTAAGAGTGTTTCTCAGACACAATCCTGACTTTCCATTAGGATAAGAGGCTTGGGCTGAGCTCATTCAAAGAAATACAGAACCAGATTCCCAAGAGACAAGGCTCCGGACAAACCCCGTGGTGGCGATGATCAGCCTGAGCATGGCTTTGAAAACAGACACTTCCATGGCCATCTGAGTATCAGATGAAGGAGCCGCCAGAGTTAAATGAAGTTTGAAGGATGCTAGAAACTGTTCAAGATCACCATTGGCATTAGCATTCCTCACAGGAGCTGAAGAAGTCCTTCTGGTAATAAGGAAGAAGGTAGACTTAATAGGTAGAAAAAAAAATTTACCTTCAAAATATAAGACCAAAATGTAACTATAGGTCTGAGTCTAGGATGAAGATAAGACCTCTCATGTCTAGGTCGCCCTCTTGCAAGAGGTGCGGCCCCGAACGTTCGGTTAGGTTCTTGATGCTTGGCGCAAAATAAAGCTTTGCTTGACCTTCAAAAAAAAAAAAAAAAAAAAAAAGACCTCTCATGTCTAGTTATTTGTATAATCCCCACCCTCTGGAAGACAAGTCTTGCCAACCCCAAAGCGCCTTTCACTCTGGAAGGCTTCTTGATCTCTTTTCTAGTTTGTTAAAAAAATTCCTATTCCCATCTGACATTATTCACCTGCTTAAAGCTAATGTTCTACAGCTTGTCTATATTCATGACGCAAACTGGGGTCCGGCAGCAAAGTGACCGTTAGAATCCGTAAGACCAGACGTCCTGGAGGCTGCCACACCTGTTCTCTCCACAGGACATGGGCTCTGTCGCAGAAAGCATCAGGTAAAGCCTGTCGGTGGGAAACAATGAGTCTATCCAGCCAGGCCACTGGGGAGGTGGGCAGGGGGATTCAAGGGGGGAAAGAAAAGCCTGTCTGGATGTTTTCCATGAAAGAACTAGTTAACTGAATTTTCCTTTCCCAGCCAGTTGCTTTGCAGTATAATGAAAAGGAATTTCCAAGTGCTTGGCTGATAGGCCGGCACCTGATCCCACGGAAACACCTATGCCTGTGCCGTGTCACTCTGTCTGTCTACATGATTTACCAGCCACCGCCACTACCCTTCACAAAAAAAGAATCACCACTGAAATCAATGGGAGAAAATAAACTTGCTTTGGATGTGGGGTGATTCATTTCATACATTCACCAATAAACATTTACTAAGAAACTCTTCAGTGTCATTTGCTGACTAACTTCTATATGAGCAAGTTGGTAGGGAAAAGTGCTGTTAAGGAAGCTGTTAAGGGAAAAAGCTAAAATGGTAGCTTTAGAAATATCATCTTCAGCCTCGGGGACAGAGTCAGGGAAGAAGCTTCTGCTGCGGGTGGCTGCCACCCACAAGGTGACCAATGGCTCCAAGGCCACACTGCACTCAATTCCTTACATTCATTTTGTTATTTAATGGCCACAACCAATCTGTTAAGTAGGACTCATTGTTTGCATTTTACAGAAGAAGAGACCGAGGCTCCTAGAGGTTCAGTAGCAACTAGTAAATGGTAGCATGTGGATTCCAATGCCTGTCCTCTCCCTCCGAAGCCTGCAGGACTATACTGTCTCTCTCATATAGCTGACTGGCTCATAAGCGAGACCATTTAATATTTAAGTCAAAAATCTAGGTGACCATCATATCACATGGGAGAGTGGGGTGAGTATTTTTGAAAACAGGTCTGGAAGCTCATTAAGGGAATCTTTTACAGGCATATTTAAGTGCAACGCTTACATGTATGTCTAAATATGTTAGTAACATTGTATGTCCTTCTTTTGTTATCGTTTTCATCAGACCTCTCCAAGAGCTGCCACGGATGTCATGTTTTAGGTCCAAAAGGTGTTGCTCTTGACGACTTTAGCTAAGTGAAGTAAGCCAGACAAAAAAAGACAAATGCAGTATAGTCCCATTTGTATGAGGAATCTTAAAAAAAAAAAAAATCAGACACATGGAAATGGGATCAGATTTGTAGCTGCTGGCGGTGAGGGAGACATAGGTGAAGGTGGTCAAATGGTACAAACCTCCAGTTATAAAGGTACATCAGTCCTGGGGATGTCACGTTCGACGTGATGGCTACGGCTAATAATACTGTATTGCATATTTGAGAGTTGCTAAAAGAGTACATCTTACAGGTTCTCCTCACAGGTGAGAAGTATGATTGGATGGGGACCCTATGTGAGGTGACGAATATTATCTTATTGTAATACAATATCACAATACAATATATACAAGTATCAAATCATTCTGTTGTAAACCTTAAACATATACAATGGTGTATGTCAGTTATATATCAATAAAAGAGGGCGGGGGGGGTGTTGCCTTTTCCCCTCCCAGATAGCACAGCTTTGCCTCTGGTCCTGTGGCTGCTGTGACAGTCAAGGAGCCCATGTATGTGGTGCCTGACAGGAACGTCCATCAGAGGTCTGAGGCTGCTGACAGGGAAGAGGAAAGAGTGGGGGAGGAAAGGCAAAGGGAGCAAAGCACAGGGAGAAGCAAGGGAGAAGAAGAAAGACAACTGGTCTCCCGTCTTCCTCTCGTACCCCTGAAGCCAGCAGCGTGATCACTTCCCAAATAGCCAGCATGGGTCACCATCCTCTAGCTGGCCTTCCCCACCATGGGCTGCTTTCAGAAATAAGCAAAAGAGGTGTGTGGGGGCAGAAGACCCAGAAATCTTGGCTTGTCCTCTGAAACTTAGGAACCCACCCAAATCGTGAGCCTCTCTGGCTCTGTTTCACCATCGTCTGTAAAAACAAAACAAAACAAAAAAGGTACATTTCACCCAACATGGAACATCGAATGACATTGGGCATTTTCAGTAGTTTTGTTGAGTGGCATATGATAAACTAGACATATTTAAGAGGGAGTGCATTTGAGAGAGCATCTGTGAACAGGAGAACTTTCATCTCCACTGGACTTAGAGTACCCAGAAGTGCGTGAATTTTTGAAGCCACTTCTGCTGAATTTTTAAGAGCCTTCATAACTGGGCTGCACCTTCCCTGGATGACCTCATTTCTCACCACTTCCTGATACTGTCACTCTGATAACACTAAGACCAGCGTTCTTCACTTAACATGTGTTCAGCTGGCTTTTCCCGGGGAACACAGACGTGACCCGTGAGCTCCCAGCACTCGTGTGCCAGCACCTGGGGATGCTTCTGTGAGCAGGCAAGGCAAGTTCAAGGACCTCTGAGGGAGCTCTCCGTGGTCTCTTGTTCTCTTGCCAGAATCACCCTTCCCTAGGCAAGTCGTCCTGGCTTCTGGTTCCCTCTCCTCTCTGAAACCTGTCTGAATTCCTGTTAACTCAGGATCCCGTCCCTCTTTTTTCCTACAGCACTTGCAGGCAGTTTCATTTGATTTCATGTGTGTCATTTTAGTTCGTAAAATTCTCACAGATGAGAACGCTACACGGGCATCTCTTTCTCCACATCCTCATGATGAACATTAGACATGTGAAATGCTTATTGATTTCGGAAGAATACATCAGAAAGGCAGGGCATGTGTGAGAAACTTTCTGAGAGAACAGGAACGGCCCCGCTCCATCGCCCCTCTGTGTCACCTGCTCCGTGGGCTGACTGGCTCCTTTGGGAAGGCAGCACTAGCGAGGACACGCTGATTCATGGCTCGTCCAAAGCCAACCACAGGGGAAGCCATGCTCAAGGACATGTTCCTGCTGCCAGTGAAAGACGAGTGTCTCCTAGCAACCGGATTCCAGTGGCTTCCTGGCCTCCAGGAGCCTGCCCCTGCTAGCTGTTTCGCTGCCTCGGGTTTCGCATTTTGGCTTTGCTGATTGTTGCATTCATTCTAGATCCCAAAACTTTAGGAAGACCGTCTGATCCGCAAGCTAGCTGACTAGAGGGGCTCTGAGAACCATTTCATTCATCACACCCTTTCGATAATCGTATAACTTTCATGGAACAGAATGTTTGCTCTTAGCTTAAGAAGGGTGAATACCTTTTTTCAAGCTTTTCTTTATATCAGAGCAGCTGGTTTGAAAGATACATAAAACGGAAAAAGCATACATTCTTTCCATCAAATAATCAAAAAGTACTCAGACATTTTCAAAAAAGCTACACTATCATTCAAAACCTGTTACAAGCAATAAACTTTAACTTGGCAAATTCGCAGATGCAGAAAGAAAGGCAAGGCGAGTTTGAAGAAAATGACTCAAGGTCCTTAAAAGTTTTTATGGCTTAAAATTACGTCTGTTGCAATATGGCCTCAACATCAATTCTTTCAGCGTTCCTTCTAGAGATTTCCAGCCTCAGCCCGATTATATGTAGTGCTACAGTTTTAACCTAGTGGGATTAAATTTAACAGCTGACGTTGCCTTTTTAGTTTTCTCTTATTCTAATAGAATATTCATCAAGGCACCGTAAGTTACCCTTCATTTAAAAAAATTCATACAGATTTCATAGTGATGAGCTCAAAACAACTCTAAATACAGCCTTAACTCCCCAAGCCCCATAAAGGTGAGTCAAAATTTGGATTACTTTTCTCCTTTCAAAGCAGCAACTCAGAGACTGAACGACGAATGAGGCGCCAAGAGGATTGGTAAACCCAGAGGTCTCCCCCAGCAGACCCACACTGCCGTTGCTAGGCGTTGCCCTCAGTTCTCCAGCAACAAACTCAGACTTCCAGAGCCCACTGCCACATTCATACGGTGAGCTTGGACTCTATCAGGTTACGGGTCCTTTGGAGATATCACTCTATTTCCTCTCCCCCTCCCACCCCTTCTCCCAGCAATAACAGTCACAAAGTCTTGAGTCAAAGATTCATTCTCTTTCCATGGTGGTGGAGTCTCACTAACCCTCTGGAGAAGAGAGGTCTCAGGTTTACCTGCTAACTGGCATCGACTTGCCTCTTTCCATCCTCTGCTTTAGAAATTGTCTTCAGATGGGTTTCCACGAAAGCCATGTTGAATATTGCCTAGAACAATTTACAAGCTCTTGGGTGTGCTCTCTTGAGGTCATGTGCGCATTTGTTTTAAGGGTGCAGAGTTAATCATGTGGTGAAAGCAGTGCCCCCTGCATCACCCCACCCCCCTGCCCCGCTGGCTCATTAAGTGACCTAAAATGTGGATCAAGGCTTTTCTTCTTGCCTCAGGTTGTTCTTCGTGCCCTGAAATTGTCAGGACATGCACCAGCTATCTTCAGGGGTGAATATCTTTAAAGCCCATGAAGAACTTTTGGTGAAAAGGAAAACCTACACTGCCCCCTCCCCCCTGCTTTCTGAGTTCTGCTTTCTTGCTCTTTTACCCCCACGCAGTTCCATTCGCATGCTGAGTTAGGACCAGTTCAAGTAAATTCAGCATCCTCATGGTTTTTCAAAGGCGGCAAAAGTACCCTTGACTTCTTGGCAGGCTCTTTTTAAACATCTGCTTGTTATTGTGGAATGAGCTGGGGACAGGCCCTGGGAGGCAGGCCCATGTCTCACTCCCCTGAGTCTGGCATTCAGAGTTCTGCACAAGACACAGATGATTCAAGGCTGGGTTTCAGCCTTAATCATTTCCATTTTCACCATGGTTTACATAACAATTGTAAATGACCAAGCTGATTAGGGGCCCTGAAAGCCAAACAGATTGGGATAGTGGTCGACTAACCGCATGGCTTTTGCATGCCCCTAGACCTGGGTTAAACATCCAGATCTGTCATTTCCTGACTGTGTGACCTTGGGAAAGTCCCTTGACTTCTCTGAGCTTCATTTTCCTTACCCATGAGACAGAGATCGGTAACTAACTACCTGATGGAGGTCAGTGAGAGGAGGCAGTAAGATGATACTTCAAAGAATTTTGCGTAGTGCCTGCGATTATTATTTATTAAATAAATATGTATGTGTTGGTATATTAGCTTATGTTATCAGTTTTCTGTTACTTCCATACAAAGCACTGTGCTGAGTATAGGGATTCCCCTCACCTGCCAAATCTGAGCCTTCTTTTCCACCCCAAAACTATAACCTTATTGCTAATTGAGAAACAATACAGAACCTCACAGAAAGAGTAAAAGAGAAGCTGGACACAACTTTTCCCAGACTGCTGTCTATTCTCAGTAGCGTCATGTCTAGATCTGAGGCTGATGCCGGTGTGCTCATCGGCCCCGCCTGAACAATGAGAGCACGAAATGGCAATCCATGTTTCTCCAGCAAATATTTGTTGACATCAGCTACGTGCCAGCCATGTGCTAGGTGATGGATACATCACTCTTCCTGAGGTTTTAAGCAGCATTCAGGGTCCGTTTTCAATATTTTGTTTAAATTAACTCCTAACTTCAAGCCTTCAAAAATTGGAGGGAGGTATTATCGTTAGTCCCATTTTACAGATGAGGAAACAACACACAGAGGTAACTTGTCCAAGGCCACACAAATAATATGCAGAACTGGATCAGGTCTGAGCTAAGTGGGGCTAGGGTCTGTCCTCATAATCCCCATGTCTTCCTGCTGAATGAACTTGATCATCTGAGGGGCCAATTTCATCCCTCTGGCGTGGTTTGTTTACTCCTCTTTTTGATGATAGGATGGGGGTTTCACTCCTTCCGTTCCTCTCCCCTCTGAATACCTCAAAAGGGGCTATAAAATCCCCATGGACACCAGTCAGGCCCTCCCCTGACCACGCTGGGTGTCATCAGTTATCACGTTCAAGGTAATCTCTTCTCTTCTGAATAAGAATTATAAACATACTTTGATAAATTTAAAATATCTACCTTAGGGGAGGTTTATTTCATAATCAAATAAAACAGATTTCTAACATGGAGGTTATGACAGCCTTTGAAGTATTATTTAAATTGTCCTAGACACAAATTACTTATAAAATTGAACTGTCACTTTATAGCAGAATTAAAATCAATACTCTTTTCGTGATTCTGGCACTTGGGCATAAATTCCCTTACGTAAAAAGCTCTGAAAGTTGGAGGGCTAAAATCTGTACCCTTTTCCCTGCCTGTTCTTGGGTCTCTGCTGGTAAAAGGCAAAGAATACAAGCCATCAATAACAAGGAGAGAGAAGGAAGAATGTTTACTCAGAGCCAAATGTCACTTTCTTTCCGAGTTCTTCAGCTATGTTAAAAAAAAAAATCATTTAGAAAAAAGTGTCCTACTTGCAAATGGAAAACACTGTAAAAAGAGAAATATGGCTGCCCAAATAGTCTCAGGGCATAATTTTGCTTAAGGGATGGGTGCTATCCTCATACGCTCTCTGCAGAACGTAGACCATCCTGCACACACAGTAGACCAGGCACTAAGTTTCATCCATGACATACAAAGAACAAAATTGCTCCCTTGAAGTTGAAATCAAAGAGCCCTGGTGAGCAGCCGTATGCACATCAGATCGGGAGGGCACACACATGTGTGTGATGGAGGCAATCCAGAGAGAGGGGCACACTTCCCAGGGGTTGTTTAAACAATGACAGACTGCAAAATCAGAATGTGATGCGTTGCAACATGAAACACACACATGTGCGTGCACACACACATGCACACGCTTGTGAAAAATATTACCAAAGTCCCTCAGAGCCAAAGTTTAGAAGAACACGTGCTCTGGACACAGCAACCGTAATTTCAAAATCACTCCATTTACGATTCCATTCCTCATCTCTTTGATCACTTTGGCACACTATTCAGGAAATAACAGAAAGAGAAATATGAAGCTGGAGACAGAAAATTTAATTATAAAACAAAGCCACCCACCTTGCTTTCAGGGTCAGGAAGTACAATGGCCTTCTTTTGCAGCAAGAATGAACTTAACACCAGTGTCTTAAATGATCATGTATATATTTAAAAGAAAAGGAAATGGCTCTTAAAAAAAAAAAAAAAAGAGCTGCAATATCCAAAAAAAAAAAAAAAAAAGAAAGAAAGAAAGAAAGAAAGAAAATCAAAGCAGCATACTGTGGTTCTTTGGCACAAGGCAGAAAGCGGAGTCCTTGAGTCACTCACTATTCCCCTGTTTTGCAAAGCAAAACAAAAAGCAACAGCAAAAGGTGCTGTTTGTCAGGAGGGGAAGGACTTTAAAACACCTCGTGCCCTCCTGGGTCCCTCCCAGAGCCTTCTTTCCGTAAGGGCTGTGGAAGCCGCAAAGATCAACACCAATGTCACCATCGGCTGCTTAAATGCCACAAAAGTACACTTAGAAATGAGAGGAAAGTGACAGACACGGATATGCTGAGCCAGCCCCACCGCCACTGGAACAGTCTTAAATGCCCACACAAGGAGAATAAAAAGAAAAGCACATTTTGCAATAGAATAAATTCTTTTTTTTTTTTTTTTTTATTGAGACCGCGGAAAGTCACATGACCCTGCATGTAGCCTTTTAGGAAAGCAACCGAAATGGTAAAGAAAGGCGCGGGGGGCTGCCTCCTTCCTCCCGCCGCCTCTCAGCCCGTCCCGCCGCGTGTCCACATTCTTCTGGGCGCATCTGTGGAGCTATTAAGTGGGATAATCCCTCTGGCCTTTGATACATTTCTGGACATGATTATTTCATTACTCGCAGTATATCAGTAGGATCATAATAAAAAGGACTTCTGACAACCTGCCAAGAGTTTTGTGGCCTTGTAAACACAAAAGTGCTCTAATAAAATTTTATTAAGTGTTAAAAAGTCATAAAAAGTGAAATAACATAAACTACAAAATTTACTGTCCTCAGCAAATGCTGAAAATATCGTCCACAGTAAAATTAAATTAGCATGTAATAGACAGAGAAGCAGTGTGGAGTGGATTTAAAAGAGGATCCAGGGAAAATGACACTGTAACCCAATCTGGGTCACGGGGATTTAATTCGGATTCTTCTCCCTAAATGTGAATAAATGTGCTGATTACAGACAAGAGCTCGGGGGTTACTGGAGTCTCACACATTGTCAATACTTTGGGAGAAATAATATATTGCAGATTGTAATGAGCGGGGGAGCCCGAGCGGGCGCGGCAGGGAGCGGCCGAGGGGCAGGGTGTCCACTAGGGCGCGCTGCGAGACCGGGAATCCCCGCCAGGCGCCCACGCGGCCGCGCCGCCCCAGCCGCGCGCGCACGCTCTGCCCTCGCCCCCCCTCGAAATCATATTTACAGTTCTTTCTTTTTTTTTTTTTTTCTTCCTTTCCCCCCTTTCCTGTGACATTTTCTCCAAATCGGAAAGTGATGTGTAAGTCGAGCTTAGCCGCAGGCGGCCCTGGGTCTCCGCTTTCAGACTCGGGGTCCCGAAGTGGGGTGCGCTGCCCCAGCGATGCTAACCCCGGGGACAGAGTGGGGACCCCCACCTCCAGCCCAGCGCCCGCAGGCCCGGCCGCCCCGCCCAGGGAGGCCGAGGAGCGCACGAGGCCCACGGCCGGGGGCACTCGTGCGCTCCGAGCGCGGCGGGTGGCCGGCCCCGGGGCGGGTTCAAGTGCATGCCCGTGGTTGGAGCCCGAGGCTCTGCGAGCGAGTTCTCCCCCGCTCAGCCCCCTCTCCGGAGTTCAGTGTGCCCCGCCGCTCCCGGGACCCCTCTCCCGGCCCTCCCAGCCGCGCTGAGCCGCCGACCTGGGGCCCGAACCCGGGCGCGCTCCTTTCCGGCCCCGGCCCCGGCCCACGGCGTGGGGCTTCCCAAGAGCAACGCGGAGGCTCCGCCTGGAAAAGAAGTCCGACTTCCTCTCCACGCTGCTCCGCTGCAAGCTGGAATCGGCAGGAAATGGCTCGAACACCCACCCCGCGCGTTTGCAGTCAGCCTTCGCTTTGCTGAAGGGAAACAGCTCCCACCAAAGTCTTGCCACCCCCTCCCCTCCCGAAAGACCCGCGCAGGTTTGTAAAGAAGGGTGTGAGATCTGAACAGTATCTGTGTTCTAGGCAGAGAGATGCTGGTGATGGTGCCCAATGAGAGATGCGGCGCTTTTTAGGTAGAGATCAGCCGCGGGCCGCATCTTGTTTTGTAGTTTCAAAGTGATGCAAACGCGCGCATCGGAGGAGTCACTATGGGGAGCGTGTTGATGAGAAGTTGGTGAAATAGGAAATAGAAGGGAGTGACGTTTCGTGGCATCCTTTTTCTTCAGGGATGTTCAGAGTTTTAAACTGCATTTAACAATTAGCTACATCTTGCCAGAAAGTAACTGTTTTTAAGTAGACCAGTTGCTAAAGCTCAGAAGAGGTAAGTTAGGTGACCACAGTAAGATCCTCCCGTTTTCTGCTGAGCCTTGCACGGGTTACTAGGATGAGGATGCCTGAGATTGGTGGTTTGACCTATGGCAAGAACAGTGGAGTCTGATGTGTCCAGGTAGCGTTTAAAGCAAATGGAGCACTCAAGGATCTTTTTTGATAAGCAATGTTCCACTTGACACTTCTCGCTTAAAATAAATATACCTAATTTATAGTGAGAGTTGTAGCCCCATGTTTTAGATCTTTTTCTTGTTGTTACGGCTTATATGAAAAAAAGTGGTTTTTTTAACAATTTTTTAAAAATGCTGTTTATTGTCATTTGCGAAGTATTGAATTTGAAATAGCCTGGACTGGATCTTTGGAGTTAAAGAAGCAAACAAGTCCATTTAAATGTGGTTTGACATTTGCTGTCAAAGGATTTGAGATGTACTAAAAACAGAATTAAAAGGAATGGATATAAATAAAAAATTCCTTTTTGACTCTTCACCTGCCTGGGGGGAAGGGACTGATGACATGTCAGTGGCTCAGTCTGTGAGCCATTCCCAGCAAACAGCAGTTGTAAATGTGGTCGGTCAGTGTTGCCTTTGAAAATGAAGGGCAAGTATGTTTCTGGAAACACAGAAACAAATATTTTACCGCAGACGATTTTCTCAGTAGTTCAGACTAAAAGTCTTGTATTTAAATTTTGATGAGAAACGTTTTTTGGTTGCTCTGTGAAATCCAAAAGGAAACTTTATACTCGTTTTGTTTTGTGTTCACCTTTCAGACTGAAGTTCGTCTCTCCTTCAGAAAAAGTTGTCATAATTATTAAAAACACCATCCTGACTAGCATTTTTAATTCTCTACAAATAGATAAGTAATTGGTGTAGGTAATTTTTTAAAAATTTAAGGAAGATTAGTACAACCCTACTCAAGGAATTTAGTGGAGGGGAGAGGATTTCCAAACCCATAAATGCAGTCTATATAAAATTGTAATATCGAAGGTTTTTGTAAGGAAACTTGGAAATTAACACATTTTATGTGAATATAAAAACACGTTTTAAAGTAAGGGTTCTTTCACACTATTTCCCTCTTTCAGGAAAACATCAGAGACTGTTTTCTATTCTCTAGAACCACTATAATCAGGTAAAAGAAGATTACTACATAACAACATTTCTGGCAAGTTGGTGGATCCTTTTGAATGTATTTGAGGGAAAAAGAATATTCTTGGCCCTTGATACTTTGCAGGTACTCAAAAAGGCAAGAAGTTTGTAAAAATATTTAACTACTATAATCTATGAGACCATTAAAATGTGCAAGTGGTTCTATTCTAAGTGACTGAAAAGTATTTTTTCCAACCACTTCTTTAACTTTGAAATTTTTGTGTGTACTTAAATTAGTACCTTTCTTTTAAATGTTCCAAGTATTTTGTTATATTAGCTGTATGGCAATAGTGTTATTGAACTTTCTTGTTTTCCTTTCTACGTGAACAGTTGAGAAATATTTTATTTAAATCTTTTTTAATATATGTCAAGGGATAAATGTGAGCATGTCCCCTTTTGAAGTAAAAAATAAACCCAAGTTCATTTTTCTCTCTAAAACTTGACATTAATCCTGATCTCACAGTTCGTATGCACTCAGTTGGCTACTGAAATCAATTTGGATATGCCACTTTGTAGGAAAATTTTAAGACAGCACAACTTTTACGTGGAAGAATATATATTAAGGTAGGAGATAGCCAATAGCCGAAGTTAAACCAGGAGGCATACCTGTAGTTTTCACTCATCTGGATGGTAATTTTAAAGGTAGTTTTGCACTCAGGAAGGATTTCCTTGTTCTCTGTATTTATGAATACCTAAATTATGCTACACTGCAACTTAAATAACCAGATACCAAATTTATGTATTTTTAAGATGACTGAGGTTAGGGATATGAGAAGCAGATTGGCTTCGTGAAAGAAAGCAAGCATTTAAAATTGTATTTTAAAATACAAACTTCATTTTGGTTCCTGACAGAAATCTTGTGGCCAGCTCATCAGTTTTCCAGATCCGTTTTAAAGCGGCATGTAAAAACTACCTTTTTCACATTAGAAGTTCGTATTTAAGTTTCCTTAGCTGCAAAATCGCTCTAAAACAGAGTGTTTTATGTTAAGGGCCATTTCATGTGCTGGTCCCATTGATTACATATGAATGTATAAAAATCTTGTTTAAAGACCAGTAAAAGTGAGGAAATTCCAAGTCAAGCCGGCTAATTCCATTCATAATTCATCCCGAGTGCCTGACTTAAAAAAACTTGCCAACAGTTTATAGCCATACATACAAAATCAGTTGACTTGCTTTGTAAGCGGGGCAGAAGGGTCAATTTTGACCCTGTTCAGAGAGGCTTTCGTTGATAAAACTAGAAAATGTAGGTTAAGCTTTTGGGTTAAGCAGGAATTTTCCAACATCAACCCTTTTTTGATTTTCACTTTTTGAAAATGTAAACACGGAAGAACTTTTGTGTTCTGTAACGGGATTGCCTTTCACCCACCCATTTCCTTCCCACTTGCACTTTTGTTCAGTCATTCTTCTGAGTGTGCTGGGAGAACGAGGAGCCCCGCAGGGAGAAAATAGCATGAGCCCCAGCCCTGTCCCCTCAGCTATGCCCATGCCCAGCCCTTTCATTTGGAGAGAAGTGGACAGGAATTGAGTACTCATTCTGACATAGTGGGGACCGCTGCGTCCACGGCCCTCGGTGCTTTGGGGGGCTTGGCAAGACCTACATCCAGACGTGGCACTCGGAGCTGGGAGAAACGAAGGGGGAGTCCCGTGCCCCGAACCCGGGGAGCCTACAGGCTGTTCTTCGGACCTGAAGCAATCATCAGCTCATTTTCCAAGGCTGCACCATAGGCCAATGCCTTCCCTTGGTTTTCAAGTTCAGGGAGACAATCTTAAAACCTTTTCATAGTTTCTTAAACACGCTGAGCCATTGTCATTTGAAACCAGACCGATTTTAAGAGCAAAGACTACCCAGAGAGAGTCTTTACCTAGTAACTTCAATCCAATGTGAACTCAAGCACCTTTTTAAAAATAAGATGTTGAAAGGGTGGGTTTCTGGTGGAAAGGCTGCTGTCCACTTAGTGTGGGGGTCCTCAGGACCAGTTAATATCCACCAAACACGCATCATTAAACTGGAACAAACATGACCCTGAATTGCTGACTCCCCGTTTTCCCGAATGTAGGTCATTTTGTGTCCTTACAATTTAACATTTGAAGGGATTTCCTGTCTTTGAAGTGTAGTGCTTTGTCACCTGTTTGGACAGCCTCCTCAAAAGTAAAGGCTCTGTTCCTATGTTGAAAGACTTAGTCACTCCGTGTTCCCTGGCTAGTTTCCCCAACCACTGAAGGCCGTGTCTCTGCAGGTGCAGCTGTCTCCTTTACAAGTCCGTGCCTGCAGATCCCATATTCCAGGCTTCATTTCTCGAGGTCAGAGGCTCCCAGAAAAGCCCGGAGCCATCCATTCACCTGGGCGAAGCCATAAAGAGGTAAGCTTTCATAAGGAGGAGCCATATATCAAAATTCTTAGCTTTGGAGAACTGGAATAACTAGTGCTCAGGCATTAGAGTCTCATGCTAGAGCAAAAGACAAGAGCTGCAGCCAAATGTGCCATAGTGGGTGACACCCATTTAAGTAATGGCCCGCACTGAAAATCAATGTTTTTAAGAATGGATTCTTTTAAACTTAAGAATGCATCTCCTTTCATCGCTTTTGATTATATGGATCCTACAGTTAAATATTTTCGGTGAAAATGTGCATATTAAATAAGTAAATGTCATTCATATTGAACAACATGGTAGGAGATGGCTAGGAGTTGGTTCTAGGAACTGAATTTATGCTTATTTTTACCAAATGATGCAATGTGAGCCAAACCTCTTTATAAACTATAGCACACCCTACAAGTGAAAAGCTATTTGCAGATATTTAAGTGATCATTTACCCTTAACACGTGGACCAGCTAATCTGGTAGTTAGCCATAGCTACCAGCTTATCACTACGAAGACTCAACTTGTTTTCTTTTGGAGCGGTTCAGTAATTGTTTGAAAGCCCGGGCACAAATCAGGGATCATCACAGTAACCCTGACCAAGAGTGTTTTTCTCTTAATATTAAGTAAACTGTCAGAAGTTTATGAATTTGGGGGGCTTTCTTTTCAAAGAACTGGACTCATGTATGCATGACATTGAGACATTCTGGTAAATAAGAGGGAGAAAATAAAGATAGATTCTGACACAGTTCCGGCTTAAGTCACGATCAAAGAGAAGAAAGGGGACAGAAACTGAACTGCCTAAAGGAAGGAGTATGAGGCTAAATCTGTATCTCATTTTTTGATAATGAGTTGAAATGCAGTCTTGATGTCTAGACATTTTCTTTTGGTAGGTATTAATCACCCTGATGCATTTGATTTCTGGGGAAGAAACTGTAGACATTGTAATTGAGTCTGCCCTACTGGGTTGCTTTCCAGCTAGTGCCACAGGAATCATCTAGAAAAAACCATCACCTTCACAAAGCATCCATCCGAAGTGTACACGTCTTGTGTCTCTTACGAAGCAGGTGGTGCCCCGTCCAGCTGAGGAGGTAGACTCAGGTTCATGCACTTGTCTCAGGTTTTTGGTGATCTTCTCCCTGGTCCTTGCTCTTGGCAACTACAAGCCAAGTCATTTGTAGGGTGTGTGTGCATCCGAATGGATTCTATAGCTACCAAATTAAAATTCTGTCTGTAGTCACACACTCCTGCACCTTTCACGTGAGTAAAATGTTCCAATTATTTCTTGATTACATCACAGATGATATGAGGACAAAACAGGTGGAAACAGGTTACAGAGCAGCTGAACATCTCTGCAAACTCAGAGCACTTAAAAACACTTTGAAGTCACACAGCTGCTCTTTCTTTTTTTAATTGTCTTCCGTAAAACTCCAAAACCCCCACAATGTCTACCTTAAAAGCACCAGGAGTATTTTAATTGGGTAATAACCATCCATATTTTCCTTCTGATAAATTAAGAGGAATTAAGAATGAAATTTAATGATGATTATAAACTCTATTACTGACCCAAGGGACAAGAACAATTATGAAAAATATGTCCTACCTATTTGGCGTGAATATGAATTTAGACTTCTAAACCATCTTAAATGCTCAAGCAACTTATTAAAGCTTTTAAAATAGTATTCACGTAATGATTAGAGGGTAACATATAATCATGATTGAGATCATGTCATCAATATTGCCGTGGGCTCTGTGCCAAATACTGAAGCTGACTTGGTCTTTGCCTGTTGGGCTTCTGATAAAAATAGAAAAACTATAAAAAAGGTGAAAGAGGTAACAGATCTTGTGTATCCGAGATCCCCTTTTTTTGGTCAATGATTGTTTTAAACATGTTCTTAACAATCACATTTTTTCCTCTTCTGCCCCTCCTGCCGTCTCCCTTCCCCCCTCCAGCCCCTTCCTTTCTCCTCCGATTAAAATTACAAACCATGAGAGGGGAAATGATTGTTGGAAAATGTGAAAAACTGGTGAATCAGGTTTGGACTACTGAATATTGGGTAGTGGATCTGGACCAAATGACTTTACAGCTAGCAGCTGTCTGAGGATGCGTTCAGCCCACATGAACATGAAAACTTACTCGAGGCTAACCTGCCGTGCTCACTTAGCCCAGCTTTGGCCAGAGCCCAAGATAAGAGTCCTCTTGGAGAGGGGGAGCATTTCAAGTTTTGAGTCTGTGCTCCCTGCCAGCCCTCATGATACATTAACTCTCACAGTAAACTTCTGAATGAATTTAAGACCACAAGGGACATTGCCAGATTTCCACCATGAGGGCAAAAATGGGCATGCTAAGTGGAGGGGCTGCCTGTGTCCGAATGTTCCTTAAGCCCAGCCCTGCAGAGTTCCAATTTAGACACTTACCTATGTTAGCAGAATTAAGCACTTTCGAGTATATGTTTAGCTATAAATGGCTTGTTCCACCAAAGTTTCGGTACTTTTTAGCATGACCTGCCTCTGCCATGATGGCAGAAAATCCCCTAAGGTTTCACCTCTGCCCGTGGGCCTGGGTTTTGTTCCAGCTGCACCGTGTGTCCTCTGGCCAGTTGCTTAACTGGTCTGAGCTTTGGTTCCCTCACTTATAAATGAAGCCAGTGATACCTCTGTGCAGTATTATCGTATTAAATGACTTAATATTTGTAAATTAAGTTTAATTTATAAATGAATTTGTAAAGTATCTGGCACACAATTTGCAGTCAGCAAATATGTTACTGGAGTTGCAAGGAAAAAAAAAAACAGATTGAATCTTTGATCTCAGTTTTCATCAGCTGAAGTTTTAGAGATTGTTCAAGGAAAAAGCAACTAAATGCACAGTTATGATACTGGCATCTGGTTTACACTCAGAAATATAGCTCCGGGGGCGCCTGGGTGGCTCAGTGGGTTAAAGCCTCTGCCTTCGGCTCAGGTCATGATCCCAGGGTCCTGGGATGGAGCCCCACATCAGGCTCTCTGCTCTGTGGGGAGCCTGCTTCCTCCTCTCTGCCTGCCTCTCCACCTACTTGTGATCTCTGTCAAACAAATAAATAAAATCTTAAAAAAAAATTCTAAAAAGAAATATAGCTCTGAATTCAAACTTGGGATTTCAGGGCTAGCCAACCTTCCCTCTTCCCATCATAACTGAAGGAATTTTTTTTTTTTAACGCAAAAGAACTTAATTCTTTTCACTCCAAGTGATCACCTTTTACTAGACAAGTCAGGTTAAAAAGACCCAAAGACCTTGAGGTACACCATTTACTTGGAGAAAGGAAAAAAAAATAAGGCAGAAGTGTTTGGTGCACATGGGAAATGCAAGAATGACAGAGCTTTTTTCTAATTTGTATTTTACAAAAATTCTTGTGGGAAGTGGCTTTTGCATGCCAGGATCCATCCCTTGGTTAGTTTTATGGCCACCTCGTGCACTCTGGAGTGTAGGACCTGGGCTAGACATGCTGACACACTTATAAGAAGGGGGTGTGATTGGCGCTCCCGTTGTGTTGTAACTGATACCCCAGATCAATGGGTGATATTTGCTGCATAGTTGAGGCAACAGAGGACATGCAGTAACTTTTACGTCTGGGCAATATTTTAACAGTCTGACAAACTGTTTGATCTCGATCAGCAGTGTGAAGCCCATTCATTGTCAGTCTCGAGGAAGGTTAAGTAAAGCATCGTTGAATCTTCACGAAAAGATCGTTTACTGCAAAATACTGGGATTTTTCACCTGGAGTCAAGAGATATGACACGATTTTATATTGATCCATTCAATGGGCCTTGAGAGCCAATGAGAAGACACCGGAAGAATACATGAATGAAGTAATCATTAATGAATCTGTTCATGGTCTCAATATAACAACAGAAAGAGATGCTATGGCATCTTACTCCAGAAACAGAGCTGTTTCTACACGTGTCACCTTGGATATCAAAACTGAACTGGTTTTGTGGTCATTATGTAGTTGGCCAGACTTCACTGAGTTTTGGGTTTTAGGTCTTCCTGGATATTCTTGCCACAATTGCCCGATTTGAGATTTACTTTTAAATTTTGGATAGTTGGCCTTTGCTCTTTACAGGTGCCCAGTCATCTTAGGGAGGCTTTCCAATTTTATTTTTCTTGATTACACTCAACAAAATTATAGTCAGATGATGGCTCTAAAGCTTAGTTTTTCCCTCTGGTTTTCCCTGCTGACCTACATATATGCGCTCTGTGTCCTCATATCTAAAGTATGACCCCATAAATAATCATTCTAAGATTACAAATCAGTATCTCTTCAATCATCTGGTCCTACGTTAGCTAATACATTTTGGAGGTCTCTAATTTGTTCTCATCCTTTTGTAGGTAGGTATGGACGAGGTGGGTAGGATGTGGGGTCCTCATTTGCAAGGAGAGGACATTCCACGTGGGGTAATGAAGGACCTCGTTATTTGAGAAGGTAGAGCATTAAGAGCTAAATTGTGTTGTGCATATCTTAGTGGTTTAGGAGATCAAAGGAAAGAAATACCAAGGAGGACAGAAGGAACTAGGAAAGGATTCTCCAGAAGAGATGGGTCTGCAGCTGTGTTTGGGAAGGTGGGCAGTTTCGGGTAGATGAAAAGAACATTTCCAATAAGGGGAACATGGTGGGTGAAAGTGCTGAAGCAGAAATGAGCTCAATATGTTCTAGAACTGTAAGGATTCCGAGAAATCGTGACTCTGTGTTTACCAGTCTTATCTTTCTGGAGCTAGCCAGTTATCTTAGGGACAGATTTGACAGTCTGCACGTACTGAGGTCTACTTCATTTTACCTTTGTGTCTTACCTCTCTCAAACTCGGTTAAAATGTTATTCTGGATCATGTCATTTCCCTACTTAAAACCCTTAAAATGTAAAAAACGGCTCCCCATTGCTCAGTCTCCTCTAGACTCCTGGCGAGGCCTTCATGACCCAACCCTCCCCATCTTGAGCTTCATCGCACCTATGACCCCTTCTTGCTTCCAACAACCCATTATTAAGCACCTGGAACCCACCATATTCTCTCTTGTCTCTGGTTTCCCATATGCTCAGGTCTCAGCTTGAATGTCCCTTCTGTAGGGAGACCCAGTTAAGT
This sequence comes from Martes martes, assembly GCF_963455335.1. Lineage (NCBI taxonomy): Eukaryota > Metazoa > Chordata > Mammalia > Carnivora > Mustelidae > Martes > Martes martes. The sequence goes on from NC_137890.1 coordinate 124,769,349, forward strand.
CTCCCCTGCCATCTGCTCTCACAGCTAGCTCCCTGCAGGAAGCGTATTTTGTCTTGATTTCTTAATATCTGTCTTTCCCAGAAGACTACAAATTCCTTGCTGTGAGAAAGCCTGTTTGGTTGATCATGAGTGGCCAGCACAGAGTCTGGCCCCAAACCATGTATCCTTGCATTCAGGACTCCCCATTAGACACCATGTGCCAGGCCCTAACACAACGGGAAAAACAAGCGAAAACCCTGGGCTCTCTGTTTTTCTATTCCACTTGGAGAAACACACACGAAAGCTAGCTACAAATAAAATGTAGAGAATGTATATATTTATAGGCCAGCGTAAATGCTTAGGAGAAAAACAAGGCAGGAAGGGAAGACAGAAAGTGGTGCAGGAGGAGGTTTAGGTGGAGTGACAGGGAAGGCGTCCCTTCTTCTGGCAGTGACATTTGAACAAAGACCTGGAAGAGGTGAGGGGGTGAGATGTGCACATACCGGGAAAGAGCAGGCAGACTGAAGAAGAAGCAAAGGCCAAGACTCGTGGGTCCCAAGAGCAGTCAGAGGGCAGTGGGCTGGAGTGCAGAGAGCGAGGAAAGGTAGAACATGAGGTCAGAGCATGAGGATGAGGACGGCGAGGGGAGGACATTAATCATGCACATCAATAAATGGGTGTAGGACTGTTGTTTGTTCTTGTTATTACCTAATAATATAAGCACTTGGGACCCGGAGACCCAGAGACACTAGCCTGTGTCCTCTTCTGCTTTAAAGACTTTTTTATTTTATTTTATTTACTTACTTTTTAAAATATTTTATTTATTTATCTGTCAGAGAAAGAGGGAGAGAGCACAAACAGGGGGAACGGCAGGCAGAGAGAGAAGCAGGCTTCCCATCCAGCAGGGAGCCTGATGCGGGGCTCGATCCCAGGACTCTGGGATCATGACCTAAGCCGAAGGCAGACATTTAACCGACTGAGCCACCCAGGCGTCCCCGCTTTAAAGACTCTTTTAAATGACAATTTTAATGACTTAAAACAGTGCTAATAATTCAACATGGAACAAAGCTCAGCTATCATAAGCTGGTTGTGTGAAACAGTACTGAGGCGAGCACCCCCTCGCGTGTCTGGAGCAACATGCAGGAGGACCGTACGGGACACGAGGAGCACAGGACCCCACCTCGTGTTTCTGCTGGAGATTTATGCCTGGAGCTGCAAGGATGGGAAAGTAAGTGACTCCAGTTACCAAAGAGTTGTGTTATAGAACGGACCCTCCTTGGGGAAGGCAGCGCGCATGGTAATGATACAGACAAGAGTGGCCGCGTCGTTACTGTTTGGACTCAGTTCTTCCGGGGCCTTGTTCTTTGCCTCCTACCAGTATAATTAGCAATTAAAGTAAGTATTTTATCGGGTGACACTCGGCACCAGAGCGAATGAAACAGAGTGACTCTGAGCCCAGGGAAGGAGTTCCAGACATGCCAGGAAGGAAATGCAAGAGGAAGAAATTGCTTTTTGGAAATAACTCTCCGCAGCTACAGACTCCAGAGCTCCTAAGCTGTGGGCGGAGTGGGGGGGTCCCCAGGGGTCCCCGGCGGCGCGGCTCATCACTCAGCATGCCCCAGGGGCTCTGGTGGCCGCCCGCGCTCCGCCTGCACATGGCACACCAGCCTTCCTTCTCTCAACACTTGGCTGCCTGCCGTGTGGACGCAGGCACACAGAAACCAGGGCTGAATGCACACCCTGTCTCTTTCAAAGCCGGCCGGCCGACTCTCGCCATGAGAACAGCCTTCCCACCGCAGAGCTCGGTTTCAGCTCCGTCACAACGGAGAATGACACATCTTCATGTTTGTCCAGAATCTAGACCACATCGCCGTTCTCTGGCTGCCTTGGCACGGGATGTGGCAGGGAGAGTATCAATGCCCAAGAGGAAGAAGTAGTACTGTAGGAAAAGCTGTTTGTGGGTCCTCAAGAACTTCCTAACAAGGCCACGTGAAATGGGAAAAGACAAAATATCTGTGAGGGAGATCTGCATGCTTCTGTTCTGACCCGAGGCTCAGGCACAGTTTGGGAGGCGTTGACAGCTTCTTGACATAATGTGATGTCCTTGGCATGTGATTGAAGTTTCGGTCCTTTCTTACTTTTCTCTGATCTCCATCTTTGGAGATTGCTCATGAGAGGAGCTGAGCTTCAGTTTGGCCCGAAATCCTATGGCGCTTCCCGCTACAAGATCAAAGTCCGTTGCAGGCATCTGGGCTCGCGCCAGCCAAGTTCAGGTCGTGCTTCACACGGAGCTTCTGGTGCCTCTCGGCCACGGGTGAGGGCTGGCTGGGTTTGATCTTGACCTGCACATATTTGGGGGAGTCTCAGGTCCCTTGCTGATAAGCCCCGCTCGGCCGAGCTCTGCTTTAATTAACGTGGCCCTTGGGTTGGGTCGATTTCCCATGTTTCAGCACCTCACCGTGTGTAACCTTATCTTCCCGTTTCACTGGCGTGATGGATCTGAAAGAGCACAGGTGAAGTTTGTCTTTGACTTGACAGCTGGATTACTTCCAGGTTTCACAGCCACAAAAGAAAAGTCCCAAATCCCAGCTCTTCTTATCATTTGGCATTTTATGGAACAGCCACCGTGGGTGTGATGTTAATATGGTTAGACACGGTTCCAGTACAATGAACTTACTGCTTAAAAGTGTGTGCATCTACTAAGTGGGAGTGGGAGAGGCAGTGGAAATCGGTGAATTGTAGGTGTGCTTGAGGGGTGATGGCGAGACGGCTCCAGGAGACGTGGGAAGAGGGCAAGTGGCTGCTGCGAGCATTCAGCTATGTAAACAAATGCATAAAATTGAAGGAGACACAATGTTTCATTACCTTTTCGGAAGGGTATCCAGAGGAAAAAGGAGGATAGGCCAGTGTCCTGAGGAGCCCAAGTCCTGCAAGAAACTTCTCAAGTTGATTTGACACAACCTTTGATAGATGGTCACAGTGCTCTTCCCTTTGTTTCACACCTGCATTTCTCTCAAACATTTGTTTTTAAAACCAAGAAACTTCATCACCACCCCCACCTTTTGTTTTTTAAGTCACACTCACCAGGATTCTAAGAAATTCCTTTGCAAAACCTACCTGGTCTGGGAGTTCAGCACGGCCCAAGCTAAAGAGGGTGCCCTTGGATGGGGTGCACCAGACACATGGAGGGGAGTCACTCCAGTCATCAGAGATTGTGGGTGGGCATGTGCACGTGTGTGTGTGTGCACGCGTGTATGTGTGTGGGACTTGAAGTGTCATCTGTCCTTATCATGGTCTGCATGGAGCACCATCTGATACTCTTCACTCTCCCTGTGCAGATTTCTAAATAATGAGAGCTTCTCAGATCGTGTGATACCAGGAAGGAGTTGCCAAGGAGAGGAGAAAGGGTATTTCTGTACCCTGGAAAGGTATATCCTCCACTACAGATAGTCAACATCTTTTCACTTACTCATCAGTTTCGTGTGAGTTAACTAGAGAGTGTGACCGTCTCTGAAAGACCTGGGTCCGAGTGGTAGCTTTGCGACTGACTAGATGTAAGTTATAAAGATTTTATTTATTTATTTGATAAGTAGGCAGAGAGGCAGGCAGAGAGAGAGGAGGAAACAGGCTCCCCGCTGAGCAGAGAGCCCAATGTGGGGCTCGATCCCAGGACTCTGAGATCATGACCTGAGCCAAAGGCAGAGGCCTAAGCCACTGAGCCACCCAGGCGCCCCTAGACATAGTGTCTTAGTCCAGTTTCTTTGTTTGTCTGTTGGAGTCATTAGCACATTGTGGAATTGCTGCAAGTTTTAAACGAGCTCACATACGCTCAGTGCATGTGTTCTGTGAATCATCTGCAGTCCACTGATATACTTCATATTAAATTCTGTTTCTATTATGATTCCTTATGTCAGAGATCAACAGACGTGATTTTACAACATGCTAGAGGTCTTCAAACATACATGTTCCTCACAAGACCATGGTTAACAAAGCGTCCATTGCTTCTTTTATTCACCATGGCAGAGATAGAGCCGGGCGCTCAGAGCGGTCACTCTCAAGGGTCTCACATCTTGCAAAACCCAAAGACATTTATAAATACAGTCCCTGCTTTAAGAATTTTACTTCCTGGTTGTGGGTCTGTGATTATCCAACCAGTGAAGGTCATAAGGATTTTTTCTTCAGAAAGGTAAGGGCAAAGGTAAGGATTTGGTTCGTTAGCTTGTCACATCTCTCTTAAAAGACCAAATATTTGTGAGTGATGCTGAGTTAGGTAGAAAATTGGCTTTCTGGCCTTCCTTGGCCCCACCAGCCCAAAACATACCGCTGTATTTAAACAAGTTGATGATTTTTAATTTATTTATGGTACATTTAAATATCCGTTGAAATTTTTCTTTATAAACATGCATTATGCTTCTGATAAACAGACTCAGAAAGTGAAAAACCGACACTGAAGTTTGACTTGGTGGCATTTAGCATACAAACATCGGAATGCTAGCAAAATGAATTTTTGGATGCAAGCCATGTGCAAGAAAAGAAATGAGGAACCACATATTAAGGATGGATTATATATTCTGTTGCCTCCCAGAAGTACTCTGCTGTGCTGCCCTGGGTAAGAAAGTGATGAGTGACTGTTACTGATTACAATGCGGATCCCGTTTTCACTGGGTTCTTTCTGTTTGGCTGTCAGAAAGGATTCACGCCCACCTGGTTCCATCAGCTTACTGCGTTGTAACCAGCAGGAATGATGGTTTTCCTGCCAGAATCGCTCCACTTGAAGACCCAGATTCTTTGGGCACAGTGAAGGCTCAAGACCCCACAGAATGAGAATCCTCAACAAAATCGAGCTGTGTCTGGAGCCAGGAGCCAAATTCTTTGTCCTTGCCTCAGGCTGTAGGTTTAAGAGGAGCCACACCCAGGAGCTGCTCCCCAATTTATGGATGCATGTTGGAAGTTTTGAAGATTCCTTAAGACTATCAAAGCAATACTTCGTGGGGTGGGGGAGATGATAAGGAGTAACGGTTGGGTGGAGGGCATCCCGTGAGGGCTGACTTGGTAGATGCTACAAATGATTGGATTTTTAGATTTCTAGAAGAAAAGGGGTAATCTGAAAACAGAATCAAACAAGTCTCATATAGTGGAGGGAAATCACTGAGCTGGGGTTGGTAGACTGAAGTCTAATGACATACTCAAAAAATACTCAGAGCTGTAGGTTTCTTCTATCTATGACTCTGGGTGATTGAGTCCGACTTCCTCTTCTTGAAGGTGCGATGATGTATGCAAAAAGTAAAAGAATGTACATATGCAAGATTTCTATCTTCTCCCTGCGCCCCCCGCCCCTTTGACTCTGAGCTCTTAGAAGCCAGGACCTTGCATCTCTATACGCAGAGGGCTCTCTAGATAGTGGGCAGGCACTTAGATTGCATGATTGGTTATGCTGATGATTGGCTGGTTGGCCCTGAGAAAGCAAGTTGTGACTGGAGGTGTTGAGAGGAGCCAGCAGGAGAAAGCAGGTGCTGGAAGGCAACACCAGCTTGGAGCACGCAAGTGAGAAGTGGGGCCCTTTGAAGCTCCTGCTCTCTGCGGCTATCGAGAAGAGAACGTTTAGATCGGGAGAGGGAATGGCCTACACGATTCCTGTCCAGGTCTTTATCCGACAGAGACTTGTGGGAAAAGGTCCCAGCTCTCGATGCTGTGAAGCAGGAAAGGCAGGTGGCATCAGTTAGGCTGTTCTGCTCAGTGCGGCTGAGCGTGATGGATGGCTCCTCGCGCTGTTTATCTGGTGCGGGTTGGTATTTCACCTCTGTTTTCATTAGACTGATGGTAAGGTAATAATTCTTTCCTCTGGCTGGAAAATCTGTCTTCAGCCATTTGTTGGTCTTGAACGGGCCCTTCAGGTGCACAGAAGTCACCCTAAAGGAGATTTTGAACGAAAACGTAAATAATGCCGGTCGGCATCCGAGGAGCTCTCCAGCAAAACAGGCATCTGTGAGACTCGCTGTGGAGGTCAGGTGCACAGAGCCCCATTTACTCAAGAGAACCAGCCTCAAAAAATGGCCTGAGGTAACCACACCTGCAGGGAACAAAGAGCCAGTGTCAGGCTTTTGTCTCTTGAAAATTTCAAGCTTATTTGCAAGTTAAATGAAGGCAGGGCAGTCTTCCCGCCCTCCAGGGGGGAGGGAGGGGGGTTCCAGGAAGCTGTGAGTTGCAGTGGGAAGTGCTCCGGACTGGGATTCAGAAATCTCCCCACTGGTTCTCCCCACCGGCAGCTGTCTTCATATCTCTACAACTCAGTTTCTTCATCTCTCAAACAAGTAATAGTATATGCGATGGGTTTTGATTGAAAGCTCTTATCAAGATAACATAGTTTTTCATTTTTCTCCAAGGCTAGTAGGAACACTGGAAACTGACGGAGGCATGGGGCATCAATGGGCTGCTGCGCTGTAGCCCCTCCCCATTCCTAGCCACTTTGATGAGGAGCCCAGAAGGCAAGAGGAAGGTGTTAGCTCAGTCAGCATTGGTCAAGGAAGCCATCTCCCCACAACAGACAGGATGGGTCCTTCCAAGCAGCATTCTGGGTTTGCGAGCTGGTGAGCAGGTGATGGGACCTCCGCCCACAGAATATGTGAAGCTGCTCCATCAGCAGGGACCAGCTGAAAAGTTGCATCCCTCAGTAGGGCATAGTCAGGTCACTGGGAGACATAGTTGGGATCTTGTACTGCCAGTCTCCTCTCAGGTCCTCCACTCACAATGAGGGTCCCTTCCGTCCCATCAACCTGGGGATAGCCCACCCATCTTTTCGGTATCGTAGACCACTTAGCTTGACAGATGGTTCTTTTTTACTATAACTAGGGTGAACATATATCCTGATTTGTCCTGAATAGTCCAGTTTATGCTTTTTGTGCCAGAGTAAATATTAGAGCACTCCCATTAACTTTTTTTTTTTTTTTTTTTTTTTTTAGAGAGAGAGAGAGAGCACATGTGAGTGGTAGTGGGGGTTGGGGCAGAGGGAGAGAGAGACTCTCCAGCACGTTCTACCCTGAGCATGGAGCCCCATGCAGGACTTGATCTCATGACCCTGAGATCATGACCTGAGCCAAAGTCAAGAGTCGGATGCTTAAACAACTGAGCCACCCAGGTGCCTCCCCCCATTAAGTTTTAAATTATATGGCACCCCAAACACAACAGATGACTTTTTTCATAAGCACCTTCTCCACCCCCAAGGAACACCTCATGTATTTCTCATATCCTCCCTGCCATCATCTTAGTTGGTCTATGACCTACAAATATGAATAAATTGTTACTTTATCATTTTCACACAGCAATCCATATTCGTCAATATAATTTTCAGGGTATTCCTGACTGGCTGGGGGAGTCATTGTGAAGAACTGTGGTTACTAAAATGTAACGCTTCTAATGAGGAAGGATTTTTCCCCCAAATACTTCTGTGAAGATTAACTAATGAAGCTTTTGTGAAGAGTCAAATGTCAGCTCCTATTAATAATTCTGAAATAACAATTCCAGCTAAAGAATTATTTTTGCTCATTCATTCTTCAATTAAGGAATTAACAAACATTGTGTAATGTTTCCTGGCACTGTGCTCGATACTGGAAATTCAAAAATGAAGGACACTCTCTGACCATACGGAATTGATAGAAAATGGGGTAAAGAGACAAGCAAGTGGTGACAGCCTGACTGGGGTAACGCAGAGCAGAAGCCCCCAGTTCAGCTTCGGGCCACTTCAGTGGAGAGGGATGGCTCCCCAGAGTCCGGGACATGGAGTGTCTTGAAGGGCATGGAAGAGTTAGCCAAGGGAGAAAGCTATGAAAAGCATTTTCTTTCAGATCTTTTCTAATATTAGAAAATAAAATAAGGAAGACAAATTCAGAAGTCAGGAAACATTTCTTTTGCTTGAACACTGATGTCTTCCTGTTGATTTTAAAGGAAGCTCTTGCTAATGGCTGAAGTTTCTAGTGGTCTAAGGGACGCAGGGGTTGAATAAGCTTTCATAGTTAGAAGCTTCTTTTTTTTTTTTTTTAAGATTTTATCCATTTGTTTGGGAGAGAATAGAGAGAGCACACGTAGGGGGAGCGGCAGAGGGAGAAGCAGACTCCCCACTGAGCCAAAGGCAGACGCTTAACTGACTGAGCCACTCAGGCATGCCCATAGTTAGAAGATTCTTAAAAGGCTAGAGTTTGGGGCATCTGGGTGACTCAGTCATTAAGTTGTCCGCCTTTGGCTCAGATTATGATGCCAGGGTCCTGGGATCAAGCCCCTCATCAGGCTCACTGCTTGGTGGGAAGCCTGTTCTCCCCTCTCCCACTCCCCCTGCTTGTGTTCCCTCTCCTGCTATGTCTCTCTCTGTCAAATAAATAAATAAAACCTTAAAAAAAAACCAAAAACAAACTAGAGTTCTATAAAATCACTTTCCAGTAGAAAGTGGTGATCCACATATGGAATTTACAATTTTCCAATAATTATATTACATAGTAAAAAGGAACAGGTGAAATTAATTTTAATACTATTTTTAACCCAATATATACAGAAATAGTATCATTTCAACATATAATTAATATAAACTTGAGATACTTCGCAATCTTGTTTTCATGTGAAGATTTCAAAATCCAGTACGTATTTTCCACTCAGAGCACTTTTCAATTCATAGTAACCGCACGTGAGAGCTAGTGGTCTCCTATCGCACAGTGCAATTTCATGACATTGGATCTCACTGTGCTCACCAATAAAACTGAACCCAAAGTTTCCTGACTTGGTTTATTCATGACTATTAATCCTCTCACATATATAGGTAGCATACGCTTCTTCAAGGAGACACAGAGACTCTACAAAGATCTACGTTCTGTCCTAGGTATTCCCTTATATTTGACAGCCAACAGTTTATAACAACAGAGCCTGTGTCTCCAACTATAGAAGTGTTTTAATTGCGGGTGTGGCCAAGGCATTTTGGGCCTCACGGGTTGGTTATAGATTCCTCTACCCCGGGGGGCCTGTTTGCGAGTGTGCATCTGTGACACAATCCGGAACCAATTATTCCATCACCGAAGACATGCTCAAGGCAGACCTTCACATGGAACATGGCTTGTGACAACTGTTTTCTTACTGAAATAGTTGCAAGGCTGTCTCTGTGAGGCATAGAACATTTGGTGGACAAAGACAGAAAACGGATGTCAGGATGGAAGCCTTGCCAATGAATCACCACTGGGAAGGCCGTGATCTCTGGGTCTCAGTTTCTGTACCTGTGCAATGGTGGTAATAATTTTGGCCCCAAGGCCTCAGTACCATGGAGATCAAAACAGATACTTCTCACCTTTCTGATTCTCAGTTTAGTAACAGTGCTGATGTGGCAAGAGAGTTCTCCATCTCTAAAAGTGTCTGTGAGATAGCCAGCCATCCAGGGGGTCAATTTTTCCTCATTCTTTTTAATGGGTCACTCACAGTTTGTGACAAGAACATTACTAACTGCATAGCCAGTGCCAGGGGCAGTGTGGGGCCACCGAGGAAGTCACGGTTAGCTACAACCCGTAGAAAAACCGATTCTTCTCTAGAGAGGCCGCATGCCATCCTTAGAGAACATGAGGCTGGTGGTGCCACGTTCTTCCACAGATGAGGTACACAGCCCGGGGCCAACTGTGTTAACTGCAGCTTTCTCAGCTGTGAAAAATGAGAACAGCAATCTTTCCTGCTCTAGAAGGGAGTTGTGTTTATTAATTAGTTTGTATTTCAAAGTGCTTCACAACTGGCAAGTTTCACTATTGAATTAAGGAAAATTTCCTTTCATTTTATCCCCCACCACATTAGGAGGAAAAGAAACTGTGCTCACTGAGGCTGTGAGCAAAATGGAGGGGATTCAGGCAAAAAAGCTAACAAACCTGACTTCCAAAGGTAGTGGCTCATTTCCCTGACTGCAAGATGGCAACCATTAACGGGAGCTGGGGAAATTAGGTATCTCAAAGGGCAACCGAGTCTACTTTCTGAAGAAATGCATTCGCTTTAGATTTAATTTTTATGATCCCTTCAAGAAAAAAAGAAAAAAGAAAAAAAAAGAAAATGAGCTGAATCACACTGGGGTGGCAGCTTCAAACATGAAACCTTCCCCTTCTTCCATGGGAAGTGGCAGAAACACTATCACGTGTCCTTGAGAAATGGGAGCTTGGACCTGTTTGTATTCCAACTTCTAGATCCTCAGATCTCCTTGTCCTTTTTCTGGTTTATGCTACAAATGATGCCCACCAGACTTTCCCTACTAAATGTTCTATTATCATGGAAGATTAATTGTTCAAAAAAAGAGAATTCATTCATAATCTTCCCATGGCTAACTGTCCACTCTTCTTTTTGCTTCCCAGGTCATGGGACAAGTTTTGGGTCATGGGACAAGTTTTCACCAATGGAAGATGAGTAGAAGGTGGGTTTCTAAGAAGTGGATGTCTTCTTCACTCTCTGAGGGCCAAAAATGATTCTGAAGACCGAGAGACAGAAACTTGAGTCTTTTATCCCATAGATAAGGAACATCTGTTTTGGATTATTATCTGAGTAAGAAACAAACCTCTATTGTGTTAAGCCATGTTTTAAAGTCTATTGTTACAGCAGCTAATGTAAGCCCAACACACACACACACTCTGCCAAAGCTGACACTCTTCCCAAATTTCCTAGTAGAGTTGTCTTTTCCATGCCAGACCACAAAACTCCCTTAGGACTTCGGTGACACCCAGCAATCGTGCAGAGCACGTAAGGTATTTAATACATGTATGTGAAATGGAGGAGGGGAGGAGGGAGGGAGGGGTGTTTGAATTAATGTGTATGCATTTAAGGTGACTCATTTATTTTCTTTCAAGCTTTCCAGCTCAACATGCCCATCCCTCCCCCACTCTCCATTAAGTTTTAAAGCGGGGAAATAGTTTTCCTTTCTGCATGGTCTTCCAAAGGACGGACACAGAGCCATGAGAGAAATCGCTGGCCAGAGGAAAGCAATCCCTTAGAGAAAGCAATCCAAACATCATCACCCTAGAGAGCTGGGCCACAGCCAACATCTCCATCAGCAACTTGGAAGAGTTGTCTGACTTCCCAACACAATAAAAATGGAGACATGAGCATCCAGAGCCCCAGCCAGCACAATTACATGAAGCCAAAGAACATTACCACTTCTAGCTTGCAGGATTTATGACCAAACATGATGGAAAATAAAGACAGAGATGCTTGTCTGAATTCATCATTCACAGAAGGCAATGTGTTTTAATCATAGAGAAGTTGTAGATATTGTACTTTTTCTAAGGAGAACCTTAGCAAACAGAGCAGAAACAGATACCAGCATCCCAGAGAAAAAAAGAAAAATGAAAAAGATGGCCAGTTTGCTCCTGTTTGCTATCCTTTATTGTTGAAAAACTCCTTTTAAATGCACTGACGCAAGCTTTTCTACTTTGGTGATTTCCTGGCTTTGGGAAACTGCTTCTAATTTGAGTGGGACAGAAGAGTAGGCTTGTGTTCGATATAGTGTCTGCTGGTCCCGGCCTTAAATGAGGCTAAAATCATGCCACTTCTAGGAAGCCTGTGTGTGAATGTTACTTCTTGTGGGACTGCTCCTGCCCTGAACTCCCCTAGAACCATGCTCTTCACCCAGAAGAGGATTCTTAGGCTTTATTATCGTTGCTCATTGATTGCCTCCACTCTGGGACATGTACCCACCCTATGAGGGCAGGCCCGTGGTGTTCCTGGCCCAGTGCTGGCATATGGTGAATACTCAGAAAATATTGAAAAGCTCAGATTAGGTTACGATTTTGTACAACTAAAATTCTTCACACAAGACCATTTGTTTTCTTTTTATTTTTTTAAGATTTTATTTTTGCGTGCTTAGAGAGAGACAGAGATAGAGAGAGAGAGAGATAAAGAGCATGGATGGGAGCAGTAGGGAGGGGCAGAGGGAGAATCAGGCTCCCTGCTGAGCAAGGAGCCCAATGTGGGACTCGATCTCAGGACCCTGGGATCATGACCTGAACTGAAGGCAGACACTTAACCGACTGAGCCACCCAGGCACCCTGGACTATTTGTTTTCACTATTGAGAATGAAAAGGTAAATCCATATGGTTTTTGTCTAATGTTGTCAAATTTTGAATTACTTAAACACATGTTGGTAAAACTGCTGTCTGACTGTTTATCAGAACCAAAATTATAGCCTTGGAACCTCTGCAAGTTAAAAAGATTGCTTGAGAAAGGAAGGAAGGTACTACATAATCCTTCAAACACAAGACTCATTGCTTAATTCTGTCAATGCTTAGAGTAACTCCTTGAACCCTAAAAGCGAGTTTGTTTTCAGAACACCTGAAACAGAGACCACATTTTTATGATGTTTGCCTTTCACAGTCAAGTTTACTTTAGGGAGCTGTATTTTCCCTATATTTATTTTTAAATCATTTGAGTTTTCCAATAAAATAACATTCTCTTTTTCTTGCCTCTTCCCAGATGAACACATTTATTTTTTTAATCGTGAAACATTCTACATGGGGCTGTGGTTGGTGGTTGGGAGGTTCTGGAGTGGTGCACCTGGAAAAGAATGTGTTATTTGCATTTAAGGAAATACTTAGTGGGCTGAATGTCTAGCCACTAAAATAACAGTTCATCAAAACACAGTTATCCCAGATAGCCATCCAAGAGTGGCAATCAGATTTCCTAGAGTCCAAGTAAAGGATGAAAACTTTACTGAGGGGGGCAGACCAGGGGGACAAACTATGTTTGGAAGCAGGAAGTAGGTCAAGGAATTAAGGATCTGAAATATAGGAAAAGAAGGTGGGGGGGGAACACACGGATCATCTCCTCTGTAGACATCCAATTTGAACCTAATCTAAATAAGTGGGAAGAAAAATCATTATCTGGTGTTTTGTGGCCACCTCAAAAATGTGTTGGTAGTTTTGACGAGACTAGAGTCAACATTGAAAAACCACCAGCACCACTGACTTAGGCTGCACAGCACAGCAATGGCCCAAACCTGCCCAGAAGAGCCCAGTGCCAATTATCGTCAGGATGGGGGTTAGGGCGAGAGAAGAGCGGTGTGCTAACTCAGGCTGTCTCCGAGGGAGATTCTGGGGCATCCTTCTCTGGACTACTTGTTCACCTCTTCTCTGGAGCAATAAACAAAGAAATGACAAGAGGCTAAGCAACTTCAGTTAGACACTTTTTTTTTTTTTAAAGATTTTATTTATTTATTTGACAGACAGAGATCACAAGTAGACAGAGAGGCGGGCAGAGAGGCAGGGGGAAGCAGGCTTCCTTTCGAGCAGAGAGCCCGATGCTGGGCTTGATCCCAGGACCCTGGGATCATGACCTGAGCCGAAGGCAGAGGCTTTAACCCACTGAGCCACCCAGGTGCCCCTCAGTTAGAAACTTTTAACCTTTAATGTGACCATAGGTTGAAAGATTTTTAATTTAATAATGATTTAGAGTTTGTGTATTTATGTGTATATAATACATGTATATATACACACATAAGTGTATCTATGTACCTGCATGGTTAGTATTTATATTAATGTGAGAGAATAAAAACATTCTAGACTTGGATTGTGGTGACGGTTGCAAAACTCTGAATATGATAAAAACCATTAAAGTGTAAGTTTATTTATTTATTTTTAAGATTTTTATTTATTTGACAGAGAGAGACACAATGACAGAGGGAACACAAGCAGGGGGAGTGGGAGAAGGAGAAGCAGACTCCCCACTGAGCAGGGAACCCAATGTGGGGCTTGTGACCTGAGCCGAAGACAGATGTTTAACAACTGAGCCACCCAGGTGACCCAAATTGTAAGTTTAAATGGGTAAATTTTATATGTGTATTATATATTACTGAAGATGTTTTAAAAATGTATGTATTTATTCCTTTATTTTTCTGCAAATAAAAATTATACACTGGGCTTTGTTTTTATTATTATTGACTTCCTTCCTTCTATGCTTCCCTCCTTCCCCCTTCTCCAGGTTTTGGTGATCCCAGGATACACTCCAGGATTGCTAAATGCTGACTAATGAATTATAGCTTTATTCCAATTTTACAACTGCCAGGCCTTTTCCATGTTATGGGGTCAGCAAGAAAAACTGTACAAAAAATGAAACTTGACCCAGAGTGGTGCTCTTCATGTGCTCCTGCTCCCCTGCCCCCGACCATTCTGGCTTCCCATTGCCTCTCTGGGTATGGATGCCTATTTTGGTCTCAGGCATCACCATGTGAAAGATAATGTTTTCAGTGATCCCTTCTTCTAACATTCTGTGATGTGGATGAGATTGGTGGAAGTTGTTGTGAAGGTCAAAACTGGTGGTCTTTTTTTTTTTAAATTGAAATATGGTTGAAATACACTATCATACAGCACAGTGATTCAACATTAATATATGTTGTAAAATGGTTGCCATAATAAGTCTAATTTTGTGGTTATTTTAAAACCTATCTTCAAAGTCAGTTCATATGCAATAATTCAGCTGTACAATGTCTTGGGTGGTATAATTGCAGTTGTAATTGGAGTTGTTGTTATTATAGATGATAAAATCTTATAAGCGTTATATTCCTCAGTTTCATAGGAGCTATTCATCTCTCTCTCTTTTTTTTTTTTTTTGATGGGTTGATAAATCAAGTGAATAGCACATAGCAGTGCTTCTCAAACTATTGTGAGAGGTCTAATTTCATAAAATTTCTGAGAGACTGGTAACTTTTGTAAAACCAATAAAAACAAATTACCAGTAAAAAACTAAAAAAAACAAAGACATACAAAATACATGATCCCTTCTTAATATTAGGTTCAATAGACATTAAATTATATTTCAATAAATATCAAAACAGATATAAGATAGGAAAATAGATTGAGTTTTTAACAACTACACAAATTGTTTCATTGAAAACATCTGAAGAGGTAAATAATGGAGGAAATTGCTGTTACACTCATAATTTTTATAATTCTGTCATTATAACACAAAATTACTAGTGAAATACATTCCTATATTAAACACCTATATTCATATTTTACTGAACTATTTTTATATCAATATTTAATGTTAATGTAATGGATGAGTTTGCCTCTTGCTTGTTAACATACCTAATCTAAGTTAGATTGATGACAATAGGAAAAAATGTGTATCAAAACTGTTTCTGTGTTTTCATAATAGTTAAAATAGAGAAACCAGTCTTACAGAGATGTATTCATGGGAACAAGGACAAAACAGGATATTCATTTTTAACTTTTTTCAAAATGAATTAGTGATACTCTATTTGCAAATTTTTAAAAATTCAGTAACCAGTTCCAACTATTCTATAAAGTTAAATTTAAATTAACCTTTGATGAAAGATAGGGATTCTGTCTTTGCATACTTTTGGTTTATAGTTGGCAAATTAACCTTAAAATATCACATCTTACATGGTCCTACTTCTGACTATATAGGACTTAATCACAAGTTCAACACTTTCTAATCCTGCTTATGTGCTGATCAATGAAATGAGTTCATTGACCACGCATTTGAATGTAAAGGCAATGCCAAATTGCTATACAAATTTGTACCCACTCATTCTCAATCTCTGTACATATCTCACTGTGGACCAGTAACAGCTGATGGACCAGCACTGGCTGGCTCTTGGATCACATTTTGAGTAACACTACTTTGTAGATATAGCATTCCTTAATTTGTCAAAGCAACCGAAGTCATCTCTTGAGCTCTAGCATAAAATGGGTGGTGACGGCTGCTATTGTTCTCCCCCGCCCCTCAGCATAGGCACAGAGACACCTGCCGAGGGCAGCTAATTTGGACACTGGCTCTTTGCTGCACTTCACTCCAAACTCCTCACCCTTGCACTTTGGTAGGACTGCCCTCTGGGACAAACTGGCACCAACCCCAGTGTGGTAAGACCCTCCCCTAGAGGACCAGTGTGGGTTCCTGTCAGTTCCCTAAAGTTTGGAGTTTTAAATCTCAGCCAGCCTTCCTGGGATAGAACACAGGTACGCTGTGCTGCCGGGCAGGCAGACAGCTTGGACAGAGACAGGATGAAAGCAGCGATCTGAGAGATGCCTGGGACACACAAGGGGAGACTGTTTGCTCTTCTGGGTGGGATTCCTACACAGCCATAGGCATGAAATTTCCTCTTTGGGAATGAGGGAGAGGGCTGGCTCCATTTTTCTCTCCTGCCTGTCAGCATGGATGGACTTCAGTGAGCAGAACAGCACCCACAGTGAAGGCTTAGACCACTTAGATCAAGCTCCATCCCCTTGTGCTGTGCAGGTGCTTTTTGCAGGCAAGCATGCCTGACAGCCAGAGCAAGGGACCCCTCTTCCAGAAAACCAGCACAAACCCTCCACATACAGCATGTCTACTGACCATAGTGTGCAGCAAAGCTTCAGCTCTAGTGGAACTAACCTCAGGTCTCTTTTGACAAGCAGACCAGAGCACACTCAGTTAAAACCTGCCACATTCTGGCCAAGATCCAAACACTCCCCACTGCAGGCAAGGAGAAACTCTGCAGAGGACTGACCTGAGGGAAAGAGCAGCCAAATCACAGCAGCAGAGTGCACACACCATACCCCAGAGACACTTCCTGAAGCACCAGGCCCTGGAAGGTATATGGCCTCTTCTTTGTAAAGCCATTGCTCTCAGGAGCAGGAAACATAATGGGCCTCACTAACACAGAGTATAAGATAGAGACCTAGACAAAAATGCTGAGACAGAAGAGTTCATCCCCAAAGGAAGAACAAGAAAAGTCATAGCCAGGGATCAAATCAAAACAGATATAAGTAATATGCCTAATCCAGAATTTAAAACAACAATTATAAGGATGCTAACTGGGCTTCAGAAAAGCATAGAAGGTACCAGAGAGTCTCTTATTGCAGAGGTAAAAGACCTAAAAACTAGTCAGGCCAAAATGAAAAATGCAATAACTGAGATTTGAAGCTGACTGGATGTAATGACCATAAGGAATGAAGAAGCAGAGAAATGAATAAGTGATAAAGAAGATAAAATTTTGGAAAATAATGAAGTTGAAAAGAAGAGGAAAAGTAAAATATTAGATTATGAATGTAGACTTAGGGAACTCAGTGACTCCATAAAGCGTAATAACATTTTTATGGTAGGAGTCCCAGAAGAAGAGAGGGGAAAGGGGCAGAAGGTTTACTTGAGGAAATTATAGCTGAAAACTTTCCTAATCTAGAGAAGGAAACAGACATCCAAAACCAGGAGGCACAGAGAACTCTCATCAAAATCAACAAAAGTAGGCCAACACCAAGACATTGTATTTAAATTTGCAAAATACAGAGATAAAGAAAAAATCCTACAGGCAGCAAGACAAAAGAGGTCCCTAATTTATATGGGAAGACAAATAATTTTATAAGCAGATCTCTCCACAGAAACTTGACAGGCAAGAAGAAAGTGGCATGATATTTTCAACCTTTTGAATGGGGAAAATATACTTTGTGGAGGTTTTTAATCAAGTATGGATGCTGTACTTTGTCAAATGCCTTTTCTGCATCTATTGAGAGGCTTTTATTGTTCTTATCCTTTCTTTTATCGATGTGGTGTATCACATTGATTTACTTTCAAATATTGAATCACCTTTGCAACCCAGGAATAAATCCCACTTGATCATGGTGAATGAACACTTGTGATGAGCATTGGGTGTTGAATATAAGTGATGAATCACTAAATTCTACTCCTGAAATGAATATTATGCCATGTGTTAACTAACTGGAATTTAAATAAAAACTTGAAACAAACAAAACCTGAGGTTTTATGAACCCATAGATTGATATTAACCTAAAGAGAAGGTTCAGAAAATTGCTGTGGGTTCTTCATTTGGATCTTTTTTATTCACTACTTTTATCAATGACTTAGATGAAGGTATGACTTATGTACATATATATGTACATATGATATATATTTTAAGATAATAAGCACTTACTTTGTATGATCCATGTACCAAGATAATTATTTTATAATGAACATTTTATTTAATCTTTATTTTTAAAGAATTTATTTATTTATTTATTTATTTATTTAGAGAGTGCACAAGCAGGGAGAGGGGAAGAGGGAGAGGGAGATGGAGAATCCCAAGCAGACTCTGCACTGAGCATGGACCCCCACTGTGAAGCTCCATCCCAGGATCCCAAGATCATGACCTGAGCCAAAACCAAGAGTTGGACATTCAACTGAGTGAACCATCCAGGCACCTCTAATCTGTTGTTTTTTTCTTTTTTAAAAGTTTTTATTTATTTATTTATTTATTTATTTATTTATTTTAGTAATCTCTACACCTAACATGGGCTCAAACTCCCAACCCCACAATCAAGAGTCATGCTCTTCTGGCACTCCTATTTGATTTAATCTTTAGAACAATAATTCTGTGATGGAGGTACTGCAATCATGCCCAATTTATAGATTTATATAACTTCTCCAAGGAAGTTACTACTTAGTGCTACTTAGTGGTGGAGCTGGATTTGAGTCAGGCCAGCTGATTCCACATCCAAACCTCCCAAGCTGGCTGTGATTGGCACAACTGTAAGTGAGAGAAGCAGAATATTTAAAATATTCTCTATGTGAAATTTCTGGGAAAAAATCAGTACTATGAAATTTAACAGTAATAAATGTCAATTCCTCTATTAGATTAACATGAGTCAATTATACAAAAGTTGGTTGAGGAAGGCCTGAAACGTTGGAATCCCTTGGGATCACCTTATATCCTGCTGGCCTCACTTCTGATACCAGCTACTGGATCAGCACATGTCCCTAGAGGCACTCCGGGACACTTTGGCTAGCAGCACCTAACTTAGAGAGCTCACCTTTTTACCCTGAGATGCTCAGGAATCACACTGGGAGATACTGCTCAGGTTACATGCAGTAGAAGCTGGAGGAACTCCTAAACAAACTGGAAATGAGAGTTGATGGGTATATTTGCTTGTTGTCAATGGTTTCATTGTGAACAATTCTGATGAATATTCTATAGCCTCAGATGGTCCTGATAAGATGCAATCCCAGCTGCCCGCTGCAGAAACCATTCCATAAGTCACCTTTGATTGGCTTTTCCTTTCTCTCTACTTCATGCTCCCAGGTTTTTTCCCCTGATTCCTGGAATCATCTCCAAAAATAACTCTCTGCAACACAAGTTCCTGTCTGAGACTACTTTTGGAGAAATCCAGGTGTCTTGTTTTGAAATGCTAAAAAAAAATACTGTAGACTAGGTGACCTAAACAGCAAACATTTATCTCTTACAGTCTTGGACGCTTGGAAGCCCAAGATCAAGGCACTGGCAGATTCAGAGTCTGGTGAGAACCACCTTCCTGGTTCACAGAGAACTGTCTTCTCACTGTATCCTCATGTGGTGGAAGGATGAGGGAGCTCTCTGAAGTCTTTTTCAATAAGGGCCCAAATCCCATTCATGAGGATGCCACCCTTATGGCCTAATCACATCCCAAAGACCCTACCTCCAAACACCATCACACTGGGCATTGGGTTTCAGCACAGTAGTTTTAAGGAGGCCCTAACCTTCAGTCTATTGCTCCAGACAAGCAATTGGCCTGGCAGTAGATCATGTAAAAATTGGATCTTAATAGATGACAAATTCAGCTGAAGACAAGAACGTGATATGGTAGAAAGGAAGAAGGAGAGAGGAAAAGAGGGGAGAGGAAAGGAGAGAAAAAAGAGAGTGGGAGGGAGGAAGGGAGGGAGAGAAGGAAGGAGGGAGGCAGGTACTGTCATAGGAGCATTACTATCTGAAGACCTAGATCAGTTGGCAGTACCACCTACAAGTCTCAGCATCCACAGAGACTCAATCCTTCTCATGTTTGGCTCTTTGCATCATTTTGTGGATACCAGAAGTGTTTGACTGACACTTTGACCGATGCACATACACACACACACACACACACCCTGGAAACACACACACATAACTTTGTGAGCGCAGTGATTTGGTCTTCCTGCAATGCTGCTCTTCAGCTCTGTGCCCAGTCCTGAGCAGCCTTCAACAGGCCAGTGCTCCCACACCCATCAAAGGATGCTTGGTTAGGCACTCCTGGATTGACTCAAGGTGTTTGATATTTGCTTTGTTTGTCTTGTTTTTGTTTTGTTTTGTTTTGTTTTTTTACTTCTTGGGCTTTGTACAAATGGATTCTATGCTGCAGTATCCTTTATGAAAAAGGCTTGCTAGAACAATCAACGGGAATAATGCTAGTGATACCTTGGGCATATATGGCATTTCCATTTCTAAATGCTTGATGTGTCTTTACATCTATGATCTCTTTTATCCTCATGACATCCCTGTAGAGTGGGCCAAAGCAGACAGTACACACATCAGGATCTAGCCCATCAGTGTTTCTAATAGAAAGAGACATCCAGTGTTTCTAATAGAAAGAGACATTCAACTGAGTCATAGGCACTTTCCAAGTCTTGCATCTTCTAGACTAACAGATCATTTGTCTAATTGTTTTCTTTGCTTTTGGGTTTTTTCCAAAGTTAATTACCAACCTTAATTAGTTCTAGTTATGAGATCTCCAAGACTATATTCTTTGTAAATATATGCTGCTTTATTAAATAAGTCTAAATATTTACAAAATCTTCAATTTTTTATTCTGGCTTCTCTGTTAATGGCTGTTTTTATCTCTTTATAAAAGGAGACATTGAATGAGAGAGACATCCAGTCTTACTGCCCAAAACTTGTGGGAAACAGCAGAGCTTCTTGCTTCCCCTTATTTTGTCTTCTGTGATTTATTTATTTTTTATGTTTTTTATTTAATTTCTTTTCAGTGTAACAGAATTCATTGTTTATGTACCACACCCAGTGCTCCATGCAATATGTGCCCTCCAAAATACCCACCACCAGGCTCCCCCAACCTCCCACCCCCCACCCCTTCCAAACCCTCAGATTGTTTTTCAGAGTCCACAGTCTGTCATGGTTCATCTCCCCCTCCAATTTCCCTCAATTCCCTTCTCCTCTCCATCTCCCCATGTCCTCTGTATTACTGTGATTTATTTTTAATTGGAGCCTGTGTGAGCAGGAGAGGTTGGAGCAGAGTGAAATAAGTAAATTGCCATGGTATTAGAGGTGGTGGGTATAAAAAGATAAGGAATGGGCCAAATTTGTAACCGTAAGTGAAGACTACATGACATTTTTCAACACTGATGGCTTTGTAGTACCCAAAAATGAGAAAATGTTTTTAGGATACCCCTAAATGACCTGTTCCTCCCCGGTCTCTCCAGGGTGCCTTGACTGTGCCTACACACTACACCACTCAACAAAGACTCTGAGCCATTTGTCTGAATCTGAAATTATTCCCCCATAGATTCTTAGAGAAGACCCATGTGTATGCTCACTTCTGTAAGAAAATTGGTCCATAGCTTAACTGCTGTGTTTCTTAGCTAAGGTCTTTGGATAACCTCCAAAGCAATAAATCATCACATGTGCCAGGAGAGAATTTTTTTGTGATAGTTTGATGTACCTATATGACCCTCATATATGCTGCCACATAATAACAATAATAATAATGAACACCTTGCATATGTATACCATTGTAGACATTACAAAGTACTTTGTAGCTTGGACTGACCTTTTAATGTAGAATGGTATAAGAAGGTTCTTTTCAAGACTGCAGATGGAGAGAAACAGATCAAATGAGGTTTAGCAGTAAATGCCAGAAAAAAAAAAATCGCATAACACATTATTTCAATGGAGATCAAGAGCACAAAGAGTCAAATAAAACCAAATGAAAGTTAAGAGATAGAAAAAAATTATGAGTAAGCAGAAGGAAGTATAGTAGTTGCAAACTCAAATACTTTCCTCTGAATGAAGTAAATCAGTGAATTTGCAACCATATGACAATAACACGTGTTTTGCCAAAAAAAATTATTTACATTCAAAATTTGCTCTAAATGTTGAGCTAGCCAAATAAAGCACTTCTCCAGGCTGTATTTGGCTTCTTGGCCTCCATTTTTCTAAACCCTAGAGGATAGGGAAGAAGAAGCCAGTCAGCACGGAGAGAGCCCTGGGACGACCAAGAGAACAGCAAGGTCAGATACCATGAGGTCAAGACCATGTCACTTGTATGTGAGAGAAGAACAAGAAAGAAATGGCCAGAAAGGATCTCACAGTGCCCTCTGTCCTTTGGGACTGTGCTTTCTTTCCCAATCAGTCTACAGTGACCCTGAGATAAATGCCTTTTCTGCTAAAGAGTGAGAGTTTCTTCTTTATAGTCTGAACAGCTTAGCAGAGACTGCCCACATGCCTTTTGGATTTTCACAAAACCCTTACATAGTAAAGGGCTGGAAATCAGGGCTCCTGAGTCTCGTTTAATGCTGCTTCCAATACACCACACAACATCTACCTCCAGCATAGGATGCTTGAGAAGCAAGCCCAATGTGTCCCCCTAGAGTGGCATTACATTCCAAAACCACTTGATTCACAGTGGCTGTGAGATGATATCTTTTCAGGCTTTTAGGAAAATTGTGCTCCATAAAAGAGGATTTCGCAGTGGTCCTACCTGTGCTGGGAGAGTTACTGTCTCAAATGCATCCAATTTGGTCTTCCAAAAGGCACAGAGAGGACATGAACACCTAAAATATGTCATCGTGTGAAGAATATAAAGTAAATACGTAAAATAATACAGCCATACATTAACTTAAATAGTGCCAATAAATTGTTGGGCTTAGCAGGAAATAGAAATTAGCTAATGGAATAATGAAGAGCTTGTTTATTCCTGGAGCAGACTGCTGTCATTCATCATGTTCCCAGCTCCCCCTGCCGAGAGCAGCGACTAACAGGCTTGCTTGGGGTGATGAGGTGAGCCCAGGAAACTACAAACTATGGCTTTCCAAATTTCAAAGCAAGCACAGTGGTCATTCTAGGACTGCGAGGAGCCACAGGGAGAATAACGCATACAAAGGACCTTTGTAATGTGAACATGCAATAAGGCAGGACCGGGTAGCAGTTAGGGATGTGACATTTGGAGGCAGTCAGGTTTGGATTCGGGACCAGATTTTTGGAGCAGGGGTGGACACCTGACCCAATGAAAATGGGTGCAGAGGCTAGCAGCCAACCCATTGTGTATGTAGCCTTGAAAGTCGATCTAGCCCTGCTAAGTCCACTTTTTCTTTTGTAAAATGAGAAGATAACAACACCTAACTCAAAGGACTGGTACAAGGACTGTATGAAGTGTGTGATCCAGCAAATGGGGTGCCAGGCACAGTACCTGGGACACGGAACAATCCACAGCACTCCACAAAACCAAAGACACAGCTACATGGCCCAGAGGTCAAGAACCCATGTCCATAAGGCCAAATTAGGAGGGAGGCTTTTTCCAAGTATTAGTCACTATCAGGGTGAAAGAGAAGTCCATGAAGTTTATGTGGGCTTGATCAAAACTTAGTTTGTTGGATAATGTTTTATTTTGCAATAAAAATTAGAGCAAGTAAATCATCTTTCTTTTTTTTTTAAATTAAATTTTTTATTTATTTTCAGCGTAACAGTATTCATTGTTTTTTCACCACACCCAGTGCTCCATGCAATCTGTGCCCTCCCTAATATCCACCACCTGGTTCCCCCACCCTCCCACCCCCAACCCTTCAAAACCCTCAGGTTGTTTTTCAGAGTCCATAGTCTCTCATGGTTCACCTCCCCTTCCAATTTCCCTCAACTCCCTTCTCCTCTCCATCTACCCTTGTCCTCTATATTATTTGTTATGCTCCACCAATAAGTGAAACCATATGATACTTGACTTTCTCTGTTTGACTTATTCACTCAGCATAATCTCTTCCAGTCCTGTCCATGTTGCTACAAAAGTTGGGTATTCATCCTTTCTGATGGAGGCATAATACTCCATAGTGTATATGGACCACATCTTCCTTATCCATTCATCCGTTGAAGGGCATCTTGGTTCTTTCCACAGTTTGGCGACCGTGGCCATTGCTGCTATAAACATTGGGGTACAGATGGCCCTTCTTTTCACTACATCTGTATCTTTGGGGTAAATACCCAGCAGTGCAATTGCAGGGTCATAGGGAAGCTCTATTTTTAATTTCCTGAGGAATCTCCACACTGTTCTCCAAAGTGGCTGCACCAGTTTGCATTCCCACCAACAGTGTAAGAGGGTTCCCCTTTCTCCACATCCTCTCCAACACACGTTGTTTCCTGTCTTGCTAATTTTGGCCATTCTAACTGGTGTAAGGCGGTATCTCAATGTGGTTTTGATTTGAATCTCCCTGATGGCTAGTGATGATGAACATTTTTTCATGTGTCTGGTAGCCATTTGTATGTCTTCATTGGAGAAGTGTCTGTTCATATCTTCTGCCCATTTTTTAATATGATTATCTGTTTTGTGTGTGTTGAGTTTGAGGAGTTCTTTATAGATCCTGGATATCAACCTTTTATCTGTACTGTCATTTGCAAATATCTTCTCCCATTCCGTGGGTTGCCTCTTATTTGATTATGAAGAGAAAATATCACAGTCTCATGCTGATGATATAAGGCAGGATGCCTAACAATGCAACAATCTTGCATTGACATGTAAGTCATTATAAGTGAATGCTGACAATGCTGCTGGTGTATCAGTGTGCAACCTGAGAGACTGACCAAGCCTGCGGTGAATGATGTGAACCTGTTGCCCATGTTCCCATCTGCCTCACAGCAGTGTGACATAAAGAGGGATTAAAGGCTGAGAGATGACTTACTTAGAGGGCTATGTATTTTGTTAGGATTTTCAATTTTAAGGTTCTCAAAGGCAGGAATTGCATCTCGTTCATATTCTCTAGGATATATTTATGGGTATCAATTGCCAAATTAAAGAAATCTTGAAAATATAAAATGTACAGTTATTCATTGTAATAACCTTAGTTTTCAGGAGACCTTTTCTTTCTTCAAAGTGCTATATGATCTTGAGCCAGGTGTTCCTATGACCCAAGGTCAATTTGAGGGCTAGGTTTCTTCAGCTTGCTTGTGGTGATTATGAGTGAGGCAAA
Organism: Martes martes; assembly: GCF_963455335.1. Lineage (NCBI taxonomy): Eukaryota > Metazoa > Chordata > Mammalia > Carnivora > Mustelidae > Martes > Martes martes. The sequence goes on from NC_137890.1 coordinate 124,794,288, forward strand.
GAAACTGGTCTAGGAATGGAGGATTTGGCCACCTTGGCCGCCACACTCTCTCCCCATTCTAGTTCACGGTCAGCTCATCACCCTGTGTAGTAATGGAGGTAGGCAAACCAGAGAGGCTCGACTCGGGGAGAGACTGGACACCTTCAGACCTTCCTGGAGGTCACTTTCTTTTCGGCCTGTTTGCGTTCTTCAGATTATTCAGAGCCATTGCTCCAGACCCCACAAGGAAGAGTCTTGCAAAGTGTTGATTCTCACTGGGCACAAGGAGGGCTGACAACATTTTCTTCCTTCTCAGTGACACAAACTGTAAATGACTCTGTCAGGAGATAATAGCCAACGCCACGTTATTGTATTTTGGAGCTCAGATACTACCATCTTTCTTACGTCTAACACACAGCAAAAAAACCCCCAAAAACAGAAACAAAAAAGAACAACAACCAAAAAAAAAAAAAAAACCCACAGAGCAAGAACACGTGGAAACTAAAATAAATGCTTCTAATTAGCAAATGAAAATGCATCTGAGCCAAGTGAGAGCTGTCAGCTGTTTAAGAGGCCTCCTTGGCCTCTAGGGCTGCCCATGACAGATCAAACCATCTAAACACATTATGACCACAGAAAGGATGGGATTTTCAGACTCTTAGCCACAGAATGGTTTTTCAGTTTACTCTGCAGAAGACTTTTTTTTCCCCTACTTGTAATAAATGAGTTTAAGCCAAAATCAAATTTCGATACTTAAAAAAAAAAAAAATCAGCCATTACAATTGATAGCACCCATTTAAGGAATGAAACACTTTTGCATGGAAACAATGATTCATGAACCGCTCTTCCCTACAGGAGATGAAGCCATTTGGGCTTTCCTCAGAGATGCTTCTATTACTGGCGACGTTTAAAAAAACTTCATTATATAGAGAAAATTCCAGCCTTCAATTTTTCTTCTTGAGAGGGTTCAGTGGTTGCTTTGGTATATGTGTGTCTCTTGGCGAGCGTGTGTGTATGTGTGTGCAGGTGCGCACACACACACACGAGTGTGTTTCATAAAATTAGATTCTAGCAAAGGGAAAGTGCATTTATGCAAAAGCAATTCATCAACCACTTCTGTGCTCAGAATTCACCGAGGTAATTTAGATACTTTAATGGCAAGGTAGTTTAGGTAGGTAGGAGGCGATGTCCCCTCCCCCATCCGACCGCTATGGTAATAGAAAACGTGTGCTCTAAATGAATCTTTTCAGAAAAGTAATTCTAGTTTTAATTATTTATCCACTACCAAATATAAAATATAATTACATAGCCAATGTCCATGGGAGCAAAATCCACAGGCCAGTGTAGAATAGGAGAGCTTTCTGCTTTTAGAAATTTTCCATTTAAAAAAAAAGATATTAAAAAAATAAGATTAGCCAAATGCAGCTTTTAGTGCTAATCTGATTTTCATGATGTTAGTGTTTAGCAAGAGCCCACCGCTTGCTCCACACAATGGCTCCAGAATTTGCAGTGTTTTTACCATGGCCTTGACCTTTATGATGTCAGACATATATTACTTCTCTGCTATAATTTACTATTGACATCATGGATTAAATTTGTTGTTTCAGCTAATGTAACTGAGCAAGCAAGGTAGATTGTGAAACCAAAGCCAGCTACTGAAATACGAGGGTTGTCAAGTATAAATTTACAAAAGATATTCAGACTGGGTGTGGAAGACAAAAATAAATGGACAAAGAAGCTGTTTTTGACAGACTGCAAGGGGCTAGAGACTTCAACTTGAACATTGTAAATCCAAATGTCACGAAACACTGCTGCAAAGTGAGAGACACGTCTATTCCTCAGGAATATAAATGGTGATGGGAAACCAAACTTTCAAGACACTGTGTATTTGTGAAAAGTATATCCCTGCTGCCTGGTAACAAACTCGCTGATCTCTTCTTCCGTCCCTCCCACATGACTTGGAAATCATTACAAGTCCCCACCCTAGAACCTGCAGGGTCCACGAAACCAGCATTCCTCAGGAAACCTTTTGGACAAGGAGCCAGGACTAGATTCTCTAATCATGAGCCATGACCAGTTTTCACAACTCTGACAAAGAATATTTTAACACCCGGGGCGCCTGGGTGGCTCAGTGGGTTAAAGCCTCTGCCTTCGGCTCAGGTCATGGTCTCAGGGTCCTGGGATCGAGCCCCGCGTCGGGCTCTCTGCTCAGCGGAAGCCTGCTTCCTCCTCTCTCTCTGCCTGCCTCTCCGCCTACTTGGGCTCTCTGTCTGTCAAATAAATAAATAAAATCTTTAAAAAAAAAAAAGAATATTTTAACACCCAAACTGAATTGGCCTAAGAGGGGGTATTGTAATCACTAGAACCTGTGAAAGCACTCCATCATCAACCTCGTGACCCCACAGAAAGCAAGCCCCCTCCGTGCCTGGTTCTCAGCACAACAGTCTGGCCTGCCAGGCTGTGTCTCTACAAGACTGCTCTCCCATAGCCAGGCTTTCTTTGTAATCGTCCTACTGTTGTATTTTCCCAGATACCCTGCAAGCGAACAGCATTTCAGAATAGCTGAAACCAGAACACGATAAATGTGGGCTTCCTAGATGGATTGATGGGCAGGCAGCAAAAGAACAGAAGCTTAGGAAGTAAAATGCTCTTCGATGTCAGGGCTTGTTATTATGGATAATGCCCACTTGGGTTTCTTATAATAGTCCAGAGTTAGACTGGATCTTATGGATGGTATTCAGTGGTCTTGTATTTGGGGCACTATTAAGAGGATGGAGAGCTTGGGGTTCCTCTTGTCCCTATAAATTCTCTCAATAACCTGTTATCCAGATTTTTCTATGGAAAATGAGAGAACACCATCTATGCCCATGAGTCAGAAATATAATGAGTATTTACAGAATAACACACAATATTTATGCTATACTGGGCCTTAAAATCTCATAGTTATCATTACAAATAGGCTTTGCCCTCAAGTTTATAGTCCAATGTCCATGTGTGTCTATGTGTAAGAGAGAAAATGCAGATTCTAAGAGTAACTTCAATGGGGGAAAATGAGGACATGAATATATTCTTTGCTCCTCATCCAAATTATGGCTTTTAATAAGCTGTTAAAAGCCTCGAATGGGGCCAGAAGGTATTCTCAGGTAGACATGTAAAGAAATGACACAGAAGCTCTTATTTATATCTGCTTTAGAAGCCATGGAGATGCCATGATTGAGAATGGGGTGAACTTCAGAGACACATCCCCATTTTGAGTTTGAGAAACCTGGAAGGAAGTTGTACTATGAACCTAAAAAAAAAAAAAAAAAAAAAAAAGGGACCAAGAGTCCCTTGAGCTGATTCCAGAAGCAACCTTAGAGAAATTCACAACCCGCAAAGAAAGCTCAAATTGCCTAGACCTCTCGTCACCTCTTTAAGTTACTATGTGGGTGACTGACTTCTGTTTAATTGTACACCCTCCAGAGCTCCCTCTCTTGGTGGGATTCTGATGCCCATGGTCCTTTATCTCCTTGATTTTCAGGGCTACATGGGTAGGGAATTTTATTGTAAAAGCTGATGGCTTAATTACTCTTGAAGAAAGTACTCTATTTCTTTATTTAGAAAAATACTTCCTCCTAGCCTCAGCAATCAGACAACAAAAAGGAACAAAAGGCATCCAAATTGGCAAAGAAGAAGTCAAATTCTCACTCTTTGCAGATGATATGGTACTTTATGTGGAATACCCAAAAGACTCCACTCCAAAACTCCTAGAACTCATACAGGAATTCAGTCAAGTGTCAGGATATAAAATCAATGCACAGAAATCAGTTGCATTTCTATACACCAACAGCAAGACAGAAGAAAGAGAAATTAAAGAGTCAATCCCATTTACAATTGCACCCAAAACCATAAGATACTGAGGAATAAACCTAACCAAAGAGGTAAAGAATCTGTATTCAGAAAACTATACTCATGAAAGAAATTGAAAAAGGCACAAAGAAATGGAAAAACATTCCATGCTCATGCATTGGAAGAACAAATATTGTGTAAAAGTCTATGCTACCTAAAGCAATCTACACATTTAATGCAATCCCTACCAAATACCATCTTTTTGTTTTCAAAGAAATGGAACAAATAATCCTAAAATTTATATGGAACCAGAATAGACCCCAAAAGGCCAGAGGAATGTTGAAAAAGAAAACCAAAGTTGGCGGCATCACAATTCCAGACTTCAAGCTCTATTACAAAACTGTAATCATCAAGGCAGTATGGTACTGGCACAAAAACAGACACATAGGTCAATGGAACAGAATAGAGAGCCCAGAAATGGACCCTCAGCTCAATGGTACTAATCTTTGATAAAGCAGAAAAGAATGCTCAGTGGAAAAAAGACAGTCTCTTCAACAAATGGTGTTGGGAAAATTGGACAGCCACATGAAGAATAAAACTGGACTATTTCCTTACACCACACAGGAAAAGTAGACTCAAAATGGATGAAAGACCTCAATGTGAGACAGGAACCCATCAAAATCCTTGAGGAGAACACAGACAGCAACCTCTTCGACCTCAGCCACAGCAACTTCTTCCATCAAAATCCTTGAGGAGAACACAGACAGCAACCTCTTCGACCTCAGCCACAGCAACTTCTTCCTAGAAACATTGCCAAAAGCAAGGGAAGCAAAGGCAAAAATGAACTATTGGGACTTCATCAAGATCAAAAGCTTTTGGACAGCAAAGCAAATGATTAACAAAATCAAAAGACAACTGACAGGATGGGAGAAGATATTCACAAATGACATATCAGACAAAGGGCTAGTATCTAAAATCTATAAAGAACTTATAAAATTCAACACCCAAAGAACAAATAATCCAATTAAGAAATGGGCAGAAGACATGAACAGACATTTCTGCAAAGACATCCAAATGGCCAACAGACACATGAAAAAGTGCTCAACATCACTCAGCATCACGGAAATACAAATCAAAACCACAATGAGATACCATCTCACACCAGTCAGAATGGCTAAAATTAACCAGTTAGGAAACGACAGATGTTGGCAAGGATGTAGAGAAAGAGGAACACTCCTACACTGTTGGTGGGAATGCAAGCTGGCATAGCCACTCTGGAGAACAGTGTGGAGGTTCCTCAAAAAGTTGAAAATAGAGCTGCCCTATGACCCAGCAATTGCACCACTGGGTATTTACCCTAAAGATACAAATGTAGTGATCTGAAGGGGCACGTGCACCTGAATGTTAATAGCAGCAACGTCCACAATAGCCAAACTATGGAAAGAACTTAGATGTCTATCAACAGATGAATGAATAAAGAAGATGTGGTATATGGGAGTTGTGGGGGGTAGGGAAGGAAAAAAATGAAACAAGATGGGATCAGGAGAGAGACAAGCCATAAGAGACTCTTAATCTCACAAAACAAACTGAGGGGTGCTGGGGTGGAGGGGTAGGGATAGGGTGGCTGGGTTATGGTCATTGGGGAGGGTATGTGCTATAGTGAATGCTGTGAAATATGTAAGCATGAAGATTCACAGACCTGTACCCTTGGGGCAAATAATACATTATATATTAATAAAAAATAAGAATAAAAATAAAAGTGGTAAAAAAAGAAGATGTGACATATATAAGAAGATGTGAAACACACACACACACACACACACACACACACACACACACACAATGGAATACTATGCAGCCTTCAAAAAACCGAAATCTTGCCATTTGTAACGACATGGATGGGACTAGAGGGTGTTATGCTAAGTGAAATAAGTCAATCAGTGAAAGACAATTATCATATGATCTCCCTGATAATGAGAAATTTGAGAGGCAAAGTGGAGGGTTTGGGGGGTAGGGAAGGAAAAAATGAAACAAGATGGGATTGGGAGGGAGACAAACCATAAGAGACTCAATCTCATGAAACAAACTGAGGGTTGCTGGAGGGTGGCGGGGAGGAATGGGGTGGCTGGGTTATGGACATTGGGGAGGGTATGTGCTATGGTGAGTGCTGTGAATTGTGTAAGACTGATTATTCATAGACCTGTACCCCTGAGGCAAATAATACATTAAATGTTTAAAAAAAAATACTTCCTTTGTTTAGGAAAATCAACTCTTACTTTGCCTGACCCTAGCACTTAGTTAACATCCCATTTCATATTTTCATGAGCTATTTATGTTGGATTGTAGCCACCGTGTATTAATTTATCTCTGCCTTCCTCCAAGCCAGTGAATTTGTTAGGATGTGTTCAAGCTACATTTAAAAAAAAAAAATCCAAATTCAGTGGTTTAACCAATATTTTCTCATTTGTCTAAAAGTTCACAAGTAGTGTGTGCACAGTTGGTGTGGTCACTTTAAACCATCAAAGGCCAGCCGCCTTCTAGCGCCTTGCTCTGCCATCTTAAACATGTGGCTTTCATCCTCCTGGTTTCACAAAGGAAGGAGAAAATGGCAAGATGTAAGAAGAAATAGGACCTTTTTCAGAAAAGGAAAAACTTGCCCAGAAATCCTCAGCAAGATTCTACTTGGTCAAAACTAGGTTACTCTTAACCGCAAAGTTAAGAGTAGAAAACACAGGTGTTGCCCGGACATGCCATCACGAACAAAACAAGGGTTTGAGAGCAGGGAGAAAGGAAAGAACCGGAGACTAGGTAAACGACAGGTTGTATGTACAACTGTCAGGCTGCAGCCTCATACCTGGTGACTCTGCCCTATGTGTTTGGCATGAGTTATAGACGATGCAGACTTTGAGACTGCTCTCCATTTTTCTAACACACACACACACACACAGAGCGAGAGAGAGAATAGCTCTGCATAATGTTTTTTCTGAAGACTGGAAAGATGATAGACTTTCCAGATGCTCCTGTATAAACAGTAATTAAAGTCCCTTGGATATTTTCTTCTTTGCAAAATGGCAAGCACGCTAGACCTTGAGGAGAAAACCTGGTTTCAGAACTGATCTTGCTACCAACCATACTCTTTCCCCCACCCAGGCCTCTGTTTTCCAACTGGTTTCACTGCCTAACCTCTTGCCACTGCTACAAGTCCATTCTCCACCCAACAGATACATATATCTCCACTGCTCAAATTCTTTCAGTGCCCTGGGTTGAAATCCAAAGTCCTGAGGATCTCTCCTTGTCTGTGCTTCCTACTTCATCTGGTACTTCTCTCCCCTTTGCTCATTCCACTCTGCCACACTGGCCTCCTTTGTTCACTCTTGGCCTTTGCATTGGCTGTTCTCTCTGGGATGCTCTGCCCCCAGGTCTTCAGTGACTAGCTCCTTCTTACTGTTCCAGTCTCAGTTCAGATATTACCTCCTACAATGACATCTAAACTACAATTTTCCACCCAAACCCTCTATACCAACCATTTATTACAGAGCCCTATCTTCCCTTTAGAGTACATATCATGGCCCTTAACTTGACAAATTTGTTTATTGTTTGCCTCCAACTGAGAATGTAAATTTCTTGTGAACAAGGACCTCCTCTATCTTATTCACCATGGATCATCCTGGCATAGTTTCTGTCAAGCACACATACAACAAATATTGTTGAGTGAATTAACGAAGCAGGAGAGTCTCAAACTTGAACTCGCAGTTCCCTTTCAACTCTAAAACCCTATGATTTCCATCACACAGGGTGACTATGTGCATGAAATGAGATCATGTAATGTGAGTGTTTAAGTCAGTAAGTGTTTAAGGCTATTTTAAATAGAGTGTGATTTAGGGCAATTTGTAAACTGTTAAATAAAATTTGGCTCTTTGAACATTGTTTAGAAAACAAAACTGGAGGGGTGCCTGAGTAGCTCAGTTGGTTAAGGGACAGCCTTCGGCTCGGGTCATGATCCCAGGGTCCTGGGATCAAGCCCCGCATCGGGCTCCCTGTTCAGTGGGGAGCCTGCTTCTCCCTCTCCCTCTGCTGCTCTGCCTGCTTGTGTCTCTTGCTCTCTCTATCAAATAAATAAATAAAATCTTAAAAAAAAAAAGAAAACTGGAAATGATAAATTAGATCCAAAGTAAATGAACTATTTTGAAATAAAATGCTTTCTAAAAAGGTGATATTCTAGAAAATAGTATCCACTGAGCAATTTTTCCCAAATCACCTCTGTAGAAAGTACTATTCTTCCCCTACCCTATAATATTTGAGGAAGTTCTACTTGCAAGTCATTTCTAAAGGGTAGCAATTTATTTTGTATTAGTGATTCTGTGAACTGCAGACCCCACTCGGTGAGATCATATATCTCTGTAATATCTGCCAGATATGAAATTGCATTGATGTGTGTTCAAGATCACAGAAGACATACCCATTTGAAAATTTTTCTTGGTTCAGTTGTGTTTCCAGATGGAGTACTGAACAAGAAATGGAACCTGAGAGTCCACCTAGATGCTCTTTAGTTGTGAGCCAGACTCAGCTAGCTCCAGTCAGTACTTATTTTTCATGCTAGAACAAGCATATATTCCCAACACAGATTTCAAGCAGTCACCGCACTTCACTTGGACGTTCATGACACCTTAATTTAGGGAACTTTGTTAGGAATGCCAGGCCTCATGTCATGTCACTCCTCTACATCTAGATAGTCTGTGGCTCCCTGATCCTGTATCTTCTGGCACTCAGGACCCCAAAACATGGCCCAGCCCAATTCCTAGGGTGTAACCTCTCTGCTTCTATATATAACCACTATATTCCAGCCACACTGAATTGAATTTTAAGACTATGTCTGATACTTTCTTACCTGTCTAGCTTTGCCATGTATTCCCCAACTTGAGATTCCCCTTCCACAACCTCATCATCCCTACTATTAAAAAAATTACCTCTTTCTTAAATCCTACTTATTTAGTAGGAAGCCATCTCTCCATCCTCTTTATATTTGATTATAGTAATTATAGTTTGCATTTATTGAGATCATGCACCACTGTTCTAAATGTTTTACATAGTTTATCCTATAGCCCTCAGATGACTCTATGAGAAAAGTACTGTTGTAATCCCACTTTCCAGGATCCAGGACCCAAAAGGAGTTACAAACCAATACACAGCCAGCATGTGCCAGAGTTGACTCAGCCTCTAGAGCCAGTGGTGTGTATGTGCTGTACCATACCAGCTAGAGAGAGCACATTGTTAATATCTTCTTCCAACCTTGCATTCAGCAATGCCATGTCTGTGGCTTAGCATAGGTTGTAGCGAGAGGATCTATGCCATGGGAATAGACAATGAGCTACAAACCAAGACAGGCTTCATTTTACTCCAGACCAGCGATTGGACATTTACCAGTACAGCACTGTCTAGAGCTCACCCTCTCAACCATTACATCAACCTGCCTCACCTATTTGTGTGTTTAAGCATTATTCCCATCAGATTGTGAGTTCCTCCAGGCAAGGGACAATGTCATACTCATTTATATCCCATGCTTTTTGGGCACCTTGCCTTCCTTCTCCATAGTAAGTATGCAATATACAGTTATTAGAATGATTCATAATTCATTGTCAAAGTAGCTTTTACTAATATTCTATTAGAAGATTAAAAAAAAGTAGCAGAAGCTGTTCTTCTAGCTAAACCAAAATAGTTCTCACTTTAAAAAATATTATGTATTTTACATATCTATGTATTCATTAGAAGGAACTGACTCATGATTATTGAGGCTGCGAAGTCCTATGATCTGCCTTCTGCAAGCTAGAGATCCACAAAGTCAGGGTTGGAGTTCCAGTCCAAGTCCAAGGGCCTGAGAACCCAGGAAAACCTACATCCAAAGTTCTAGTCCAAATCTAAAAGCCTGAGAATGGAAAACCTATCAGTAGTGTTTAAGTCCCAGACTGAAAGCAGAAGACTGATGTCCCAACTCAAACAGGAAGAGAGGGAAATTTCCCTTTTACCTTCTTATTCTATTCAGTCCTTCCATGGATTGGATGAGGGCTGGCCACTTTTGGGAGGTCAATCTGCTTTACTTGGTTTAAAGATTCAAATACTAATCTCTTTCCTAAACACCCTCACAATACACACACCCAGAAATAACATTTAACTGGATAACTGGGCATCCTGTGGCCCAGGCAGATTGACAAATAAAATTAAACATTATATTAACCAATAAATAGGAAGGATGCTGGGTAATGACTGGCCTTTTTCTGACTTCCTTGGGCCTCTGGGATCGACACTAAGCATCTCTCCTGACCCCAAGAACTGTCTCCTTCAGTAGTCCCCACTGCCAACCCCTGACCCACTCCCACCCCTTTAGCTCCCACCCTTTAAATAGTGACACTGCCCAGGTCATGTCTGAGTTTGCTGTGCCTGTAACAGGAGCAGATTAAACGACTGACTTCTCCCAGAAAGGATCCTGTCTGTAGCCCTCCCATGTCCCCCTCAGAGCCTACCCCATCCCACGTGCCCAAACTTGTTCGGCCGTCCCTACTGGGGACTCCCAACATGGTTCCTGACAGAGACAAGCCTTTCTGTTGGTTTTGTTTCTCTTGTTGAGCTCTCTTAAGCTCCTTGAGGGCAAATACTACAATTTTCATCTGTTTTTGTCCTGCTGCACCTAGCGCAGTGCCGGCCCCAAAGCAGGAACTGTCTGAGAATGAAAGAAACGGGGCCATATCAGGAGACAGTCAGTGTTCTGACAGCCTCTAGGGATACCTACAAGGAGCGAGGAATTCGTGGCCACGAGATAGCCCGCCTGGGACAGTAGGAAGGGCGTAATCCAGAGGGTCTTCACTGTATTTAAACAACACTCATAATATTTACTGGGTACCAGGGATGATTCTTTGCACTTTTAAGATAATGGCTCTTTTTTAATCTTGAGGGGACGAAGAGGTGAAACAATGTGCCTGCAGTCAAACAGCTGAGTTGCTCAGCCGAGCCGCGGGGCTGCAGAGTCCTGCGTGTGACCAGGACCTGATGTTGCTTTCGGGAACCAGGCCGTTATGAGGGAAGCAGGCAGTCAGGCCAGTGGGGCAGAATCAAGTCTGGGGAACAAGTTCAGGACCAGGAGCCAGGGAGGCAGAGCACTAGGGAAGCTGGGGAGACAGAGCTGTGACTGAGGCAAAGATGCCAGACTGTTCTCACCAAACACATCTGATGCTAATCTCACTCTCTCTGGAGAGTAGAGAGGCAACTGATCTACCTTGGCCCCTGGTTTGGTGGCAAGGGGTAGGCTCTGGGGGCAGATAGCCCTCGCTCTGGATCCCAATTCTGCTGCTGAACAGCTGTTGGCCTTGGATGAGTTACGTTGCTTCCCTGAGCCTCAGTTTCTACCTTGAGGGATTGTTATAAAGACTAAATGAGATAATGCATTGTAGAAAGCCATCAACTTGGTAAGGACTTACTAAATGTTGGTTAATATTATTATCACTATTGTTATTCATCTCAAATCCCCTTCTTTGTGTGAGTTGATGCAGCAAACTTAAAATTTGTAAATGACTCCTCCATTATGTCTGGTCCTGGTGTTGCACCAAGAACATCTTCGTTATAAGGAATTTATTCATTTTCCATTTTTTGCTGAGTGCTTACTGTGTATACGCACCAAGAACTATCTTAGATACTTAAGAGACAAAGATGAATAAAGCACTTTGTGCATTAGAGTAAATACAAATAATAATAATAAAAAGACTTGGAGGTCATTGTAATAAATGGTATCTCTGTGATATAAATAAGAATAATGGAGAATAGAGTGCCAGCTGTTTGGAAGGGACCTAGAATCTTCATATTTGAGCTGAGTCTCAAGGGGTGAGCAAGGCCTTATAGATGACAGAAGAAGGGGGTTGCTGGCATTCCCAAGGAAGGAGCAGAAGGAGCTAAAGCATATGGGTGAAAGGAACAAATTATTTGGCTTGGTTGTCTACAGAGTTGTGGCAGGAAATGAGTTTGAAAAAGGAGGCAGGCATCAGATCCTGGGATCTCACGTAGAGAGATTTTATGTAGAGGAAATGATGGGATTTAATTTGTATTTTAGAATGATTATTCCGGTAATAGTTTTAAAAATTGATTAATAGTGTCATCCCAACTTCAGGAAAAACTTTAGTTATTTGCATATGCCAATCACAACTTTTTGCCTTAACATAGAGTATCTCCTATACTCTAAATTCCTTAATATTTTTTTAAATTAGCTGCCTCTTTTTCCCTCAAAATTATTTTAAAATAAGGTTTAAATCACAAGTATATGTGGAAAGTCAGTGTCATTTACCTTAAAAGTGAACACAACGGAAGCAATATTAACAAAACAGTATTATGAAATTCAATCTACACAATTTTCAAAAACATTGAGTCTGAAGACAATTCTAATTTTGACTTTTAATGCTTTCAAAGTAGTCTTTAAAAATGCCCCCTCAGAAAAGTTGTGGTGGGCAAAGTAGAGGCAAGGGAAATGAACAGGCTGCAAGTATGAAGTGGGGAAAAACAGAAATAAAGGAGGCAGAGGTAAAAGGACAGTCCCAGGCATGGGGGCTAGGGGATAGGAGATTTCCATGTGGACCATATTTTTACACCTCTGAACCTTTGTTTGTGCTGAAATATCCACCCCAACCCTCCAATGTCCTCCTTCTCTCACCCAAATTACTGTTCTCTTCCACTTGTTTCCACCAAATTGCTTTTATAGTTGGTATATCTCTGTAGTCCTTGACAGTGACATTGTGCGTTGCAAATCTTTGTATTTTTAAGGACTTGGCAGTTGCCTACAGTGAGTGTGCAATAAATGCTAAGTTGGAACAAGAAAATGACAAGAACAAAGACTGGTTGAGCAAGTATCAGGTGGATGTTAAGGATACACTAACACCAACATAAGACTTTCTCCTTGATCCAATTAGATAAACTGGAGAAAGAACAGAAAAAGCAATGAACTTTCTGATCACGTGATCCATGTTACGAGCCCAAATTGCCTGGAAGCATCTTACACTTTGGGAACCATGGATTAGAGCAAAGTATTTAAAACTTTTTTGATCAAGACCTATAGGAGAAATACATTTTCTATATGGAACCAATGAGAATAGGACCACGCACACTTGCGCCCACGAGCACACAACTAAAGAAAAGAGCCAGGCAGTAAGTTGCCCTTACTCTGGGCAGTGTGCTGCACTAGGCTTTATACCATTCTGTTGTCATTCCTTTCTTTTCTTTTTTTAAATGACGATGGGAGAATGCTCAATTGATGTCACCACCCACTAACTGCTTGTGAAAAATCTCATAGTTTGAAAATCTCTGAATTAAGAAAACATGGACAGGGTCTACCCAAGAAATGTTGGGTCTTCCTGGATGCTAGTGGCAACAGAAATGTAATAGAGTAAAATTGACAGTGTGGTTATACTCTCCTTTAAATGTTGTAACATTTTCACATAGGGAGGTGGAATTTATAAATCCATTTATTGTGAGCTAGTTTAATGTGACTCACGTTCCACAGCAATTGGTCAACTTTGGGTGACTTTTGAAGGGAAAGTAGAATTTCAGGGAAAACTGGCTGGTGGCACCAACCTTGCAAAGCAACATATTCAATAAGCATCAAATCTGATCACTTCGGGTTTTTCTTTCTCTTTTTTTCTTTTTCTTTCTTTCTTTTTTTTTTTAATGTTGGAAAGCATTCTATTTGCAAATTCCATTCACATCACGCTCTTCAAGAAATCTTCAACCATGGGTGCTCTTGGGTCTTTAAATCTGTATGGCAATTGTTATCTTGGATGATAGCTTGCTTTGTAACCCTCTGGTAGCCAAATGAGTGTGACAGTGATGAAATTAAAAGTGTAATTACATTGTGCTCATATTGTGTGTTCAAGTGAGACTTAATGACTGGGTTCCCTTGAGCAAATTGCAAAATATGAAAACGTTTCAAGTTTTAAAACAGGGAAAAATACATTTTCTTGAATGGCTCTGGAAAGGCCGCCTCTATTCACAAGTGTGGCTATAAAATAAACAATCTTCATCTTAATTTACGTTTGCTACCACACCAAGATGCTTAGGTGTTAAGAAAGGACTGTACAGCGACGCATTTGCCAGACAAAAAGCTTTCCCTGTTATTAATGACTGTTGGTGCCCCAGTGTAATCAAAGGGCACAACTGGGGTGATATACAGCGGTGACAAACCTCAGGATCTTTCCTTCTTGATGCTAACCTAACGCTAGCAGCCGAGGACATCCAGTGCTGTATATCTACAAGATAAATAGCACGAGATATGAATATACGTTTTGCTTACAGTCTTGAAAAGTACGGTTATATCCCCTCCACAATCATTCTAAATATGATGCATTTTTCACCATTTTCGGTACAATCCTGTTGCTTGTAAATGGCAGTAGTTTTCCGGTGGAGATTTAAAACCGTCCAACTGTACTGGTCACTGCAGTCTGATTTGAAAACCGGTGCCTATGCTGCTGGTGGTGTCAGCAGAGCCGGTTTCCGGAGATTCATTGCCCTTTTTACGTTGACAGGCAGCATCAAAAGAAGGAATCATTTCAAGAATATACCAGAAATCATTTTTATTTTTACTCCTCGATCATGCCAAGATGATCTAAAGGGAAAACTGAGAGTCGCTCATGATACGGATTTGACATGAAGGAATCTTTAAGAAGAATTCACTAGTGTTTTTATTTCCAGCTATTAAGCCATTTTTCCCTCTCTCTCCTGCTTCGGACCTGGAACCAGTAAGCGCCATATTTTGCCTTGTTAAGAGTTCAAGAAATGCATTTAATTGGGAGTTATGGCCAAGGTAAAATACAGCATGAAAAGAGGTTAGCTTTCTACACTTATTCAGGTGTGAATTCCTGTGGAAAAATTCTATAATCACTGATCAGGTTTCCATGAAAAATAAAGTGAACCAAACCACTGAATGGACAAAGCAAGGTCTTTTCCCAGATCAATAGCAAAGACACGTCCATGCACACACAGAGGAAGTCAGTGCAGCTCCATGACCTTTTCATGAACTTTCTGGGAGACGGAAAGATCATTCAAAGGGCAGAGGTCAGCGTTCATGCTGGTCACAAACAAAAATCAGATTTAACCTCGTAATGAAAGATTCAAGGCTCTCACCTACTGATGCAAATTAAATACTATTATTGTACATTTTCTTACATTATTGCAGAAGAAACTGCTTTTGTACTTGAAGCATATATTAAAATTTCCTTACCAATTCATATTATTTTGCTATTATTATCAAGCATCACCATATTAAAGTGGAGGTTTAAAAACGGGAAGACCTCAGTCAGGATGGGAATCTTTAGCTCATCAAGAAGAACGGATTCTCAGGAGGCCCTCTCTGGATGCCCCTGCACCAGCCCCAGGACAGAGAGCAAAGAGGGAAGAGCAGGATTCCAGAAACACAACATAATACGAAGCTAAGAAGAGAGCCTCAGTTAGAAATAAATCTCATAGGTCACAGGGGAAGACACACCACACAAAGAATGAGACCAGTTCTCAGTTTTTGCTCCAGAGATGTTCAGTGCAGAAGATACAGCAGTGGGAATAACTAGGAACCTAGAGCATTTTACAAAAAAGCCATGTTTCTAGTAGCCCAGAGTCAAATAAGCATCATTGTGAAAGCCCAAAACTACCTGGGTTCCTGGGCAGAAGGTATCCATACAGAAGTGCCAACTGGTAACCTTTCTTGCCAGTGTTCTTCAACAAAGAGGAATCTGAATAGACCAAGGTCTTTTAGAATCAGTTAGTGATAAGGCCCTTTGGGGAACTTTGAGAAATCAAGCAAGTATCAGAACATAGGAATTCTACTCTTCAGAAAAATTCAATATCTTAGCTATTAATTAAGAAGGAAAGGCATTTTCAGAGAAACTGAGGCAACCACTACAAGCCACAAATGGCTTTGCACCCTTCTATGAATAGTACATGATAGTTCAAGGTCAGAAAGTTCTGAAGCCTTTAATAAATGCACCTGTAACATATAGAGAAATCTAGGCACTCGTTATTCCTGCCTTTCCATGTTCTAATTTTCTGGGGCACAGCATTTAATTTTCTTAATCAATTGACATATGACATAAGCAAATTCCAATACATCTTAAATCCATTTCTACCAGTAGTTGGTCTGTGAAACTTTAAATCTCAAAGTTCTGTATTGCGTTGGAAATTAGCTCTTAGGGAAAAAAGTCAATCTACGTGGGCATATGGGAAGTGGGATGGGCCTGAGAGGGTGGATGCCTACTACAGCCTGTAGAACTTGACATTTAGGAAAACAAATACAAAAACAAAAAACATTGGCAGAGCATTCCAGCTTACCCTTTTTGTTTTCCAGAAAAGAGACCAATGCTTGGTGGTAGAGTACGTGTGATGGGATAGGGGTAGAGGGCAGAGGGAGGAGGGGTGGAGGGACGGAGGGCAGGCACTGACCAATCAGAACAGAGGAAAGCCCAGACCATAAGAATGAACTGGGGTCTAGTGCTGGGGCAGGATCCGAAAACTCCTCTGCAAGTACCAGTTAAACTCTTTAGATGCTGAACTGTGGGAAGGTGGAAGATATACTGGGGAGGGCCAGTTAGCTCAGCTAATAGATAACATACAGTATCAGACATAGAGTATCCTCTTGGGCCTGGGAGAAAGATGATGTTTAGTTAAATACCCATCTGCCCAGGCTAGAATCCTGACTCTACCACCTACAATATGAATATTCTTAGACAAACTAATTAACTTCTGTATGCCTTGGTTTATTCACCCATATAATGGGCATAATAATAGTAACCTCATGGGACCATATAATCATATATAATACTGCACTAGATGCTTTAAGTGCACTCTTCTTCTGCCTTCCATGACCCTCTGAGGTAGAGGGTTTTTATTATTCACATTTTACAGATGAAGGAATGGAGTCTCTGGTAGGGTGACAAACTTGCCACCATCTCACATTTGGTAAGAGAGAGAGGGGACTCAGTCCAGGAAGTCTGGCATGGAGCCCTATGTCAACCTCACAGTCTGACTCCAGACACTAGTCTACATTGGTCTTAATGGTACTGCTTAAATGGCCTCCCACTGAGAGCCATAGTATTTATTTAAAATAAATAAGCTGCTTATAAAAGGATTTAATGTAATGGATTTCTGCCTAACTTTTTCCAGAGAGGCTGACTTGTCCAAGTTCACACAACAAATTAGTGACAAAACTGCATTAAAGGTTCATCTTCTGGCCCTTAGTGCATGTGTTTTCCACTGCACACACAGCCATGAGTACAGCTTTCAAAATAGATCGGAAGAACGCTCTATGAAGCATGGCACAGTGGATAAAAATGTGGACTCTTGAGGTAGACTGCCTGAGTTAGAATCCTGATGCTACTGATGTGTCCTGGGACCTTAAAAAAGTTCAGTGACCACTCTGTGCCTTACTTTGCTCGTCTGAAAAATGAGGACTAAGGGAGGAATGCATGTAGGACAGTTAGAACAATGCCAGGGACACTAAAACCACTCGATAAATGCTAGCTATTATTATTTTTCTTTCAAGCATATAGCCCCTATGCAATCAGATCAACGACTGAATTTCAGAAGTTTTGCCTTGTACTTTCCAGAACTATGCTGGGTCAAGAGAATGACAGTGGGTACATGGTGGACTAAATTAGAAGGACGGAGAGTTATTTCAAGTCTTCTGAAGAGGAATGGTTAAGCCTTAGTTCTGAAATCAGATAATACTTCAAAGAAACTTGGTAACATTATAGAGAAGGAGGTCTGAGAAAGTATTATAGTTGAAAAAGGAAAAAATTAAAGGGGAACGCTTGAAAGCATATCATACTCCTGTGACAGTAAGTTTTATTCAGGGAAGGTTTGGGCTTGCAAGAATCATGATATTATTCAAATCAGAAACAGAGAGCAAACTCAGCTAAATATAATTTGTGTGAAACATTTTAAGTGTCAGTTTTTTCAAGGAAATAAAATACGGAACATAATATAAATGTGTATTAGAATGAATGGAGAATTACAATTAACCTGAAATAAATATTAAGTCCAATCCTGGGGGGAGAGGGCATAAAGATTTTAAAAATCTATTTCCCTTTCATCGACTTCCATAAAATTTTTTAATTCTTCACGGAGCACAGTGAGTACGTTTCTGCTTCTTCTCCCTTTTAATGTGTTCAACTTGGTTTTAAGCACGCATCAGAAAGCAGCTTACAATGAAAGCCTTTTGTCGTCTGTAGACAGAAACGTCAGAAGCTGAACCCCGGCCGATACAAGGTATAAAAGAATTCCCCTTGATGCCATCTGTCCTTCAAGGTCAAGCCCTGCACAGCTGCATGCTCAGGATGGTCTAGGATCACCTGGGCAACCTCTGGGTGATGCTCATATTTGAGATGTGACCTAACATGGGGAAGAAAGGGAAGAAATAGCAACATGATATTTAACAGATTCTGGTCTGAGTGATCACACATTTGGCTTCCTGCAAGGCATAAATCCATTATCTTCAAAACTGGCCTACTTGCATTGCTGGCATTCCTCCTAAACAGCTGCAAATGATAAGCCATACTCTACATAATTTTCTTTAAAGCACCTTGGAAATATGATTAACCATATACATATATATGATAGACCCTTATTTTCCCTGTTCCACCAATTAAAAGATAGAGAGATTTCAGTGACCTCTTCCATTTTTTTATTGACTCTATGAATGAGTCCTTCAAAGCTGCCTCGTTCTACAGAGATTCATGTCCCAACAATGAGACCATATCTTAAAAAGTAATTTTTAAAAATTACAGAAGTAGATCACACATTATAATCTGCTATTCTATTTTTCCTCATTTAGAGAATTTTCCCCCCATAATATTCTATTGAAGAAAGTGGTTTTAACCAAGAGCTTCTAGAAAAAGAAAAGTGTTGGCTCTGGTTTCTTGCAGTGCTTGAATAAGGTCAGCAAATATTAAGACCTAGGGGCCTTAGGTAAAATTGCTTTCAAAGCCCTTTGATTAAAAAAAAAAAAAAGTAAAAGAAAAGTTTTTAAACCAAATGGAGCTCTCCTTTTCCAATCTATTAAATAACCCTAGAATCATAATCATGTAATTTGGAGAGGTCTGTGGTAATGTCCCAAAGCCAATTTATGAATGGCTGGCAGAGTTAATCGTGTGTATCTTCCCCCCGCCCCCCTCAAATTCCGTAGCTTCAAATTAGGCAGGGTGGAAGTATTTGCACTTGGGACATTGGCAAATGCTTCTTCCTCCTACCATCCCAGGAGCTGGTTGCTAAATATTTACCAAGCACCATCGATTTAACAGGACCATGGATTCAGCCCTGGACCCTAAAGCTGGAGAAGGTTATTTCTGGGGACACCAGTCTTTGAGATACATTAGGTACTCGAATAGTATCTAGTATGCTCATGCCTTAAAGAGATATGAAGGGATGATGTGATACTGGGGACAAAAAATGCAAAAAGATTATGCTTAATCAAATTTTTTCTCAAAACTACCTTTAACGAAATAGAAAAACTACTATTAGGGAGGATAAACTGAACCTCGCATGGCAATGACTGACAACTAGGATTTTGTAGAAGTGTGGAAAAGTCTTCTGAAAACAGCCTTTTTTAATCAAGAAAATCTCTCTCTATGTGTGTTTGTTCCTTTTTTCCCTAAAGAAAAAACTTACCTCATACATTAAAAAAACAACGACAAGAATCTCTCCATATGTTTTACATTAATGAAGCAACTTCCTCTCTGGAAAATGACTGTCAAATAAAGTGGATTTAACTTTGACTCATCATTAGCTCTGCTCCCTTCCCTGTTTTGGCATTCTTGACTCTCACTCAGTACCACCCGTCCTTCCAGGAGGGTCTGGTAGTAAAATCATGGAGGGAGTTTAGCTTTTATTGATTCTAAAAGAACAATATAACAAGATACTGGCAATAATAAACAGATACAAAGTTGTTTCAGCTTGGAAACAATTGCAGCCATATAACCCTTGGTGGCCTCTTTTATATGAACCGTTATTTTTCTCTTCACAATGACTAACACGGGAACTATCATCCATCCAGTCTAGCAGGTTCTACTTGCTCAGGAAACGGTTAAACTACTGCAGGTCGGCCCTCCGACCTCATGGAAATGCTTTGATTTGTCTCCCACACAAAACCAATTTGAGTCATTTATTTGACTAACTCCCAGCAGAATCAAGGCACTGCACAAAGTCTCCTTTTAAGAAAAATTTACCCTCACACATATGTGAGTTTGCCAAGAAAGTTTCCTCTGGAAAAGACACAGATTTCATGTGCTTTCATGAAGTGTCTATAGAGCTTTTACTTAATATTAAGGAATTGCACAATTCGCCTTTTTTTTTTTTTTTAAAGCAACCTCACAATTCCAATCTAGTTTAATTTGATGCTGTTTCTGACATGGGAAATAAAAGTTTGACTTTGGAAATGCTCTGGGGTAAACCATTCAAATGTGATATTACGCCAAGGGCTCCTAGCCACAGAATAGGAGGATGTGGGTCCCTGACTCTTGAGTCTTGTGGTTAACCAGTGTCCTCTGGATATGTGATTTTGTGAGCATGTTTGTGTAAGTGATTCTCGTCTGAATATTGCAAATGTTTCTATATCCCATCTTCCGAAACATTCTCCAAGGGAAAGAAAATCAAACAGTTAAAAATATACTTCTCAAATAACAACTCCTATTCCAAAATGGGTGATTCATAATTGAGTCAGCTTCTCCCTGCTCGAAGGTCACCATAGGAGCAGCCAGGAGGGAGGGTGACATTCTCCTGTGACATCACAGCCCCTCCAGGGTCATCCTGCAGCTAAGCAGCCACTGGCTTCATACCACATATATCTGAGTGAGCAAGATTTTGCGTGATGGTTGTAGAAAAGAGACAGAAAAGAGAAAGAGGACCAAGAAAGTCCTTTGACAGAAAATAAAATCTCTCTTTTGTATTCCAATTTCAAAGGGAACTAAGTTCTGCACACGCTACTTTCAAACTGTAGAGCTTAAGAACACCAGCCTGCATCAAGTCGTTAACCTTTTAGGACCTACTCAAAGCAGTGTAGTGTGACTTTATTAATGAATGCTTTAATGTGGTCTATAAAAGCTAACAAACACAGACACTTGCTATGATTCATCAAATTTAATATTCCATCAAACCTTTCCGTTTAAAAACCAATGATCTTTTTTTAAAATACCAAAACCTCAAAATGGAAGTCCTGGGCTCCAATTAAACTTAATGCATCAAAAAATAAAAACTGTAAGAATTTAATAGTGGCCAACATTTTGAATAGACAATAAAAGCACTAAATGCTGTGCAAAATTAATTGATAACTCCAGAAAATATTTTATTAAAACCATAGACAACCAAGAGACGTAGCCCTTGAAAAGAGACTTGCTGTTTAAGGCACACATTGTCTGCCGTGTGGCAAGGCAAAAGACCTTATTGTAAAACAGCTGGGCTCCTTGCTTCAGGCAAAGGCAAATCTTACAGCCAAAAAAAGCTGAATTAGAAACTTCTAGAATATTTGCACTACTGTACTCAATGACTTTTATATTTTGGAAACACATACTTATGTGCCTGGCTTTCTCTGTAAGATCCTTTCTTGTGTAATTTTGATATATACAGTTTCTCACTGATATTTTATAAACTGTGCTACCAAAGAACAGCTCACCTTGCTTGCATTCAGTGTCCATCTACAACAATTCTTGGACAAAGTTTTCAAAATGTCAGTTTGCTTTAAAGATACTTTCTTCATGTTTTTCTTTTTCAATATTTGCGTGCTGTGGCATTTATCAGACAAAAAGTTAAGAGGACAATTTTGGTGGTCATATCTGGTTCCACTTGATTTTGTGTTCAAAATCTAGGTCATGGCCAATGCCTGATACATGCCAAAAATCATTACAGTTCAGGGAACCACTGTCCCAGGTCCTGAGAATCCTCGGTGGACAAAGAAAGGGACCAATAAATTATGTCACCAGGACAATCTGCCATGTCATCAAAGAAAAATCCAAGTGGATTATTATCTTTTTCTCTTCAAATCATCCTGTAGATGTCTTAAGTGCTTTGCAAACTTTATTCCTCTTTATCTGGTTGTCAGATAGGTTATCTCTCATTTTACTAATGAAGGATCAGACACAGTGAAGTTAACTGATGAGCTGAGGCTTCCAATAAAACTAAATCAAGAGGCTACTGACATCAGGATCTTTCCATCATTAAGAATGCCATTTCTTACCTCCTAGAACAGGGAATGCCAAGTTATGTGAATTTTACCCAGTTCAGTTAATTTCTCTCAAGCACACTGCACACAGTGCAAAGTTCTCAAGCACACTCCAAAACAGAAAAAAAAAAAAATGTTCAGCTTCTTTAGCTTTTTTAAAAATGCAAACATAGAATCTAGAAGATAATTTAAATGACATGGGAAGCAAAAAGCTCCTATGTTTCTGCTATGAAATGTGAATAATTCACTCACATTATCTGAGCTTTGTGTGACAAACTGACTCATGAATCATAGGGTAACCATAAAAAAAATAGTGTCCATGTGACAAAAAGTAGGTCAATTTTTAAATTTCAGCTATATGTCAATCCATCTTAGAAATAAACGAGAAGGATACATTTTTAGTGAGAATTAGACTCATGTACAGGGAAAGAATTCGGTATGATTCAAAATCACAGAACTTATGCTTAGCCAGGACTTTCAAAGACAGAGTTTCAATCATTCATCTTAGAAATGAGGATGCTAAGTTCTGAGAGGATAGACAACTTAACTTCTACAACCATAATTAGGGCCACTGTTGACATGATCAAGTTCATCTAATCATTTCAACCATAAATTGGGCCTCAGTGAAGAGAAAGAGTTTTACTTGCTATGTTCCGAGCTCCCTTCCAACTATAAAGTCCAAAGAGTTACTAGCTTTTATCAGGGAATATCCAGGTCCCCTGTTTCCCACTTGATGTTCTATTCATCCTTGTTTCATTTTTTCAACATGGGGAGACGGATGTAGAATAATGTGTAAGGTACATCACAAGCCACATTATTGTGAACTCTTAGGTTTGCTGGTGGGGCTTGTTGGTGGAAGGGTCAAGGTCATCCTAGAAATCTGTATCATGGCTTTGATATCCTTTATAGGACACAAGAGGGCCGAGGGCTGGTCCAAGGGAGCAGCCACTGGATGGCGCTGTAGAGCCTGGGTGACAGAGTGAGGTGAGAGCCTGGTTGACTGTGTGAAGGCCTTGGCTGAGGGGCAAATTTTCACACTCAGTTTCCCACTTGTCCTGTATGAGCCCTTACTACTCTGGCTCCATCCACACTTGTAGGACTTAGTTCCCACAGCTGCAGCCAGGAATATGACTTTTGGCTATAGCTGGACAGGTGGGTCAGCCACTCTTGGCTAGGAACATGGTGGTGGAGGGGGATGAGGGTTGTAGAGGACTCTGCTTCAGGGGCTGACTGAGCATGTTCTCAGGGCACTGGGTGCTCTCTCTCACAGAACTGCTATAACATGCTGCATTAGGAATTAGCAACCCAAAGGCCTAGAGTTCCCTTCATCTCCCCCTCATTTAATACAGCACTGTGCTGAGTCCTACAGTTCTACAGTGAGCAAAAACCCAACAAGGTCATTATAGTCTGGTCACATGTCTTTACTGGTCAAAGTTGCCTCATATAATAAACTCATTCAGAGTGGATTTCAGCACAGCATCAGTCTCTTTTAAGAGTGTTTTGTCTTGAGCTCATCACTGTCCAGTTCCCTTTGACCTCTATGTTCCAGAAACAGTGAATTAGTAACTGTTCTCCAAGATCTCTCTGATCTATACATCTTTGCACTTACTTTTCTTTCTCACGAGAATTGTCTTCCCACTACTTCCTTCCTTGTTAATTCCTTTGACTCTCTCCTTTGACAGCCAGGAATCTTTCTCTTTTCCTCCAACCCCATCCCATATGGAGCGAGGTCCCCTCAGGTGTGTTCCCATGACACCTTATACCTCTCCTATTGGAACTTTAAACTGCTTTTTTGCTTGGCTGTCACCTCCACCGGGCTGCTGTGGAGCAGTCAAATGGGCTACTCCATGAAGGTAAAGTCCTTGCTTAGTGCCTATTATTTTATATACCAGCTCTAGCACAGGCTCAGGCCACAAGGTCCAAACGTAAACTGCATTTCAATTTAATTCATTTCCTTTGTAGTTCATCTACTTTTTGGAATGATTTTAAAAACATTACTCTGAGAAGACATCTGTAGGTTTCATCTGGCTTCCGAAGGAGTCTGTAGCATAAAAAATTTTAAGAGCATCTGCTAAAGGCTCAATAAGTATATGATGAATGGTTAGTTAGAAATATAAATGGATGAAAGAAACTAAATTAAATGAAAGAGAATTCCTTATGATCCACCAAGGAAAGAAGGCGTGATTCTAGGTCTGAGAGTTGTGAGAACCTGCTGCCCATGAACATGATTTTATTTCACAAGATAGAGGCATGAAACTGCAGAAAAGTTCCAAGTTTCGTGAATACCCAATGTCTCTGGCCTGTGAAAAACTCTTGGTTGCCTATGTTACCACCAGTCCCTTCCCCTTTCTTCCATGCTAGCAGGGCTTACCTCCTATAATAGTGCTAAACCAGCCCAATATTCCTTTGTGTTTAGTCATGGCTATGGCCCAGTTCTGGGTAATAAGATGTAAGGGGAAGGGGCGCCTGGGTGGCTCAGTGGGTTAAAGCCTCTGCCTTTGGCTCAGGTCATGATCTCAGGGTCCTGGGATCGAGCCCCACATCGGGCTCTCTGCTCAGCAGGGAGCCTGCTTCCTCCTCTCTCTCTGCCTGCCTCTCCACCTACTTGTGATCTCTCTCTCTGTCAAATAGATTTTAAAAAATCTTAAAAAAAAAAAAAAGATGTAAGGGGAAATCTGCTAGGAGTTTCTGGGAAATAGGTCCTTCTTTGACCAACACTGATCTCGGAGAGAAGCTTTCTACCACCCTGCCTCTGAGCACAGCTTTGCAAAGGTGTGCAGTCTAGAAATATGGTGGCCATGTTATGTCCAAGATACAATAAATTTGAGGATGAAAAGAAAACATGCTAAGGATGGCAGATAGAAGTGAAGGAGGAACCTGGGTCCTCAGTAATATGATTATCATTAAGTCTTTCATGGCATCACCCTATTCCAAACATCTTTATATATAAGATCATTATATATCATTATTATTCAGCCCATTCTTTGGTGGGTATCCTATGACTCAATGCCTTCCCATTTCAAACAGCAACACAAGCCACTGACAAATTTGGCTGCCATGAAGATTAGGTCTGTGGTCCTAACCTAGCTAAGGACACCACTCCTTATTTTCAGTCATCAGTTAATATTTCCTTCTGCAAAGTTCAGATTCATTCAGTAATTATTTTAACCCTCAAATATATGAGACAGAAAAAATGAGCGTTAGCTCTGTAGTAGGGAAATGACTTCATGATCCTATAATCACCATCACCAGCAGACCTTGTTGAAACATTGCTATATATCTAACTCTCCCATCCCCTGACCTAAGAAGCCAGGCGTGGACTGAAAGTAGCATAGAGAAAAGGTTAAGTTCTGCTCTGAAATTGGAGGTTGCCATGATTCACACCAGTCCCAGGTATCACTTCACCCAATTCCAGCCCATGCCCTAGTGTACCTCATTCTGTTTCTATCAGGGCATTGACATATCTTTCTAATGGACTGTATGTTCTTTTGAAGTAAGGGACAGTATACAGGGGTTATCATATACTCCATCAGTATCCAAGCAGGGAGTCAATAAATGTTTATTTGATAATGCTTTAGAAAAGGTTTAGGACTACAGGCAATCCTCGGATATACTGAGGGTTCAGTTCTAGGCCACCACAATAAAGTGAATACTGCAATTAAGTGAGTCCAATGAATTTTTTCATTTTCCAGTGCACATAGAAGTTGTGCTTACACTCTGCTGTAGTCTATCAAGTGAGCCGTAGCATTATAACTAAAGAGAACTCACAATGTACATACCATAATTTAAGAATATTACTAAAAAGCGCTATCATCTGAGTTTTCAGCAACTTGAAATCTTTTTGGTGGTGGAGAGTCTTGCCTGGATGTTGATGGCTGCTCACTGATCAGGGAGCTGGTTGCTAAAGGTGGGGATGGCTGCAGTAATTTCTCAAAATAAGACAACAGTGAAGTTTACCACATCAACTGACTCTTCATGTCACTTGAACACTTAGAAGCCATTGCAGGATTGGCCTAATTTCATATTGTTGTGTCTCAGAAAATGGCGAGGCCCAAGGAGAGGAAAAGAGACGGGGGAATGGCTGATCATTGGAGCAGTCAGAATGCACACAACATTTATTTCCTAAGTACACTGTCTTATACTGATCACAGATCACCACAACAGATACAATAATAGTGACAGAGTTTGAAATCTTGTGGGAATTACCAAAATGTGACACAGAGACATTATGTGAGCAAATGCTGTTAGAAAAATGGTGCCCACAGACTTGCTTGAAACCTTCAATTTGTTAAAAACATGCAATATCTGGGAAGCACAATAAGAACAAAGTGCAGTGAGGTATGCCTGTATTCATGAGAGTTGAGAGTAGGTAACACAGTCCCTGCAGACAAAGCACGTGTATAAAAAGATACTTATGATTCCAAGTAGCGTGCACTCCAACAGCTACATGAAGGAGAAAGTCAAGGTCCCCTGGGGCTGAGATGGGAGAGGAAGGCTCCATAGAAGAGCTGGACCTCAAACTAGTGCCTAGAATGGATAAGACTTAGGAAGAGGGATGGAAGGACACACCAGGTGGGACGCACAGGGGGAGCAATGACAGAGGCAGAAGGACTGTCCCAGGAGAGTGAAGGATCGATGTAGAGAAGGTAGGGGATAAAAGGAGAGAGGGAGTCTGATGTTACAGGTTAGAGGGCCTTTACTGTAAGCTTAGGCCTTTAGACTTCATATAGCACAGGGAGCCATTTAAGTTGTAGGAGAGAGTTACAAGTATGTATTTTGCAAATGCCATTTACAATACACCCTGCTGTAAGATCTGAGTCACTTGGGGCGCCTGGGTGGCTCAGGGGGCTGGACCTCTGCCTTCAGCTTGGGTCATGGTCCCAGGGTCCTGGGATCGAGTCCCACATTGGGCTCTCTGCTCAGCAGGGAGCCTGCTTTCCCCACCTTCTGTCTGTCTCTCTGCCTACTTGTGATCTCTCTCTCTGTCAAATAAATAAATAAAGTCTTAAAAAAAAAAAAAGTCTGAGTCACTTGTTGATGACAATTCCAGAGGCTCTACTGTCAGTCAGGAGATTATCAGATGGCAGAATTATCTAGACCAAGGTTGCCATCATCTTGGGGAACAGGTTGTAGGACAGACTCATAAGCCTTCCTATCTATGAACTGTTGCTTCCTGCTAACCCTCATACTTGATTTGAAGGAAGGTATTGCCATCACATTCCCAGAGGCAAATTAAAATTATAGTCTTTTATTCTTCATATTTGACCTCAAGGGCAGAGACCTATAATAATCCTACACCTCAGTTTATAGCACATTGTCACATTATTCCCATAAGACCCTCCTCTTGTTTCCTTATTTTCTCCTCCTCACCCCAGAATCCTCATCACCATTCCTCTCGCCTCCACACAGGCATTCTGATGTTGTCAGTATGTGTATCTTTATATATCCCGCATTGTTTTGTATTTAACAAATTTGAATTTGTTTTTTTAAATTTGGGCAGATGGCATTATACTTTAAATCTCATTTTTCTTACTTTCCTCTAATAATTTTGCTTTTAAAATTCATCCATATTGTATATTAAAATATTGCATATCAAAATATTGATGATATTGCCTCTAGTTGTTGCACAGTTTTCCATAGAATACAACCACCCCACTTACTTATTTATTGTCCTATGAAGGGCACCCATGAGAATTCCAACTTCCAATTAACCTCAAATAGCACTAAAAAGACATCCTTGTGCATGATCCCTTTGCAATAATATCTCTGGGATGTGTTCAGAGGTGGACTTGCAGACGTAGGATGACTATATAATTTATTGTCTTCCCTAAATGGAACATTTTGGGAAGTGAAGGGGGCACTATTAGTAAATTATGGCTAAACCTCAGGTTTTTCCCTGCCTTCCTGGCTAACTTGTCATCTTCACTTTAATTTCACTAAGATTGTCAGATTGTTTTCCAAAATGATCATACTCTTTACTGTTCTTCCAACAGTCAAAGATTTCCCATCACCCCCATGTCCTTGTAAACACCTGGCATTATCCAGCTTTCCAGTTGTGACATTCTAATGTGTCTGAAGGGGTCTATGTTGTTCCGATTACCAGTGACTTTGAGTGACCCTTCTGATACCAATT
Source organism: Martes martes (assembly GCF_963455335.1). Classification (NCBI taxonomy): domain Eukaryota; kingdom Metazoa; phylum Chordata; class Mammalia; order Carnivora; family Mustelidae; genus Martes; species Martes martes. The sequence continues at coordinate 124,822,454 of NC_137890.1, forward strand.
CACCATCTGAGCTTCCTCTCCTGCGAATAGCTCCTTCATACCCTTTGTGCATGTTTCTTTGAGGTTTCCGGCCTTTTTCTGGCTAGTTTGCAAGACTTCTTTTTATATTTTATGTAATAATCCAATGTCACTTTTTTTAGAGGCAGTTTTAAGCATTGCAAATTCTTCTCCCAGTCTGTCATCTGTCTATTAATGTTGTTTATGAAGCTTTCCGTTTACGGTTGCCACGGTCACCATTTTCTCCAAAGATGAAAAGACACTATTATCTTCTCCTCCAGGCTCTGGCTCATTCTCTAGCTCTTTGCATATTTTCTACAAAACAACAGTAAGATTGATAGTAACTGAAATGTGGCCTAGGCTATAAGACATCAGGGCCTGCGGAATGGGATAACAGAGCAGAAGAGGACTTTCGACATCACCTAGTTCAAACCCCTCACTTGACAGATACATTCCGAATCACAGAAGAACAAATGCCTTAACCAAGGGCCCAAAGCACAGGTCTCCTGGCTCATTCCAGGCTGGGCTCATGTTAGCAAGCCTAGGTGCAGTGCAAAAGTGTCTCTTCCTCCAGCCATTCCTCACCAGGACTGACTCCCCCTTCTGTTTCCCAGGCTGTAGGGTGAGCCTTATTTTTGTTTCACAGTTGACCTCTTAGCCAAGGCTGAGGGTGTTAAAAGGCTAAAATGCTTTCATTTTTGGATGTCGTTATTATCAGCACATGCTTATTTCCTGCATTTTCAATATTTTCAGAGAAAAGCCAAAGACAGGTGCCCTCACCTCGCTGTGGATAGCATCTCTGAAAAGAACCCACCCAACCTCCTGAGCCTAAAGCCAACAAACCGCAGCTCCGCGGCTTCCTCTGTTTCATATTCACACGATGCAGAACACATGGACCAAATTTATGTCACTGCAATTTGCCTGGCAGCCGGCATTTAAATCACCAAGGTTCGCAGCTCCACATTTTAGGGTGTTGTTTGCAGTCCTGCGGCCAAGAGCTCTGAAGGAACGAGCGTACACGAAGGCTCGTTAGGCGGCCGGATGTGAGGGGGCTCTCCTGGCAGACTAATTAGTATGCTGCAGCATATCTGCATATCTCTCAAGTAGACATCGTTTGTGTCTTTCTTCAGTGACAGGGGAGCCTGTTCAGTAGGACACCTTACCTTTTAATATGCAGGGTTTGTTAGAAGAACCGCTCAATTCATATTTTCCTGGTTTGATGGTAAGCGAACAGCAGTGGCAATATTAATCTGTAGTAACCTGTCAGTGAACTCTACAGCTAATATGATGTAGTTATGATTTTACCATCAATCAGGACCGAACAGGCTCTGGGCAATCCTTACAGCACAGCCTCAAAAAATCTAATTGTGCAAAAGCTTCATTGGTTTCCAACATTTCTTTTTTATCTGTCACAGGCTTTAGGCCTAGTACACAACCTTTTATTATTGGCCTTATTGCATTAGCTCGTTGGACAAAGGAGAAAAGGCTAAAGCAGAGGGTTCCCCTGCATTCCATCATTTGTTTGCATGCAGGATTTTATTTGACAGTCCCGTATTGTTTTAGATGTAGATAAAAATTATTAGGACATATGGCATCGTATGAACTTTTGAACTGCCAATCGCCAATGTGCTCTAAAGGACTAGCGGCATTTAACAATTCCGGTCCACCTTCAGAAGCAGAGATGCCACATGGACAAGCAAATAAGGTCTCCCCAGAGAATTGCATTTTAGAGTCAACATAACCTTGCATGTTCCCCTTGACCAACTTTTATGCCGGGGAGGAGTAAAATCACTCAGAGATGGAACATTAGCAACTGAGATGATCTTTAGCCAAAATTGAAGTTGAATACTTGTGATATGATGATAAGGAGCAGTTCACTTTCTCCAAAAACCTGTGCACACAGTGTGAAGTCACATGGTGCCACACGGCCTCCGCTCCTATGCAGAACATTTCTCCCCTGTGTCTGGGACGCTGTCAGACTCGATTCCCATTAAAACATGTGTGTAAAACACAAATCCACATCAAAGTTGGTACAGCCCTTGAGTCTACAGGGTTGGAAGGGACTATAAGACTTAAAACATATAAAAACATTTAGGAAGATGAACTATTAACTTTATCCATTGAGGCATTTTAATCTTTTGCATCTTAAATGTGATTGGGTCTTTTGGAACTGGGAAATTGCTAATCAGCATGTTGGGTAAATGTTTCTATTTTAAAATGTGCACATTTAGAAATAACAGCTGGCCATAAAGTGCATATTTATGTTTGTGATTTAATGTATCACAAACTTTATATTTTATTTCATTTAGCTTCACGAAGAGACCACACTATTTTTTTGCAAGCCTTATATAACTTCTACAACAGCTTTATGACTCAAGACACACATCTGACAATAAATCAGATATGTATACAATGCCTAAGTTTTTCAAATTTGAAACGCCTTTTAATCAAAAAAATTAAGGATTATATCCACTCCTTACCCTGTTTCACTTATTTAAAGACTCAATTGAAAATCCCTATTCATTAATCAGGAAAAATCTGCATAGCATTACAGCGATTGTCTCTTGAAACACTGCACCCTCGCTTCAAAGGAAACATATTGTGCGTAGGGTCACATCAACCACACAGCTGAGGGTTAACTCTTCACAAGCCAGCATGCACATTGTCCACAACCTAATAAAAACATCTACACAAACTGAGGAAATGGCTGTGACATCCTGCAAGAAGCGTGCAGGAACGCGCCTTGGAACTACCGAGGCAGCTGCTGGGGCAGAGAGACAAAAACAGGATGTGAAAATTATTGCAGGAGCGGTGGTGATTTTGAGAGTTCTCTGGCGACCTCTCCATCATTGGTGAGATTTGCTTTTTTTTTTTTTTTTTCAATTGTCTCTAGAAGATCCTTTTCAAATGCCTAAATCTAAATGATCTTGAGGAAGGCCACCTGAAAACATCTCAGCTCTGGCAGACCTCTTGGCAATTTGCAGCTCCTGATGTAACCATTCCTGACAACGCACTTGGCATACCCCTAACATGGGTTTTTGTCAATACAGGAAAATGTTTGCATTTGTCAGAACAAGTTTCTTTCTGAAATATCATAGCTGAAGTGAGGAAGAGTACTAGATCCAATCGCGTTGTTATTAACAAGCAAAAACATGACATAGAACATTCCTATGAGCAGGTCCAAAGTCTGAAAACTAGGAAAGGGTCCCAAACTAAGTAATTACCCCCAAATAAGAAACCTAGACAGTCTAACCTAGCTGCTGCTGAAAACTCAGACCATTTTTTAAATTAAAAAGCATATACAGAGACATAGCTATGATAGACATGCAACATTCATTACAAATAACAGTCTCTCACCAAAAGTAAAAAGTGCTCAGCAAATGAAGAATATCATTTTACCAACATTCTCCTTGGATAGATTGGAAAAAAAGATAACTGGATTCATCTTATCAATGTCTCAATAACTGTAAATTGGGAAATATGTCTTTCAAAAGAGTTCATTGATAACAAGGGCACATGGTTTCTTGAGGAGAACTGGAGATAAAGACCTGGGGGCAGAGGAATGGTGAACTTCCTCGAAAAAAGTCTACCTGGTCATAGTGAAAGATAAAGATACTGAGTTATGCAAGTGGAAAAAGCTGATGAAACCCACATATTAATTAAGTGTAAATTTGAAACATAGACAATAAACATTACTATGCAAATTGTTTATATTTTCAAACACTCATCCCTTCAGGTGTACGTGTAAATGTAAATATGCCTTCTCATGCCATCCTAACGAGTTTTTTAAATAAAATGTCTCTTAAAGTGCATCTTAGTTACATATAACTCTGGCCGGGTTTATACTCACTGAGAATATTTCCGAGACCTCAGATAATCTAATATAGTTTCATATAATTTATTTTTTTAATTATACTCTTGTTTGGAAGGTACAAAGAACAACAATTAGTCCAGCAACCTACTGAGCATAAAACAAACTAAAAAATGTAAAAGTCGTAATTACAAAATGTGTGAAGTTCAGCAGCCAACAAGAGGGAAACACAATTATAAGCTCAGTTGGTCAAAATACAATAAAACTGATAAAAAAATACAAAGATTAATTTCAAAATCTTTAGAGAAACATCAAGTAATGCATGAATCATTGAGGTAGGATTAGTCAGGTCCTCTAGTAGTCTGTAGCAGAAAAATGAGAAGAATTGAAATGCAAATCCAATCACATTTACTTGCATTCCTGTTTGGATAACATTATAGTATCTATACCAAATGTTTAGATCAAGGCCATAGGTCAAATGAAATATATGCTATGTGTCAAATGAAGTATTTGGTTGAACCATATGAAACTGCCATTTTGTAGGTCAAAATCGGTTGAACTTGAGAAGCCCAGGTGGTTCATGTATCTTAATGCATGTTTTAACGTAGACAATTTAAAACAGTTTTTGAAGTCAAATGGGCATGTATGAATTCCATCTCAGTTCTACCACTTTATCAGCTGTGAACCCTTAGGTAAGTTACATGCTTTTACCTCTCCTATAATGTCCCCACCTAGATAAGGGCATTGTGGTGTCTACCCTTGGAGTGTTGTGTGTATTAAATGTGTAATCCATGTACAGTGCCTCAGACAGGGCTGTGTTCCACCTAATGAAAGCATAGTTCTCCGAAGGTTTATTTTAAAATCAGTAGTTTAGAACTGAGAAAGGAGGGACCCTCTGTCTTCACTGAATCTTCTGAGATGCCCCATGATTTTAAGTGTTCTGGGCTTCTGGTCACCTTCCAGAAAAGCCATACCTGAAACAAGCCAGCTGTTCACATAGGTGAGGGCATCCCACCAAAACTTCTGCTTCAAATCAATGTCAGCTTCCTTCGAAAGATGTCTTGAATCTCGTTTTCATATCTCACTCTGCCAGGGACAGTAGAATTTAAAATAACCAGGAAGACACAGAGAATAATTCTTTGAAATTCAATAGCTGTGAAGTTGGGAAGTGAAGTAGGTACCTGGGGAGCTTCTGTCAAGCTCCTCACACTTCATAAACAATTTGATAACTCCTCAATGCCTGGTGGTATTAATCCCACTAGCCTTACGTATTTGGGTTAATCTCCCTTGGGGTAAGCTTTTCCACACCCCATCCAGCCAGAGGGATAAGTGCTTATCAAACTCTGGAGGATGCCAGTGGGTGGCTTCTTCTCATTAGGGTCCTCATCTCCAACACCCAGTCTGCTCTGCCCACAGAGGCCTTCAGGCTGAATTCCACTGCCTATACTATAAGCTTTCTGACTGAAGGAGAGAGAGCCCTGAAATACCTTGAACAATAAGCTTGTGGCTGTGATGAGTGATTTCCATGTAATATTCCATTTTGTTCTCACGGCCACTTAGAAATGAGGAAACAACTTCAGCCTTACCAAAGTCACACTACTAGGTACCAGGAAATCCCAGAGTCGACTTCTCTGTCATCACACCCTAGTGTTTCTGAAAATCAGGAACAGCCTGAGAATAGACAGGCTATAGAACATTTTTCTTCTTCTTTTTCCTTTTGAGTAGAATTTCTACATCAAATAATCAGCTAAAGATGACTATTTTTGCTCATTACATATTCCAGCTCATTCTCATTATCCTTCAAAATGGGTCAACATCACCCCACCTTCCATTAGTGACTAAAAGGTGCTCTTCTCTATGATTCCTAGTGTTTTACCTTTAAAGGGAACCAATGAACTGATACATTGTTTTCAATCCTAGCTCTGCCCTTCCCCTAGTCCCTGGGTATCTTTCAACTCTGGCAACAGTTCCCCATATCGCAGGTTTTTCTGGTATTAAAAATATCAGACTTTGCACCTTTAGAGTCTGTGCAGGCCCAGGATCTCTGCCACAAATCAATATTCTACGTTAGAGAAGTGCAGGAATGAGCCAATAGAATTAGCAGAGTAATTTACTGTTCCTCAGCTACAGCTGGTAGGGACTGCAAAGGGAAGCAAGCAGATGTTTGTTTGATAATGGTGGTTTCCATCAGCGGTCAGAGCCCAACACCCAAACTCCGTCAGCAGTCTGTCCAGCTGAATAAAAAAGGATAAGGGAGATTTGGGTTTCCTCAGTTTGTAATGCCAATTGAGTTCTCCTTCTACTATTTCATTGCAATGTTCCATGTTTTTTGCATGGTTATAATATGGAATAATATTGTATGAACTTTTAGATTTGTTGTGAAAAAAGGCAAGGGTTTGGATGCAGGCAGGTCAGAAGCAGTTATCGGGGTCACAATTTCCTATAATTATAGGAATTCCCTATAATTAAAGTGTTCAGAAAATCATGGCCTTTGCCAGCCCATGACAAGCTTGATAGAAAATAAAATGGCAGCAAGAAGCATATGGAAGAACATGTGGCTCTTCCTCTGTTTCCTTGCAAGGTAGTAATTTACACAAGTTTGTCTTCTTTTTCTAAACTATTAATGAGTAAACTTGTATCAATAAAACATACAGTCAAGGAAAACCCTGTTTCCTTGGGATTAATTTTTGTCCTTGCCTTCATGCCTAATCTCCTGGGAGGGAAACCAAGACTTCAACGGTAGCAGTGTCCTCTTTTGCCAGGCCCCCGAGGAGATGACAGTACATATACTATGAACCCACAGTAAGCCTTGCTATCTACTTTGGTTTTATTTCTTCTTTTGGATCTTATCTATACCCTGAAATGTTTATTGAAAAGTATTCAATCAAGATATATTTTCTGAAGCTTACTATGGCAAAGTCCTGGGTCAGGTTTACAAGAGAGATAACTTATAAATGAGAGTATAATAAATGTACAACTATTAACAATACAGGAAGATTGACACAAACTTTGGGGGGGGTTGAGGTCAGAGGAGGATGTTTAAAAGACGGAGAGATGAGACATTATATTTTTTAAAAAGCCACTTCAGCTTGAAGTCTTGGTGGAGCTTGGGGAGCCAGAGGCAAGGCGAGGGAAAGGTAGAGGACATGGTGGGGACAGAGGCACAGACTTGGTCAGAGAACAGAGAGGAGCCGAGTGGGCTGGTCATAGGAGTTGGCGGTAAAGTAGTCAAAGACAAGCCTAGAAAAGAAAAGAGCCTAAAGCTTGGAACACTTTGAATGGATTTGATGTGGTAGACTACTGGACACCATTGAGGGGCTCTGAGCACAATCTGTCCAGTCAGTTCTGTGATTCAGGAAGGTCACTGACCATCAATGTGTAGGTTGAATTTGTGGGTAGAGAGTAGCAGGAAGTTAGGGGATAACGAAGGCATGAATTAAAATGGTAACAGGAAAATGAAATGGAAGCTAAGCTGAAGATTTGATGTTAAGGGGCCAGAAAATGCAGAACTTCCCAGATAACTAAGTGATGTGATGAAGGGTGGTAGTACAAGAGGAAGGAAGGGTCCGTGGCAACTGAGACTTCAAACCTTGGGAGCTGGGTGCCATTCAAAAATCTAGACCATTGAAAAAAACGAACTGATTTAGAGACACTGCTGAGTGTCTCAGCATTACAAGTGGTTTTCATGCAGAATTTCATCTCATGTTCACAATTTTTATTAGAAGCTATGTTATTCCCACTTTACTTCTGAGGAAACTAGGACTCTGATCATAATCAATTTTCCCAAAGTCACACAGACAGCATATGGAAGAGTAAGGATTTGAACTCAGTTCCATCTGGCTTCAAAGTCTATACTCCATTTCAGAGGTTTTTCCATCTGTGCTCTAAAGAATTCTAGAAATCCTCATAGGTTCCTTGGGATCTCCTGAAGGGTCATGATGGACATTGAGCCTCTGGGGTCTCATCTTGGTTCAACCTGGCTTAAGATTTCCTTTAGTGAAAGGGTTTTCCTACTAGCAAAACCAGCATGTCCTATTTCATCTTATAAGAATGAGAAGGGCTTGTTTTTGGACATGGTGAATTTGAGAAGCATGTGGGAATGTGAAGTTGTCCGAATGATAAATATGAAGAAATGATCTTAGAAATGGTATAGGTTCAGGAGAATGTGGAGGGGATCGGTGCAAGGGGTTGCCTAGTTCCATGCTGATATTAGCTTCCTGGTATAAGTAATCATATTCTTGCATTTCTAGTATTAGTAATCACATTCAACAATCCCATTCTTAGGTGGAATGGCTAGGAGTTCCTAATTGCCCTGTGATGCTGAATGCTGCTCTCTTGAATGTCTACACACCTCTGCTCCCAACAGTTGGGTATCCAAGTTGGGCTTATTCCCAAACAAGTTTTTGTCAGTTGCATTTATTTTTATAATTCATAATTTTATTAAACACTATGTAAACCCATGCAATGTGAATGTAAAGGAAATAAAGCTTTTCCTTGAAAAATAGGTTGAATTATTTGGAAAGAATAGACAAGTTACATTGCCTTCAAATGAGATGGGAATGAGATTATTGTATAAAAAAACCATAAAAATCTAGACAGATGATTATTATTATTAATTATTATTATTATTATTATTATTACAGCTTATAGTACAAGAAAGTTGAGTTGACCTTCAAGCATCAGACTTTGGCCTTACACCAAAAAAGTGGGAAATTACTGTATATTGGTAAGTTTGAAATGAAAATAAAATATTACATGGGTTTACATGTATTACTTATGATGCTTATTTAAAATGACTTATTCATTAACCTACAATCAAGTAGGATAAGAACCCGTCTACTATGTATTTCTAGCCCTTGAACAGAAAGGGGATTTTTTACTACTTGAGCACGGGTCAATCACTTGACTCTTCTCTCCCTAGGTCAAACTAACTAGAAAATTTGGCAAGGAACAAAGAAAATTGTTGAACTGGGTTGAAACTTCATAGAGCCAATCAATATGAAAGGGGCCAGGGGTGAGAGTTTATATTTTAAATGACTTAATTATGATTTCTACTTGGAAAATTAGGTGGAAAGAAATTTCTTCTCATCTTACATATATGTAAGCTCACTTATGACTCATCGGCACAATTCTGCCAATCTCCATGGTCACATAAAATAAGATTCCAGGCCAGGCTAGCAGGGAACTTCACTGCCGTGAAGCCATTTTTAACTGTGTACGCAAGGTCAGATTTTACTTTGCTGCCCTGGAGAAATATGAGGAGCTGGAGCAAACAGAAGGAGAGGCCACGCTGCTCCCCACCAGCTGCTGCCTCGTGACCCGGAAGCCCTGAGCCTCGGCACCAGCCATGAGGCCTGTGTCTCTAATTGGCACTGCAGCCCGTTAAGACTCTTCCCTTTGTGTGCCCTAGACTGCCAGAGCAAGAGAGAGAGAGAGCGAATATGTGTGTGGTGTGTGATCACCTGCTTCCCTTCTCTTGTTGCCATGGGTTACGGAGCCCAGAGCCGGAGAGTGGGGCCAAACACTTGGGGTGGAAATAACCGCGTCAGCCTCTGAAAAAAAAGAAATTAGAAATAAGGAGCAGGGAAACAATGAGCAAAAGAACAAAAATCAACATCCCAGGGCAGCCAGACTCTGAGCAAGGAAGCCAGGCTGCCAAAACGAGAGCAGCCCTTCATAAATCTAGCTCCCACCACCAACGTTGGTCTGAACACCGAGGAAGAGAATAGAACAAATGCACATGTCTACAGCAAGCCTATGCCTACACCCCCTTGGGCCTGATGTACAGGTCTAGGATCCACCTCGGAGAAAAACAAAGTCTGTTAAGAGTTAAGTCAACAGCGGTCAGGGAGCCCACCCTATGCATAGCATCATGGAGTACCAGGCACTGAGTGCAGAGACACACCGACAGGAAGGAGGTTGTGACCTTGGGGAGGCCACTATTTAATTAGGCATCTTAAGTCTGTAAGTCAGGCTTCTTGTGAACCTTGTACCCAAATACTCATTACTCTTCTTATTTGATGGCCCATCAGGGAAAAGAATGTGTTCCCACCTCTTTCCTGTGGCTTCTGAATATTTTATATGAAATGGCATAGCTTTTAGAAGTAGAGGGGACTTTTCAACAAAGTCCAGTCCCTGGATTTTACAGTTGGAAAAACAGGCTCAGAGAGATTAGGTATCTTGATCAAGATAACCAAGCCTGCATGGGGCTTATTTGTTTGGTCTGGGTTTTATTTGTTTGTTGGCTTGCTTGCTTTCTACAGAGGAAGCAAAGGGGAAAAAAGAGTCTTAAAGGAGGTAGCTATTGTTTACTTCTATCAGCCTTAGATTGAACAGCCAGGAGGTGAGAATCCCACGTTTCTTCAGACTGAACTATCCAGAAAAGAGATAAAACTAAGAGCCTTGCTTTTCTGATAGGGCCACCCACTGCCTCTGGATGTGAGGATGAAGGTGGCTTCCCACCAATATTGCTCAGTCCAAGTCTCATGGATGCCAGGACATTTGGATGATCATTAGGAGGGACATGCTAGTGAAGGTGTAATCTACAAGCCTTTCGAATTCAGACCATGACAGCACTGTGAGCTTCCAGGAGCAATTTCTTCCTCTTCTGACACCTGTCAGAGGAAACGAGTCCTCAGTTATTACAGTGCCTGTTGATTTTTGCCATCCTCTCCTTCCTTAAGGTTGAGGTGAGCCTTGTTTCTCCTGGTTATCATTAGCTATTGGCAGGAAACGGATTCCATGAGAGGTTGTGGCAATTCTGTGGGCCTGAAGGGAGCTAGTTGACTAACTGACTAGCCAACTGCCCACTCTCTTTCCTGCTCTATCTCCTACTTGCTAAATACAGTGAGATGGCCATTCTCTTTTTGGTTTCCAGTGTGTCTTGCTACCTCAAGAATTTAGGCTCTCACATTAAAACATGTGGGAAGTTGTGTCAATTGTAGGCTTCGGGCAGACAATGTAAAAATGTAATATCTACTTGATGCCAGTAAGGTAGAGATAACTATGGCTGCTTGACTCCATGACCTTCCTTGAGAAGGCTAATGTCAGAGAGGGTTGAGCATGACCCTTCATAGAAGTGTATCAAGGTTGACCAGCTCTTCTGTCTCCCCTGAGCTCCCCATGGGGGTAGGGTGGGAAGAACACAAGGAGGAAAGTCTCTGTCACAGCCTCTGTGAATATTTATCAGGAAGCACTCCAGAGCTCTGGTGCTGGGAATGCATAAGGAGCTGTAGGCTACACCTTGGAATGCAGACTGTCCCGGGAAACCACAGGAGACAGGTGTGTCCAGGTTCACATCCCATCCAAAATACCACAGCTATTCCAAAGGGATAGAAGGGAGTTAAGCTTCTCTCTGTTACACAAATTAATCCAGATCCTAAATCCTGCTTGTTATTAATGCTAGATATCCCTGAGATGGATTCCTCAGCAAGTCCTTTGATCTTGCTGGCCCTCTGGGGGCTGCAGATTTCGCTCAGTAATCAGAGTTCATAGATCTTTTTTCTTCAGGGGTTTATCTATATTCCATGAGTTTTTTAAAATCCTTATACCATGTGCTTCTTTATTTCACTTCACTCTCTTTTGCTCTTCCTCTATCCAAATCACTCTTGTTTACCTTTCACTTTTGATCTCCACATAGAAATAACCCCTCAGAGTTCTGGGATCAACAACACACCAACAAGAAATATTTACAGAGCACCAACTGAGTGCCACCCCAGGGCCAGGGCCAGGGTATAATCGCAAACACAGCAGATGTGCTCTGTCCTCATCACACGCATCTCGGGAGTCAGAAAAGTCAGAGGTGGGAAGTTTCAGTTGAGAAGATGGGGAGTTGGGGATGTAGAAAGGGAAACACAGGTACAAAGGCCCACAAGTCAAGAGAGAGTACAGCATGTAAGAGGAACTGAAAGGGGGCGCCTGGGTGGCTCAGTGGGTTAAGCCTCTGCCTTCAGCTCAGGTCATGGTCTCGGGGTCCTGGGATCGAGACCCGCATCGGGCTGTCTGCTCAGCAGGGAGCCTTCTTCCTCCTCTCTCTCTCTCTCTGCCTGCCTCTCTGCCTACTCATGATCTTTCTGTCAAATAAATAAATAAAACCTTAAAAAAAAAAAAAGAGGAACTGAAGGGAGTAAGTTGGAGTGTAGACAGCAAAGGAGGGATGGTGAGAGACGCTGTGGAAGGAGGCTGGCAGGGACCGGGTCATGGAAACTTTTAGATCTTTAAAAGGAGATGTTCTCCTGTGGGAATTGGGAGACATTGAATGTTATTAAGCAAGGGGTCATGTGATCAGATTTGAATTGGGGAAAGATGGATACAAGACTAAAGGGGCATGGGCATATCCCTGGGGAGACCAATTAGGAAGAAAGTGAGAGGGGGTAATTACAAGAGCAGTGGCAGCGAGGATGAAAAGTCTGAACAGAGTGGAGACTTATTTAGAAGTGGAAATGCCATCTGACAGCCATGTGGGCTGGTGTATGGGAAGAGTCATGGGCTGCTCTGAAAGGCCTCATTAATTACGGAACAGGAATACAATGGCGACCTCAGATGTCAATCATGGTGCCTACCCAATCAAAAGCCCCTGCTGAAGGGACAGGTCTAGAGGAGCCTGTGTTAAACAGGGTACCCCTACTCTATCTGACCCCAGTTGATGAGACCCAGGGTAAACTCCTGACCCAAAGGCAGGCTGTCCACAGGCTGGCCAGCAACCTGTGATGTGGCCTGGCCTATATCACTATGATATGGACTAGTTAAATTTGCTCTCTAGAGAATATAAACTATGAAAATGCTGAGAGAATGAGTCAGTTAGTAATAAGAGCTGAAAAAAGAATGGAGTGAGAGGGAACATGTGTAAGCTGGTTATAGGGAAGAGGAAGTTATGAGAAAGCAAGAGCAGCCAGTCTGCAGAGAGGATAAAATGCAACAGGTGACAAAAAGAAGCAGATAAACTGATAGAAGGTATTCCTGTGGTTCCTGAGAGCAACAGAGAGCATAGGTACTTTCTAGAACTGTCTCCAGCCCTGAGCATTTTCTATTTCAAATGCTGTCGCACAAGCATCCTTGCAATAAATCACCTCCATAACTTGAGCGTCTCTGTTCATTGCAACAAAAGAGAATTACCCAAATACTCGCCTAATATTTAGCCCAATGTCACGTGCTTGACTCTGCCCATCTTGCTGCTTGTCTCCAAGGTGGTCCAGAGACGCTTGCCTGTCCTAGATCCTCGGGGGGAAAGGAATTCTGTCATTCTTGATGACTTTACAGAAGCTGCCTTCGGCCATACTCAGTAGGTACATCAAAATCTGAAAGAGTGTAAAGCTTCATTCCAGAGATTCTGCTCTATGGCAAAATTTTAAGCCCATGACGTGTTTCTGTGGGTTGAGAATGTCTTTGAACATGTGCTCCCATATCCAGAGCTATGATTAATTACTGGTTGTTGCTGCTGGTTATGCCTGCAGCTCTCAGCAAGAAAAGGAGTAAAAAGTATTTGAGCTTTTACATTTTCTATCTGACAAAGAGCCTCTTAAAAAAAAAAAAAAGAGGAAGAAAGAAAAGAAAAGAAAAAACAAAGCTGAATGTAATTTATAACAAGGCTCCCATATTTTCTGGGCAGCCCAGGCCCAGCCAGCATCTGTCCTGAGATGAGCTATGATTCAGGCAGGTGAGGTGTGCTGCTTCTTCCCCACACACGAACTTATCCCCATCATGCTCTGTGCACATTTCTGAATTAGTTCCAGCTAGTTAGTGTCACTGCAGGACAATTTAGACTGCCATTGTTTGAGTGTTCAACATACTCTTTGATGATGGATTCCCAGAAAAGGCAAAATCCATTACTTACACACAGTAGGAAAATAAACCTTCTCCCCAGCCTACAACGTGAAGATCGGAAAGCTTTTCATTTGAGACAGATGGAAATTTTGCATTCAAGGGGCTTTGTCAACTCTTTTAATCAATGTCTTTCAGAAAAACAAATTTAGCAATTCGGATCCTTTATTCCGTAGGGGTGAGGTGTAACTAAGGGTATTAGCTCTCAATGAAGGGTTCATGGTCTATTAGCCGGCACTGGCTTGTAATAAAGTGCTGCTAACTGACAGCTGTGCCTGGAGGTGGTGTCACAATAAAACCATAATGACAAAAACCTTCCAGAATTGAAAAGTACAGGTAGGGAAGCTCAGTTCAAACAGCATGTCGCTCTAGCTGGAAGAGAAACACCATTCCCAATGGATCGAAGATGTTCCCGTGGTAGAGTCACAATAGTCTTCAAGTCAATATGGCAGGTTGTTGATGTTCTCTGAGCTCCCTTTCAAGAGATGCCCAAACGTTCTCAGTACTGGGGCCGCACGGGGAGAGGACATGGTGTCCAGTGGACCGCAGGTCAGGAGGTGAGGAGACCTGTGCTTAACAGCAAGGGCTCTGCAGGACATCCCTTCAGTGGCCAGGGAGACTTTGGGTGGTGGTCCATGTAACTGGATTGGGGCAAAGAACTGTAGGAGACTATTTCCCAGAGGGTGTTCCTAGGAATGGAGTAGGTATAACTCATGAAAAGGAGTCCAAGATCAGATTAGTTGGGAAAATTATGGGTTAAGCAAAGCTACACAGGTTGTAGGACTTCTTGAGTCTTTTAATAGGCTAATTAATCTGCAAGAAAGAGTATTGTTTGTGGGCTTCTCAGTTTCATTTTAGCAGGAGGACCATGGGAGCCTTTTTATGGAGCAGCTGTCTTGTGGACTAGTATGCTGGGAAAATTCTTTTCCAGTACTCACTTTCTGCCCCACTCCTGACTCTTCAAACGAGCCTGTCGTGTTGTCTCTGCTAACCAACTTAGTTCTGGGCTCATCCTCAGGCTCTTCCCTACCCCTGTTCCACCCTGTTTTTAGCCTTTCCTTAGACACTGAAGGTCCTGTTAGTTGTCCCAGGGACAACACTGACTCCGTCTCACCCTGACTGGGTCCTCCTGGATTACACTCCTGGGTACACTCTTCATGCTTGAACAATCATCTCTCCTGGTGCTCCCCCACACCAGGTCTCAGAGCCATGGTTCCCTGTGGGAGGCCATGTTCAGTCCCCTTAGTCCCTTCAGCAGGCGAATTTGAGCTGATTATCCAGTGGCCGCACTAAAGAGCCACCTCACTTCAGAGCTCCTCATGGGAACATGTCCTGTGCAACCTCCATCCTTTATGGGGCTCTGAGGTGCCATGAGGGGCTTGCAGATCCAGGAGGCCTTCAGGGGAAGAAGTAGAGCTAAAGGTGTTCCCCCACCCCCTGTATATTCCCTTCCAAAATCTGTCACTTTCTGTCTCAATTATAGTCCCTTCCTGCCTTGCATAAACAGCTGGCTTGGGGCAAATCCATGAGGAGGTGATGCTGTTCTCCCAATCACCACTCCTTCTTATACTCCACCCCCCAGGTATCCCCTTTGGAGCCTCTTTCCTCCCACCCTCATCTAACCTTTTCCCCCTGTACAACCTGCTCTTATTTGATATCAGTCATTTACACATAAGTATAATTTTAAGTCAGTTTTTACCTCTCTAGGGACATTTAAAAAATATTAGGTAATTAGAAATGGAATGAGTGGCCGCAGGAAGTAGGTTAGGGGGCTCCATTCCCTGCATGCTAAAAACCACAAGATTGCCTTTGCAGAATGCTAGTCCTGGCAATGACATTACATAGGAGAGCAAATTCAGGGGACTAAATGATTCTGTGCCACTGGCTAGGCTCCCAGGTGGTAAAGGTGGATATGCAGATCTCATATTTCGAAAAAGTTATACCTGGAGCCAACCATTTAGTACTGTGATTACAGCTCTTGCCAGCTGAATTTTCATGCCATTTTTTATAGTTTTATGTCTTGTACTGCACAATGGCATTATTATTTGACTGTGCCATATGGGAAAGAAGACAAGAAAATGACTCAGCATTCTAATAATACATTTTCTTTCTTAACATCCGTGGATGTAGAGTAGGTAATTCAAACCACCGTGGTATTTCATGATGTTCTATTTCCCAGCATGTTGTGGCTCTATAGATACTCCAGCATTTGAAGATGTAAAATGACAAAATAGAACCAGTAAGGAGGAATTGAGAAGACCGAACCCAGTTATCCTTCCATTCCTGTCAGAAGTGACTCTGTGCCAAGCCATTTAGGAGAAACCAGCTTTGTCTTTTGTGCTATTGAGAGCTGGGGCTGGAGCTGGCGATAGGAGTATCTCAGAAGACCAACAGGGGGAATTGAGGGCTTACCTTGAGCAATATACTTTGTCAACACCTGGAATCCCTTCATCACCTAGCTCAGTGCCCATATTTATTGAACTAAATCTGTATCAGATTTAAAACTGAGCTTGGAGCAAACCTCATCTGGTGTGTTAGGGGACAAGACATCAGATGAACCGCCATTTTTCTTTATTTAATTCTACTCTTACTGTTCTTTTAAATGAATGAAGTTGCAAAAAAAAGGGGGGGGTAAATAATCTTTACCTCATAAGATTATTGTAAAAACTAAATGACATAATTCATATAAAGCAATTAACGCAACACAGGCCATAGCATTTGATAAATGCTTGTGATGATGATAATGATGATATATACACATGCCTTCTCCCAGCCATCGACAAGAAGTCTGGGCTCAATCATTTATTTTAATATTAGGAAGGTGTAATGTGAGGTATCTTTGTAGTGATAGAGCAGTTCTGTATCTTGTTTGTGGTGGTGTTTCACACATCTGTACATGTGATAAAGTTGCATAGAATTATACACATATACAACTGCCAGTGAAACAGATGAAATCTGAATGAATTACATGGATTGTACCAATGTCATTTTCCTGGTTTCGACACTGTACCATAGCTATGTAAGATGTGACCATGGGGACAATGGGTGAAGGTACGGAGGACCTCTCTGTACTGTTTTTTGCAACTGCCTGTGCATCTATTACTATAAAATAAAATAAATTATTTTAAATAACTAGAAATTATTTAAAATTATTTAAAAATAAAAAGGTTGTAAGAAAGGATTCATGGTTTTCTCATATTTGTATAACCTCTAAACGATTTCATTAAAAATACAGATGTTCTTAGGTTTCCTCATTTACTGAAAAAAAATTTAAGAGAAAAATTCTCATCTCTTCCTGGAGATTATTATTGTTTAAACGGGAACCATTTCTGCCAGTAAATGTAGTTCCACGAGTTTGAGACAGATTTATACAAATAGCTGATTTGTAATATCACTCACTTAAAAATACTTTATCTTTAGCTATGTAGTATAGGTGTTAGAATTTAAAATGTTGCTGAGCAGCTGCCAACTATTAAAGTTATAATAAAATCAAATGGCCATTACCTAAGGGGGAGAAACATGCACAAGTCTAAAGAAACTTTATAAAGAAAACAGATAAAAAGGTCCAATATGTTCTTAATAGAAATTGTGTACTTTCCCACCCCCAAATAATATATTATGCTTTATAAGAAATCTGTCTGTCTGTGAATTCACAGAAAGGCATAAAGCTCCATCCATTTCCTTCCCAAGGAAGTACTATTTTCTGTGGCAGCTTTTAGCCGCTCAACTCAGAATGAAGAGACTAACTTATATTTGACCACTAGGTGTCACTGTTGGTGGTGGCGTGGGCTATAAGGAGGGGGAGGGGAAATTGAAAGCAATCTCTTAGGGGATTTTTTTGGATTGTGAGGGTTTTTGTTTTTTTTTTTTAAAACATAAAATTCCCATATTATTGCCATTTTGCCCCTCTGTGTTAAGAAGGATGACGTGGAAAGGAAATAGAGAAGTATGAAGATAGAGTTCTTGGAGAATATCTCTGCTCATGGGCCATCACATCACTTGGAGGTAGGAAGTATGTAGCTTAACCATGGAGCTATAATACCCAACAAAAACTGACTATTAAACACAAGCCCATTTTAATAATTCCCTAACCACATGGCAGGAAAGCAGAAAAACATCAATTACTTCATGTTCAGAGAGGGAAACAGTCCTCAGCCATGTCTGCCTGGTGCTTAAGAAATTAGATGAATAATTTATACCAGAAAGCAGAGTGAGGGTCAGCATGTGTGAAGGGGATTTGAGGAAGGAGCTATTGAAGCACGTCAGAAACACCATCCGTGAGGCCACAAACAAAGCCTGTTGGAAGAGTCTCAGGAAGTTGAATGGGATTTTTTTTCCCATCAGCTATCAGTGAAGTATAATTTAATTCTGGATTTGGCTATAAGAAATGGGAACCTTTTCAAAGCCCATGGAAAATCAAACAATGAAAAAGAGATTTTCCTGGTGTTGTACTTGGCACAGGACTCCAGCGACAGCAAGATGGGTGGTGCCTGTCTGGTCTCTGGAGGGGGTCGTCCTTTTCTTCAGAACAGCCTGGGCCTGCTGCCAAGCCTCAAGGTCAGGGGCCTGTTCCTGGGGACCCAGTGGCATACCCAGGATCTGTGGGCCTGCTGGGCTCATTGGCAGAAACCCGCAAAGGAAGCTGCTATGTGCCAGTGCTATTTCAGGCAAGCGTCTCTAGCTGGAGCTGTTATTCTTTCACTTTCCTAAGGGGGAAAAAAAAAGTTTAAGAAAACCAAGGAGTTGGGATGGAAGGGAAGTTGGAGGATAGAGCCCAAATGAAGGGTAGAAATCACTAATGAGCATCCAGAGGAGAATTTTTTCAAATGGAGGGAGAAGTTGACCAGATGGTGCCCAACTTTTCATACTTGAAAATATTTCCTTGCTCATTCATGTTAGAAGCTAAGGCATGAAGTGATCATTTCTGTCCCCTACTTTAGACATTTCTCAGGGCGGTATTAATGCTTTATTAACCACGTTCACTGATGGCAAGTAAGTGAGATAATCATTGAATAAGTGAAAAAAGAGGAAAATAAGACTGCTACTAACTATATGCTAGGCATCATTCTCAGTGCTTTCTAGGTATGAACTAACTTAATTATCAAACAACCCTATGAAATAAGCACTGTTATTATTCCCATGATAGATGAAGAAACTGAGGCAGAGAGTCGAATATCTTGCCCACAGTCACAGAACCTGTAAGTGGTAGTCTGCCTCCATGGTCACTCATGGAAGCAGTCACAAAATCAGGACCAAAGTTGGAGTTCTGACCCTCATCACCCAATTTCTTCTTTTTGGACCACCATTTGCCATCTTATGATTTGTGAAATGTCTTTCCCAAAGTCAAGATGCTAACCAGAGACCCACAGAATGTGGTCTCAAAAAAAGCAAGCCCAGAGGGATTTCTTCAGCCCAGAGCTATGTTCTGACAAAACGCTACAACAGAAGATGAAAGACATGCTGTGGTGGGAGGTACTGGCCGTTGACAGTCATGCCTCTTAAGGCTGATGGCTCCAAACACTACCTCAGGTAACCCCTTATGACGTCTCTCTGGACCCACTTATAGTCGCATTTCTGCATAATGCCTGGTCAGAGTCCACTAGCTTCTATGAGACTATATTATCAACCATCCATTGTGATCTACATGAAAGTGACTTCCAGAAACTGTAAGTAACAGTACTTTGTATGAAAATACATCTTTTCCAAGAGATTTTAAATGCCTACCCTCTACTACACCACGTATATACACTACACTTTTGCCAAAATAAGTTTAAACCAGTTGCATAATTGTATACAAAGTAGCTAAAGCTTCACATAATACCTTGTGGGCACGGACTTAGGGGGTGGAGGGAGAAACAAAGAAAACATATGTGCTCCCTAATAACCCTGGGAGCTGTATTGATTCTAATGGATAGTTTCTAGTCCAGCAACAGTATTACAGTTTGTCATTAATGGATGTGGGAAGACCAGTTTCCTCAGTTGGAATGAAGCCACTATTAGTAGATAGCCCCCTCCCCCTTCAGAAAAAAAAAAAAAGAAGAAGAAGAAGAGAGAAGCAGTAATCCCAGGAAATAAACCCAGAGGAAGCATTAGCTCTAGAAAGTAAAAACAAATATCAGAGCACAAAATGTTTTGTGGAGGTTCTCATGGTATTACTTTAAGGACAAATACTAACCATGAACTTTTAATGAGCCAGGGTTATTTCTTGGTTTGTCTAGGAAGTCAATTATGCAACAGAATTAAGGGGAATTTAGGATTTAACTGTCTTCAATTCAAGTGACAAAAGAAATCTAACTTTCAAAATCCCCCCTCAAATCTGATCTTTTCGAAAATGTTTTCTCTTTTACTTTGCCATGTACATATCTAGATACCAATTCTGCATTATGGGAAACTACCAAAGTAAAGGGAAGAAAAAAAGTAGTAAACATAAAATGTTTATTAAGATGATTGCACTTGAATGCAAAGTTCCAAAAAAAAAAAAAATTCTTTCACATTCGTGAAACCTAACTACAATAAGCAACCAATTGTCAATTTATCAGAAGTAATTTTTCACTAATGACTATATTTTATAATCATATTTTCAACAAACACTTTTGTGTTCTGCTATGGACTGGATAGTATCCCCTCAAAATTCATACATTAAAGACCTTACCCCCAGTGTGACTGTATCTGAAGACAGGGCATTTAGGAGGTAATTAAAGTTAAATGAGGTCATAAGAGGGTCCTAATATGATAATATTGGTAGGCCTTATAAGAGTTAATAAGGCCTTATAAGAGATAACTCTGTCTCTCACTCTCCATGAATCTGTGTTGAGAAAAGGCCATGTGAGGACACAGCAAGAAGGTGACCTTTTGCAAGCTAAGAAGTTGTTTCATCAGCTGCCAGACCGTGATCTGTGACTCCCAGTCTTGAGACCTGTGAAAGAGAAATTTCTGTTAAGCCGCCCAGTCTATGATAAATTATTATGGGAGCTTGAGCTAATACGGGCTCCTCCTCTGTGTCAAAGATATTACTGTTTGCTGGTCTACAGTGGTGTTCAGTTCAGATATGGTCCTTGCCCTCTTGAAGCTTATGGTCTCATTGGTGTGAGAGACATTAAGCAATTAATCATAAAAATAAGAGTATAGCTATCAGTTATAACAGTGAAATACCAAAGTTGAAAGGTAATTCAAAAGACTGAGAGGAATTCAATTTAGCTTGGGAAGTTGAGGAAATGACATTTAATCTAAGTCTTAGAAATGAGGAAAAAGTTAGCCAGATGATGAAAAGGATAGAAGATTCTGGACAGAGGAAATAGTATTATATGCAAAGGCCCTGAGGCAGGAAAGAGGATGCTGATTTTAAAATAACTGAAAGAAGTGAGTGGAGTTACAGTACAGTGAGCAAAGAAAGGACATGATTTAATTCATGTTTGTAAAATATCACTGGAGTTTCTGTGCAGAGAATGAATGGCAGAGGGAGGGTGAGAGTTGATAGAAAGGACTGGATAGAAGATGGGACCTGAAAACAGTGGCTTCAACTAGTGTGGTGCCTGTGAAAGTAGGAAGAAGTAAAAAAAGAGTCCAAGAATCCTCTGTAGGTGGAAACAAAAGGATTCAGTGTTTTAATGAGGGTGGAAGGAGGTGGTTAGAGAGAAGACAGGATTATGGATGACCCTCTGGTTTTCAGTGTGAATAACTAGTGTCCATATGTGGCATTTACAAAATGGGAATAGGTGGAAGAGGAGCAGATTTGGGAGGTGAGAGCCACTGTTTGGAAATGCTGTTGCACTTGCTTCTATGAGGCTGATCTTAAGACTGACCATGACACTATTTCTCTGCAGTGAGACTTTGGGTGTATCATACACACCAAATTCAGTAGGTGATGAGGATAAGTGACAAAACCAGCAAGACCAGTACAGTTCCAGTCAGACTTTTTGGATGTAGGGTACTATGGGCTTGGATTAGGCTCCTGTTACAAATCTACTTCAAGGGGCAATATCCATTGCTAGGCAGCTATCAGGGGAATACCAGGAAAGGACAGCACACGAACTTGTCCAAACCTCACCCCCACACTCAAGGGCAGGGTCACAGGTCACAGACGAGCTGAGGGAATCCTTTAGGCTGAGCCAATACATGGCTCAAGATACCTGGGGGACATAGCAGTTTTCCCTGGATCCCTGGGCAGAAAGGGCTTCTGGAGGGAACTAGGTCTCACTTGTTTCTGCCACCACACCACCACCACCATGGTCCTTTAGACATAGGACTAGGAACTCTTTTGCCAAAGCCTTGAGGATGTATTACCCTTCCTTGTTCTTCCAGATAGTCTAATATTAAACAGTAAAATGCAAATATGAGAAACATATTGACTATTATACTTATCTTAACAGGTACTGACCTATAGCTATCACAACAGAGACTGATGGTTTCTTTCTAACTTCCATTCTTTCCTCCCTCCATAGCAATGGGACTGTAATTCTTAGTGAGAGATGATGGAAGATGGGACTAGCATTGTGGTGATGGAGATGAAAAAATGTGGTGGGCAAGAGAGCTGCTCCAGAGGTAAAACCAGCAGGAGTTGGTGGCCAATGAATATGGGGACTGGGGGAGATATTCTAGGAGACCAAGATAATGCCCAGGTGCCCTATTTGCAAAAAAGAGCAAATAATGATTCTGTTTCCAGACACAGAGAGAGAAGACCAGGTTTGGGAGGGGAGGTCATGAGCTCCACTTTGGATATGCTCACACCCATGAAGAGATCTGAAAGAGGCAGCTGGTACACAAGCCTGGAGGTGAAATGAGGGATACGGACTAGAAATACAAATTTGCAAACACCAATATTTCCTGATTAGGTAGGGAAAGATGAGCTGGCAAAGGAGACTAAATAGAAAAGGTAAAAGGTGGAAGAGAAAACTAGAAGAGCAGTTTGTCATGAAAGCCACAGGAGGAGAATATTTCAAGTGGGAGGATCTGACGATGGCATAAAGTGCTTCTGAGAGTTAAGTTCAATGAAGACTAAATCATATCCCTTGAATTTAGCTACATGGAAGCCACTGGTGACTCTGGGAGAATTTTTTCCAGTGATGAGGGAAGCCAAATTAAACCAAGTTGGACAGCGACCAGCATGTGCGAAATGGAGCCAGCAAATAAAGGCAACGCCTCATTTCCCTTGCCAACTACTCCTCCCCAGTCACCGGTACTCACTAGCAGTGGTCAGAAGCTCCTCTCAGTAGTCTTCTACATATAAAGATCACTGTCACCATCGAGTAACTCTACTCAGGGCACTATTGAAAAATGCAGTTTTCTCATTGTTTTTTTAAAATGATCTTCACCTATGATGGAACAAGTTTGAATGATTATCATGGCGACAAAGACAGATGTGCAGACTGATCTGTTCACTCTCTTTCAATCCCTTTTGTAAGAAGGTTGAACACAGGTTAGGAGTATAGCCATTGGTCATGGAAGTGACTAAAGCTTCCATTTGGGGTCAATGTCTGGTCCTCTTTGTTCTGCTCCTATCATCATCCAAATGACCTGTTGAAATCTCCTGTTGTGCACAGCTAGTGAATAGAAAATCAGATGACAGGATCCTTCCTCTGTGGGCTATTCAATATAGAAGGAGGCGGAAAGCAAATGTACACATTTAAGACAAATCAAGGCAGTGTTCTTTCACCCAAGGCCAATAATACAAATCTATTCCTAATAAAGTTCGAAGTTCAGACTTGGGGGGAAAGGAGCAGTAAAAGACAAGGATGTTAACTGAATGAATGGAATGTATCTACCAAGAAGAGGGTTCTCAAGAAATGGTTTTAAAATGAGAGTTCTGTCATTTGGTACAGATTAAGAAAGATATTTATAGCCCAGGAGAGTAGAATACTTGGAAATGGCTTAGATACTAGAGGGATGGAAGCAAAAAGAGACTGAGGAGTCAATTCTAGCTCCAGGTTTTGTACAGGTCTGCAACCCCTGGTCAGAAATCCCCAAATCGAAAAAGCTCTAAAAATTGAACGTTTTCCCTTAACTTACTGGCAGTTGGTTCTGACTTGACCTGAACACATGTGGCTGCAAAACCTGATCTGGACAGATGTAAAATTTTTCACAATTACCTCACCTCAAGGTGAATATTCATACACCTTATTGCAGAAATATTAATGTTTGATTGCAGAGTGCTGCCCGGACCCTACTGGGATATCAGACACTGTAACGCAGGTGACACTGAGTTATCTTCCTGAAATACAGAAAATTTTGAATTCTGAAAAACATCTGGCCCCAAGAATCTGGATAAAGCATTAGGGACCTACAGGGGGAGGGTCCAAGAGAACTATATTCCTGACCATATAAGGACTATTAACACAGAACAAATGCAGAGACCACAGCCTGGGCAAGATGTCCATCTTCATGGGGGCAGATATAGGGCCTGCAGTCTCAGTCAGGGGCTGTGAATCAGCCTGGGGCTGAACCTAGCTCTGTGTTCTTGTAAGAGGGAGGTTTGAAGGGCCCTGATGGTCTCCAGCCAGGAAACCCATGTTTTTTGAAAGTCTACTGCATGCCAGGCACAACTCATTACCTCATTTTATTCCACACATCAGCCCTGTGAGAAGAGAAAATAAGAATCACAGAGTAAATGGCACAGCTGGGAATCATACCAGGTCTGTGTGACTCCAAAGCCCATTCATTGCCCATTACACCATGCCATTCTCTCATTGAATATAAGTCAATGGGCTGAGTACTAGAGAGAGCAATTATAGCTAATTCTTATGGAATATATTCTATACGCACATACCTCATTTACTTCTCAAAACAATCAAGCTGAATTGGTGTATTGTGATCCCATGTTTCAGAAGGAGAAACTGAGGCTTACAGAGGATAAGTAATTTGTCCAAGGTCTTATAAACCTAATCAGTGGTGGAGCTGGATTTCACATTGACATCTGTCTGTCCCCAGAGCTGGCTCTGCTCCTGCGTATGCTATGGTTCCTCCTGAACATAGATTGCTGGTGCCATTGGCTGGATATTTATATGCACGTGCACACACACACACACACACACACAAACATACAACCCCTTTTCTTAATAGCCATGTGATTACCCAAAGTTAAGTGTCAATGGCCTTCTGGAATCTCTCTAAAGGGTGAAGTGATAAAGGTCACAGTGATGGCCACAGAAACCTGTTTATTATCAGGAGATTACACTTCCTGTCACTTAAATGAGCCAGAGAATTCCAGACACTCCAGCAAGTTCACCATTACACAGGAGAACAGCTTCAACGTCAAAAGAGAGTGAGATATGGGCAAAGGCGGGGGACGCGTGCTTTTCTTCAGCTGTTGATGGTTGGTCAAGTGAGTCTAATGGCTTATTAATAAGAAGCAATTAATTGTGTAGCCAGCCCAGTAGTTCTAAGAAATGAAATCCCAAATCTGATACATGAAGGGCATCAGGGACTGAATAACTCTTAAAAAGCAGTTTCTGGCACTGCTTTGCATCAATAAAGATGTAAAGAACAAAGGAGTAGTGTGCAACTGCACGATCAATAGACACTTGAAATACAAAAGCTGAAAAAGCGAAGAAATGCGGGTAATATCTGCTTTCCGGAGAGGAAATCGGAATCATGGAGACACAGAGTTGGAAAGAGCCTCAAGAGGTCATCCTGATCCACAGCCCAGATTCTCCCTGGCTGGGAACAGCTAATCTCTTATTTAAAACAACCAGAGAATTGTAATAGACTGTATTCCAAAGAAATAGGAGAATGTGCATCTATATTGCAGGCAATGGACACCTGGTCCACTGGGAGCAGAAATCAGAGTCCAGAACCACGGAATACAAAGAATTTCTGGACTCATCAGACCTCCTGTAATGAACAAGACTGACATATGCCTGCATTCCAACAGAAATCATGTGAAATCAAAATTTCAGCCAAAAGAGATCTGGATCCTGTGATGGGAATTCTTATAATTCTAAAGCCAGAACTCATAAATTTCGGCCACTGAAATGAAGGGATGCAGGGGCCACTTGGGGGAATCCTCGGGCCCAAGTGGTCGTTCTGACAACCTGTTCTACTTGGCAGGAGATAATATCCACATGGAAGGGATGTTCATTTTTTTTTTTTATGATAAGCTAAGAGAATTCTAATGCTAAACTGCAATTAAAACACACACACACACACACACACACACACACACACACACACATTTGGAGATTCCAGGAATGTGAGAGACATAGGGTAATAGTATTTGCATCATGATATTAATTTAATAGTTAAGCATGAAATGTGTAAGATTTCCATCTTTCAGTGAAGTTGCACCAGCAATGTCCCTGCATCTAAAATGTCCTTGGTTCCTATTAATAAGGCTAAAGGAAGACTCAGTAAAATGTTTAGAATGTTTTGAGATCTCTGAACCTTTTGGGAACTCCAGGCATAAAAATAGAACAGATTTAATGATCTCTATATCATGCAATGCTTGTTGCCTAGAAACATCTCCCAAAGATTAGTAGATGCTGTTTTTGTCCATACTCCTGTATTTCTGAGTCTTTTACACTTGTCCATATACGCAAAGAGAGAAATATATACAATTTATATCTGGCCAGACATTGTTTCATTTCTGGGAGCTTTTTAGGGATGTGCCGAAGAATTCAAGGGACCTAGGGAGATGTTCAATTGGTCGGCAGAGCATTCCCGTGAGGTTTAACACACTTGGTCGTAAGTATTGCCAAATCAATGCGATAGCTGAGGAAATAAAATCAAAGACTCAGGGTCGAGGCCAACATTGTAACAGTGATCACTTTCTTTCAGTCTAAGAGACTTTCTTGGTAAGAACAATCCCCTTTATGGGACCTGAAATGCCAAGCAAAGGCCATTTTTTTTCAAATTGTTTGCTAATTTACTAAGATGAAGAATAGCTCATTATTGCTTTATTTATTTATTTGAGAGAGAGAGAGAGAATACAAGTAGGCAGAGAGGCAGACGGAGAGAGAGGGAGAAGCAGGCTCCCCACTGAGCAGAGAGCCCGATGTGGGGCTCGATCCCAGGACCCTGAGATCATGACCTGGGCCGAAGGCAGAGGCTTAACCCACTGAGCCATCCAGGTGCCCTGAAGCAAAGGCCATTTATAAGGAGACTTTTCTTTTAGTTGTGAAATTGTCTTCTAAACTAGTCAAATCCCGTGGGCCTTAAAATAAAACTGGCTGACACAACCTAATTTTAATATGGCGGTGTACCATGCCATGTCGGAAATGTATGAAGATGAAGATGATCGTGTTTTAACTGTTTTTTAAAAAGGTTTGATAGCTTTTTGTGCCTAGACAATCTAACCCTTGAAAGACTGGTAGCTGTATAAGTCAGAGTTTCATTCAACTAGCCCCATAAAAGAAGTACTGGTGTCTGACTCTGGGATAGCATGAGGCAATAGGACCAGAACTGTCCATGTTGCTATGGTTACACCTTCTAAGACCCATCTTTGACTAAAAAGGAAATGCCCCGTTTCCTTGGGGACATCCAAGTAAACTACTCATCAGGATGCATAGTACCCTGCTGGATGGGGAGGAACCCTTTATATTTCTCTTTGAATACACATTCTCCATTCTCCAGTGGGTCATGGGAGGGAAGCAAGTGGCATTAAAACATACTTATGCCTCAAGTCTGTGAGTCTGTGACTCTGGGTAAAAGCCCACTCATTAAGAGAGAGAAAAACCTATTTCACGTTCCACCTCTGGAACTAGAAACTTAATCCTTGACTAGATAAACAGTAAGATCAGTGAATAACAATTAGAAACCATACCTAGAATCCTACTGAATTAAAAGGTCTTATGAGCACATCACATCATGTCTCTTAAGGGAAAAGGAATGATGAACCTACTCACTTCCATTTGGCTCACTGAGAAGGAACCAGAATAATACAACAATGTTAAAGATATCTATAGGTGTTCCTCCACCCCCCCATTACCCTTTTTGTTTGGTATTTATGTGAAATCACAATAAGAGTCACTATTAATAAATACACATTGAGTGGCAGAGATGTGCTAAGGGAAATTCAAAGTATAGCAAAAAATATGACATTGTGAACCAAAAGATTAAGACAGGCGTATGTTTTATTATATGTATTCTATGATGTTTTTATGTATCACGCCCATCTTATAAATCAAATAAACAAACAGAGTTGGCAATAGATCGTTAGCATTTGTAGACTAGTTAGATAGTTGCAAGGGGTAATAAATGTTTTTCTTCTCATGTTTTACCAAACTTGCTAATTTTATGATGTGGTATGTCTGCTTTTCCCCAGGGTTTAAATGTTAACAGTCTCTTGATGAACACAGATAAATTAATTGATAAATTAGAAAATAATTAATAAAACTGAAGTACAAAACATGTTCTTTGCCTCATGGACAAAGTAATACTGTGTTAATAACCAGTAAACACTCTGAAGACATTGCCATGTGTATGCTAGATGAGAGAAACAGTTGAAATCTTGAACAATGCTGGTTTTCTTCCACTGATTTACAGGATGGAAACAACCTGAGGCATCTCTGATTTTTGAAAGTATAAGCAGAAGTACTCAAAGAAACGAGGAACCCTTCATTGCATCAAAGCTTAGAGTTAGAACCAGAGGTACTGACACATCTGGAAAACCAGCAAGGGGAAAGTTTATGAGACAATGGCCCTAAACCATAATCATAACAAGAAGAAGACATGAATCACGCACACAGGTTGTCAGGCAATGTTCTTATGCAGTGGACCTTCTGGTCTGCTCAGAATTCCCTTTTCTTTTTCCTGGGAGTCATATCTTTAACCTCCTGTGAGGAAACCACCCATTCCCAATCTCAGGACACAGCGAGACTGGGTACATTGTCTCTCCTAAGGTAGCTGGGTAATCCAAGTTTTTGCCATCAATATATTCCCCCCTCCCCGGCCATAATTATTGTCTCAAGGATAGGCACATGATTCCAGTATGACCAGTTATAACCAGGCTCTTTGCTGAGCTGAATATGAACCCAAGAGGAAAAAAGTCTGAAGTTGCTAGGGGCCATCATACAAAGAGGATTTATCCAAGAGTAAAGCGAACAAATGGGAGAAAAAGAGCAAAACTGAGTCCAAATACATTTGAACTCTAGCATCCAGCCATGCCTAAATGTACCCAGATTTTTAAATTATTATGTGATCTATTGCATTCTTTTTGTTTTAATATAAGTCACCTTAGAGGTTGGGCCCCTTATAACCAAGATGGTCCTGAGTAATACACTCCAAAATAATGAACATGAACCATAGTGGGCCAGTGAATATGAAGTCTGAGTCTGGCACTCTGGTAGATGACACAGAAGAACTCTGATCTGTGCCCCAGATGAACAAGACCCTTCATTTGTCAAATCCATGAGCCAAATACAGAGTCAGCCAGAGGTAGAAGGGTACCATGAAAGACTGCAGTGGTCATATTGGGGAGAAACCATCTCCAGGCTAAGATGATTTGACGCAATTAAGAAACTAAAGTCCAAATTGACACAGGTAAAATCTGATTTATTAACTGCCAACAGCAAATGAAGAAAACGGAAGACAGAAATGGAGACCAGCTGGTGGACATGTTTTAGATTTGCAGAGCATCAGAACAGTCTGCAAAGAGAGAACACGAAGTACTGTAGAGGTTCCATATCAGCAGACCAAGCACAGACTTCCAGGAAGCTTTTGATAGGCAGGCCTTCCTGAGTTGCCTCCGTCATTCCCTCAAGCTCCTCCTGACCTCTGTCTGATATGATCAACAAGTATCCAGAATATTAAGGTAGAATAGAGGCAGAGAAAGAACTACTTTCCTTTGATCAATTGGATGCCGTTTTGTAACAATATATTAAGGAAGGACTGCTTTGTAAAATAAAACTATAAGCAGAATTTTAGTGTAGTAAATTCATACTTGTTTATACAAAAGAATAAAAGTTTGTGTAGGAAAAATTGGAGGCCAGGATAAGGGCATCAAAAGGGACCTGTATAGAAAATCTAAAACCTAATTCTTAAATGTTGACAATCTACAGATTAAGAAAACTGGGAAGCAGGACAGAAACAGATGAAACTAAAAAAATAAAAGACTTTTAATATAGGTGAAAGGTAATTCAAGTCTCAAGAACATGATATAGAATAATGATTTTTAAAAAAAGAAGTGCCAATAGAGGCTTAAAAATTCAGACAATTTCAGATGTCCATGGATTCCACATCTTCCAGTGTGAGTTTGAGAATCTTTTATACAACCATTTTCTTTACCCCATTCAGAAAAAGCATGGACTTCAAGACAGACTGGGAACTTCTCAAGGGCAGGAGATATTTCTTTTTCTTCTTCTTTTTTCTTTTTTAATTCCTAGGGCTTTCCACAGAGGCTGTCCAAAACTCCTGAATTCATTGGTTAATTAATCCCAACTAGAAGTGACAATGGCTTTCTGTACTAACCCCTAATTTCATCAATGAGAAAGTAACGTACAGAAAGGGGATGAGTTTAGTTCGAAGTCATAAAGCTAACTAGAGGGATATCCAAGACAAGAGTTCAATATTCATGAGATGAGGAATATCTGTTCATCTGCCTGAAAAAGTTTACTGGATGGTAGTGACTCTCCTAATTGATTAGAAGATGGTTGCCACGCAGAACAGGGTGATACTTTAATAACTGCATGGGAGAAATAGAAGATTCCTTTCTGTCTTGTTTTGCCCAGAGACAGTGGACTGAGGACCAGAGAATGGAACAGTTGTGATAAAAAGAAACTTCCAAAAATATATTTTCAACAGCTTTATTTGGACTCCCTGTTTGGGCTAAGGGTTTAGAGACATCAACTTACCAATAAGTCAGTGGTATTTGTTAGTGCTTTTAGCTTTTGGACTGTTGCTTGGGAACAAAGGAGGAAACCAGAGAGTCAGATGACACAGAGAGAGAAAGCTCACTCACATACCTGGGTTTAATTCCACACAGCTCATTTAATGGAAACTGTTAGCCCTGGATTAATCCTCTCTTCATCACTACTCAACTGTGCAGCCTTCTGTAGATCTTTGCTGCCTCATAATAACTGAGAGGTGAGGACTGAATGATCACTAAGATCCCTCCTGGCCCTAACACTACCAAACTCTGAGTGCCATGCAGATGCAGCAGCAAGTCCCAATCAAATTCAGTTGAGGTCAATCTAGAATTGTCCATCCTGCCTTCCTCTTCTGGCTTTCACTGACAAATGAGTATAAACCTGAAATTCATTTTGTTTCCAAAGTGCCTGGGATGCTAAAATTATTCATATTTTAATTGGCTTTTAACAAGAATAGGTAAGAAAGAAAATTAAGACAATTAAGAAATAATGAAGCCATTATAAAACCAGTAATGATTTAAAAGCAAGTAAGGGAATACTCTTTTTGGAAATGTTGAATACTTGCAAATGAGCAGCTAGATGACAAGCACACAATGGGATTAAGGGATTTCACTAATGTACAGACCAAACCATTTATAATAATTCCTTCCTAAATTTGGGGATAATGCAAATATCCTGATTATTACTGAAAAGATATATTTTCTTGAAAATTGACCATCCTGCAGAATGTTGGATATCATATCTGAAGATGTTAACAATATTTTGCTCAAAGGTATTCTCTTTCAAAGATAGCAACTTTCTAAAGTTTCTTATAAATCAAAAGATGTTTTTGAAAAGTATCAAAACCAGACTTGTTCTCTTTAAAAAGGGGGGAGGGTGATGCTAGGAGCTGTAACAACACACCCTAAACCTCAAGCACTTGCTTACTCAGAGTCCAGAGCTGGCAGGACAGCTCTTCTAGGAACACCTCTTCAAAGCAGTGAGTCAGGGGTATGGGCCCCTTCCATTATCAGGATCCCCCATTTCCTAGGATCCCAAGGCATCTCATTCTCAGCCCTAAGGAAAGACTATGCAGAAGATTTTATGACCAGGCCTGATGGCAGCCAAAGTAACATCAACCCACACTTCATTGGCCAGAACTCTGTCTTGTGGCCCCTCTAAGATACCAGATGGGCAGGAAGAATATTTCAGCAGTGTGCTCAAGAAGGAGAGAGAAATGAGATTGGTAAATACTAGCAATCTCTTTCACAATGCAGAAAGCAACCCCAAAAAAGAAGCTAGAAGAGAGCTGGAGGACAGGCAGGGTTTTGCTTGGGGTCACTCAATATATGTGATGTTGGCCACCAATCAAACAGTCCACATATCTTCAGAATAACCCGTGTGTGGGGGGGGAGGGGTTTAGGGGCTGTAGGAGGAGAGGGAAGGGGTTGGGCAAATATCTCCTGACTCAGACCAGGTACTTGCCATCAAGCTGCTTACAGAATAGTTAAGGAGAGAATACATGGAAAGATAAATACCCAGAAACCATTTAATAATATGAGACAATATCACCCCGAGCTTTAAGGACAGGGATTTGGTTTTCTTTGCAGCCCAACACTATGCACACAGCATGGCCTAAGTTGGCACAGATACATGTAGTTGACTTGAATTAAATGGACTATAACAGATAGTACAAAGAAGTACATTGACTAACCTTCCTAAGTCCTCTAAGTTCAGAGACTGCTACAGGGGTAGAAATAGACCTTTATTTGCTGCCTTCTAAGCGCAGCCATTAACCCCCGTCTCTCACCAAATGGTGTCCTAAGGTGTGGGAGTGCCTCCATTTTTCAGCATGTGGTTTGTCTATCCCCAATTTCAGAGGCAGACATCAATTGTCTTGTATCAAAATTTCTTGTGCACAGACTGGTAAAAGTCTAGGCACATGATCCTGTCAAGGTTAAAGAGAAAGAGACAGACCATCTGGAAGCAGGTAGTACCACAAGAGATACTCCTCCTTTCCCTAGAAGAGGGTGAAGATGTGAGATCTTGCACAGCCATGGAACTTTGTGGTCATAAGGGAAGATCTCAGAGTGGTGGGGATGCTGCTAGATAGGGCCCAAGGAGAAAGCTTCACCATGGAATACAGAATGGAAAGCTGGTTGGAAATTGAATCTGTGGTGGCATGGCTTAAGCCCCTAAACTAACCCTCTCCTGAAGCCAGACGGCTTTGGATTTTTTAGTTTTGTGCCAACAGACTTCATTCTTGTTAAAGCTAGTTCGAACATGGCTTTTGGTAACTTACAACACAAAGTCCTTATTTTTACAGGTGGTGTGACCCCTATGGAAGGTACTATTGGTTTCCTAACTAGTAGTGTTTCCTTTCTTCTTTCAGGCAGAGCCTAGAAATGCTGATCAATTTCCCAATCTCTCTAGTAATTAAGATGTATATAGGAATATACTCAATTCACTCAGGTGGATAGGACCTGAAGGAAACTCTTCAGTTGGAGGAGTGGGAGTGTATGGGAGGTGGTTCTGAAAAAATTTTACTTCTTGACAAAAAGAAACACACAAGAAGAAACAACTGCTGCTGCTGTTGGCCTCTGCGTGTGAAGATGTGATTGCTGGTCCTAGAGCAGCCATGTTGCAACTATGAAGAAACAAAGTCAATACAGAATGGCGGAATGAAAGATAGAGCTGAGGCCTTGACGCCATCAATCAATTGCCGAATTTATTAACTTCACAATTATCCTACTCCCACCTTCTTTTATTTATTACAAATTGTTACTGAGATGATAAATTATTTCACTGTTTAGGTGGCTTTTGCCTGAATGGAAGAAGCTCAGGAGTTGACAAGGGTTTGAAGGGTTTAAAGGCATTAAAGTGTTTAAAGGCATTTAAGGGTTTAAAGAATTGATAGAGGCTGAAAGAAGAGTAGGGAGAAGGTTTCTATAAGAATACAACAACAATATCTACAATTCACTGAACATCTACTACATGTGAAGGACTTCTTCATTTATATTCTTAATTTTAATCCTCTAATCTCCACAGTAATCCAAAAATAAACATTATTATGCTAATTTTGCAAAGGAGAAAACAGTCTCAAAAAGGTTAAGTGAGTTGACCTAAGCTACTCACCAGTTACATAGCAGCACCCAATACCCATGCATCTGCTCTCAGCCTGTTATATTGCTACAACTACAAATTTGAGGTCCAGCAAATGCAGTAGGCACATCTTTAGAAATTGAAACAATGTTTTCTATCAGGGATCAAACCTAAACTTACGAAATAGGTGAAGAACACCCAATGGAATGAATGTGACTGTCACATTAATGGGTCGCCAAGGATCAAGAAGATCTGTGCTTTTGCTTTCCTGTAAGATTCTATTTCTTCCTGGCCTCCTCTTTGCCATTTATGTGCTGCCTATGGGAGCAAATCATCGACTGGTTCTGTTTAATCTGGGCCCAGGCACAGGAGGGGATGGTAAAGATCTCTTTTTAGCAGTGTGACATCCCTTCCCCTTTCTTTTGATGGCAGTCCCCTGCTTTTCTTAAGGGAAATTACATACTCTGACTTCAGCATTGTGTGCATTCTGATGGAACCATTACTCAAGCAAGGGGTCATGCAACCTGCTGGCCAAGGTGACAAGTGACCCAGATAAACCATAAAGACATTCACTTCTAGGACTCTGCATCTTGAGGGGAGTGATGCTAGAATGGGGAAAATGACTGGTGCCCATATATTCACTTCAGAGTGGGTACTAGCTTAGACCACCAAATGGTTCCTACTATCTGCACCCTACTACCGAGACCTCTGCCACAGTCCCTTCCTGAGCCCAGTTTCTATCTTTCTATTGGTTACCCAATGTTCTTGGATAAATTATTTTCCTGCTTAAGCTGATTTCCATTTAAATGTGGAAAGTTAACACTAGACTATCAACTCTGTGAGGGCAGGACCCATGTCTTTCTAGGCTCATTGCTACATCCCGAGTATCTAGAAGACAGCAAGCATCCAACAAATATTTTAGCTTCTTAATTAATTAATGAGGTCCAGAAATGAATGAGTCATCCCTGTCTGTAACCAAGTGGAAGACTGAAGCTTAAATTTCAGATTCTTGTCAAGGATTTTTATATGAGAAATTATCTGCTGCTTGTCTTGGCTAAACAAAAGCAGAACCTTTGATATTATGAAGAGTGAGTGACAGCTTAATCAGAAACAAAGAGAAAGTGTTTCCTCCTGTGCCACTAAGTCTAGAATGTGCTGTTTGAAAGACAGGCAAAGAAATATGTGCTTCCCTGTGTGAGATATCCTCGATGCCACACATCCCAGAGCTTCTGATTCTTAAAGAGAATGAGTAGGTGGACAGAGAAGGGATAGAAAAGCCAAGAATACTTCCAAAGGAAGCCACAGTGTCCCTCTGTTAAGAATTATAGGACCAGGGGCACCTGGGTGGCTCAGTGGGTTAAGCCTCTGCCTTCGGCTCAGGTCATGATCCCAGGGTCCTGGGATCCAGCCCCACATCGGGCTCTCTGCTCGGCCGGGAGCCTGCTTCCCCCTTCTCTCTGTCTGCCTCTCTGCCTACTTGTGATCTCTGTCAAATAAATAAATAAGGTTTAAAAAAAAAAAAAAGAATTATAGGACCAGGAGTGGTTAACCTGGCCTGTAGTTTACTTGCTAGAAAAAGAATGGGGGGTGTGACTAGGGAAGGAAGGAATCCTCAGCACACTGCTGGAGGCTCTCCTCCAACTTCTTTCAGTTCTTTTTCATTCTCTCTGTCTCCTTACACACACAGCCCACACATGCATGCTCATGCGCGTACACACACACACACATAGAGGCTGTGAGAACCCAGAAACATACAGACATAAAACAAATGGAACTAAAGGAAATCCAACACCACAAAGCCCTGGTAATGATAATGATGAAGAAAAGCTGCTGCCAGATGAATCTTGTGATGACGCCAATGATCTAATTCTCTCACTATCAAAAGATGCCGGTAAAGGCAGCCTTGACAGAAGGCTTTAAAAAATCAAAAGAGCGCAGCATCACTGGAACTGTGTTATCTGATTTATGCCTTTTCAAAGACCAGGCTTGTGTCATATGCTGATAATAGATTCTAGCCATCAAAACGTTATTTTATCTGGTATCTTGATTTTAAAGAATTGTGGAAACTAGCAAAGGGAACTGGGTTATTTATATGATGTTTGAACTATGGTAGTCTACATACACACAGTACACACACACACAGAACAAAATCAAAACCCAGGCTAGATAATAATATAATAAAAAGCAACAGCTATTGGGTGCCTGGGCGACACAGTTGGTTAACCGTCTGACCCATGGGTTGGCTCAGGACGTGATCTCAGGGTGACGAGATCATGCCCTGGATCGGGCTCCAAGCTCAGCATGAAGTCTGCTCAGAGTTTCTCCCTCTCCTTCTGCTCCTCCCCACAACTTGTTTTCTTTCTCTCTAAAATAAATAAATAAATCTTGGGTGGGGGGAAGGCAATAGACTTGATGTTATAAATGGTCAACAATTCTAATTTCTGAATTAGAACATTTCTTTTTTGTAATTTCATAATGAAAGTATGAATGAATGCTAAGTTGGTATATGGGTGCCCACTAGGTGAGACCCTTACCCACAAGTACTTGAGTGCTGCCAGAATTCAGAGCTATCACTGCCAGCAGATGGAGACTCCTGCTAAAGAAGATGCCACATCAGGAAACAGCCCTGTCTATTAAGTTACACAGAAATAGAAGGGTCTCCTTGGAACACAAATTAAAAAAAAAAAAAAAAGTTAAAAAAAAAAGTTTAAGTAATTGAATGTAAAAACTCCCCAAGAAGCATGACCTAATCATTCCACGTTTCATGCAACTTAGAGATGACAACTTTTTCCTTGAATGACTAGACATTAATCAGACAGACCTCCACACTTGAGAAGATAAATGCCAAGCAAAGAAAAGGAAGCCTTCTATATATTTACCTTACTGTTTAAAGCACAGACATTAGAAATGAATGAGATGTTTGACCATTTATCATACAGAGAGACCAATTGTCTTGCAGAAATTTTTATGTCAAACCACACCTGGCCATACATGTTTGTCTCTTGATTCATGAGCCCTAAATATCACATTGCAACATTGTTGGGCTTAAGCCAAAAGTAATGTGTTTAAAACTTCTTCCTTGCAGTCTTAAATTAGCTGCAATGCTGGAAGAAAGAAAAAAGCTGCCTTGATGATCCAAAACTATGAAAAATCTCAGTGTTATTTATTTAGTGTTTTAAACATATTATTTAATGGGGTTTGGGCAGTATATTGACCTTCCTAATGAGGTTTGACTAAAGCCAATATTAAAATTAATGTGCCCTTCCTGAGTGCCCAGTGACAGAGTATAATAGGAGTTGGCTCAGAAGGATCTATGTGGCAGAGAGAAGCCAGCCCGGCAATAAAAACTGGCCTCAGTCAATCTGTATGCAGATGATCAAGAAGTAACTTCATCATTGTTAGGGATTCCAGGAATCATCTTCTCAGACTAGACTCAGTGCTCAATGATCAGAATATATTGATAGGAAATATTGATTAAATATTGGTTAAAGTTTGTGAAAACACAAGATGAAAATATAAAAGATCCTGAAAGTAGTTTTAAGTGGAAAGACCAGCACCATATGCATCTGAACTCCATGGTGGTTGCAAACCACTGCACGGTAGTAATAATGCCTGGGACTGGCCGTTTCTGTAGCACGTCTACATTCTCTTCCAGGTCCTGTATGTTTTCCAGCCTTGCATGCATTCTTCATTATTATTAGGATGCTCACTTGTTAACTGACCTCCTCAAATAAGTCCTACTTCTCATCACGATGCATCCCCAAACCACGCTGACATTCAGCCCTGAGACCCCAACCAGTCCTGGCCAACGGCGACATAGGTGGTGAAGCATTTCCACCTCCCAGCTTTCCTGTTTCATCTCCTTCAATCCCCTTCCCCCCGTGAATTTCCCCCTGAATCTCCTCTAAGGTTGAAATGACTAGTACTAGTTTATGGCATGACACCTAGCTGATTGAAGTGGCTTTCAGGGTCTGGCTTTTGGTGAGAATAAGCCTGGCTTCTATTTACATATGCTCACCGGTCACCTCACAGCTGGGTGACTCTGGGTGTGTTATTTTACCTTTCCCAGACACAGTTCCTCAGTTGGAAAAGATTGGGGATAAGGAATGAAAGTATATTCACAAATGTTTTAATACCAAGAGGCACTTCTTTGTATTACAAAAGATGTAGATGGAATAGGGTTCTCCTCATTATTCTAAGTCTTCAGATTCAAATACTGTATGTTCATTTCTTTAATACAGTCTTTCTGGATCTTTCCAACTCCAAAGAGGATTTGAGAGGCCAGAATACCCAATTCATCCTCAGAGTAACTATATTTACCCTGGCTGCCTATTCCGCTGCATCCCAAACAGGGTAATTCCCATATCAAACCCTTTTTGGTAAAATCTCTCTGCTGGGATCTCCGAGCAGACACAGACAATTACAGATGTTCTCCTTCTCTCTGTATTTAAGTCCTCAAGCTGAGTGCACAAAGCAAGCAGGTCGGGAAAACAGAGAGCCGGCCAGGAAAGGACAAGGACTGATTTTCTGTTGAACTTGCCTAACTTCCATTTCATGTTTAAGATACCAAAATAGTTCTTCAAATATGCTTGCAAACGGTGGCACTGCCCTTGAATATGTTCCCCTGACTCCCATCTGAGTCAGTGTAATGAGTCTGCATTTTATAAGAGCTGAGCCTGGTCCAAATGGAACCGTGTAACTGTTAGAAAGATTAATGGACTGTATCATCCCACAGTTGACTATAAACTTCTAATTGTGTGAATCTCAGTGTGGCGTCTAGAGCTAAATGGGAGTCTGCTTCCTCAGTCACTAATATCCACTGATATTGTTCATGATTTTTCTAATGCCAACCCTAGGTACATCAGGGCTGGGCAGACCCCTGAGGAAAACAACAACTTTTGTTGTAGGTACTTGAGAGCAGTCATTATCACTGTTGCCAATTAATTCATCAATCTGTGTTTACCAAGCTGCCACCAAGAACGGGGACCAGCACTGAGCCCTGCTGAGTGAGGGAAGGATGGAGGAGTCTATGCAGACTGAGCTTCTGCTCCTGAGCAGACGTAAATATGAGCCAAGACATCTCTTTCTGAGTGGGGACTGCGTGACATCAAGCAACTCCCTTTCCTTTCTGAGCCTCAAACTGGGAAGCAGGACACCCACCAGGCCATCTACCAGAAGAACAACAGACACAATGTGTGTGTGAACATGCTTTGGAAAACATTAAGTTCAATATAAATGAAAGCATTCATCATGACCTATAATAGAAAATACAGATCTTGTAGAGCTAAGAAGAAATCAGGTTAACTTGGGTTAACCATTCTCCTCCTTATAAATTCTTGCCCCTCTCTTTTCACATTTCAGAACATTTTGCGTGGTTTATCCACATCAGCGAACCCCTACTCTTTTTCAGCCTCGAAATCATGTGTGCAGGCTTAAGTTATACTTGCTTTGTCCTTGACAGAACTACATTCTATTAAAAAGACTGTGGAGTATTGGCCCCTGGTTGGAATCAAGGGAAAGCTAGAGAGGACTTCTTCCCTCTACTCCTCGCCATCTGTTCCTTCCCTTACTCCCCCTTTTTCTGGTTTCCTCTGAACGGGAAGCACAGTGCTCTCAGCCCTGTGACTCCCCTCCATCCCACAGGAAACTGGACCATGAAGCAGGAGCCATGTAACCATTGGGTCCTTCATCCCAGGCACCCAGCTGTGTGCGTTGCATTTCATCACTTTGCAGAAATGTCCCTCTCTCCTTCCTCACAGCTGCATTAAGTGAACAGATTCCCTTATGTTTGAAAGAGTTCTTTCTTGTCAAGAAGTTAAGAATAGAGGAACATTAGTTTTCTACGTTGCTACAGGGTGTTGTGAAACTTGGGATGGCATAATGCTTATTGGCAAATAGGACTGCAAGTCTCCAAAGTTAATCAAGTTGCTGAGGTTTTCAGGATCTGGATGTTGGCAGAATTTCCTTACACTCTTATGCCAATTTAGATGTTTAAATATATAGGGAACGGTAAATATAGAACATACAACTACAGCATTAAGAGAGAACTGTGGCTGCACTCCTGTCTAACCAGCATGTCCCCTAATTCCTCAAAGCTTCTGTTTTGACTAGATGGGGAACAATAAGATATACACCCTCCTCAGTCCTAGAAAGGGCTTTGCTGCCACTCTCAAAAGGGCTCAAGCTTTTTCCTGCCACCTCATTTATAACAACCTAATTTATATTCTGTAGATCAGAAAAATGGGCTGATTAGGAACAGATTTGTGTAGATTCAAATCTGCACTTTGAGTGATGGAAAAGCTAAAGCCTATTGTACTCTAGAGTTTAGAAGTAACTGATTGCATCAACGGTCTCAAGTTGTTACAGTAGGTTCTATAAAAGGACAATCCCAAAGAAGCCTGAACATAATGAGATGGCAAAAGGTGCAGTATCAGATTGTACCTGCAATCCTTGTAAAGTGCTTTATCAGAATATGGGAAGGTTGTGTGTTGGCCAAGATGCCTTTATACCAATGACAGTCAAGTCTGGGTCTTCAGACTTATCACCAAATGTTCTCTGTTGCTTTGCCCAAAGACAAGTCATAGGATGAAACCTCGTCCTGGGGAAGAAAGTGTTGGAAAAAATAACAGAAGGAAAAGATTCCTAAAGCCACCAAAATCCTGTCATTTGCAAACATAGTTTTCTGTCAGATCTGGAAAGTGTGAACTTAGGTAAGTGAACAGATGCCCCTGGATGCTGCAGGGATAAAGGAGGAAATGTTTGAAGCCCCAGAGATCCACAGGACAGGGGCCTATGAATTGGTGTTTTTCCTCTCATCTTTGAGAGTATAAATTGTGGAGGATATGAACAAACAAAAAGCCCGATGAAGCTATTTATGAGGAGAAGCAATAAAACCCACACAATGTAGGACAGGGAGGGGGAAATGAACTTGCCAAAACAGAGTCCTAACACCCTCTTTGTGGGTGCAATGCACAAGATGAACGACGCCACCCTCAGACTCCTTGGTGGCATTTCAGGACATTGCTTTACAGCCCCTTAACTGGGATGTGAATAATTGATAACTTGAAGGGACCTGAGAAACCCACTGCAACTGAACACAGATATTTTTTATGACATCAATTACAGGGCTGGTGACTTGATGAGGAGAGGAAAATATTTCAAACCGTACTTTAATGATCTCCACCAAGAACCCCTAGTGTTCCAAATGAAACGTGGGTCTCTAGGCCTTGTTGTTTTTCTTTTTCCTCCATTTTCCTCCTCATAGGGAACATAAGTTACCGCTGAACAGAAGAGATGGTTAATTATGTCTATACTTTGCAGCGGTGGCTCACAGGCCTCCTTATTTGAATAGTGAAGGAAAGGCCTGGGAGAACAGAAGGCTTTGAGGGGTGGTCCCTTGTGTGTGCCCCGAGAGGACCACAGGTTATATGACAAAGGTGTTGTGGAGTTGGGCTTGGCAACTGTAGTTGAGATTGTCATTTATGACATTACAACACCAGGGCACATTAAAATGATATGGTAAGCAGCGCCATTAAGGCTGTTGAAAGGAAGTCAGAGTTCAAGTATTTGTGCATGAGGCACTTTATGTGGTGGCGACTTCTGAATTTATAGTTGTCAGGACGGGACCAGACTGATTTGGCCTGAGAAAGGGTCTGTTTGTGCTTGTGCCTGGTCGATTGTGAAGTCCAGTTCATTTTTCCTCTTTTCTGGCAAAATGCCTGCAAGGCTGCTAGTGCTTCATCAGAAAGGGCTAGAACCAGGTCTGGAAGGTGATCCACAAACCCCGACTATGGCGTGCACTGGGCTTGTGCTCAGGACTCAGACACACGGGTCCTGAAGGAAGGGTGCTTTGAGGTAGTATTGGTGTGAGAGGCAGAGAGGGCCTGGGTATGTCTCTGAATGAAGAAGGAAGAGGGTTGGGAGAGGCACAAACCAATTCCAAGAACAATGAAATCCTGTTTTTCTGGGACCCATAACATACATTTGAATCCACCAACAAGTCAAAACACATACCTTG
This sequence comes from Martes martes, assembly GCF_963455335.1. NCBI lineage: Eukaryota > Metazoa > Chordata > Mammalia > Carnivora > Mustelidae > Martes > Martes martes. Next base: position 124,863,975 of record NC_137890.1, read on the forward strand.
GAATGTCATTGCAGGATACATGAAAAGTCTCCTGGATCCAGCTTATAATAGGGGCTTGGGTGTGCTTCTCTGCTACCAGCATCATCCCGGTTGGCCTGCAGTGTTTCTTTCTTTGGAGAGGCCTGAACCACAGAGGAGAGAACTCCTTTGGTTGGTTAGTTTGGAACTCAAGAGATCTGCCAAACTGCTTGTTCGCAAGTTGAAAAAGATACTGGTTGGCTGGTAGGCCAGAATTCTGAAGCCCTCATACTTTAAAGCAGTGTAATTTTAAGCTTCCATGTCTTGTAAAGAGCTGTTCACTGGCTTGGGTCCTAAGCAGGAAGAAAGGGGGGTGAATGGTGCAATGAAAACAAGAATTCTTTCTCTTCCTTCCAATTTTCTGATACAAATATGCCCTTGTTTCTCCCGTTGCATTTCCTCACCATTCTTCTATACTTTCTTAATACTCTGCATCATCGGATGATGTCAAATAAGCTATAGGATGTAAGATCGGCAAAATGTCAGCAGCAAAGGGCTTTTTGCGGCTTTTTCTTCTGGCTTATCTGTAAATGGCACCAGGAAAAATCAATCTATTTTTATGAGTCTTCCAACCCAACTGGGTCTACTTAAGAAAAACCTCCAGATGAAATTTATTGAGATGTTCCTAAAATGCCTCCTATTTATGTATCACAAATGAAACATTATTCAGAATTTGGAAGTGGTTTCTGGAGTATTTGAGTCTTTTCATTTTGAGCCTGAAGGAATAGTTCATAATGAAAGCTTATCAATGGAGTTGGAATTTTATCACATCTGTGTTAATTTGGGACTGCTGACTTATCATTAATAAAGCATTTGGCTAGAAAATGATGTCCATATTTGATGGTCTGGTCTTTTTTTTTTTTTTTTTTTGCCATTTTATGCTACGATAACCGCCCAGTCTTATTGTTGCCCATAATGCATGTGTCAAGTTTTATAGCCTAAGTAATGTCAAATGACACAGTGTCGAGAAGATCCGGAGACAGGTTGGGAAAAGGGTTTAGATGGAAAAGGAAGTAGTGTGGTCCATGCCAGCCTTGCTGGTAGTTTTACGGGTATTGATCCCTTTTTACATACTGATGTAGCATCCTGAATTATGATGCAGTATTAAATTTAAATGCCACTCAAAAGCTTCTACCTCAAAGGTTGCTCAAAGTGACAACCATTTTTGACCCTACCAGTCTCTGCCTTTCTAGGGTGGGTGTTTTATTAGAACTGTCCATAAAAGACTGCATGGCAGTGAGTTCTGCAGTGGAGAGAACAGGCAGTGATTTCTAAACATCTGGATGCCAGGAAGCAATGAGCGGTTTGATATAATGACAATATTCACAAGATCACAGTCTTTTTTTTTTTTTTAAAGATTTTATTTACTTATTTGACAGAGAGAGAGAGAGCTCACAAGTAGGCAGAGATGGGTGGGGAGGAAGCAGGCTCCCTGTTGAGCAGAGAGCCCGATGCGGGGCTCGATCCCAGGACCCTGAGATCATGACCTGAGCTGAAGGCAGAGGCTTTAACCCACTGAGCCACCCAGGCTCCCCAGAGGTCACAGTCTTGAAAGGAACTCCTAGAGATCGTTCGGTCCAGTGTGTTGCCTCTACGTAGATCCACACTAAACACATGCACTAAAACTTCAGAAAAGAGGATTCCACAGACTTCCTTGATAACAAAGTTCACCTTACAAGAAGCCTAATCCTAGAGGAAACTTTTCCTCTACCTCCCCAAGCCCCTGTACTTCACACTCATTCCTATTGCTCCCTATTTCTGAGGAGCGTTGAAATCCCACACAATCTACCGCAGGAGGAAGCGGAGTATAATGTATTGGTAAAACTTTTCAAAAATTAGGAGTCCTTAAATTTTTAATTAGGTAAAGGCATTATACTCCAGGTGTTATTTATATAGCTTCTATTTGCTGCATATGTGCAAGGGCTATTTTTTGAGTGCAGTATGTCTGAACACCATGCTAGAACTTTTTTTTTTTTTAAAGTCAGGCAAGCTGGATTGAGTTCTAGAGTCTCTTTTTAATAGGTGTCGGTTAGTTGCCCATATTGCAAAACACATGCTATATCCCTATAATATTTAATATCCAAATACAGAAAAGAAGGGGAGAGAGGCTCCTGGGTGTCTCAGTCAGTTAAACATCTGACTCTTGATTTTGGCTTTGGTCATGATCTCCGGGTGGTAAGATCTGCCCCCTGCTTCTTTCCTTCCCCCGCTGCTCCTCATCTTTAAAAAAAAAAAAAAAAAAATTCTCTGTCTCCCTCTGCCCTATCCCTGTCTGGATGTGCTTGCACTTTCTCTAAAAAAGAGAGAGGGGAGGGAAGGATAGAAAGAGAGACACAGAGAGTAAGGGAGAAGGGGATGAGGGAGGGAGGAAATTATTTGTCCATTGATTTTAGATCCGCATGGAACTCATTCCTATGCTTTTTGAGTCTGATGTGAGGTCATCCTGTTTCTCATTGCTCAATGCTGACGCAATGCAGGGAAAAGGGGAGGGAGCAAACAACCAGTGGACCACAGATGGCTTTGTGTTCCATGCAAGACAATGTGTAGCTTTGTGTTCCATGGTTGAGTCTAGATTCCAGGAGAGCATGAAAGAGCACACAGAAGATAATGCAAGAACAGAAGGTGATTTATTTATGGCAATCTAGGATGATTCCTTTCTTGCTCCCTTTCCTTACAATGCCTTAGGCAAACCTAAAATTCTTCCCTTACAATGGTAAAAGAACAAGATCAAAATAAGGTTAAGGTGTAGATTTTCTCTTCTGTAGTATGAAAATATTTAGGTTTCAGAAATGAAATATTTAATTATATCTGGAATCCCCATTAATTGATGGTATTTATTAAAATGCAACACTTCATTTGGTTTTATAAAGAATGGAACTACGGACCTCTAACAAATTAAGTATAACTTTTTATTTCAATCAAGTGGCTAGCTCACTTTCACTGTACCATATGTTTTACACAATTATCACAATTAATCTTCACCCAATGGAATAGACAGTTGCTCTCAAAGTTTGGTTCCTGGGCCAGCAGCATTACTCAGGAATTTGTTAGAAATGTAAATTCACAGGCCTCACCTCAGACCTACTGAATCAGAAACTCTAAGGAAAGGACTAGCCATCCATGTTTTAACAAGCCTTCTGGGTGACTCTGACACACACTATAGTTGAGAATCACTGGGAGTGATATGGAGTACTCCCATTCTAGAGTTAAGAAAATTAAAGCACAAAGAGTTTAAGCAATTTCCAGAAGCCCACATGGCTAGAAAGTAGTCAAGGCTACATGATTCCAAAGCCCTTGCTCTCGATTATGAGGTTATGTTGCATGATGGACTCAGTTTACTCGGGAAACCAGTGTCAAGGATATAGACAAATAAGAAATAATACTCCAGAGGAAGAATTCAGATTAAAAAAAAAAATCAACAGCATATGGCTTAAAACATGTTTTGCTTGGTTAAATTTCTATCTACAAAATTCTTGAACTGAAAAAGTTATGATTCAGAGTGCTCAAGTCAAACACCAGGTAGGTGATGGAAAAGACTGTCTGGACTCAGAAGGCACAGTGAGCAGACAGCTCCTATCCCATGTAACAAGGCAGCTATTAGACTCAAAGCCCACAGAATGATGCTACATCAAAAATAATCTCTTAAGGGAAGTCAGGAATCCAGATTTGTGAGGGAAATCTTGCAACTTTAAAACATTAACTACTAATTCATGAATTTTGAAAGAATGACACAGATTTAAAAAAAAAAACACATAGATTTTGCTTACAGGGTGCCATTTTGCACCCTGAGAAATTCTCTCACTGAGAAATTCTCATAACATTTAATGAACACAGATCAGAAGGCTGAAGGGATATAAGGTTTATGGATAATATGTGTGGGGAGAAGTGTGGGAAATTGAACTTTTGGAACTATGTTCACGGATCACATTATCAAAAGTGGGCCTAAACCTTATGGCTATGTCATAGTGGCCCATTTTATTAATTCACAGCTTGGAACAGTGTTTCATAATACCACGGTATTTGTACATTCTTCACTGAGATCGTGTGACTGCAGACCCTGGTTTCACAAGCAACTGTTTGAGTGAACGTTGGAAAATAAGCTTTTGAGGCATATGTCAAGTGTTTATGTGGGCACCATTTTAAATTCTCATTGAGAAAGCCACTCTATGGACTGAAAAACATTCAGAGGAAGCAGGTTTGGAAAGGTTACTGCAAAATCCATCTCAACTGCAAACAGAAGTGATTTTAATGCCTGTTATTTTGGAAGCAGTTCAAAGTTGTTTTTTCCATTGTAAATAGCATTAAAGTGCTCTGTGGAGGCAAGTATTACTTTTTTCTTGGCCCACTGCACTTCAGTAATGGCTCTTATACACTGAAGGCACAACAATAAGACTCAGGAAGTTATGCACAGTATATCAGGGACAGCAGAGGAGAAGTGGGAGGGGAGAGGAGGTCATATGGTAAGTATAGAAAAGAAAAATTTGGGGGCGGAGATGCTGTGCATGTGAATACCAGCCAAGACAGGCAACATCTGGAAAACCTGCTCTGTATTATGTGGTCATTCCACAAACTTTTCCAAGGAATCACATAAGGAGAATATTACATTTTAATTAGAGTTGGGATTGATCCAGAGAAAAGGGGGGAAAAGCATGGTTTGGTGAATGAGCTGCATTTTAGTTTGGCTGGGTCCATGAAATACAATTAACTGCTTAGTTCCTTCCAGAGGTGCTCAGCCTATTCCAATGGCTCAGTGATTTAATGATACATTACACTGGACTCTTGACTAGTCCTAACCTGTAAAAGGAAAGCAGAAGCAATGGGTAAGTGTCAATTGAAGAAAAAAGGTCAAACCTGGGACCTTTTTGTGGGGATGACCCCAGAAAGCCAAAGGGATATCCTTATTGCCTCCTTAATTTCTTACTTATGTCACATAACAAGTTTATTAGTTATTCTCTGAAGGTAAAAGGTAATCAGGAAAGAATAAATACATGAATGTGATGAAATATAAAATTTATTTAAGGTAATATTCTATTTCATTTTATGAGAAAATACAAGTATTGTGTCAAGAGATAAAATAGTCCACATATCTGGAATCCTCCCTAATAGAAATTAAATTCATTTTAAGTGCTAATAATTTATTACTTTTTTAGTTAAGCATCTGAAAATTTAAATTTAGTACATGTAATAGTATTAGAAAAGAGTGAAAGAAATATTTCTCAGAACTTTGTCATTGTGTACAAATTCATCATTTTACATTTACTGAGCTCAAAATATACAGTGGGAACTGTCCTAGAGGAACCAACCCCTCCACTCAAGGGACTAACAGTCAAGTAAGACAGACAAGGCAGAGAACCTTGAAATGTTAATAACAATATAAGACAATGATGTATATAATAGTAGTCAGCAACTTACTGACTACCATTATGGTAGTCAGTAAGTTGCCAAGCTAATGGCTCCGAAAGAAGCACCATGGACTCTGGGGGTAGAGAAAGCAGGGTGGCTTCCTGAGAAAAGTAGCATTTTTCTGGTCCTTGAAGGCTGAGCAGAATCTGGATTAGTGGAGAGCAGACAGAGGATCAAGCAGTGAGTGGGCTATGCTCTGAGCAAATGCTCAGGAAGGCATTAGGAATGTTCAAAGGGCAGACCTGACTGGCTGAGAAGAGGCTGTGGTGATATTTTAAAGCAACCAGTGGCCAGAGTGTATAACGCATTGACAAATGCCCTAGATAAGGCATTACATAGGGACTGTAGAAGTCTTTGTTTGAGGAAGGATCCCCAGTGTAGGGAAGAAAGGCTTGTAATTGAAAAGGGTTCAAATGAGTAACTAGAGATTTCAGGAGTACACATATATATACATATGCCAGGAACCCACAAAAGTGGGATGCTTGCAAATGATTAAGGGATGTTTTTTCTTCAGTGGTATCTCTGTGGCACATTACAGTTTGGACATGATGATGTCCACTGTGATTTCGGTGTTTCCCTCCCTTTATACCCCAGACCCCAAATTATTATGCCATCTGAAATAGTCTAAATTCCTGACCCCTTGCATTATTGACCCCATGCCAATAATATGTCAACTCCTTTTCTTTCTTCTTTAAGCATATCTTCTCCAGACAGTATTTGGCCCTTATACTTGAGCTACAGACTTTCCAAAAGTTGGAGAAATCCTGCAAAGAAGGAACATGGCATCTGATTCTTGGAATTACCCTCCCTCCATCCTCTTCCAGCTGCTGTGCATATACCATACTGCTCGACTTGACTTAATAAGAAAGCTCAAAATGTTTCCCAATTCAGAACATAACCCTGCATGCTGTTCCCTCTAGTCTAACCAGAAATCCCATTCTCCTCCTCCTCTAACTCAATAAACCAAATCTAATTGGAGAATAATTATAAAGTACACTGATGTGCAATTTGTTTCACTAACCCAATAATTAATTAATATGCTACTTATGGTTTGGAAGAGCTCTTAAGACACAGCACAAATTCTACTAGATGAAAGAGAATACCAAAGATATAAACCAGGAGCAGCATCTTTACATAAGACAGACCAGGAGAAAAAGACAAGACCTACTTAGCCTTTTTGAAACTATGGTGAGATTTGCTTCATCCCATTGAGGATTCTCCTTTTGCCCTTTTTACATGTGAATGAGATGAATTGGTTTTACAGATGAATTGGTAGCTGAATCCAGCTGGTGGATGGGTTTTTTTTTGTTGTTGTTGTTGTTTGTTTAAATTTTCCAACCACCAGATGCTTTCAGGTGAGAGAAGAGTCCTAATCAATGGAACCCATCTCCTAGGGACTCCTGGGTGATTTGAATACACAAGCTATGCTCATCCCAGCAATACACAACTCCCAGTTGCTTTGGCCTTCACACAATTGAAAATTAAAGCAGGAAATGCCTTGGATTTTCCTTTTCATTATTTAAAATGTGCAGTATACATAAATTACTCTGGAGATTTCACTTAAAATGATTATTAACCTACCTTCTATTTGCCTCTGGAGAGGGAAGAGTTGAAGCTAAATCAAACCGTAATTTCAGCAATGAACAATTGTTAAATGATCATCAAATCTTTTTAAAAACCTTTTTTTTTCTTTTTAGACAAATGAACATGTTCCTCGTAGCTGGGTGCAAGATTCTGAGTGACACCAGGCAATGGTGCATCAATGCACCTTCATAAACTGAAGGATATTACAAGTCTGTCTGTACAACTGGCTTTTCTCTTAAGAAGTGTCATGAACTCTTCTTTAGAGTACCGGTCCCCTGGGAAGCTATAGTGTTTCTCATCTAAGGGTGACAGAGCCTGAGATGATCCAGAACAGTTCACCTTTATATCCTCTTCTTCACAAGACTCCTGGAGCCTTTCTTTTAATCAGCTTCATTTCCTTGGTAAAGCATGCTTGAAGCATTTCCCTGGCTCAGTGTGGGTGTGCCTGTGTCAGAACCCTGTTTTCCTGGAGACCTCATGTTTGCGCAGCAACACAGTTCACTTTGGCAGGCCAGCACCATACATGACGAATGAGGACTCAAAACCTACAAGTTCAGCTGATTTCCAATCTAAGGCTCATACAACGGAAGTAGTAAATCCGACGCAATGTGGTTCTTTGCCAGGGTCTGCATATGAGTACTGCTTTGTGTTTTTATTGCTTTTAACATGAGGTTTGAAATTCAGCTGAGACTTGCCTCATTTTATAAAAAACAACTGATCAATTGCCTACCTATTGTTTGCAACAAAGGATGTACTACACTAAGTCATTGTCTTTTTAATCCACATTTCTTTTACATGGGATGTTATGTTGAAATGGGAGAGACTTTCTGCTCACACACAGCAGTTAACTATTCAAATCCCTTCCTTCAGTGTCACCTGATTCTTTTGATCGTGCAGCAGAAATCTCCTGAACCTGGCCAAAAGAGCAATATTTATGCAAGCTTACTTTTTAGGAACATGGACCTATTTCGAGAAATTCTTTTTATCTTTCAAACAAAAATACCAGCTCATTTTATAGCCATGGGATTTTCCTTACTAGAGAATTTGTCAAGCCAAATATTTTGGACTCATCCCGTGTCGATTCATGAAAGGAATGCTGATTAGGAAATTCCATTTATTATATGAAGCCATATTGGACAAAGATAAGACAAACTTGCTTAAATGAATTATGATTTGGAGGAATTTCCAAACTATAGAAAACTGAAAGGAACAACTCCCTTCCTTTCTAACTCTTCAAATCCTGCACTATCCATCCTCAATGGTACTATCATATTTCAGATTTTAACTATCTAGAGTCTATAGGAAAATATTTTTACCTGTTTTTCTCATCTTACAGAAACCTCATCATGGCGTAATATGTGCACGGATTTTTTTTTTTTTTAAATAAAGACGATTGTGGCAATAAGGCAAATGAATAGATGCATTCAATGCTGGAAAGCATCAAACAACTTGACAAAGTAGATTAAAATAGATTACAGACTTCCTACAGATCATTTTAATAGAAGCTAAAATATGCAATGAGCACAGTGGTTGCTTAATGTTTGCTGATGTGATAATAAAGTTCACATAAAACAAGGCTTCTCAAACTCTTTGTACAAGAGAATCAACCTGTGGTTGTATTAAGAGTGGATTCCTGGGGCGCCTGGGTGGCTCAGTGGGTTAAAGCCTCTGCCTTCGGCTCAGGTCGTGATCCCAGGGTCCTGGGATCGAGCCCCTCATCGGGCTCTCTGCTCTGCAGGGAGCCTGCTTCCTCCTCTCTCTCTGCCTGCCTCTCTGCCTACTTGTGATCTCTGTCTGTCAAATAAATAAATAAATAAAATCTTAAAAAAAAAGAGAGTGGATTCCTGAGCCTGTCCTCAGAAATTCTGATTTGATAGTTGTGGAGTGGGTCCCAGAAATCTGCAGGTTTGATCATACCCCAGTAATCCAGGTGTAAAGGGTCTATGAGCCACATTTTGAAAAAATACTGCCATGGGGCATGAATTGTAAAGCAAGCCAGATTTATTTCCCGTAAGTACAGAGCACTTCACAAAGCAATAGGGTGACAAATGCTCTCCAAAGAGCAGATGGAACTTTGCCAACCTGGAAGGATAGGAAATTCTGTTCATTTGTTCATTTACTCATTCCTTCCTTCTTCAGATTCCACTGAGCACCTATGACAAAGCATTTATTGGCTTGCCAGGCCCTGTGGCTGCTGGGTGAGCCCACAGAGAAGCCTGTTGTCAAATGAAGAATCATCATGTGGAAGACAGCATTCTTTTTCTACTCGAATTTTCCTTTCTTTGAGGGTCCTAGTCATTATTGCACAAGTAACATGGTCCTTGCTTCCAGAGAGGCCCCACATGAACTCCTGCATTCTGCTTCCTCCTTTCAGTGCTCAGAGCACTCTTTAACTTGGGAGGTTGAAGCAGTTGGCTTTGAGCTTGAGCTCTTATCACTTGACATCAGGCTGGACTATCTTTGGTTTTGTTTCATTGGGTTCTTTTATTGAGATGTAATTGGCATATAACATGGTATTAGTGTCAGATATACAACATAATTTGATATATGTATATTATGAAATGACTACCACAAAAAGTCTAGTTAATATTCATCACCACATAGTTTTTTCCTTTGATGAGAACTTTTAAGGTCCACTCTCTTGGAACTTTAAAATATACATTACAGTATTGTTAACTATGGTCACCATGTTGTATATTATATCCTTAGTTCAGTTCAGTTTTTGTTTTGTTCTTTTAGATCCCACATATAAATGAGATCATATAGTATCTGTCTTTCTCTGAATCTTTGTTTTGATGATAGAGGTAGAGCATGGAAGCCGGTTTAACACCAGCACAGGCAAAGTGGGGAAATTCTGTATTGGGGAAGTGGATATTTTTTTGAACAAAGAGTTCGTTTTCTACCGAGGATAAATTAATGATGTCATATAACTCACTTTCAACATGTATTGCTTTTTCCCTTCAATCTAAAGGCCAGGCCAATTAAATTTAGCCTTTAAAATAGACCACATTCCAAATTCCTTAGAACTGTATGAAAATAAATCACATTTAATACCACCATATGTACTACCTGGTATATAGCTCAGATAAATAGTATTCTCAAGAAAGCTCTGATACAGGATATTACTTACATAAAATGATGGAACATACATTGCCAACCAGTATAGGAGAAGCCAAAAGTCTTCCTGTTCTGTCTTGAAGCCCTGAGTTTATTTATTTATTTTTTAAGATTTTATTTATTTATTTGACGGAGAGAGAGATCACAAGTAGGTTGGGGGGGGGGAGCAGGCTCCCCACTGAGCAGAAAGCCCGATGTGGGGCTCGATTCCAGGACCCTGAGATCATGACCTGAGCCGAAGGCAGAGGCTTAACTCACTGAGCCACTTAGGCGCCCTGAAACCCTGACTTTAATGTAGTGTCTGTGGTAGGATATGCTATCAAATGCTAGAAACTTTCAATTTGGTTTTATATCTAGAAAAGTTCTATTTCCAGAAATGGTTGCAGCGGGTTTCTTTCAGACCAGATTTCCTAGAGAAAACAATGAAAAATACTGGATAAAATATTAATACAAAAAGTCTCATAAATATATCAATAAGCTGACAAGGCTGTAAGGAATTATTAGGCCAAAAATCTAAGGGAAAGAAGACACAGAAGAAAGAAAGACCTGAGCATCACAGATGTTTTTAATCCAGAAGGCGTTTGCTGAGTTTTGTTGGTCATATCCAGAGGTAGACAAAAGTCAAAGCTCAGGGCCAATGTAAGATGGAGCCTAAGAAAAATCCTTCCTCATATTAAATGGAGCCCAAAGACTACACCCTCAGAGAACATATCAACCAGAAGTGAACTAGCCTCCATTGTACCCATTTGTGAAGAAGGGAAGAAAAGTGGTGAGGTGGGTGGGAGGACAGAGAAATCCATCTCCGAGATGTCACAGCCATAGGCCAGTTTGTAGGGATTTGTTGTCGCTGGAAGTTTCAGAGAACCTCAAACTCTGAACCTGATTTAAAGTGGTAGAGGACTGATAGTGCCCACAAGCACCAGGCAGAAGCAAAACCTCTCTGGAGAATGTGCCTTCGTGACAAGTCTCAAACACTCCCACCAGTAATTTTTCAAAGACAAAGACAAGTACACACACAAAAGTTACCAAACATACTAAAACAAGACACCGTGAGCAAATTTATTATTTGCTAGGTATCTCAAAATTTTGCTCCAGAGAACAAGGATCACTAGGAAACTTGAAGATAACAGCTCTACTCCCCCAGAGCAGGTGCCCTTTAACCCACTGAATATTTGGTGAAAAGTTTCTTTAGCTAGAAATGATTAAAATACCTGTTTAGGTATTTAGGGAACTATAAACACTGCGTTTTCTTTTTTAAAAGATTTTATTTATTTATTTGACACAGAGAGACAGAAGAATCACAAGTAGGCAGAGAGGTAGACAGAGAGAGGGACAGAGAGGAGGAAGCAGTCTCCCTGCTAAGCAGAGAGCCTGATGCGGGGCTTGATCCCCAGGACCCTGGGAACATGACCTGAGCCGAAGGCAGAGGCTTTAACCCACTGAGCCACCCAGGCACCTACACAGGGTTTTCTTAATTACATGACTCAGAGTGGCCATCCTTGACAACTAAGAAGCCAAACAGTAGAAGTTATCAAATACCTTCAAGTAAGAAACTTATCTACTTGGAAGGAAACTTTGTATGTGTGAGGAATTCAAAGAGCACATGATCTTCTTTACAATCTTTAAAAAAAACAAAAGAGGAAAGATTTAGTGTCTTTACCCATTTTCAGAGGCAAAAACTGAGGTATGAAACTGAATCCCAGGTGACAAGAAGGTCAGACCCAGCACAGAGAAGTGACCTATGGTCCCCTCTAGATTCTATATGGCACATCACATTAGTCCAACTGCTCTCATCTAAATTCATCGGGCCTTTTGATTTTTTTCATGTGTTTTAGATTCAAAAAATGTATTTGCTAGAATTCTTTGCCCTTAATTTTAAAAACCATGTGTGTTTTAGGGTCAATTTAATCTGCATGTTTCCTATTTTCTTATAATTAAACCATCAAAATACTGTCCTTTAAAAACTATTTGATGTCCACAAAATCATCTGAGCCCTTTCAATAAGCTTCTTAAAAGGGTTTTTATCCCACTTAAAAACAGAAGTTGCACTGTGTTATGGGTGACCTGGTGCAGAAACCAAGAATCCCCTTTAAATTCCAAAATCCTTGAAGTCTGAATAATTTCTGCACTTGGAGAAAATGAGTTCACCCATTGCTAAAGTTTCTGTGTTGCTAAAGAAGACATTTGGAGCAAAGATGAGTTCCATAAGAGGGGAAATCAGAGCTGCAGAAGAAATTGAAGGTATGTGAATTTTGCTTAGACCCCTGAGGAATAGCTGGAAGCCTGATTTGTCACATTGCCATCCACAGAGCAAGAAAAAGCTCAAATGCACATCAAATGTTTGACAGGACTAAAAAGAAATGTGATGTCCATATGAAATAATATTTGCTCATAATGCTAAGAAAACAATGGAGTATATATGTATGGATTTCAGCACATCCAATTTGCTCTCTAGCATAATCCTCTGCTGTTGGCAGCCCATGGAAAACCCTTAATAATATTTACCAACATTGAATAATTAATTCCTTATAGAGGAGAAATAGGATTTGCTATTCTAACACTAATTCCTATTACATAGAACTGCAGAACTGTGGTGGCAGGGCCACTGGGTGGAGAAGGTCTTTTGTAGGTTACAGACAGCAAGCCAGGAAAGTGAGCTGGGCTACCCTGCTCTGCTGGTATTGACAAGAGCCCAAAATCTGAGCAGCAGCTAGCATGCCTGTGAGGGGAAAGCTCTCCAGCCGGGGTCCAGAGTACGTTCAGGAGGCACTTCCAGGGAACCCATAAATACTTCTGTTCTGAGCAGTTCCCAGCTCTTGGAGAACACAGGCCTATTATCACCAAGCATCAAATACTGAACAGACAGGATGCAGGGGCTTCCCCACCAGGGGAGCTGGCACACGAGCTCTAAGGAAAAGGGATCTGAGTCCATTTCCTACAATTGTTAGAGAAGGATGGTAGCCTGGCCCTTGGGTATTTAGAGTCCTGTGTACATTACTGTTCTCATGTGATCATTAGGATCTCAGCATATCCAGGCCTTAATTATCTTCAGAGAAACTCCCTCTGCTTAGGCACCTGAGAGAATTAAAAGTTTGATTTCTCTATTACAGCTAATAAAATACAGTTTCATGCATAGTTTCAAAGCTCTAGCACATGCATTAAATAACTCCTTTGTTAATGCTGTTGATTTTAACCACAACAGCAACAATAACAGTACCAATAACAAGTATTACTAGAACAAGTGAGTTTAGCAAATTTGCAGGACACAAGGTAGATATATAAAATTCAAATGTATTTCTATACACTGATAGCAATGAACTATTAGAACTTTTAAACAGCTTTGTCTGTGAGGCACAATTCACATTTAATGTACTGCCTATATTTAAAGTATACAATCTGGAAAAAAATTAAGTGTACAACTTCATAACTTTTTACATATATGAATGCATGTCTATACGTGTGTGTGTGTATGTATATATATATGAAACCATCACCACAATCAAGAAAATGAATGTATCCACCACTCTCAAAAATTTTCTGTCTCTTTGTAATCCCTCCCTCTCACCCTTCCATGCCTTTTCTCCACCCGCATCTGTTTTCTGTTAATATAAATTAGTCTATATTTTCTAGATTTATATAAATATATATAGAATCATAGTGCATGCACTCTTTCTGGCTTGGCTTCTTTCATTCAGCATTATTTTAAGTTTCATTCATGTTGCTTGGAATGCTTGGAGCTTCTTGGATTTGTAGACTTATAATTTTGATCAAATTTGAAAATTTGTTCAATCATTATTTCTTCAAATACTTTTTATTCCCCCTTTTCTCCTTCAAGAAATCTGTAACACATACACTGGGACCCATTAGACCACTGATGCTCTGGGGGTTTTTTTTAGGAGGTTTTTTTCAGTCTTTTTTATCTCTGAGTTTCAAGTTTTTACTGCTTCAAATTTTCCTCTTCAGGGTTCAATCTGCCATTAATTCCATCCAATAAATTTCTCTACCCAGGCACTGTTTTCATCACCAGAAGTTCAATTTAGGCATTTTACTTTATACTGTTCATGTCACTACTAAACATTTTTCATTGCTCCTCTAGTTTCTTGAACATATGAAATACTTATAGAAACTTTTGATGTCCTTATCCACTAATTCTAATATCTGGGTCAGTTGTGGGTCAGCTTCAATTGGATAAATTTTCTCCTAATTTCACATTTTTTTCTACTCCTTTGGATGTCTGGTAAATTTTTATTGCATTCCAGACACTATGAATTTTACCTTCTTGAGTGCTGGATTTTTTTTTTCATTCCCAAATATTTTTGCACTTAGTTCTGGGATACAGTTATATTACTTGGAAACATTTTGGTCCATTTGGGTCTTGCTGTTAAGCTTTCTTAGATAGGAGCAAGTGCAGCATTTGGCCTATGGTTTTTGAGTTTTATGAGGTTTTTCTACTCTGAATGGTAGGAACAAAAGCTATTTTTGACACTGTTGACTCTAAACTTTTTGAGTGATTCTTTCCCTGCTCCCTGATAGTTTTCTCTACAGCATGCACTGACCAATAGTAGACTTAGAGGGGCTCTATGCAGACTTCTGGATACTCCCTCAGTGCTGTTCTGTTCTTTCCATGCACTGACCTACAAACTCTAGCCATCTTGGCCTCCCTAAACTCTCAGTTCCACTTCCTCAACTCAGGAAGACTGCTGGGCTCTGTCTGAATAGCTGTCCCTCTGCTGTAACCTGGAAACACTCTCCAAGCCATGAGCCAGGCAATCACAGGGCTCTCCGTATTATTTTTTTCCCATCAGTCGAAAAATCACTGTCTTTCATTGCCTGATGTCTCATGGCTTAAGAAACATTATTTTATATATTTCGTTCAGCTTTTCAGTTGTTCCAGTTGTGAGGACAGAGTCAGTCCTTGTCCACCTCGGCTAAAAATAAAAGTTCACAATTGGAAACTGAAATTTAAAATATATACTATTTATAATAGCATCAAAAATATAAAACTCTTAGAGAAAAAATTAGTACAGTGTGTGTAAAACCTATATATTGAAGATTATAACACATTTCTGAGAGATGCTTGAAATGGACCTACATAAATAGAGAGGTAAACTGTGTTTATCTATCAGAAGACACAGTACTGATAAAATGTCAGTTCTTCCCAAATTGGCCTATTGACAGTGTGATTTCAACCAAATCTCAGCAGGTTTTTTTAATAGAAATTGGCAAAATGATTTTAAAACTTTATATGGAAATGCAAATGAAGATCTAGGAAGTTGAATTATTCTGAAAAAAGAACAAATTTGGAGTAATTATGCTACTCAATATCAAGACTTGTTATAAAATTATAATAGTAAAGATGGCGTGGTATTAGAATAAATAGAGAAATATAGGTCAATGAAACAGAATCCAGGAGCCAGAAATAGATCCCCATATCCATGGCCGGTTGATTTTCAATAAAGGTGCCACAATGCCAATTCAGTGGGATAAAGAATAGTCTTTTCCAGTAAAAAGATCCTGGAAGAATTGATCATATAGGGAAAAAAAAAAAATTCTAGGACCTACCTCATACCACATACAAAAATTAACTTAAAACATATCACTTAACTGTAATATCTAAAATGATAAAACTTCTAAAAGAAAATACAGGAAAAAATTTCAATTTGAATTAGGAAAATGTTTCTTAGGACACACAAAAATAAATCATCCACAGAAGAAAAACTACACCAAATTGGTCTTCATAAAATATTAAACTGTAATAAAGAGTCAAGGGGTGCCTGGGTGGCTCAATCAGTTAAACATTAGACTCTTGATTTCGGTTCAGGTCATGATCTCAAGGTTGTGAGATGGAGACCTATACCCAGCTCCACGCTGCTGGGTGTGGAGCCTAAAAATTCTCACCCTTCTGCTCCCTCTCCCTCTGCTCTTTCCCTCCAGCCATCCTCCATAAACCCCCACCCCAATCCGTTCTGCTTGCGTGCAAGCTCTCTCCAAAAAAAAGAAAAAAAAAATCTGACTCAATTTTGATGTTTGATTTTGACTGCTGACTTTCAAACCCCACCATTCCCCTTTCCCCTTCTGCCCCACATCTGGGCTAGCTGATAAGAAAGCCCAGGGGCTCCCACCTTTGTTGCCAAAAGGAAGTTCAAAACATGCAAACCTTGGCGCTTATGCACAGGAACCCTCACTCCAGCTCCATTCCCCAAACACAGTACAAACAAAACCAGTCTCTTTTCCCTGCTCTCTCAAGCCACTTTTGCTCCTGCTTAAGAGCCTGCCAGGCTCTCCAAAGAAAATCTCATTACTGAGTAATAATCCTTTCATATCTTCCTGGTGTGGTCTCAACACCTAAATCAAATTTGGTGGGGAGGAATCCATTCTGTTTCTATAGGATAACCACTTAAAACTTTTACACTTCAAAAGACTCTGTTGTGTCTCAGGAGAAAATATTTGCAAGCACATTTCTATAAGGTGTGTTTATCTAGAACATACAAAAGAACTCTTAGATCTCAAAAGAAAGAAAATAACTTATTTTAAAAATGGGTTAGAAGAAGAAGAAGAAGGTATATAAATGACAAATCATCATATGAAAGTTGTTGAACATAATTCATCTTTAGGAAAATGTAAATTAAAACAGATATCATGGGGTGTGTGGGTGGCGCAGTTGACTGGGTGACAACTCTTGGTTTCAGCTCAGGTTCTGACCTCTGGGTTGTGGGACTGAGCCCCAATGGGCTTTGCACTCAGCACAGAGTCTGCTTGGGACTCTCCCTCTCCCTCTGACTCCCCCCCCACGCCCCCCCCAAAATAAATAAATAAAAATCTTTAAAAAGAGAGAGAGAGAACAGATATCACTCCACAGCTACTAAATTAACTAAAATTACAAAGCCCTACAATACTACATATTGCTGAAGATAAAGAACAACTAGAGGGGCGCCTGGGTGGCTCAGTTGGTTAAGCGACTGCCTTCAGCTCAGGTCATGATCCTGGAGTCCCGGGATCGAGTCCTACATCGGGCTCCCAGCTCCACAGGGAGTCTGCTTCTTCCTCAGACCTTCTCTCCTCTCATCCTCTGTCTCACTGTCTCCTTCTCAAATAAATAAATAAAATCTTTAAAAAAAAAAAAAAAAGAACAACTAGAAATTTCATACATGAATAGTGGAAATGCAAAATGGTACAGCCACTTTAGAAAGCTGTGTGGTCAGCCACAGCAACTTCTCTCAAAACATGTCTCCAAAGGCAAAGGCAACAAAAGTGAAAATAGACTTTTGGGACTTCATCAAGATCAAAGCTTCTGCACAGCAAAGGAAACAGTCAACAAAACAAAGAGGTAACCCACAGAATGGGAGAAGATATTCACAAATGATGGTACAGACAAAGGGCTGATATACAAGATCTATAAAGAACTCCTCAAACTCAACATTCAAAAAACAGACAATCACGTCAAAAAATGGGCAGAAGACATGAACAGACACTCTCCAAAGAAGACATATGAATGGCTAGCAGACGCATGAAAAAATGTTCATCATTAGCCATCAAGGAGATTCAAATCAAAACCACATTGAGACACCACCTTAAACCAGTTAGAATGGCCAAAATCAACAAGACAATAAATAACAAGTGTTGGAGAGGATGTGGAGAAAGGGGAACCCTCTTACACTGTTGGTGGGAATGCAAGTTGTGCAGCCACTTTGGAAAACAGTGTGGAGATTCCTTAGGAAATTAAAAATAGAGCTACCCTATGACCCTGCAATTGCACTAGTGGGTATTTACCCCAAAGATACAGATGTAGTGAAAAAAAAGGGCCATCTGTACCCCAATGTTCACAGCAACAATGGTCACAGTCACCAAACTGTGGAAAGAGCCAAGATGCCCTTCAATAGATGAATGGATAAAGAAGATATGGTCCATATATACAACGGAGTATTATGCCTCCATCAGAAAGGATGAATACCCAATTTTTTATCAACATGGACGGGACTGGAGAAGATTATGCTGAGTGAAATAAGTCAAGCAGAGAGAGCTAATTATCATATGGCTTCACTTACTTGTGGAGCATAAGGAATGACATGGAGGTCATTGGGAGAAGGAGAGGAGAAGTGAGTTGGGGGAAAATGGAGGGGAAGATGAACCATGAGAGACTGAGAAACAAACTGAGAGTTTTGGAGGGGAGAGGGGTGGGAGGTTGGGTGAGACTGGTGGTGGGTATTAAGGAGGGCACAGATTGCATGGAGCACTGGGTGTGGTGCATAAACAATGAATCTTGGAACACTAAAAAAAAAAATTAAATTAAAAAAATAGAAAGCAGCGTGGCCATTTCTTATCAGATTAAACATACACTTATTTTACAACCCAGCAATACCACTTTTTAGGTATTTACCCAATAAAAATGAAAACATACCCATATAAAGACTTGTACTCAAATGATTATATTAACCTCTTTCATAATAGCCAGAAACTGGAAATACACCAAATTCCTACCAACCAGTCAATGGACAAACAAAGTATTATGTATCTACATAATGAAATATTATTCAGTAATAAAAAGGAACTACCGATACACACATTATGAATGAACATTAAAAGCATTATGCCAAGTGAAAGAAGCCAGACACAGAAAACTACACACTGCATGATCCCATTTATATAAAATTGTACAAAAGATTAAAGCAAAGATTTAATGGGAGAGAAGTGATGTCAACAGGGCACAACAGAGTTTTGGGGATTCTATAACATCACCGTAGTGTCAGATATATGATTATATATATTTGTCGAAACACAACAAATCATACCTTAAAATCGGTACATTTTATTACATGTATATTACATCTAAATGAAAAATTTTTAAATTAGTATCTATCATCTATTGACTGGTGAAGTGCTATATTGGACTTTTTAGATTATTCCCTCTTTCACATACTATCTTAGTCGATCCTTGCACATTTTCAGCATGGTTGAGGTATGATTCTATAGACATGGCTCAGGGAGACCTAGGGACTTCCCCAAGATCATACTATCTGTAGGTATACTGCAGGGTTTGAATCTTTTATTCTAAATTCAGTGTTCTTTCACCTACAAAGCCATTTCTTCATGGAAATCTAGGTTTTTAAATCTTTCCTTGATATTTTCAACATATTGTTTTATACTATCTTAAGTAATCAAGAAAAGAGATAGAGACCATTGAAAACTAATCTTTTAAAAATTCAATTATTTTTATTTTTTTAGTTCAATTATTTATAGAGATCTTTATGATTCTGTATGCAACCACTTTATTTAGCACTTATTTTGTATTTTATAATAATTTATCACCCTAATAGAATACTCTCTTAGAAATTAGCATATTCTCACTTTTACTCAGAAACCTTGGAAGGACTGACCATGAAGTTGATAAAGGAAATGTCCCATTGTAGGTTAGCTACAATGGAGTACAAGTTTGATCTTTAGACCTGAATAAGTATTGTTTTTGTCACAGTTGACCTGGAAATAGAATTTGTTGCCTCAGCCTTATACTCTCCTGCTTAGCATGATGGCTTAAGAATATCACCATGATGGATTTGGCCATATCTGTGAGTCACTTATGCTATTATTTATTTAATTTTTAAGCCTTTTTATTTTTTTCTATCTATTCTGTCAACAGTAATGTCTACAACTTCACAGGTCTGATAAATCATATATACTTTTGACACAGACATAACAAGAGGACAAAGGAGGACATTTCCTTCCACCTCAGAATTTTGGTTAAAGTTTCAAAGCTTTAAAAAACTGGTAAGAAGTACTCCAACAATCTACAGCAAGGTGTCACCAGGTGGCCAAGCTAATTTTTTAGGACTATCAAAACAAGGTTGACAATTCATCAACAGGAAATACCTTACTGGAGTAGACAGTGTTATGAGGGTCTTCCTTTCTTTCTTTAAGGATCTTCTCCCTCCCTTAAGCAAAGAAATGGAGCCTCAAGAAAACCATCTCATAAGGACTGACAATACTTGTCACACAAAGAGGCTGGCCTTTTACTCCCTAGCTGGGTGCCAGCTTTGGGGAGTTACAAACCATTAGTGCATTCTTGGTAGAACTCCAAATTGCCTTCCTTGGAACTTGAAGGAACTGAAGAACTCAGAGGGCAAGAGGTTAGGTGGTGTTGCTCCAAGCAGCAGTACAAGGAGAGAGGGTCAATCAGATCAAGGTGCATTTCTATAAATGACAGGCAGAGCAAGGTATATGAGCACCTGTGAGCCCCGTATATAATGTCCCAGCAAGTACTTGGGTTAGAGCTATCTTGAAAGGAAGCTGCCCAAGATCTCCCTGAGATGAGAAAACCCCACTGGAAAAAGGCCAGTTGGGATAAACTGCCAAAATACAGGAGCCAAAGGAGTGTCAGACAAAGTTGAAGAGATATTCCATCAGCTTCAGGGAATGGTCTTTAGTGGTGGTGGAAGCAACTCCAAAAGTCTCATAAAAACATGCCCAGCAGGAGCCAGCTTGGGCCTCTGTCATAAGGAAGACAATGACCACAAGTTTACAACAGCTCCAACAAGCCAGTCTTTCTATTTTCCTCTAATCCTCCTCCTCCTCCTGGCCTTGACTCTGGAACAGTCAGAGCAACACTGTGAATTGGAATCAATGAATCAAGGAGAACAAAATAAAACATCATTCCTTTTTCCTACTGTTGGTCTTCAGGATCAAGGGTCAGATGGTAGAGCATAAAAACTCTGAATTGGCTAAGACTGAATTTTGGATTTTCATCTGACTGGAATTTTTAGTACATGAATGTGAAACTATTTTCCCAATGAAAAAACTAATCACCTGAAAGTAGTCTAAAAAGTTATGAAACTGGTCTAGAATATCATCCAGCAGTAGGACAAAGATCAGACAGAACAAGTGGGAAGGCACCGAGAGAATTAAAACAATGGTATTTCTTAATTGTATGTTATGGTGTTTGGCCCAATAAATTCAATAAAGTTATTCAGCTGGATGAATTCCTTTAATAATTTTTTTTAAAGAGAGAGAGTGTGAACAGAAGGGCCAGGGGTGGAGGGGGTAGTTACAGGGCAGGGGAAGGCAGAGGGAGAGGAAGAGAGAATCTTAAGCAGGCTCCAAATCCAGCAGGAGCGCTCGAGAGCTCGAGAGCTCAAGAGCTCGATCTCACTACCCTAAGGATCATAACCTGAACCGAATCAAGAGCGAGAGGTTTAACTGACTAAGGTATCCAGGTGCCCCTCAATTAACAATTGTTATAAAAATATTCATTCACGCACCCCTAAAATCATGTTACACACCCCCAGTGTTTCTTATTCTGTATTCCACACTTTGGGAAAGATTGAGTCACATCACATTAGAATAAGGAGACCATGATAGCATTTCCATCCTTGGCCGTCGTTTGTGTCAAACAGAATC
Organism: Martes martes; assembly: GCF_963455335.1. Taxonomy (NCBI): domain Eukaryota; kingdom Metazoa; phylum Chordata; class Mammalia; order Carnivora; family Mustelidae; genus Martes; species Martes martes. The sequence goes on from NC_137890.1 coordinate 124,885,485, forward strand.
ATTTAGTAATAAGGACAGAATTTCAGAGATAGCAAATGACTTGCTCCAAATCACACAGCTACTTCTTTTACTTAACCAGAACTCAAGTATTCTAAAGTCCTAGATCATAGTGCGTTCCTGAACACTACATTGCATCCTTGGTTTACCATTGGTAAGTTTTAATATTGTGCTGAAAATTTAATTATTGAATATATTTATATAATTTGTCTGCCTGATAGTTTTACAACAACAATTCTGAATTTCTACAATTTAATTAATCCAATATTAAAACTCTGGGAAAATAAATTGTCTTCTGATTTCTATTCTATCTCTAGTATGTCTGCCAAGCCACCCACTTACCTCAGGGCTGGGCTTGAAATACTTTGAGTAGGAACTTTTTTGTAGAGTTTTCATGGACTCAACAAATGTTTATTAAACTCCTCATGTGCCAGGCCTGTGCCAGGCACTGGGAGTGTAACAAAAAATTTAGGATTCTTGCCCTCTAGTTGTTTGGCTCAACAGATGAGAAAACAGTCACAGTAAAGCGTGATGAGTGCTCTGATGGAGGGGTACTGACTGGGTGATATGAGAATCAAGAGACAACTGACCAGTCTCAGGAGGCTCCAGAGAGGCTTTGTCTAAATACATAAATATAAATATATAAATGCATATATATTTGGTTCACATCAGGGGTCATGACTAAAGTGGCATGGAGACTGCCACTGGTTTCATGATTGTATGGGTGGGAAAAAATCTCCTGACAGACCCCATGCCCCACCTGGTGAGGCTCTAAGTGTAAGCTCCTCTCCCTCCCCTACATGATTTGAAAGAAACATTGCACTCTGTGTTGTTTAAGAACAAGAATATGCCTTTAAATTGCATCTCTTCCCGTGATTTCAAAAATGAAGAGGTCAGAATGCACAACTAAGTGGTCAGAGACTGTGGTAGGCAGAAAAATAGCCTTTCAAGGATATTCACATCTTAAATCCCAGAACCTGTGAATATGTAACCTCACATGGCAAAAGGGACTTTGCAAATATGATTAAGGTTAAGGACCTTGAGATGGGGAAAGTATCCTAGATCATCCAGGTGGGCCCAGTCTCCTTAAAAGTAAAAGAGGAAATCAGGGAGTCAAGAGGCAGATGTGATTAGGGAACAAGAGCCAGAGAGAGACAGCCTTTCTGTCTTCAAAGAAGGAGAAAGAGGAGTATGAGCCAAGAATTGTTGGTCACCACTAAAAGCTGGAAAAGGCAAGGATTCTTCCCTAACCCTACTGTCACTTCTATTTTAGCACAGTGAGACCTGTTTTGGACCTACAAAATTGTAAGGGAATAAATCTGTGTTGTTTAAGCTGCTAAATTTGTGGTAATTCATTATAGCAATGATAGAAAACTGATAGGAAGTTCACGGCTCCTCACTAGAATGAGCTGAAAGTATGGTGAAGAAATGGTTTCCAGAAGTTAATGACATACAAATAAGCAAACGTCAAAGATAACCATCCAAAAGGGTTGTGTGTGCGCGTGTATGTGTGTGTGTGTGTGTGTGTGCGCACGTGTATGTGTGTGTGCGTGTGTGTGTGTTTTTAAGGCTAGATATAGTGGGTTTTAGTTATTAAAGAAATATATTTTCCATTGAGGGGAGGTAAGGGTTCCCTGAGGAAGATGTATAATTTTCTGCAGATAAAGGTAAATGACCTCAAAGGTCTAATGAGAAGTTCACTGTGAACACCATGTACATCTTTTCCCACTGGTGATGATGCTGATCATCAGTGGACCACTGGCCACAAGAAGCCATAGGGAGGAATGGCCCAGACGCAGACCTGTGCACCAGAACATAGTAAGCCTTTATTCTCTTTCCAGTACGCTGTGCTGCTGAAAACATACCTAAGGAGACAAATGGATTACTGGGGCAATAAAAACCAGAGATCTGTGGTGTGAGACTCATTACTTGCTTTTACTGTCCAAATAATCAGAAAGAGTAATCTGTAAGTACCCTTTCACAGTGATATTGGAAAGGAATTCTTCTTCCCCCTTCTCAGCCATAAAAGGGTACCCATGAGGATACATGGAATTGCATCATGAATTTTTCCTTTGTCCTCAGCAGGATCCTGCTTTTGTGTTTGCTTAAAGGGGGATTTATGTGAAGTAGACTCTTATTCTCTCTTAAAGTTCACCTACAGGTACAGATCAAACAATAATGGTTGTGTGATAAAGTACTTCTGCCCTCATGATGTAATGAAACTGCCCCAAATGAAAATGCTTCAAAGTCCTTTTCCGTCTTTGCTTTCCCTGAAGTACAAATCATTCACTGTTTTTATTTTCCTGCAGCCTTGCTCTTTGTGCTCCTTCTTTATTCATGTTGCTGGTAATGAGGTGTTGGTTCTGAGGAGCTTTATACAATATCGCAAATTCCTAGACTGGCAAGGTCTTCAAAAGTTCATCTAATCCTCCTTTTTGGTCATCTATCTGGGGCTTTGCCCAAGTCAGCCAAGAAATACAATGTTCTCCATACTCCCCAAGATACCCCAGTGTGGAGACTGTTATGGGCTGAACTGTGTCTGCCCCCAAATTGATATGCTTAACTACCAACCTCAGTATCTGGAATGTGACTGTATTGAGAGATATGATCTTTAAAAAGTCAATTAACTTGGGACACCTGGGTGGCTCAGTTGGTTAAGCAGCTGCGTTCGGCTCAGGTCATGATCCCAGCGTCCTGGGATGGAGTCCCACATCGGGTTCCTTGCTCAGTGGGGAGCCTGCTTCTCCCTCTGCCTCTGCCGCCACTCTGTCTGCTGTGCTCACTCTCTCTGACAAATAAATAAAATCTTCAAAAAAAAAAAGTCAATTAAGTTAAGGGTGGGCCCTAATCTAATCTAATCTAATTAGTATTCTTACATGAAAGGGAGATTAGAACAGTCACATACAAAGGGTGAAGATATAGTAAGACCAGGTGAAGATGTAGTAAGAAGACAGACATCTACAAGCCAAGGAGAGAGGTCTCAGAAAAAACCCATCACACTAACACTTTGATCCCAGACTCCTAGCCTCCAGGATTATGGGAAAATAAATTTCTTTTGTTTAAACCACCCAGTCTGTGGTATTTTGTTATGCAGCTCTAGCAAACTAATACCGGGAGCAAACCCATTAGTCCATTTACTGTTAGAAGAAATCTCCTCATAAAAGCTCTTACTTGATCAGAATAGTGGCCTTTTATTCTGTCTTTCATGGAAAGGGTAGCAAGTTCTTCCAAAAGTACTCTGAATATATTAGGGGAATCCAGAGTGTTAGACGTAGGAGGAGTGTGGAGATTATTATTTCAGCCACTTCTTTTTACAGATGAGGAAAACGAAACCCAAAGAGGTTGAGTGAGTCTTCCAAAGTCACACTATAAGTTGCCGGTCAAGCCCAGAAGATGGGCACAGGGCCTGGTTCTCTGGCCCACTGCTCCCTAACTCATGCCAGAAGAGCTAGAAAAATTTTTAGAGAAACAATGTTAGAAGGCATACCATGTCAAGTGAATTAGGAGCAGAGGGTGGGAGCACAGGTCACCTGTATATGGTAGCTGTTGGTGCTTATTTTCTGTGATAACAAAAATTTTGCAGCATTTTAAACTGTTACAAAACAAACAGTTCTAGACTCAGACTTCATAATCAACTCAGGGGATCCCCTGTACATTTGACAATCTACCATTATCTGATATTACAATTTTCCTATTTGGGGAGTTGGAGGGCATTACCATGACCTCCCCTGCCATGGGGAACCTCGTGAGAAGACCCACCATGCTGAGGAAACCCAGGCATGCTTTCTTGCCTCTTATGGTTTCATCCACTCCTCTTCTGCCCTCTATCTGTCTCAATCTCTCTCTCAATCTCTCTCTCTCTCTCTCTCCTATTTTCACCCAGGACATTTTACCACACATTCATTTTTTTTCTGGACGCTCTTTGGAGGACAGAAAGCCCTATATAAATCATAAAGTAAAGAAAGATACAATTACATTATCTTGCTCTTCTTTCTCTCTTTTTTCTCACCAATCCTTAAACCCCTCTCATGGTAGAGTGGCAGGCTTCACACATAAAACTCGAAACACTAAATTTCTTCCCTTTGGGTCCAGTTCTCTCCACTGAAGCACGGTGAATCTGTCAATTTCCCTGTGCACTGCTGAGCGCCAAAGCTGCTGGAGCCCAAGGCAGGGGTCGCATCATCGGATGGTATCGATGTCAGGGGTCGCTGCCCTGCAGAAGCTAGGAAGCAGCAAGTGGAGGCAAAGCTTGCCAGTCTAGGGTGAGATTAAGCCCATCTAATAGAGCACAGAAGCAGGGGTCAGAGCTGAGCTTGATTATGATTTGTCTGGCTATCACCTAAGCAGAGTTGCCCCATGTAAACCCTCTGACTCATTAGGTTGGGATTCTCAAAACGAAGTCTGTAGACCACCTGGGTCAGAATCGCCGAGGGCCATGTTAAAAACTCTGATTGCTGAGCCCTATTCCAGACTTGCAATTTTAGCAGCTGCCAAAATTAGGAGTGATTGCCTTTAGGACATCAGCTTGCTGTGTTTGTCTTTAAAAAGCAATGGGATGGACATTCTAGGATATCCAAGCTGTTTTAGTTTAGGGGGATTACTTTTACTTTTGACAAGTGTTAAAAACATTTATGAAATCAGAATCTCAGGGCTGTGGCCTTGGGGTTTTCCATGTTCACTAAATTCCCCAGTGATCCTTTGGTTCACTAAAATCGGAAAACTCTTTCCTGTATTTTTCTTCTGCAGTCCTTTCGGTAGATCCTTTGGGGAGAATTAAAAAAGGGAAAGAAGAAGGGAGGGAGGGACAAAGGGGAAAAACCTCTGTCATCATTTTGGTCTGCCCTGTTCAATTTGCTCTGTACTTTCCCTCTTGGGCAGGTGCACTATCACTCCATTTGGCTCTATCCCACATCCAATCTTCTCTCTTGTGTGACCATGCCATAAGTGTTGCATTAGCAAGACACAGGGCCTGCGTCCTGCGGGCAGCTCAGGCATAGAGAGCTCTTTTGGCCCCACTCCCTGTAGTCAGGCTTGAGTGTGTGACCACACTTTGCCATTTGATACTTCCACCACTGGGATGAGGGAGGGAGGTGAGTGATGGGTTTGCAGCTGTGGCAAGGTTTGCAGCATCCTTGCAGGAGCAATGATATTTTGGCCAGATCCCATTGCCCAAATATCATCCACTTGATCATGGTACTACTTGATAGGCAATTGAATATGACAGAGAGCACTAGCAAGTCACTGCAAAGTTCTGTATTAACTCTGGTTACACTAATGGTGAGCTGCCTGACTTCAGGCAAGTCTCACCTTCCTTGGAGGCCTTACTTGTATCACTTATAACAAGGAAAACCACTGTCCCTAGCTGTTTAGTAGAATTGCAGTAAAACTCAAATTTTAAGTATGTGTGTGTTTTGTAAACTGCAAAATGCAATAGAAATATTAGTGGAAAGTAAATTTTAAAATTTATACCTATTCTCACAGAAGCAAAAAATTTCCACTCAGCAAGAAGTATTTTTAGAAAGAGACTCTTGGTTTTCATGTGTGACTTTTAAATTTAACATCCAACTTGCTGATTTTTAACATCACGAATTTTTATATTTTGCTAAGTCCCTGTTGTTTCATCTGCTATCAGGCAAGCAAATTCCCCAAAGGAATGAAAGCATTAAATAAAATGCTATACACACTACAGTAAAAACTTCCATCCATTTTCCAACAGCTGTTGCTTTTTAGAGAAACCAAATATTTTTGGAAAGGGCCACAAACATTCTGGATTCAAACCATTTATTAGTTTTGGAAACATAACATGCAGTCATCTTGCCAGTCTTAATCTTGCAGTTCCATTAAACACACCACAACTGCATCATAAAACAGAAAAGGGAAGAATTTATAAACAAATAAAACAGTTAATTGGGGCAATAAAATAACAGCTCCCTCCCAAGTGTGGAATTGATGTGTTTCAACCTACGGAAACCTGAAATTTGCTTGTCAGGAATCTAGTGAGTAGCAGAGCCAAACACAGATCAAAGATTTCAGGACTGCTCCTGGGTCCACAATGCTTCCTCGGCCACCACACCCTCAGGACCTCCTGGCCCCTCACCTGGCATTGCTGCAAGTCTTTCCCAGGAGAGGAGCAGCTCCAAGAACAGTACTCTCCTGATCTCTATTCCTTACTAGGGTTCCAACAGAAGGAGGAATTGCTGGGAGTTCCACAGCTATGTTTGCATCTGCAACACAACACTCAGGTGGAGGGATGGAGACATCTTCTAGATGTGCTTCTGTTTCCCGGGCAGTGTGGTGACCTAATGGTGCTGTCTCTCCTGTGCACCGCCAAAGCAAAAGCAAGCTTTGGAGCCATATGAACCGGGTCACAATCCTACCATAGCCTCTTGCGGCCTACTTTACAGCCATGAACAAAAGCAAGATTTTTTTTTTTTTAAGATTATTTATTTATTTATTTGACAAAGATCACAAGTAGGCAGAGAGGCAGGCAGAGACAGGGGGAAGCAGGCTCCCCGCTGAGCAGAGAGCCCGATGCGGGGCTCGATCCCACAACCCTGGGATCATGACCCGAGCTGAAGGCAGAGGCCTTAACCCACTGAGCCACCCAGGTGCCCCACAAAAGCAATATTTTTAATCTGAGTTTCACTCATGTGTTCATCCAACAGAGATTTATGGAGCACCTACTATATACCACGCTCTGATCTTTAGATTTTTTAACAGTTGCGTGGCAATGCTAAATCCTTACTTCAGAGAATTGTTGTGTGAATCAAATGAGAAAAAATATATGTATATGCATAAATATATATGAGATATGTGTGGGGATGCCTGAGTGGCTCAGTTGGTTAGGCTCAGGTCATGATGCCAGTGTCCTGGGATCGATCCCCTAATCAGGCCCCCTGCTCTGTGGGGAGACTGCTTCTCTCTCTCCCTCTGCCTGCTGCTCCCTCTGCTTGTGCACGCTCTCTCTCTCTCTGTCAAATAAATAAATAAAATCTTAAAAAAAAAAAAGATATGTGTGTATATACCCTTACAGATAGTACGTGCTCACAAATATTCACTCCACTCATCCAAGCAGCAGATGAGAATTATACTGTGTGTGCAATTAAAATTATGTCTTGCATGGCATTGCTTTCACTCAAGAAAGAGACAGAAAAGCTTAGGGTAGCCACCCCCTTCCATACATGAGCCCTGGCTTCACTCATGTGAACTTCAGAGTAGTCAGAGGGATTGCAGCTCCCACTCCGAGGGGCCCTCTATGGCAGTGGGATGGAGCAGAGCCAAGTGGTCCATGTGGGGAGTGCACTCATGACCTCTGCCTTGTTAACACCCAGGACCTGCACTCTTTCCCACCCCTGGAAATGTTTACAGTCCATTTATGTAATCAGATACACACACACACACACACACACACACACACACACACACACAATCTAGCAGGAAATTATGCCTCTTTGTAGAGGTCTGGCTTTTAGTATGTTTTGTTTAAACTCTCTAGAGATAAACTGCCATTTACTATTGTTTAATAGCCCCCATAATGCATAGGCGAGAGCTATACCCGAAAGATGCTCTATTAATGACTTATTAATGCTTATGAACAGTTATTGTCCTGATTTTAAAAAGAATGAGATTAGTATATGGTACTCTTATAAACTATTTCCCAGGTCCTAAGTCAACCTAAGAGAAGGGAGATACCTGCCTGTCAAAATCTGTGTGAAGCCTACAAAAGTGCTTGCTACTGCTTGAAATTTTTCTTAGACACAGCAACTGCATGTGGGACTGCACTAGAAAAGGTCACCTAGGACACTATGAATTGGGAGTTAGAACCCAGCATTAGCCCTGAACGGGAGGCTGGGATGGTGGGGTGGGGTGGGATGGGAGAAAGTTAAAGGACTTAATCTTTTCTCCAGGTTAGTATCTTAAATACTTCTAATTCAAAGATTTCCAGGCTGTGCAGGCATGTTGGGTTAACTGGTTTCCAAAGGTACTGGGATTGCTCAAACCTAAATGAACCTTTTATTTTGGGAATCATATGTGGCTGAAGAGATTGAACCCATGTGTCTCATTCATTTGCACATTGGCTGTAAAAACATCTTTAAGTAATACTCTGGAAAGGATCTGTAAGCCTTAAGCAAGCATACCATGTCCTTCCCCTTCAGACCTACTGAGGCACTGTGTGGGTGACAGTGCCTTCTTGTTTCTAAGCCCTGCCAGCTCCTGTCTCCTCCCACACGTAAACAAAACTCAAGTGAATGGGGAGTCATTTGGAAGGCAGTCAGAGTGCTGTCCTTTCATCAGCTCACCTGGTGCTCTAATAAAATATCCAAGAAGCCCACATCTGGTAGGTCATAAAAACCAGAGTGGAATGAAGATGCCTGGCTGCTAACATGCTCTAGCCACTAGACAAAGCCCTCATGACATTTTTTTCAACCAGTGCTGATGCCAGGATTTTAATGGGGCAAAGCTGAAAGCCCTCTTTCTATGTATTTTTCCTGTCTTGGGTTCACTGGCTATGCTGCTCCTGTGCCACTAAGGCTTTCCTCCACAGCACCATCAAACCGGCTCACAACCCAAACAAGGAAAATGCGTCTTAACATGACAGAATCAAATGCAATAACACTTATCTCATACTCCCATTTCCCCGGGGTAGTGGCACTGAAGGGCGGGTCTTCTTTTTTCTCCACCTCTTCTGAGTCTCCCAAATAAGAATGAATGTTAGATCTCTTTGCAGGAAAAGACAGCTATGCCAACCGCAGAGGACATGTTCTGACTGTCAACAGTGATGGATGAGATTCTGTACGTTTAATAAATATAAATGTCATAATCCAACCATCAAATTTAATAAACAAAAATACCACAAACCATCTTTCCTCTCTGCTCCATGTGCTCCTTTAAAGCTGATAACATTAGAACACATCTTGCCCAAGCTATAACCTCACCATCTGCCTGGCTGTACTTCTGAGGACTTGGTATAGGCTAGAAAGCAAAGCAAATGACTTCACACTGAGAAAAAAAACGAGGGACGGGGGCCTGGATGGTTTTTTTCACTCCTCCTTTTCCTTCTGACCTATTTGTTAACTATAGAACCAGATGTAACCATCTGAACATAAGTTCAACCCTCAAGAATTATTAGGGAGGCAGATCGTGGAATACATTTTTTTGCATGAGTTACATGAACAAAACTCAAAGGCTGCTTTCCCAGCAAGCTGTGTTCGTCGTGCTTTTCAGGGCTTTGATTTGGAAATGCGGAGATGAGATGCAGACGGACTCATTAAGGATGCACTTTCTTTTGATGGCAAATTAATAATAATCATAACCACAACAATAAACACATACAAAAAATAGTTTTATTCTTTGGCCAGATTCAAAGCTGTAACTGGAAGGGGTTCTTTACGTTGAGTTCAGGAGACCTCGGTGGCTCAGAAAGTGAGGGAAAGGGGGAAACCAAGTCCGAAGAACCTTAAAAAATGTTGACTATGAAGAGAGAGAGAAAGATATGCCACATCTAATTTTTTTCCATTCCTTTTTATTGAGAGCCTGCTATGTCCTAAGTACTTTAGATACATTTTTACATGTATTTTCAAGAACACACACCAAAAGGTACTATTAACCCTATAGTGGCTAACATGCCTAGAGGCTCTATAACGTGCTCAAGTTTATAGCACTAGAATGGGGGGAGAGCTGGTCTGACCTACTCTGGAACTGCTGATACTTCTTCTTTGGGACACATCCGTTTTTCTTTGGGGAGCTGCTCCTTCCTCCCAAACATAGTTTGACCCCACCTTCCAGTTCCAGGATTCACATTTACCACACCTGGCTCCAAGCCCACATTCACAACTACTATGCCATGGTACATGGGAAATAGCTTCAGATGCTCCAGCCACACTAGTGACTGGGGTCATTGTCTGCCATAGAAAGCACATTTCTTCATACCTAAAAATCCCCAGGGTATTCAAGCTAAATCCAGAAGGACCGTGGGTTTCATGATGTGTCTATTGGTTGTTGCTACTCTCATACCATCAGAGATATCCAGGCAGAATCCTGTGCAAATACCTGCACGCGAGAAATCATCTGACTGCTTCAGAGAGTGGTGTAGTTTTCTTCTCTTTAGTAACCAACCCACACCCTGCAGTTCTTCAAGCCTCATATCGTACAGAGCATGTTTCCTTAGGAAGCCAGGGAAGATGAGTGGCCGTCTTGCCCCCTGCTGGTTCCATGTGTCCAAAAGTAGGCTTGGGTTGTCCAGGGACTGGGACATGTCTCGGGGACTAGCAGAGCAACTAGCTCTGCCCTGAGACAGAACTAACCCACCAGGAAGGAGGAAGAGAGGGGCAGTGTGTACACATTTATCCATCTAGGCTACCTCACTGGAAACTCTAAGCTCCTGGGTTCTTTAATATATAAAACCCAGAAACCTGTAGAACTGGGCAAGACAAGAGGCAAGAGGATGGAGTCTGAGCAGAGTTCTTTTGCTTGAGTTGAAATTTCTCTACATTCCCTTGGTAGACAGTGGGAAAAAATGCAATGGAAAAATCTCAAAGAGATTTTGCTACCAAATTACTACTGAGACATCACATTGCAACTGAAAAATTTTATTTGGAGCTGGGTAGGATCTCAGATTGTAAAAGGTCTCTTTCCCTTCTTAGTTTTGATTATAAGGCAAGTCATTTTGCTAGTGTCACAAAAATGCAATAACTTCAGTGTAACAATTATTGTTTTTCCTCTTGACAGAACTCTCAGGCAATGGGAAGCAGCAGTACTTGGAACAAATATTGCTGCTTACCAGAGATGATGACAGGGGTGGGTAAAACTCTGCAAGAAACAGTCCCTGCCCTGAAAGCTAGGAATCTAATTTACACAAAGGCCATGGTCACTGTTGTAGTTTGGAGACTTCTACAATTTTCACAGCATGATTTCATACCTTGAAGGCCAGCATTTACTATTGCAAATTTCTGCCTTCCAGAGTCTTCTATGATTGAAAAGAAGAAGAAGAGTTGGAAGCACAGAAACCAAATTTTCCATCCCTAGTGCCCCTCCTCCCCAAAATGCACCTAAATAATGGTAGCTAAGAGCTAGAAAGTGGGGAAGGAAAAAGATAGAATGCCTCCCTTCTGTCCAGATCTGTCCTTTCTTACTTGCCAATACCTTTAAAAAGAAGTAAGAGATGCAAGGGATCCTGTGGTCTGCTGGAGGAAGGCTACCCCTCTTGGGGCCATATTCCTATTGGCACCTAAGTCAACAGCAGAAGAATCTGGCATCTGTTCTTAATTATCCTTTTTAATTCAGAATACTAAACAATGAGTTCAATACTATGCCTTCTTAGTTGAACCTTAAAATACCCACGTCCTTTTAACTGTCCTCCTTGGGCTCTGGAATCCAGAAAGGTCAAGTGGGCTCCCCAAAGATGCATAGCAAGGGCTTAGAAATTAATCCTGGACATCTGATTTGTTTCTAACTCTACAGGAGTTAACAATGGCTGACTAATAGCAAACTTATTTTGAAAATGCTTACTAGCTATTTTTTCATCGCTAGATAATACCTGGTAGTTTGCCTCATAAATATTGTATCATTATGATTCCTAATATCTCTGTCAAAGTTCTTAACTTTTATGATAATAGGCAACTTGGAAACACTTTGCCAGACATGAGGCCATAATGTACAAAATAAGTGACTTACAAATGGGTTGTAGCTATCTAAAGCATGTCTGGTAAACAAGTAACTGATACTGGACAACAGTGAAAATCAAAGCTTAAGTGCTGTCTTTGTGAAATGAAATCAGGACGGCTTTCTGGTTCTCTGTTTCACCATGAACTGCTGGAGCAGCTGCTTTCCTTTTGATTCAAAACCACCCCTTGAACAATAAACCCAGGAGGAAACAACGGGAGGCAAAAATACAAATATGGCCATTCTCTAACAACAACCACTACACTACCTGCTGAGTGGCTCTGCTAGTGTACACAGAGTGTCGGAAGTCCCTAAATTTTACTATCTTTAAATTCCAAAACAAAGTACGCCCACGAAGAATCAAGGCCATTCATCAAGGGTGGAGACCCAGGAATAAATTACTCTTTGGGATACTACCACCCAAGTTCCAACTGAGAACAGTTTTATACAGAAGAAACCAGATTAAAATACATTTCAAGCATAACTTTGAAGAGAAAAAGACATAAAAATCTAAACATTCAAATGTTGGAAAAACTGCAAGTGGAAGCAGGAAAGGGGTTTTGCTTGGATTGGGTGGTGGTGAGGGATTTAGGGTTTTTTCTTTCTTTTTTTCTTTCTTTCCTTTTTTGGATTTTTATTTAATTTCTTTTAATCCTCTGCCTCATTCTACCAAAGACTAGAGGCTGCTTAAAGAAAGAGAATAGGGAACTATTCTTAAAACTCGAGGGAGCCTAAATAAAATTTTTAGATGAGAAAATACTAACTCCAAGAGTGATATTAACAGAGAGGAATGTACACCATATGGTAATACAGAGTTGCTCCCAAGCCTCTTCGGAGCCAAAATAAAGAGGGAAACAGAGTCATTTATAAGATTCAGCATGTCAACAAGACAAAAACAAACCAAATGTTCAGTAGAATCCCATTTCCTGAAACTAAGACCCGGAAGCATTTTCCTTGTGGCATCTCCTGAAGAGGATGTAGGCTGCCGTCCAAGAGCACGGCTGCAGCAGAAGCAACCAAAGTCCCTGCAGCAGGTTCGTCCTGCACTGTTTGCTGTGGCATCGGGCCAGGATCTGACTGGGTGAGCACCACTCTACAGAAGGTGGGGTACTGTGTTTCAGAACAACGTAACAGAGTGAGCTTCAACCCCGGCTAGGCCTCTGAATCTTAATACCTTAATATCCTGATACCCTGCCCACATCCTAAGTCAATTAAATCAGAATCTCTGGGGATGGGTTCCAGGACTCCGTTTTTTTTTTTTTTTTTTTTTTTTCCAGAACAGTTTCCCAAGTGATTCCAGTGTGCAGGCTCGGGCATGGGGCCTTTGTGATGGATGTTCTCCCACAGGTGCCTCCCCTTTCTACTCCCCCACCATAAGGCCCAGTGCAGTATGCAAGACACAGCGCAGCTTAGAGCTTTCCTGGGGCTCTTGCCTTTGTAAACAGTGGTTCTGACCAGAGCCATCTTCCTGGAAGGACCCCCTGCCAACTATCTGTGCCTTGGCTATGACAGCTTCTGCTGTCAATCTTCACTGACATCATTTGATTTAAAGATGACACCACCTGTAATCTTTGGGCAGGCATTTGTCTCTTTAGTCATAGTCACACACTGACACAAATTATTTTTCTTTTCTTCTTTTTCTAAATAATGTAAAGCCAGGCATGCATTTTGACAGGTGCTATAGAATGGCTCACTCAGTACCCACTCCATCCCTTAACTTCTCCATCAGTTTCCTCTGCCCTCCACTGGAAGGGCTGGAAAATTAACATATCTACTCAGCTTCCCATATAACCAGGGTTCATGGTTCTGATCACAGATACAAGAAAGATCCCTGGGAAAGACTCCTATTCCTAAGTCAAAAGACAAAGCTTCATGAAGAGAAAGGATTTGCTTGACTCGCTTCTTCCTGCCTGGAAGCGGCCAACTTTAAATCATATAGATGAAAGGAGCACACAAAGCATAGGAAGAGAGAACATGAGTGATGACATGGAACAACGGCACCAACCCTAAACTGCCTATTCTGGGAATTTTTATTACGTGAGGAAGATAAACCCCTGTTTGGTACTAAGCCACCGTAGTCAAGTTTCTGCTGCATACAATCACATGCAAACCCAGGCAACACATATATGGTACCACTGAAGGAGGTGGACTAGAACAGTGTTTTTCAAACAGGAAGTTAGAGTTCAATACTGAATCAACCTAAGATAGACGTGGAGATGTAGACCTGGAGAGAGATGGTAGACAGATGGATAGATAGACAGACAGACAGATAGATAGAGATTTATTTCAGGAGAAATGAAGGGTGTCACTAATCTACCCAATCTCTCCTCATCCACTACAAGTTATTATGGTTGTGTCTTTCTCTGCTGTAAGAATTAAGAAAAAATAGGGAAACTTTTCTTGCCTAAGGATTATAGAGAAAATGAGTTAGTCCAAGATGGGGAAGGACCCCAAGGGTTAGAGAGGGTAGATGCGGCCCAATCCGGAGGACAGAAGGGTTCTCTCCGAGCAAGGTGGGAAACAGAGGGTATGATAAGTGCCCCAGTCCTGCAGGTAGACCAAGTAGTGGACATAGTTAAAGACATAGAGAGTTCGCTGGGTGCCCCCATGGCTAGACTGAGGTGAGTGAGGGAAAGCTGTGAGGGCAGCTCTGTGGGCTACCCTAACCAGTACTGCCTGACAATGTGGACTAGCACCCCATTTAGCAGAAGTCTCATTGGAAAGATTAAGGCCACCATGAGCCAGGACCATGGTGTTTCAAAGTTTGCTGACACCACTTAAATTCTCAGATGCTTGTTAATTCATTAGAGGTGGAGGGAGCCTTCCAAAATAATTAATACTGGCCTCATGTTGATAAGAGAGAAAGAATATGACTAGGAAAACAAAAAGTTATGAGAGCTAATGGTTCTTGGATCTTCACGTTGGAGAATTCATTCTCATTGCCCAGCCCATTATCTAAAGAGGTATTCATTCTGCAGTATAATCTTTAGGAGCAGCCCAGTCATTGAGGATTGTATTTATCAGAAGATAATTAAACCTTGGAGAAAAGGCTCATTTTTGTTTTTTTTTAATTTTTTTAAAGATTTTATTTATTTATTTGACAGATCACAAGCAGGCAGAGAGGCAGAGAGAGAGGGGGAAGCAGGCTCTCCACTGAGCAGAGAGCCCGATGTGGGGCTCGATCCCAGGACCCTGAGATCATGACCCGAGCCAAAGGCAGAGGCTTAACCCACTGAGCCACCCAGGCACCCCCTCATTTTTATTTTTGATCAAACTAGAGAAGAGGAGTGAGGAAGCCAGTTGCCACTTCTGGTAAGGCTTTAATATAGGCCAACTGGGGAGTAGAAGGGACTCTGAAGACCATCTGGGCCCCCTACTCATGTGAGGCGGAAATTCCCTCCCCAGCATCCTGGCATTGCACCTGGAACTCTGACTTGGGCATGCCTTCAGCATATAAGACACTGTGTGGCACAATGACACAAACAGTAAGTGAGGGCCCAGACTCTGCCCTCAAGACACTCAAAATGAAAAAGTAAAATAAGTGCATAAAGATGTGTAACATTTGGTTTTGGCAGGAAGTGGGGTTATGAGACAGGATAAAGTCTGGGCGAGGGTCTGCAGGGAGGATCTGATGGGGTAAGAGTCAATGAGAAACTGTTCAAAGGAAACTCAGGGAAAATCTTAGTAGAGCGGGACAGATTCCACCAGTTGTACGACTTTGCCATGAACCCAAATGGCAAGGGAGGTAAAAGGAAGGTCTAACTCAGGTGAGAATAGGAAAAAGGAAAAGGGATGTTTAAATTATATATACATAAATATGAAAATATGAAATACTCTGAGGAATGCTCTATTCACAACTAAAATCCTACTTCCTACTTTGCTCTGTAATATTCATTTTCCCCAGGAAGATCACTGCATTTCATCTGGAGTTTTGAAGTCATTAAGAATGCACTCAAGTTCTTCCCCTACCTTGGTCCGGCAATAAACATTACTGAGCCCAGCAACAGTCAGCTCTTCTAGCAGTATGTGAGGGACTATTGGGGGAATTTGAAAATTTTATGGTCTGAAAAGTGGGCCTTAGCACTTTAGCTTTTATTCTCTCAGAGAGCTTATAAATCCCTCTTCATTTAGCAGTTTTCATGAAAGTGACAGCTTTTGTTAGTCAGGCTAAAGCGAGATTAGAAATAAAATTTTTAACCATTAATCCTCACTGATTAAAGTGAGACCAGAAATCAAATTGTTACCAACTGTGTGCTAATTTCTGCTTAATTCTTTGGCAAGAGGCGTTGGAAATTTTCAGCTCACTGCACTAATTCACAATGCCGTACTACTGATGGCAGAAAGTCAAGGTCTCCTTTCCTCCTGGGTCCAGGGTGTGAACAATGACTATTTCAAAATCAGTCCAATAAAATATAAACATTAAATTCTTAGCTATGTTGTTTCTCAGCCATCACTTTCCACACCACTCTCTCCTCCTACTCAACACCAGCTTTCCCCCACTCCACCAACAGCTATGAAAAAATATCTCCCCAGAGACTAGAGAATCACAGCTGAATGGCTGGCCTCTCCGCATCAAACAGAGTGTCTGCAGCATCAAAGCAGGTGTCACCCCCACACAAGCCCGTTTCTATTACATACAGTGCTGGGAGGGAAGGAAAATCTTCATGCCAATAAGCCACATCAATTCATCAATCAAAATGAATTCATGCGCTAATTAAACTAGCAAAAATTTAAAAAAGCATTTGTGTTACAGACGGGAGAGTAGAGTGGGGAGGGCTGATGGGAGTTAAAATTCCAGGGAAGTGAAAACTTGACAGACATTGCACCAAATAGAAAAGGCAGTAAATACATGCCTGAAATTAATAGCAAGGATTTCCTTAACTTGAAAATAATAAATAAATAAATAACACGCACACATGCACCTCCCCCCCAAAAAGAGCAGGAGGTAAATATTTTCTTGGTTGAGCCAAAATTGACATTAACAGGAGTGCCCTCTGTACTGTGCACATACACTGGGAAAGCCTGTGAGCAAAGTAAAACTCTATCCCTTTCTTCGTATCCACTTGCCCCTTAATACTGAACATTTCTCCTACTCCCTTTGATGACTTTCCAAGGCTATTAAGTACTGTTGCATGGTTAGCACACTGTACAAAAGCCTGGAGCTGAGGGAAGAATGGAGGCTGAAACCTCATCCATGTTCTGACAACAAAGTCACATGTTCTGGCATGGAGTTGTTGTCATTAGGAAGTAACGCCTTTTTCTTCATGAAAGGTGCCCTCTTAACTGTGGATTCTGAGAAACAAACTGAGGGTTACAGAGGGGAGGGAGGCAGGGGGATGGGTGAGCCTGGTGGTGGGTATTAAGGAGGGCACATATTGCATGGAGCACTGGGTGTGGTGCATAAACAATGAATTTTGGAACAGGAAAAAAATAAAATAAAATTAAGATGTTAAAAAAAAAAAAAAGGTGCCCTCTGCTTGTGCACCCAGAAGTCTGTGACCCCACAGAGGCCAGTGGAGGTCCTGGTCCTTGCTTTTACTTACCTCTCTTGTCTCCTGTTTCCTGTTTCTTCCCTCTGAACTTTGAATTGAATACTTCTTCAGCTGTTTCAGTATATCATAAATATCTGAACAAAGAGAAAAAAACTCAGTTATCCGTCCAGGTGTTTCATCTATATGACACCAAGTACCCACATATAGGGGAAATATCTTAATACTTAGTATTATGTAGACAAAACATCTGGTTGATCAACTTAGTTCATGTTTCTTTCAGATGCTTCACTACCATAGAAATGCTCTCATACCCACTCTCAGGCTGGATTCTCCCATGTAGAGTGCAAACTAATCATTTTTCTAGGCTCAAAGAGTCTAATTCACTATAGTAGGGGCCTGAGAGATAATAAAGGGACAAGGGGGCTGTTTTCCTCTTAAAACTAGATCAAGAGCATTTAGCCCATATGCTAAATATTATGGGAGAGAACTTTTCATCTTTACTCCAATTGTTCTGACGCTTCATTCAACGAGATTCTTTCACTGTCTCTTGCCTGTGTTGTATTTGGAAGAGAAAAACTTCAATGTTTGCCTCAATATCCCAATTTTATACAGCCTTTCAGGTTCATCTATTTCTTTTAAAGCTTGCTTTTGAAAAACAGGAGTCCAGTGGAATGAACTTCTAAAAGTTAGTATTAGGGCAAGCAAGTGGCCCAATCTCAGCTATCTTTGTTTGAAATGATGGAGAAAAATAATTACAATATATTAAGCATGTCATCTGAATCTAGCCTTATGGCCAGGACACTCCAGAACATCCCCATGGCAAACTTCATTCTCCCCATTTCCCACAAAGAGAAGCAGTTGATTGCAATGCTACATCCCTGGTCACACCATGAGTCAACAACATAACGGAGAACTTTCCATATCTTCCCAGAATTGGCCCCAAGACTTAGTGCACAAGGACTGAAAGCTAAAACTCCTTTTCTTCTCCCCAAGGCAGACCGTGAAACTGTAAAGATGAGCTGGCATTTTGTTTTATTTTGTGTAATAAACTGTTCTTTTCACAGCAGTTGGCCCTGGGGGAGTTTCAAATAGCGCGGCTTGGCTGCAGCTGTGGGTGTGGCCCGGCTCAGTCCAAAGGCAACTGGGAGACCACAGCTGTGTCAGGCAGAATGGAGCTTAAACCTCCCATCTGGGCTGCACACTTTCAGGTTCACCCCCAAACAAGTTGAGTCATTTTCACAAGCCAGAACCCCTCAGATGGAGGTGCTGCTCTTCCTCTGCTCGTGGTAACTAGGGGGCACATCCTATTTCCCCAGAGACTGACGCCCCCCCCCCCCCCGCCTCAATGTGGCTCAGGACAATTTCTGAACCGTCCCGGAGCCGTCCCTTTGCTAGCCACGCGAAGACTCCGCGCTGGGGCTGATAAAAGTGCCCACCATTTTCATGGAGGCTACTGGGTGGTAGGGTTTTGTCTGTGTGTTTTGTGCTTCGATTTGTTTTCCCCCATTCCAGTTTCTTTGGCTCTCGGTCGGCTCTAAGTGGAATGCGTCCCCCAATTCAGTAAATCCAAACACGCTTCCAGAAAAATTTCGAGGGTTTTCCTTGAGCCCCGGCTTCCAGCGGGAGCAAATAAATGACAAAGTAAGCCTCTATCGGAGGCATCCAAACCCGAGGACGGAAGTGCGCGCCCTGAACCCCTCCTCGGCCTTGAAGGGAGGGGAATCACTTACTTCTTTGTCTCACTGAGGAAAGTATGTGGGCTGGTGAATGGCTTCTTTTCTGACTGGGTTACAAGCACGTCAAAATGGGCACCGTCTGGGAGGGCCAGAGCGAGAAAGCGCCGCGCCGGACACACGTCTGGGCAGCTGGGTGGCGAGTGCATTCCCGGGCGGCGGAGAAAGCTCTGGAAGGCCGCGCCGGGGCAGCCGAGGGAGGAGTCGCCGCTAGGGGGAGCGCCGCGAGCCCGCCGGCCTTTGTTCGCGCGAGCTGCTGCCGGGGAGGCCCGGCGTGGGGGGGAGGGGGGCACTCGGGCCCTGTGCAGGGGACAGGACCCGCGTCTTTGGCGCTCGCAGTCGCGTACAGTCTTTTCCGCGGGGACTCTCACTGTCTGGGGCTGCGCGCCTCGATGTCGCCCCGTCCCTCACATCCGGCCTTCGATGCGGTCCGGCCACACACCCCCACCCCCAGTCCTGTCGCGCCGCGACGTCCCCTTGCGCGCCCAGGGGTTGGGGACCAGGACGCCCTGTGGTGGTGCAGACAGAGCGGGCGGGAGCCGCCAGACAAAGCCTGGGGAGAGCGCGAGCGTGAGGGGGAGATAAACGAGGGGGTGAGGCTATGTGTGTGTGTGCGCGTGTGTGCGTGCACACGCGTGTAAAAAAAGAGAGGAGGGGAGGGAGAATAGAACTAGAGAGCGAGAGGAGAGGGAGAGGACAGCTCAACCCAAGGCAAAGCTGAACGCTGTCCCCTGGGAGAGGCACTGTCCTTCACAGGGTCCCTGCCTTGGGTGATTGTGAACTGGTAGGGAGAGTGAGCTGCTCATTTCCATACAAGACGGATGGGTCTGTGGGTATAGCTAACATGACAAATATGCACGGGTCTTCTCAGGGAGCCTCCTTCCTAGAAAAAGGGGCCAAAACTTCCCTCGGAGAGTTGCAATAGCTTATCTGTGGAGTGTCAGGCTATCCCCAGAAGAGATTCCATGATCGAAGTCTCTGGAAAAGTGATAAGAACATAAAAGTTTTTTTCACAGCTATCAACACTGAACAAGTTCTTGGGACCATGGCCACTTTCTTATGCTGTCTTCCTCTCCATTTCAGCCTGACTGCCTGGTATTCCTCTAGAATTGTAAAGTCTGTGTCTTTCTGCAGCCAGGGCCAATTCTGGACAGAGTGACTCATCTGCTGATGACACCAAGAGGGAAAGACTGAATGTGATCCTGGGAATGAAGGTCATTAAGAACAGTTTCAGATTGACTTCCCTTAGTCTGAAAGTGGGAGAGAAGCAATAGAAGTGTGGTCACTCAGGTTTAAACACTGGCTTCGAATTTTTTTTAAAGATTTTATTTATTTATTTGACAGAGAGACACAGCAAGAGAGGGAACACAAGCAGGGGAAGTGGGAGAGGGAGCCCCGATATGGGGCTCATGACCTGAGCCTAAGGCAGATGCTTAACCACTGAGCCACCCAGGCACCCCCTGGCTTTTAATTTTAAATTCCACTCAGGGTACAATAGAAATGGAGCAGGTGCTTGGGTAGCTCATTTCTTAAAGTTGAGCCCCTTACCTCCTAAAATAAACCATTTCTTTCATATGAGCACGGATGAGTCACTTGATTTTCTTTTCCTCATTCGTAAAATTGAAGGATTGGATCAAGGTCTCTTACAGCTCCAAAATTAGAAGAGTTATCTGTGTTCAGGAATTTGCAGAGGAACATTCCTTACTTAAATGTATGATGCAATCATGGAATGAAGAACACGAAATACAAATTTTCAAAAGAAGAAAATGCAGTAGCATAGCATTTTCTCCAGCTGAATCTCCCTTTCCAAATATTTTATGTCTAATGTTGATAATTTACTGTTACAGGAGGTCACATCTAAAATAGTTAATGCTCCTTAAGTGAGAAGACGATGTCACCTCTGAGACCCAGCGTGGAAATCAACCAGGGAGACCTCGGTGAGATGATTTGCTGTTCAAGAGGAAATCACTTTCCTGCACTCAGAAAAGACTCAAATACTTTATTTTTTTTTAAGATTTATTTTATTTTAGAGACAGAATATGAGTGGAGGAAGTAGCAGAGAGAGAGTGAGAGAAAGAATCCTCATGCAGACTCCCCACTGAGTGTGGAGCCTGAGTTGGGGGTGGGGTGCTCAATCCCTGGACCCTGAGACCGTAAATTGAGCCAAAATCCAGAGCCGGGCACTTGGCTGAGTCACCTAGGTGCCCTATTTCCTAGACTTTAGAATCCTCGGGTTTTTAGTACCAAACCCCTGTAGGATATAGCTTATATTTCAGAGCACCTAATTCTTTTGTTCATATTTTGTCCTCTGATCACTGTTATGTAAGTTTGGGAGGTTGAGGACAACAGAGAGACACAAATCCAACTTTGTGGCGAAAACATTTCTCAATATGCACATCAAATTTTAACAGTTGTGAGAATGTCCATGATTAAGGTGGTTTCACCTAACATTTGTCTAAGTTGAGGAAGTTCCCAGTGGTGAAATTTAAAGTCTGTGGCTCATGAGGAACACAAGTTTTTTTTTTAAACTTAATATTCTTTAGCCTCTCTGTTGGAACTATGACAATGTGGGTCTGATAAAATATGACTTGGTTTCAAACTATCAAATAGCATTATAAAAATGTTTGGACTAGATTTAGTTCTCCTAAAAGGTGGCAGATTGATAGAGCATGGATAAAGCAAGTCAGCTTCTAGGAATGATTGCTTCGTGAGAAACAGGGCCCTTCGTTCTCCAGAATGACATGGACATTCCCAGACAACATCTTAACTTGCAGAGTTCTCAAAAGGATGAATCCCAGCTTTCTTCCCTGCTGAGACCGCTGGCAAGAGTGGAAATTTCTCCAGGAGTTCTGTAATGGAATGGTACCTTGCTGAAACTAGGGGTCACGGGGTCATTGCTTTCTAATCAGCCAGAAGCCAGCAAGGCTATCCCCATAGCTAAACCCTCCAGAAAAAGCCTGTGAAATATGTTTGCTGAGCCCTCTGATCTCCTTGGTCGCTCACCTCCCTAAGTGGTTTCCCTCCCCCTCCTGCCATGTTCTCACACTGACCACAGCCCCACCCTGCTGGCAGGGTCTCCTAGTCCCACTCTTTGTCTCTTCCCCTTTCCTTCATTCCCTTACCTTATGGCGCTTCTAGGTACATTTGCATCTCATCTGTGTGACTGGTGCACCTAAGGCTCCTGGCTCTGTAAAGCAGGAATGGATCTGTCGAGGGGCACCTGGGTGGCTTAGTCATTGGGCATCTACCTTCGGCTCAGGTCATGATTCCAGGGTTCTGGGATTGAGCCCCACATCAGGCTCCCTGCTTGGCAGGAAACATGTTTCTCCCCACTCCCGCCTCCCCTGCTTGTGTTCCCTCTCTCACTGGGTCTCTCTCTTTCAAATAAATTAAACAAAAAAAAAAGGATCTGTCATCATTCTGTAAGAGCAGGTAATAAAGCTGGACCAAGTATTTTGACTGTAAGTATTGATTGACCCCAAATCATTTAGGTATCACTTCTTCAAAATATCATAAGTTGTTTTTAACTCAAGACCTTTTATGGTTAAGAAAAAGAATAAAGGTTCAGTGGAGACAAACCTGCACTATTGAAGAAATAATATATAGCTCTCTAAGTATATCATTTACGTGGATATGCATGTGTTCATAAATGCATATAAAGCTCCAAATACCAGCTAGATTTCCCCCCATGCTTGGTCTCTTAACTACCTCCATATCTGTTTTGAACCTTAGCACAGACTGCCTTGTTCACCTTCTTCCTCATTAGCGGATGGCTGCCTTCGGCGTTTTATTGCTGATCCGCTAATTACGAGAAGTTCTGTCTGTGCCCACAAGTTCAGCGCTCATACTTCCCAGAACAGTCACGCTCTCTTCTCTCCCTGCCCTCCCTTCCACTCCTGCCTCCCTTCTGTAGCCACCGGAGGGATTTTGCCAACTATTTCGGCTTTTTACTCGATAGAATAATTTATGGACGAAGCACCTTGCCCACCCCTCCGAAGTCAATCTGCCATGGTTAGTTCCCAGTTTGACTATTAAATGTTCCTCCTCTTCCTTGTTCCCATGCTTGCTGCTGCGGTTTCAGCTGTCCAACAGCCATGTCACTGGGAAATTGCTGGTTCCTCACGTCACGCTGGTTTTTTTTTTTTTTTAATTTATTTATTTGTTAGAGAGAGAGAGCGAGCAAGCACAGGCAGACAGAGTGGTAGGCAGAGGCAGAGGGAGAAGCAGGCTCCCCGCCGAGCAAGGAGCCCGATGTGGGACTTGATCCCAGGACGCTGGGATCACGACCTGAGCAGAAGGCAGCTGCTTAACCAACTGAGCCACCCAGGCGTCCCATCACGCTGGTTTCTGAAAATCTCCTTGAGTATCTTCCCAGAGCGAGCCCCAAGTCAGGAGCCGAATCACCAGCCAGACCGCATGACCGCCCCCTCAAGATGGTCCCAATCACTTTTCTTTCCATGAGGAAGCAAAATCGTCTGCCCCACCTCCCGACTGGCCAACAAGTATCCCACATTTGTATAAAAATGAAATCGGCCCACATGTATCGATTGCAAGCGTTCTTAGCAAAGCCCTCTGCTGGGCTCTAAATACCCAGATACAGGATCAGGTGAGGTTTGCTAAGAACACCGCAGAATTTCTGAAAATAGCTACAGGAAGGGAAGAGAGCTCCTGGAGGCCAGGCTGCCGTGAATCCTGGAAAGCAGTGCGTGACACCGGAGGTCCAGACGGCCAAACGGCTTCAGCAGGGCAGCATACTTTTACAGGGTTCATTTAAACCATTATGTCGTGGACGTTCTCTTTTTTTCAAATGATACATCACTGCTGACAGTTGGCATGTACTGTTTTCATAGCTTAGCCTTTATAAATATTACGAGCACATATCACAGCAGTATTGTTATAACGAGTTACAATGATGTGTTCTTTGAGAGAGTGCCAATGACTGGTTTATATCCTTGGTGATGCCGCAGCATCATAATAAATGTGGTATAAATCTTTCCCAAGGTTCAGCAGTTCCTTTAAGCCAAGAACACTACATGTGGGTTGTTGGGTTCCCAGGGTTGCCCCCAACCTTTGAAACCCCTGCTTCCTCAAGGCTTTGATAGATAGTCCCCAATTTTGAGGATGTTAATATGGTCAGTGATCTAAACCGCACTCCTTTAATAGAGGGCAGCCTTTATTATAATCTGGAAATAATTTTCATCTGAACATCACCAACAGCCAAACATAATAAAATATGTATAAGTCAAGTAACATTACACAGAGGCTGCTTCGGCTCCAGCCCCAGCCGCTGCGCAGCAGTGGGTCTCGGGAGGCAGGGAGGGTGGGGACACCTCTGTTTGCTGGCACAGGGGTGCTGTCACTGTTGGGGGCTCTACTCGTAGAGCCATCTACTAAGATGGCTCTGTTACTGCGGGGGAAACGCCGCTGGTTTTCTCTGTGGATATGGGGAGCCAGAAGAAGGGGCTGCAGCAGTGAAATAAGCAAGCGACATGCCAGGCGCAGAGGGCTGACAGAGTTCAGCTCTTCCGGCCGTAACTCACTTGCCTGGTTTGGACAGGTGGCACAGTCTCTGGTCTTGATTCCCTTCCTACTACCCTGTGGGACCAGCGTAAGGACAGAAGCACAGACCGTTAATAATGGCGCCAAGTGGATGCTCGCTATTTCAGGGCAATTCTGGGTAGGAGCGACACAGCCACAGCCCTGCCTGCCCTCATCCCCTGCATCACTCCATATAGGAGGACACCAGCTTTGGCCCTCCAGCACCTGATTTGTGTCCACAAAAACAGGTCCCAGGCGCAGTGGTCCCTTCCAAGTCGGGTGTGTTAGAACGATCGGTTGGGAACTGTAGGTGTACTGAAAACGGAACAAATGAATCCGGAGTCATTAAATCTCCATTTAACCCTGCTAATTGTGTACATGGGCCAAGAGCTGCCTTCAGATAATCCACTCAACAGACACTGGCTGTGGAAGTGGAATTGATCTATAGTCAGCTGTCCCAAGCTTGAGGTGGTAATTCTTTTGCCAAACATTCATCTATTCTATATCCTCACTGAAACCACACTTGAGTCAGAACAAACGTGGGAGAAGGTTTTTAGGGGGGATGCATAACAAGGCCAGGGTGAAAACTCCCTGTAAGGTACGTTCTTCATTCAGACTCTAAATCACCTCCATTCCTGACTAGGCTGGGGTGACTTCATTACCTTTTCCTGTGAATTATTAATACCAGAAACACTAAGCCTTGAGGCAACAGTTGGAGAAAACTCTATGCATGGAGGAAATGAACCCCACCTATTTTCAAGTGCTTCTCCTTTTCTTTCCCTGGAATTTCCTCAGTCTCCGCCACCCACCCCCCTCCCAGCTTCTTAATTGTTCATGTGTTTGAAATAGCTGGCATTTCGCTCATTAGTGGATCTAGTGCTATTGCTCGAGTTTGCTTATTCTTTTAGCAATATCTTTTTGAAAGGAAAACCTAGTTCCTATGACTTTTTTTGTAGCACATGTCCCAAGTCCCTACTGACCTGTGAGAATGTGAGTTCTGAATAAATTCTCTGCCTGCTTATTGCTTTGTTGGGAAAATAAACTGGTAGTTGAAAAATGACTTCCACCAATGGACCCTTTCTGTTGACACAAAAACCTTTAATCTTAAGAGACAGATGCTCAGATTTGGGGTGCCAGGCCTTCTGCTCTCACTGCACAGCTCTCTTAGGTTTTATCTCTGATCAGGTCTTTCTCAACCCTTGTGCCATGGCCCTCTCCTCTCTTCCTCTTCTCTCTCTGATCCCCTGGAGCACAATTGGTCTCAGGACCTCTCACTTGCCCTCTTGTCCTCACACCTGTTCTCTAGCCACGAATGCCCTCCCTTGACTGTCCGGACATAGTGAAAGAATCTTGTTCAAAATTAATTTTATTATAATCCACGTTCCCCAGGCCCTGTCTCAGCTCTCAACCTACAGGAGAAACTAAAGAAAATCCAAAAGATTAAGTCAAAAGAAAATCTTGCATGTGCGTGCAGTTCTTAATGCCCTAAATACATAGACCAAGGGAAACTTGGAAAATTGGAGACTGGAAGAAAACTGTGGATATTTTTTAGACTGGAATTTCTGAAGTAGACCCATTTCAGAAGAAAACTGACAATGAAGTCATTGACCCTTGGTTCAAAGTGGGCTTCTAAGCCTGAAAAAGATGTTTTTGACTGAGTTGGGAGAAAAGGTTCATGAGGCTTCTGGAACCTCAACCATGTCTCAACCTCTTGTGGAATTAGGGATAAATGAAATCAGAAACATGTGGAATATATTTGCCTTTAAATACATGTGAGGCTAGAAGTTAAGGGGAAAGTGTTCAGCTAAAGTTATTTAGGGTTTGGCTTTCCCCACAACATCTGAAAAATAGTTCAAGATGTCAGATGAACCCAAAGTGCAACCACGTTCACCTTCTACTGAAAACAGAGTGTGTGTAGCAGCTGAGGGGAGACATGTTTAATGTCAAGTTAATAAAAGTGGAAAAAGGTATGTTGGAGCTAAAAGGAGGAGGGAACGTTCAAATATGCACAGAAAAGAAAATTGTTAAAGCTAGAGGAGCTTTGGGTAGAGAGAAGGGGCCGAGGAATCTGAAGTCTTAGTACTGTTTCTGAGACATGCACCTCCCTGGGGCCTAGGGTTCACTTAGCAAACAATGCTTTTCATGAGACTCCTTCTTCTGTGACCTGACTTTCCCTCAAAAGTTTAAACTATTGCACCTTGATTATAACAGAGGTATCTTACAGGCACCAAAGATAGGTTTGAAATGTGACTGGCTTTTAGCCAGATGTCTTCAAGAACCGGTGGATTTTTGTGACTAGGTGGTTGAACCCTTCGATGCCCAGACTCTCAGTAAGTTAGGATCACATGGGGCTGCCCTCTATGAGGGAGAGCCTGAGACCTCTCCACGACTGCCTGCAGTAATGAGAGAGGCTCTCAGTCTATGGGTTTGCTGTTGTCTTTGCTGGGATCCAGAGGATGGTAGAGCTCTCCCTCCACTGGACACAGAAGGACGGGCTTCCTTTAAAGCCTATAGTCTACACCTCTATGACCATTTCTTCTGTGCCCACTCTGTCTGGATTGATGGAATCCGTGGCCCTGAACTCCCCTTTTGAGCTAGCGATCATCCTCTTTCTTTTGACACTGGACCTCAAAACAAGAGACGGCAATAAATTTCACGCATGCCTTATTAACCCGTGTGGAGCCTGGGACTCTCTATAAAGGGGGACTCTCTCTATAAAGACTGGGACTCTCTATAAAGGGGGGAAAACTGCTTCTTGCTCCACCTATGAAAAACTAGAAGAGAAGCCTTGAATCAGACTAAAACACTTGCTAAAACAGAGATGGAAGAAGCAGGATCAAATGATTATGTTTTGTAGGATGCCCTTAGAATTTAGGGAGATGAACTCGGCTAAGTCTCTGAACATCTTTTTATTTCAATTTTCCCATCTACGAAATACAGGGTAACAATGTCTGCTCTGCTGTTTTCATAAAGGGATTGTTATAGCATAAAATGAGATAAAATGTGCATAGGTGCTTTGAAAAACATAAAGAATCCTCCAGCACTCCACACTTCTCTTTTGAGCTCAGGTGGTTGGTCTATTTGACTTTTTCCCCTGAATATTCTACTAATATCTGACATTTAGCATGTCCAAAACAGATCTTCTTGATCTTCTCCTATAAATTTTCACCTATTCCAACTTTCTTATTTCTGCAAATGACTCTACCACCCAACCAAAGATTTAAGCCAGAAATTTGGAGATTTTCTTTGATACCTCCCTCTGCTTCCTACTGCCAATTCAACACCATGTCCCTATTGATTCAACTCCATTTTTCTGGAACCTGGGCACTTCTCTAGCCCAGGTTTGAGCCCCCCTCACCTGAACTACTGCAAAAGCCAGTGATTAGTCTCCCTGCTTCCTCGCACCCCCCCTCCTCTTCCCTCCTGCCTCTCTCCCTACCCACTCCCCCCACCCCCCCATCCCCCACTGTCCATTCTCAAAGCTGCAGCCAGAACAGTCTTTCAAATTTGATCCTGTCACTCTCCTGCTCAAAATGATTCAGGCTTTCTGACTCCCAGGAACCTGAAGAAAAATTCAAGGGCATAGAAATTGAGAGAAGTCTCCACTGTTTTGGGACTCCAGATGCGTGACTTACAAAGTCTTGCTGTGAGACATGCATGCTGGGCTAATATATTTTCAACACTTCCCTCTCCACAATAGCTCTGACTGAGCCCTGACAACTGGGCCCTCCTCACTGGACACCCCAACAACAGGCCCCTCCCCATTAAGAGGATGCGTGTGTGTATGTGTGTCTGCCTGTGTGTCTGCTTGTTTGTGCAGATTTTGTGCCTACCATCTGTCTACCAGCTGTAATTGCAAGAAGGAAAGAGGGAAGGGAATGAAGTATAATGAAAAGAAGAAGAAGATGAGCTCTTCTCTATTTGTATCTTTTATTGATAATAAGTATTTTTAATGGTCTGAAATTTTCTCTCTAAATTTTGAGTATTTTCCTGATGTCCTAGAAATGCTCAATTTGGAAAAGCCTCAAACTATTTTACAAAGCACCTGAAAAGTTTCTGGAAAACAAATGCATTTAGAATTTGGAATACACATAGCTCTGTAACAACCATATGCAAAATGTTGGCTCCGTGGATCATCTAAGACAAAATGTTCATTTAAAACTGACTTCTTGGGCACCTGGGTGGCTCAGTGGGTTAAAGCCTCTGCCTTCGGCTCAGGTCATGATCCCAGGGTCCTGGGATCGAACCCCGCATCAGGCTCTCTGCTCAGCAAGGAGCCTGCTTCCCTTCCTCTCTCTCTGCCTGCCTCTCTGCCTACTTGTGATCTCTCTCTCTGTCAAATAAATAAATAAAATCTTTAAAAAAATTAAAAAAAATAAAACTGACTTCTTCAATCACCCATTATTAGTGATTGGTACCCAAGAAAGATAAACTAATTTTATCATTTTCCTGAATGAAATAGATTTAGAAAAGATAAATTCACTACTAGAAATGTTCTGTAAAGTTTTACAAAGCTTTCTGAGCTATCTGTTGTTTTAAATTATTGTCAGAATTTTAATGCTTTTGGCCAAAAGCCCTCTCAAAACATTCAGAGTAAAAATTAAGTATAATGTAATTTTGGGAATAAGTCATGGATTATAAAACAGAACAGAACTAAAATATTTCTAAAGCATTCAAAGTTTCTATTTCCAATTATCTGCGCTTTTTTATTCTAATCCAGGAATCCAAAGGGTCAAGTGGTAGGTACCTATATTTAAATTCTTGATGGCACTTTTTCTCAGTGGTCTTCAAAAACTTTGTTGACATGACCTGGTGTCGAGTATGATTAATCTCAGATGCAGAGGAACTGGGCGGTTTGGACAAAGTGGCACAAGCATAGTACAGAGAGAACCGTGTGGGTGTCCTGCATCTTAGAACCTTGTCCCTTCCTCTCTGCCTGCCAGGCCCCTAACAATCAACGATGTCATCTAATTTCTCAACTGTTCAACTGCAAAGTAAGAATACAAAGGCTGGTGGTTTTTCAAAAATGATTTCCATGTTCCAAAACACCTGATCCATGATTCTACGATTTAACACACGGAATCATCTATAATAGGGAAAATCTTCAAGTGTATCTGTTTAAAGCAGAAACTAAAAAATGCAGAACAAAGAGTCAGAGCCTGGGTAAGTTTTGAATGAGACTTGACTTTGAAAAACCAAACTAAAAATTATTAAAAGAGGTTAACTTTATCATATTTTAAACTGGGCGTTATGGTTGCATAAATTACTTTTTAGAACCAGGAATGAAACAAATGGGAGATTTTCCTCACATGATTTTGCTACCAAATTTATGATAGTATAAAACTGCATTATGATATCCATTACTATCATTAAAAATAGTAAAATATTTTGGAACTTCATTATTTTCTCAAGGGCCCTCTTCCTCATTTGATTTTCAAACATTTCTGATGAATTACTATTCCATTATCATTCCTCTTGATTTTTATCCCCTCTTATTTATCGCTAATTTTTCTGTTTCTTCCATTCCCATATGTCAGTAGATTTGTTTGTGATTCAAGCAATTGTCAACATCACTTTATCAACTTCATCAAATCCCAAATCTTTTACAAGATTTGTGACTTCACTTTGTGGTAGATTTATATTGCCAAAGTAGTTGGCAAGTCTAGCATGAAGTAGGGGAGACATCTTTAAGTGAGGGCTAATTTTATAAATAAATGAATAACCTTAGTTAACATTTTCATGTTATGGCTAATTTTGCTTCTGTGCTCATTTTGTAATGAAAGGGACTTACTCAGATAATAAAGCAGCCTTGTGTTTGTGAATTCTGAAACCTACCTCTCTTTTTGTTTATACAAAAATAAAAGATGTTTTCCTGATTCCTGATCCCTAGGCAAATTCCTATGAGAAATACTAAATTTTAGAAACATAATACTAATATTATTGGAACTCTCCTCATTTGAAAATTAATAAATGAAAGACTTGACAGAATAATGCTGTCTCAACTCTAAAACAATTGTCTGCTATAACAGCTCGTAGCAAAATTGTGATAACTGCCTTCCCAGGATGTTTCACAGTGAGAAATATTCTTTTTGAAAATATCCTTGGTGTCAGAATCCACGATATCTTTATGTGAAAGGCCATTTGTCGGGTACTAAGGTGACAGATCACCTTACAAGGATCTTCAGGTTGAGGTCATTTGTTTCTGAGAAAAGGGGGTCTCAGTGGGGCCTGTGTCCATATTACGGAAAAAGAAATGGATTGACCTATTGATGCTGGAAGGTAAGTTTTAGAATATCTAGTGCAAACAAATCCTGTTACAGATGGTGGTTGAGAACCATTCTGATGAATTTGCTTTCTCTGCACTGTTGCTTTTCTGAATTTTGTCTGCAGATGTGTCATTTGGCTCCAAGATGGAGCCCTCAAGGCCAGATGACTGAATAGTGCTAAGCATGGGTTTCTGAGACAGGATCCCCATCAACCTTTTGCCCCAAACTTCCACTTTCAAGCAGAGGTTAGGACAGCGGGCTGTTTTTGGTGGAGACGCAAACCCAGGAAACAGGAGGGAGACCCTACAGAAAATAAAACAGGAGGGAACGCTGAGGGAAGGGCACTCGTCCAGTTGGTCGGCACTGCAGGTGACCAGAGTTCAATCTCCCCAGGACCTTCAGAGAAACTACAAGAATGTACCTAAGAATTGTCTGCCTGGGAACAGAAGGGGAGGCACTCTCCTCCAGCTCCCATAACCATCCATCAGGAGTTTCCTGTGAGACATTCATTACCCTCCCACACCTCCAG
Source organism: Martes martes (assembly GCF_963455335.1). Classification (NCBI taxonomy): domain Eukaryota; kingdom Metazoa; phylum Chordata; class Mammalia; order Carnivora; family Mustelidae; genus Martes; species Martes martes. The sequence continues at coordinate 124,916,701 of NC_137890.1, forward strand.
GTTGCATGTGTGAATAAGCCTCCACAAGCGTCTCTCTCACCGAGGTTGTCAGAGGGGCCTTGGGACAGGAAGCCAGATGTCTGTGGTGTTGCTGAGGTGAGGCACTGTCCAATCCCGCCAGCATGAAACTAATTCTAGCAGCAGCAGCTAAAGTAAAAGATGCATGAGAACAGGAGGCAATGTGGATGGAGTGCTGGGCACAGAGATATGGTCACTGAGGTGAAGACTGACAAGTGAATTCCGGTCAGGGCACTCAGCAGCCAATCTACCCCCTGCTGCCAAGGGATGCCAAGGAGACGAGGGGGCTTTGTCCTACCCACATAGGGTGACACACGGAACACAGGCAAAGGGCCCTTATCTCTTCGCACCATTTTACACACTCTTTTTCAAATGCCATCTTCACCATGTTTGTTGCCTCTGCCTATTCACAAGGACGGGTGAGTTCTTGGAAGCTTATTGTTTCAAAAGCACACTCAGCTGATTTCCCAGGGTCCCATAAGTCTCCACTCTAATCTCTGATTCTGCATTTAAGATGCTCATAGAGGGTATGAGTCCGAGTAGGCACTCTATAAATAGTCATTCTTCCTATTTTTGCTCCATAACTTTTAACCAACTCCTTTTGCCTACACTACTAGTTTTTAGAAATTTATTTGTTTAAACCTTGTCTTACTCCAAAAACTACCTGAAGTGACAGGTTCTAAAGTTAAACCTCACCACTGATTTTGTCCATGTATGTCCCTACACAGGAGGAGCCTTCTCTAGAGCTATTGCTTGGAGAAATAGAACTTCAAAGTCAGACTCAGTTAATGAACATACTCACCTATGACAATATTTACTGAGCATGACTTATGTGCCAAGTACTTGTTAAAAAGGGGGGATGGGAGGACACCACTATTCCTTCCCTTAATATGCTCACAGCCGACTGTGGGGAAGGAAAACAGATCGGTAAAGAGACAGTTGTGGCACAGAGGGATGGAGATAAGCACAGGGAGCCAGGAACATAGCCAACCCAGATTTGGAGGAAGAAGGGGAATAATGGATGGCTCACTGTGTTACACCTTGAAGAAAGTAGCTGGTGGCTCCAGGCACACAGAGAAACCTGTACAAAGCCCTCAGGGCACCTGAGGGATACAGGGCAGGCAGGTCATGGAGGACCTTGTGTAACGTGCTGAACAAGGTGGCTTTGATCTTGAAGGATACAGAGAACTGTGCAAAAGATATCTAGACTCTTCCCACTCCTCACTCTCTGGTCTAACCCACTATCATCTCTTGCCTGGACCGTTGCGGTGGTCTCCTAATTGTTTCTGCTTCCACTTGTGCTCCACTAAAATATTCTCAACACATCACCCAGAGTGATCTTCCCAATGGTAATTCAGATCATAGAACTCCTGCGCTCCAAACCCTCCCACGGCTGCCCAGACCACTCAGAGTAAAAACCAAAGTAGCCTCGGTGGCCCAAAGACCCTCAGTGATGTCACACCAACACCATGCTGTTACTCTAGGCCCCCATCCCACTGCGTGATCCTCTTCTACCCTCCTTGCTGTTTCCCAGCAAGAGCGGCCACTTCCTTCCTTCCCGAAGTTTCCTCACCTAGAATGCTCTTGTGCCTGTCCATGGCCTGCCACCCTCACTTCACTCAAATCCCTGCTCAAATTTTTTAACAGTGAGGCTCTCCCAACCAGACTGTGTATAAGATAGCAAACTCTCTTTGTTCTGCCCCTGGTTCTTCCTACCTCCCTTACGGCGCTGATTGTTAGCTAGCATTTATCACTCTCTGACATGTATATTTTTGTCTTTATTTTATATTCACACATCTGTATTAACTTCCTTATGCTGTGTATTGTCTCCCCCTCCCCCTGCTAGAACCCGAGATCTGTGAGGCAGGAACTTGGCTCTGCTCTCTGTGGATCCTCATTTCCTAGGTCAAAGTAGCATCTTGTAAGGATGCGTCGGACAGCTGAATGAATGATTTGAACAGTTTTAAACAGGAGAGAAACAGGATCAGATTAATGTTCAGATGGCAGCACAGTTGAGAACAGATTAAAGAAAAATAAGACCAAGGAGGCCAGGCAGGGTGAGGACGTGAGCTGATGATAGAGCAGAGGGGGCCGGAGAAGAGACAGGGGTGAGAGGTGTTGGGAGCTGAATTCTGCAAATCTTGGGGCTGATTGACAAAGGGGAGTGAGTGGTGGAGTCAGGAGGACCCTTGGATTATGGGAGGGCAGAGAAGGATGTCCTTCACTGAGATCAAGGGACAGGAGGACAGGGAGAAGGGGAAGGGGAAGAGTTAGAGAAATTCCCACTTGACAGCTTATATTTGCCATGTGAAGTAAAAGATAATCACCACAAAATGTTTGCTGAGGGTGAGGGGAGAGATGATGAGTTAGGGAAAACCTTCTGTGAGGGCTATGAGAGAAAGCTGAGAGGAGAGGTGTGAGAGACAGACATCGAAAGCAGCCTTGACTAACAAGTCACATTGGAGCATGAAAGGCTTGTGAATTAGGGTGTGAACCCAGACCTGCACTTACCAGCTCACCTTACAAAAGCGATTTAACCTCTTTGAGGCTCAGTTTGCTCGTTAGGAAAAGGGATGAGTGTGTTCCATTATGCCCAGCTATGGTGCTCCTTCAGTAAGATTAATATGCCTGCAAAGTGTCACATAGCCAGGGCCTGGTGGATCCATATTTTGTGGGGACTGGAATTCTGACAGTCGGGAAAACACCCCGTAAGGACTAGAAAACACCCCATAAGGACTACCAGCAGGGCGCTTAGGTGGCTCAGTCAGTTAAATGTCTGCCTTTGGCTCAGGTCATGATCGCAGGGTCCTGGGATTGAGCCCCATGTTGGGCTTCCCGCTCAGCAGGGAGCCTGCTTCTCCCTCTGCCCCTCCCCTACTCATACACACACATACACACACACACACACTCTCTCTCTCTCTGTCAAATGAATAAATAAAATCTTTAAAAATAACAATAATAATATAATAATAAGAGCTAGGATACCTGTGTTTTCTGTATCCATCCAGAATTTTCCTGTGTAAATATAAACACATACGTCTCCCTCTCTTCCTTAGAAACAGTACACTGTATATGTTTGTTCTGCTCCTTGCTTTTTTCACTTAACACTCAAACACAGAGATTGTTTCATACAGTACCTTTAAGAACTACCATGTTCTTAGGGCATTTGAGGGGCTCTGTTGGTTAAGGAACGGAATCTTGATTTCAGCTCAGGTCGTGATCTCAGGGTCTTGGGGTCCAACCCCAAGTCAGGCTCCACAACCAGCCTGGAGTCTGCTTGAGAATCTCTCCCTCTCCCTCGACCCCTCCCCCTGTTTGCAGTCTCTCAATAAATAAATAAAATCTTTTTTTTTTTTTTTTAACTCTAGGAGCGCCTGGGTGGCTCAGCAGGTTAAAGCCTCTGCCTTCGGCTCAGGTCATGGTCCCAGGGTCCTGGGATCGAGCCCCCCATCAGGCTCTCTGCTCAGTGGGGAGCTTGCTTCCTCTTCTCTCTCTGCCTGCCTCTCTTCCTACTTGCGATCTCTCTCTCTCTCTCTCTGTCAAATAAATAAATAAAATCTTTTTTAAAAAATGGTTTAAAAAGAACTCTCATGTTCTTTTTCATGGCTGCATATAATCCTGTAGTATACACGTGTCATACTTTATTTGGCAAACAGAGGACCATGTCTTTGTTATCTTTCCCTGCCCACTTCCTCGCACAATGCAAAGAATCAGTAAACATTCAATGCTTGCTTACAAATTAATTACATTCAAAATAAAAATGAATTTGTATGTAGAATGAGAAAATAAATCACAAATTACATATTTTTAACCTGCCAAAAGCCAATGCATCATATAATCCAGAAAAAGAACACAATATTTTTATTAATCAATTGCCTGGAATACCTCTATCATATTTTTCCTATATTATTTGGCTGCAGTCTTGATCATTTCTTCATATGATAATGATTTTGTAATATAATTTTTATAGAAAGGATAAAAAGACATTTCAGTCTTTGTTCTAACTTGGCTGAAGTAAATTTGTTTTTTTTATTATTGGTAGCTTGGATACAATAAGCATTATACACAGACGTATCTCTGTTTATTATACAGCTAGAAGTTTGCATAACTACAAGAATTATGATTAGTTCTATTTCACACACTCATCGAAAAAGAAAAATATATGAGGGATGTCTTAGCCCATTAGGGCTGCTAAAACCAAAAATATCATAGACTAAATGGTTTAAAAAAGCAAAAAATTATTACTTATAAATAAGTCGAAAATCAAGACAGATTTAGTGTCTGGTGAGAGCCCACTTCACTGATGACCATCTTTTCACTGCACTCTCACATGACAGAAGAGGCAAGAAGGCTCTCTGGGGTCTCTTATAAAGGCACTAATTCCATTTGTGAATGCTCCACCCTCACGACCTAATCATATCTCAAAGGCCCTGCCTCCTAATACCATCATACTGGGCATTAGGTTTTCAACTGATGAATTTGGGATTGGGGGAGGGACACAAAAATTCAGCCCATAGCAGTAGCTTTACGTATGGTGATAAATGGTTCATTACTGAGTATACTCCTGACAGAAAAGAATTTTCATTTTCCTTAGTCACTGATGAGACTAATTTATGGATTTCAGACTTCTTATCTCCTTCATCATTAACCTATTTCCAATGCCTTGCCCGGTAAACCATGTTGATACTGTGATATGGCTTCTGGGCTTTTCATCTTTGTGTCCTGAAGCTGAGTGAATCAGCACAGTGGACAGGTAGAAGTATTCTGGGACAATTTCTACACTGGGGTAGTTTATAATTACTGAACTGAACATAGAGGTGACTGAAGACCACAAAATTTTATCTCAGAAAACCCAAACCTAAATGTTGTTCCAACCCAATTTCCCTCAACTAGATCTCCAAAATACTGGTGGCCATTCCAAACACACTGGCTCCCAACTGGGGAAGTATCAAGGGGAAGGTAGAGTAGACAACGACAGTGGTCTTAACCAATTGCATTTAAATATCTTACTTTCCAAACTTTACAGAACATGTGGCCATGTGAATATATGATCTGGGCCCTCTCCAGGGTCTTGGAAGGGGCTCGTACAAATGAGGGACCCTAAAGCTTAAAGTTCATTGGCATCATGGCAAACTTGTGTCTAGTTGGAATTATAATAAATAATCAACAAATTGTTGTTCTTCTCTTCCTCACATGTAATTTTTTCTGGGGCAGTTCCCCCAAGACTACATGCCCAGCACCCAGCACCCAGCTGCACTGATAAGGTGTGCTCAGCAAACACCTGACAAGCACTACCTTTTATTTCCCATACTCACTCACCTTGACTTAGCTCTACTTTGGCTAGGTTTTTATTTGAAGTAGGTCTATTTTTTTTTTAAACAGAAAAATAGATTTGATATTTGCAATACTCTTATTTGACAGGATTTCTTTTTTTTTTTTTTAAAGATTTTATTTATTTATTTGACAGACAGACATCACAAGTAGGCAGAGAAGCAGGCAGAGAGAGAGGAGGAAGCAGGCTCCCCACTGAGCAGTGAGCCCGATGTGGGGCTCGATCCCAGGACCCTGAGATCATGACCTGAGCTGAAGGCAGAGGCTTTAACCCACTGAGCCACCCAGGCACCTCTTGACAGGATTTCTTAAAAGGTAGTCTATAATAACCATACTTCCAAAAAAAGAGCTGGAGGTTGGCTTTTGAAACCCAGATAAATTATGTAGGAACAATGCCCTTAAAATAAACTCAACTAACACTTCATTTACATATTGTACAGATGGACACAAAGAAATTTATTACGAATCTTGGCCCCGATCCATACTCCTCACTGAAGCATGTTGAGTTTGGAATATTTTGTTCCTCTGCCAAATAAAAAAGAAAAGAATAAAACAAAACAAACAAAAACCCCACCTCTAATAATTTAACATATTTACTTTCCACACAATTTTTTCCCCAAGAGATAGAATATGTTGCCATAGCCTCTTCTGTAGAGAGAACAAAGTAGAAGGCAGTCTTTGCAGAGGCTTGGGTACTCTTTGTTCTAAGCAAGATTCTAATGAATGCACACAATTTATAAGTGATACTTTGAGGACCATCTCACAGAATTTAAAGCAATCCAGGATTTAATAGCAATCAACAGAATCAAGGCAAAGTGAAACTATTACGGCTGAACACACTGGAAAAGTGGAGTTTGAATTGATACCGCATATTATTCATTTTGACAAGTACAAACTCACATTGAAGATAGCAGGAGAAGAGACGGGGACTGCAGGGAAGGGTAATACAAATGGATTATTAACACAGAAACAAATCTGACTTTAAACCTGGCGTGTCTCCTGGTTAGCAAGAATAATAATAAGGCCTTGAATTCTCATTGTATTTTGCATCAAAAGTAATCAAAGAAGTCCCAAATTTTCATGGGAGATAGGGTGGTCAGTCCACCTCCGTTATCTCTTCAAAGGAAACCTATTACCAAATTAAATGTGTGCAATTTGGGGGATGGATGAAAACAGGGAGCGTCGAAAATGCACTCAGACATGGAGAAATATGGAAAGTAGAATTGCAGGACACTCCCTACAAGGGCCAGCCAGGCAGCTCATCAGAGACTGACCTGATTTCCATAGTGCAATGAGGCACTGAGGAAGGACACTCACAGTACAGTGAACTCTGGCAAGGCTCTCAGCTCCTCCTTTGAACTAACTGGGGAAAGCCCTGACAAAACATCTCAGAAAATTGTCTGTGACTCCTGGGCTCCAACGGACTTTCACCAGTGGGACCAATAATGCAAAGACGCAATCAGGCTTCCAGTTGCACATGGCGAAAGCCAAGCCCAAGGACATGTGTTGAGCCCACCTACCACACTTAACATCCTGTGCATGGCATACTGCATTTGTCTCACTGGCAGTCACAGAAATCTTACGGGGCGAGCCCTATTATTCTTTGCCTTTTACTTGTGAGGAAACAGAAGCCAGCACAAAGAGGTTGAGGAATTTGAGAGGGCCAGTCCCAACTAGGTGATGCCAACGCAGTGGCAGAAAAGAATCTCAGTTTAGTGGGCATGAAATCTGTCTTTAAAAATGTTTGTAGTTTCTGGGGCACCTGGGTGGCTCAGTGGGTTAAGCCTCTGCCTTTAGCTCAGCTCATGATCTCAGGGTCCTGGGATCAAGCCCCGCATCAGGCTGTCTGCTCAGCGGCGAGCCTGCTTCCCCCTCTCTCTCTGCCTGCCTCTCTGCCTACTGGTGATCTCTATCTGTCCAATAAATAAATAAAATCTTTCAAAAAAAAATGCTTGTAGTTTCTTTGTTTGCTCCCTGGATCCACCGACTCTTCCAAGACTCGCAGACACACTCAAGCATCCTGCGTTCTGATTTCCCACAGAGCTTGATCTCTGTCTCTCTTACTCATTAGTAAGCCATTTATAAATACAATTGCTAACCTAATGCCCAAACTTAAACCAAACAAACAATGGAGAGTGTGGTCAGAATGTGCCTAGCAGAAAGACTGCGCCTGACGGGGAGTATCTCCCTTGTCCAGGCTCCAAGGGAACATCCAGAGCCTAATAGAGTTAAAGTGTCTGTTCAGGAACACCTCAGCCTGTCACAGGTAGCCATTATTCTAATACCACTGCTCCTCCTGAATTAGTGTCAAGTATGTAAACCCAAATTTATATTAGCATAAATATTGAGGAATGTTTAATGCTGTGCCGTATTCTTGATTTATAGGAGGACAAAACAAAACAGATAAATCATTTTCCTTAAGTGCCATGGCCATACATCTTTAAATAAGCAGCCCCTCAACTCCAAAGGCACTAGTTTCTCCTTAAGCCACATTTGTAATTCTCATTAGTATCTGATGAGAGCCGTACCCACCAGGGAGGAATAAACCTGAATGGATACCTTGCACTTTCAGATTTTCGGAGCAACGTGAACGAAGCAGATCCTTGGACTTGATCATGGTAAAGTGGTCCAGGAAGGCAAGGAATAGCAGAGAGTCAGAAACCCAGCATTAGACGTTCATTAACACTGAGCTACCTTAAATTCAGCAAAGGGAGCGACTTCCAATGAATTAGTTCTATATAGAAGTGTTGCAGGTTAAGAGGAAAGGAAGAACATTTAAATGAAAGCACGTCTGTCTTTCTTATCGGCCCTATAAGTCTGATTTTCAGATCCACGAGGAGTGCATTGTTCTTTAAGAATTAAAAAGGAGAAGTAATTATCAATAATGCAGTCGGCTTGTATATGTCAGACAGATAAAGTCAAGCCACTTTTAAAAAATCAATGAGATACAGAATATGAATTTGTACCCTAATGGACAGGCACAAATAAAGAAAGGAAAGCATAACCACGGTACTGGACTCAAGGTTTTCTAGTCAGGTCCAGAATTTTCTCTCAAGATGCTTCTTAGCTCCAAAAACAAGAGTGAAAACGATGGAAGAGACCACTATCAACAGCAGGTTAGCTTCTTACCAGCTAAGAGCCTTTTGTTAAATATTCAGGAATCTCCTGAATGAGACCTTAAACTGTCAGCAGCTTAAAAATGACGATGGTGGGAATAGTCACGTGAAGGAAATCAGCGAATGCTACAAAGCCCCCACCCAGCCACCCACCTCCCACCCTCTACCCCTGGCCCTGGAGCCATCTTACTAACACACCACTGGGCAAGTCCTAGGATGTATCCCACTATGTCTTTATTCCAGTTCCAAAGGCATAGACTTCTACTCTCACACTTTTTAATACTGAGTCGAAATAGTGCATTAGTTGTCAATTCAGTGACTAGGAATGTGCCACTTTGTTAAAAAGGCATTGGGTTGGGCGCCCGGGTAGCTTAGTTGGTTGAGCGACAGCCTTCAGCTCAGGTCATGATCCTGGAGTCCGGGGATCGAGTCCCACATCAGGGCACCCTGCTCAGCAGGGGGTCTGCTTCTTCCTCTGACCTTCCCCCTCTCATGCTCCCTCTCTCTTATTCTCTCTCTCTCTCAAACTAAAAAAAGGTGGGGGGGCATTGGGTAATGAAGATGCTGCCAGTTAAAATGTGACACTGAAAAGGATGATTGTCTGGCAAAAATACGCCGGCCTGGGAAATTCGTGGGACTCCCGGCTCTACCATGGAAGAGCTGGATGGCCTTAGGGAGTTCACTTCACCTCCTGGAGCCTTCCTTTCCTTCCTCATCTGCATAAAGGGCATAATCACACCCTCCCTGCCTCCTTCGCAGGGTTACTGTGAAGAGGCCCAGGAAACCACGTTCTAAACTGTGACGTACCTGCAGGGACAAGGTCAGGAAGTACACAAAAGGAACCATGTATTTCCTACCCCTTCTTCATAATTTCCCCTCTCTCTTGGCAGTGACCACTGGCTTGTGCTGTGGGCCAGTATATATGGAGGCTCCTGACCATCCTGTCAGCCCCAAGGGCAGAGACGACAGCATGGTCTCCTGGATCCACCGCAATGCCCAGCATGGCCTGGCACACGTGGCGAGGCCCCAGAAGATGACTTCTTTGGAGGCTTCCCACCACAAGTGATGAATAACCAAGGGCTTTGTGGAACGACAAAGAAATTCAAATTCCACAGAGAAGTTACGTTTTGTCACTTCAGCCTTGATATCTTTTTTGATTCCTCTGATTACAGCTTCTTCAGTTTCGATCTTTGAACCACCTACAGCCTCTGTTTCAAATCACTCCTCCACATGCGCTGTTCCTTAAAGTTCCTGTGGCCCAAGTGCACGGATTCTTCCCAGCCTACCCTGAATTAGCTGGGTCTTGTTCTAATATGCAGCAGAATAGCAGAAGCCACGGTCACAAAGCCGCCAGTCAATCCCTAATGCCCACTAATCCTTATTCACTTCAGTTTCCCACTGTACTCCTTCGTGATTTTCTTATTTTTTATGTAGACTTTTACAACCCACGAAAGAACCTTCTATTTTTCTCACTGGAGAACAGCACGGAGTCAAGGAGAGCACATAGGTTTGGGAGCTCAACAGATCAAAGTTTAGATCCCATCTTTACCAGTTAATAGTGGCATGACTTTAAGGAAAATGAGTTCACCTTCCTGACCTTCAGTTTCCTCATCTTTGAAGTGGGGACAATAAATTAAGTGAGACAAGGTATGTGAAAGTGCCCAGCATGTTGCCAAGCACAAAGCTCCCTTATACTCACCTCTCCTACCTCTGGGAATGCTTGCAACCCTTCCTGCGATCTCCCAGAATACCCTAAGAGAGGCTTAAACACATTTGCCTTTTGCCCTTGGTTGCCAAGTAAGAATAAAGCTTTTAACAGGCTGACTTAATTGAGGTAAACCATTGCCTGTCGCTGTTTGGGAATGGTTTAAGAAGGCTGCCTCTGGCTGATCAAGGTTGAATTTGATCCTCCCAGCTGCCATGGGTTTTTCTGGTTTGAGTTTTCATCCTTCCTTCCTTTTCCTTTTTTATTTAAAAAAATTTTTTTTTCTCATTTGGCCAATAAATATTTATTGCACGCTTACAGGGTGACAGATGCTGGTTGTGTGGGGCTTGAGGTCTGTAATAGTTGCAAGACCCTGTGATAAAAAAGAATATAAAATTGCAAATACAAAGTTAGGTATAAAAGTGCATCTTAGGTTGCAAATGGAAGGGACCCTGAAGCTTAAGGTTTATTTGCCTTATAGTAAATCTGCCTCAGATACCTTCCGCATGACAGGCATGATGTGAGCTTCTTGGGGGTATACACATAAATACAGGAGACACGCTCCCGCTCACGTGGATCCAGCAGTCTAGTAATTTTCAGACAATGCTGAGCCTTTTCTTCCCTCCTCAGAGAGCTACATGGCCCATGCCTTTCTCACGGTTGGAGGTCCTTGAACACCAGCACTTTTTCCTGTTTCTCCTCACTCTGCGCTGGAAATAACCCAGACTCTTCTATTACCCAGTGGTTCTCTCGAATTTCCTCCAGCTTGAAAGAGAAGACTGCCTTTCCCGTGCGTGTCAATGGAGAGATTTCTGGAATTTTCCCAGAATTTGAAACCTCATTTACACATGAAGTCATGGGATCCAAAAAGTGCACCAGTGTTCTTAAGGTAGAAAGGTAGTTATCGCCCAAGCCAAGGAAAAGCCCAGGGCCCTGCTTTGGGCTTTAATGGCATTTCTGTCATGCCGCATCATCTCCTCCAGACTTGCTCTCCAAATGGGGAATAGGAAAAGGCAAATACACTTTATCCCTCTCCAGAGAGGAATTTTAGCAAGCCAGTCCTCAATTCACATCATGGATAGTTAGTTGTCTTTATTACCTTCTTGGCACCATAATCAATCAGCCTTTAAAATCCCACGGTTGTCATTGTTAGTTGGGATGGTTGTGCTTACCAGCTTTAACCAAAAAATACACAGAGGTCCAGGAAAGACTTGCATCTTTATAAATATTAAAGATAAATTAAACATTAGAACATAACTCCCATGTCCTTTTTATTTTAACTTTGATTTTCTCCTTCTCCCTGAAGTCCATGGTCATCTACATCTGAAGAGCTGAATTCAGTCTTACCAAATTACCATATTTTTCTGGTCTGGGTGTAAGAGTTTGGGTGTGTGTAACTGCTGAATCTCTTTTTTTATCTTCAAGACAAGGATTAGCCACTAGATACTCCTTGAAATATTCATCAGTGTCTAATGCATACGGAATATTGCTTAACATTCAAGACAATATAATCTCGCCTTTTTGTGAATTCCGTCTTTTGATTAAATGGTGCTGGTATTCAAGAAACAGAAACAATGATCCCTGAAAAGCCATATATAAAAAATAGATATTGATGCCATTTTGGAGAAATAACAAACCACAACACGGCTGCGAAATGATCAAATTTGGGTTAGAAATCCTTAAAGAACGAAAGCTGGGCAATTTATTGTATGATCAACATATTGCATCTTTGCAATCGCAGAGAAAAAGCATGTAGCAATTGCGGCTGAAAACATCAATGTAAATGTTATTATGCCTTCCCAGTTCTCAGTCATATTGGCTGCTGACATCGCTCAGTGTCGGTTGATTGTCAGTGGCAAAGCAGGTCCGTCGTCTATTGGCTCACGCGCGTCATATGATCCCACCGCCTGCACCCACGTAAATCACCGAGTGAACTGTTGTGTGAAATCATCCCTACGCCCTTTGGTACATTTGCAGAGTGACAGCTCACCCCCAAATAGATTGGACGGCTTCAGACCGCATTTGCACTTCCTACAATCCACCCCGGAACCCGAGGCTCCCGCGAAGCTCAGAACTCACATCTTATTGTCTCTCATTCACAAGCGAGTTTGCAGGAGCTTTGCTCCCTCACAGGCACACCGCCTACACCTTTATTTGCTTAGCCTCTCTTTGCATTTGTGCGACGTCTCTTCACAAGATTCCACGATGAGCGTTCTGCAGCCGCACGACCTGCCTTTGCCGGTTGTTACTTCCCCAAATCTGATAAAGTGCTTAGCGGTGCGTTTCAGTCTTTGTGTGTGGATAATTTATGGGGTGAGAAAGTAACAAAATCAGAGTTGGAAGGGTATTGAGACATCTTATTACCTACAAGAAAAAAAATACTACAAAGCGTGTCCCCAAATCTCAATGTGAACATTTGGCTTCACAGAGTTCTTAACGCTCCCAATACCCTGTAGCATTTTCACATGCTGACAGCGAGGGTCGAAGCCGGTATAACCATTTTGGAGGACAATTGGGCGCTCTCCTTGATGAGTAATCTGAGATGTGTCCAAAAATAGAGGTATAAGAATGTTAAACCAGAGGTGTTTCTAATCGCAAAATAACTACTTAGAATTATATGCATTTATAATAGTTATATATATTTATGTGTTTAAAATTACAATAATTACAATTATAAACAAATGGATAAAGAATAGATAGCTATGAAAATAACCTCAATGTCTGCCCAAACATGACTCTGCCCTAATGATTAAGATTTTTTGAGATTATTTTTATAATTTTAGAGTATCTTAGTAAGGAAGACACAAAACCCAGAAAACATTAATGATTTTTACAGCCTACAAATTTGCAAACAAACAAAACAGCATAAGTAAAGTCAAATGTTTGTAACACATATACTGAAAAAAGTATTCAAAGAGCTCTTACGATTTAATTTTGATTTGATCGATGTAAGAAGGAAGAGGAAGACAAGAAGGGGATGCTAATAGAAGAATAGGCAAGGAGCATAAATGGATAATTCATAGAAACCCAATGGCCGATAAGCAAAAGAAAAGATGTCTGGCTTCACCAATAATCAATGAAAAGCAAATGAATGCCAAAATTAGATATTTTTATTACACCGGGAAGACCAGTAACATTCACTCATGGCAAAGGAGTTAGGAAACTGGTAGCAAGAACACAAATTAGGACAACACTTTTAGAAAACATCTGGAAACACCTAAAATAATCCATATGTCTATAATCACATAATACAATAATTGCTTGCATTTCATGATTGCTTGGTATGTACTCGGGCTAAGTGCTTGTACAATTGCAAGTATTAACCATTTATTCCTCACGACTGCTCTGTGAGGGGGGCTGCACACTCACAATTCCAGAAGGCACAGTTCACCTAGCCTTCCTTGTGACTGGTGCCTCCTAGAGCTGCGTCAAGCAGTCTCCCTGACTGTGAGGTCGATCTGAATTATCCCCATTTTACACATGAGAAAATTAAGCCCTGGAGAGGTTATGTAGCTTTCCTATGACCATGGCAATGGTCAGATAGTAAACCAGCAATAGAGAGAGAGAGAGAGAGAGAAAGGAAGGAAAGGAGGGAGTGAGGAAAGAGAGAATAATAGAACATAGAAAAAGTCCTGATCTGTAGTGTTTGCCAATTTCTGTGGTGTAAATACTTCAACTGTGGCCAATAATAACCTATGAACATAAGGACACTGAACTTGGAGTTGAGAAGAAAGTGCCTAAGTGATCTCCTGTGCCAGCCTCAGCACACTCCAGTTTGCTAGTGTTCCTACCAAGATCCAAATTCAGGCAGCTCGCCTTCCAAAGCAGTCGTCCATGGCTCAAAATTCTATTTCTAGGACGACACAAAATCTACAAAATACATGTAGCCAAAGTTATATGTGGAAGAATGTTTGTGATGGAGAAAAACTGAAAACAATGTAAAAGTTTATTTATTCATTTACCAGTTATTTACTGAGAGCCTACTACGTACCAGTCACTACCAGAGGAAGGGGTTGATACAGTGGAGATAAAACTGATAGGGTTCCGCAGAACTCACAGTTCAAGGGAAAGACCAGAGACAAGTACTTACTCAAATTATAATTCACCTAATCAAAGAATGTTATATAAATGGAAAAATAAAAAGGTACATGTGTGTATATACATTATACGCATATATATGAAAGGACACGAAGTTTAAACCCTTTAGCAAAATTACCTCATGTAGTGTTCTCTTTTTTTTTAAACTATAGGTATGTATTACTTTTATAATTAAACATAAAAAAATTAGATAACATCATTTTTGTGCAAAGGTGTTTGAGGCTATGGTTTGAAAGAAAGTAGGTTACAAAACAATATGCATACGTTTTGCATAAGAAAAATGCCTACAAAGAAGCACGCTGAATTGTTAGCAGTGGTTAATTAAGTAATGCTTTATCTTCCTCTGTTTGCCTCTTTTTACTTAACAGTTTTCCTACTATGAACATATGTAGCTTTTGCAATGAGAAAAATAAACAACATAAATTATTTTTAATAAATAAAAGGAATGAAAGAAAAAAATCAGCCAATGACATCTCTCTCTCTCTCTCTCTCTTTTTTTTTTTGTGGTTTTTGTTTGTTTTTTGTTTTTTGTGTGTGTTTTTTGCCATATGAACAAGCTCAGAGCTGTTTTTCTGCAGAAAATCACTAGAAAGAGTGAGCTGGTGGGTGGCTGTTGTCCCTTAAGGATCCATGTGGGCTCTCAAGTTTGAAAGTACCATCACAATGGGCAGAACGTCTCACCTTTCATCTGGTGCTTGCCTTCACGTAAAAACAGCAATTGCATGTTGAGTTGGTCCAAACCAAGGAGGGGGAAAAAGAGAGAGATGCCCAATCAACTCCTAATGTGAAATCACCTCCTCCGCTGGAAATCATGGTCAGGTTCAAATGAATTCACACATTTTACACATATTCCTCTGCTTCCACTTATCATGCCAAAGGTCAATCTACAGTTTACATTCATACCAATATGACGTGTCCAGACCATTGTAATTCTTAGGAAAAGTACAATGCACAACTGCACAACCAGAAAAACAACCACCCAGCAAAGGGAAAAATTTCAATAGCATTAGGATTGCTCAACAAACCAACAAAAGCCAGGAAATTCAAAGTTAAGTTTTACACTCCCTTCTTAACTCCACACTATTGTAAAAGAGAAATAAAAGGTACAAAGGCGTGTGTTAGGGGCGCAATGTCAGCAGTAACAGCACTTCCAGGCTTTTATTGACTGTGTCATAACCTTAACATTCTATAAACAGGGGATTTGGCTTAACACCTGGGTCCTTTAAAAAGAGAAATGTCTCCTGGAAGCCCAGACTAGGGAAACCCAAAGAGGTTTCCTCGTCTCTTAGGTATACACAGTAAATCATTCTAGAAAGAGGAAACAGATAAACTTGTAGTTAAGATTACAGCCATTCTGGCCTCTCGGGAAAATAAATAATTACAACAAAGAATCCTATTTACTTATGAGACCAGAAGAGACTCCTGAGTAATCTGGTCTTACCAGCTAATTATTAAACACATTCTCATGCAAAGCTTTGCATTTAGGGAATAAAAGGATTCCTCAGTGGTACTTTAAAGTGCTAATAGTTTAATGTTTCTTTTCGTACCATTTGCCAGATACAGCAAGCTCCTTTTGGAGCGTTCAATGCCTGAATAAATGGAAACGCTAGGCAATTCAAGGACAGACAGAAACAGTCTTCCAGATTTAAAAATAAGCATAATTTCATTACCAGGTGTGAAATCTGGACTTCTTCTTCTTCTTCTTTTTTTTTAACCTGGCAGGAAAAGTTTATTGAGGAAGTTAAATGAATCCCCAAAAAGTGCATTTTCCTGAATTGATTTGAGTGAGAGTGTGAAGAAGGAGAGATGCTTCACAGATGCTGGGCCCCAGAAGCTCCTCTCCTACAGAGAAGCCCTGGACCACAGGAGGGATGGACATCTTGAAAACCCTTCAGGCTTTGCCCACCACCCCCTTTACCCTTCCATCCCCCCACCCCCCTACCCTCCCACCCCCCAGCCCCCCAACCCCCCAGCCCCCTACCTTCCCAAGCATCCTGATGAAAGACTGGGACTCCTCCGGGACCTCTAAGCTTTGGCCCCTGTGCCTAATGTCAAACCAAGGAATGATGGGGGATCAAGGCTCTTCTCTCTGGTAACACACAGAGATTCCAGCAACAGAAAACAAACTTCAAATGGCTGAACTATTTTCCTTCTTGGAATCTTCGCTTTAGTAAATGGCAATGGTCAGAACTGCTGTTGTTAAGTAACTAAGTAGTAAGCTGCCTTAAGG
This sequence comes from Martes martes, assembly GCF_963455335.1. Taxonomy (NCBI): domain Eukaryota; kingdom Metazoa; phylum Chordata; class Mammalia; order Carnivora; family Mustelidae; genus Martes; species Martes martes. Next base: position 124,933,199 of record NC_137890.1, read on the forward strand.
CAAGTTCTTGCCATGATTGTTGGCTATCAACAGCTAAGTAATGAACAAAAGAGCAGTTACCGATAGTTAACATGTTAAAGGAATAGTTTTCTATTTTAAGTTTACTTTTTAAAAAAACCAGATGATAAAAAAAAAACAGATGATTAAATATGGAATTGTATCAGATCCTTTTGGGGCATCTTTCAAAAGATCGTGTGTTTTTTTCCCCCCTCTTACAACATATTAATATGATGAATAACATAATAGCTTTCGAAATGTTAAATCATCAATGCATTTTTGGAGTAAATATAGACCCTTTCACGTGCAGATGGCCAAAACTTAGTCCCATGACCATGTATAACTGAAAGAGAGGGCAAGGTGGACAGTGTGCCCAAAAAGGAAGGGAAGTAGGTTTGGTGAATATCTACCCAGTTTCTGTAACACCAGCCATGGCATCTCCGGACCTAGGAGAATACCAGGTGTTACAAGGAGGGGTTCCTGAAGCAAAAGGCAAATCCCTCCCCTTTTTCTCCATCACATCCCCAACTCAAAACAGCCTAGTAATAAGGATAATCTGGAGTGAGTGGGACTAGTCAAACTTTCTCAGCGGATAAGAGTAAGATCATTCTTGGGCTCCCATCTTAAAACTCCATACTCCTATGAAGAAAGCAGGTCTATACATTTCGCTCCTCTGAGCTGGGTGGATATATATAGGGACTTGCAGAACCATTGTTAGTTTTGTAACTCTAAAATGATATGCATTTTCACGTTTTTAATGCTGTCTGATAAATCAAACTTGCAACTAGTACAGAAACCACATAAAACGTTTTACTTTTAAAATTAGAAACAGGAAGAAAATGTAAAGCAACAAAACTTCTGGCTGGAAAAGTGAATAAGCTGTCTTGTAGACATTTTTAAATTGCTATCATGAACTTAATGGATATTGTGCTCAAAGGTAAATTCCATCTAAATGCAAGTATGGTGAGTAAGATCTTATCCCTCTGCCCTGCCCAGGAACCATTTGTGTGTTTGGCTTCTTCAGGCTACAGAGGGCACTCAGTAAAGGGAGAACTCTATCAACACAGAATGGGAATGTGCCTTGCCTTTCAGGCATCAGCCTTAATTTGATTGATCAACTAGATCTTACGGAGACAAGACAATGTCTAAGTGACATTGTACAAGGTTAGACCAAAGCCATTGATTGTTACAGCCCCTAATCCATTGATAGACACCTCCAGCCAACTTATTTAGACGAATTCATATGACTATTATATGTCCCAGGATTGCAAAAAGGTAATCTTATATTTTAGCATGAAATATTTTAAAAAGGATTTGCATTTTCTAGAAGGTGAAGGAAAGAAGCATTCAATAGTGTGTGTGTGTGTGTGTGTGTGTGTGTGTGTGTGTGTATGTATATATATAGTTGAACCTCAAAGATTATTCTAAACCAAACATTTTAGAGCACTTCTCTTTCTTTGCCAGTGACTCCCTCTCAAACTCTTCTCTCTTCTCAGGGTCCACAAAAATCACCATCATCCCTTGGCTCTCCCGAGTACCTCCTTGACAACAACCCAGAGGCATTAGAAATTTTTTCCTTTTTTCAGGTAAGTAAGAATTGAGGCATAGTGGGGTGCCTGGGTGTTGGTTAACCATCCAACTCCTGATTTTGACTCAGGTCGTGATCTCAGGGTCATGAGATTGAGCCCCATGTCAGGCGTGGAGCCTGCTTAAGATTCTCTCTCTCCCTCTGCCCCCGCCCCCTGCCTCGTGCTTGCTCGTGCTTGCTCGCTTTCTCTCTCTCTCTCTCAAAAGGAAAAAAAAGAGAATTGAGGCATAGAGATCTTAAATAATGTGCTTAAAGTCACCCACACCCATACTGAGGGATGCAGGTCTCAGTCTCCAGCTATCTGACAGACCTCCATGGCCACACTCATCACCAGCACTACAGTTCCCTACTGCATTTGCTTGCATTCATTCTTTTGTTTCCCAGAGGACAATGCTGGTGTATTTGTCTTGTAAAGAATCTGGAAATCCCATACTGCTTACACGGGAACTCTGCAGATTCCAAGACTCCCCATTGCTTCTCACCGCCTCTAGTACCACCCTAGTCCACCTGGATTACTGCAGGAACCTCCTAAATGGCTCGCCTTCTCCCCTCTACAGGTTATTCTTAGCTGGACAGATCCTATGAAATCCTAAACCAGATTGTGTCACCACAATGCTCAAAACTCTCCAGGTTAGCCATCGAATCAAAACCACAGTGAGATACCGCTTCATGTCCACTAGGATGGCTCCAAGCAAAAAAGATAAAAAGTAACACATGTTGGTTAGGATGTGGAAAGTTGGAACCCTCGCACATTGTTGGTAGGAATGTAAAATGGTGCAGCCACTTGGGAAAACAACCTGGCGGTTGCTCCAAAGATTAAACATATGACTCAGCAATTCTATTCCTAGGTGGGAAATAGGAATGAAAGTGTATTTCCATGCAAAAATCTGTTCGTGAATGTTTAGAGCAGCATTATTCATAATAGCTAAAAGGTGGAAGTAATCCAAATGTTTATTAGCTGATGAATGGACAAATAAAAAGTGGTACTATGGAATATTGTCCAGTAATAAAAAGAAATGAAGTACTGATGCATATCACACACTGAAGGACCTTGAAAATATACACATGAAAGAAGCTAGTCACAAAAAATCCCATACTGTGCAATTCCACTTAAATAAACTATCCCTCCAGAATAGGCAACCAGCATAGGATCCAGAGTAGGCAAAGTTATAGAGAAAGAAGGTAGATTAGTGGTTGTCTAGTGCACAGGGTCTTGGCGGGGAATGAGAATATCTGCCAATGGCTCTGGGATTTCTGGTTGGGGTGGTGAACATGAACACCACCGATGATGGTGATGGTTTCACAATTCTGTGAATGCACTAAAAGCTATTGAATTGTACACTTTAAGTGGATGAATTATATGGTATGTGAGTTCTATCTCAATAAAGCTATATATATTTTTTAATTTTTTAATTTTTTTATTAACATATAATGTATTATTAGCCCCAGGGGTACAGGTCTGTGAATCACCAGGTGTACACACCAAAGCTGTATATATTTTTTAACCTTCCAGAGCCAATTATAAACCTGGCACATAGTGAGTGCTTAATAAATATTTGTTGAAAGGAAGGAAGGAACGGAGGGAGGAAAGGAAAGGGAGGAAGGAAAGGAAGGGAAAGAAAAAAGAGAAGAAAAGAAAAGAAAGAGGGGGTGTTTTCATTTGTAGATCAAATTAATATCATGGCGTGAGCAAGCAGAATTCAGAGAGGGAACTTAGGTCTTGCCTCAATATGTCATTCTTTGGGAGGTCTTCATTGAAAGTTCAAAATTCGGTCCCTGCCCTTGGTCTGATCTCCTCCAGTGCCTGCCCTTCCTCCTTTTTCCCATTCATTTCACACAATTACCTGTTCTCTGTGTGGGTAGAGGCCACAGCTGCATCCCCAACCCCCAGCACAGTTCTTGCTGCTTAATGAACACTTGTGAACTCAGTGTCTGTCCATGAAATCAATCAGTATCTATTTACATCTACTTTATTTATTAAACATCTACTTTTTGTCCGACAATATGGTGGATGCTATGGGGACTATAAAAAGTTAACAATCTCCTGAATTGCTTGACTTGTTATTATAAGCATACATTACGTTGGTACTGCAAAATAAAATAGTGTAAAAAAAAGTTTTTAAAGGGTTCCAAATCCTCTTTCCTTTCGATTGCCTTAAAGAAAAAAATTGACAACGCAGAAGGTCTGCCATTGATATCTGATAACCACAGATATGAACATAATAATTTGGGTACAAGTCATGATACACTAAGTGTAAAAATGGAGTGTAGTAAATATGACTGCATTTCCCAATCTGATCTTTGGCTCAGCTACATATTAACTGTGTGACTTCAGGTAAGCGGCTGGGCTCGCCGTAGCCTCGGTTTTCTCATCTGTAACGCGGGGATCTTGACACCATTACCTACATGATAGGTCTGTTGTGATGATAAAATGAGACAACACATGTAAATATTCTGCGAATTATCAGTAGCAATATCAGCAGTGGCACAGAGGAACAGGTGGTCTCTATAGAGACCCAGGAACGAGGGCACCCTTGGCTTAGGGCTTTAGCAAGGGGAAGGTTTGGTTAACCCCACAGCCTCTGGAGCCAGACCATCTGGGGTTCTAATCCCAGGGTGACCACTTACTAGCTTGAGGAATTGGGGTGAGTTAATTCTCATTCAAATAATTTTATTTTACTGTTAAATGGGGGAAATTAAAAGCACCTACTCTGTGGAGTTGTGACAAGAGTTCAATGAGGAGTTGGTATGTTCTAATGTGTTCAGAGGACAGTAAGCTTTCCATCAATGGTAGCTATTACTCAACCCTGATTCTTAAGAGGGAGCTATGCCAAGCACATTTCAAAAGGGTAAAGAGATAAAGTACCAAACAACTTCTAACCAGAGAGACATGCATGGCACAATGCTCTGCAAAAAAAATATTACTAACATCCTAATAATAGTTTATTGCGATTACATTCCATAATTATCTTCTGAAAACTATCACAGGGACTGACTCCAAAGTTCTCCTTTCTCTAGCTGGTTTAGAATACCTTATAGAGAGCATTAGAAAGTTATCTAGCGGGGCACCTGGGTGGCTCAGTAGGTTAAACCCTCTGCCTTCAGCTCAGGTCATGATCCCAGGGTCCCGGGATAGAGCCCCGCATCGGCCTCTCTGCTCAGCGGGAAGCCTGCTTCCCCCTCTCTCTCTGCCTGCCTCTCTGCCTACTTGTGATCTCTGTCTGTCAAATAAATAAATAAATAAATAAATAAATAAATAAAAAAGAAAGCTCTCTAGCAATTCAGCAGTCCAATGTTTCCCTGCAGTGGGCTATTACAGACCCCACTGTAAAGCTGACCATGATTAAACACATTGTAGTCCCCTGTAACAGTGGTGTTAAAGTTGGGGGCAGTATTCTTACATGTTTGGATTCAGCAGGACACTAAAGACATGTGTTAGATTCCAGAAGGAGAGGAAACCAACAGGCTTTGTGCTTCGAGAACCTAACACTGGCATTATCTTAATTGGAGGGTTTGGATCACCATTTCCCCACCAACGAGCTTTCCCATTATATATTCCCATTATATATATTCACTAAATTAGGAATTCTTCACCTATTCCCGTGGTTCTCAGACTTTGGGATGTCGGATGACCCAGAGGGCTTGTGAAAACACAGATTGTGGGCCTCACCCCCAGATTTCTTATGCAGTAGGTCCAGCATGAGGCACGGGAATTCACGATTCCATCAGTTTCCCAGGTAAGATGACACTGCCGGTGAGGAGAACACAGTTAGAGAACCAGTTACCTTGCCTAACAAACAGATACTTGGAAAATTATACTTTTCAGAGGGCTGCCTTGCTCTTTAAAAGAACTCCGACAGCAGACGAGCCTTCCGGATAAAGTCCAATGCACATAGCTTGGGAAGTTTCTAGAGGGTGGACCCTCTGAGAGGCACTGAGTCAGGAGCTGATCAGTTGCAGCTGCTCTGATGAAATGTCCTATAATCAGCGGCTGCTTGTCTGCGCAGACCTCCCTTAGCACAAAGGGTTCCCAGCCCAGCTGCGTGCTCCCAGCTTCCTGGAGCAGAGTGGCAGCTGGCCCCACTTCCCTCTGCACAGGGGACCCGTGGGTGTGGTGAGGATCTGAGCGGGGCCTCTCTGGGGGGACTTCCTCCCCACTTCCTCCTGCCTCCTGACATCAGCTCTTCCCACCGGGGAAACCAGTCTACACTGTCTTGAGGGGAAACCAGTCTACACTGTCTTGAGGGCAAGTGCCAGGGGTTTATTGTCATAGCAACTGATCCTCAATCCACAGAGAGGTAGAAGAGGGGTGTGATTTAATGGGCGGGCTACACCATTTCCATCTCCCTAAATGACTATATCTCCACTAGGAAACCTTTCTTTTGAATGAGGCACTTTCCCACCCACGAATCCCATCTTAGAATGCAAACCGTTCTCCTGAGGGAAGAGTGTGAATTCCTTATCCAATGGAGCCTGGTACCAGCCTCGGGAGGAGAGATTGCCAGACCTCACCCACGAAGGGATGCAACACTGCCTCCTACACTATTGCATCGAAGTCCTGCTGTGAGGTGCTTGTTGCGGGTGGGGAGGGGAGTGACTGGGGCCACGACAGAGGTTGGAACCAGTAGCTCTCCCTGCACATGGTGATGTTTTAAAAATCTCACGATCAAAAGCGGAAGACTTAAGATGGTCACAAACCCCCTCACCGATCTGCCTGTCGTGAAACGACAGAGAAATGAAGAAATGTCCTTTGAGATTGGATGCCTACTTAACAGCACATTTTGTTGTTGTTTCAGGACAAATTCACCTTCATGGTTTGTATTTTATTTTATATTTTATTTTGCTATCATCTATTTTAACATCTTGAGTCGGGTTTCACATAAAAGAACTAAAACCAGGATGTTTGGGAAATTAACAGATGATATTTAGCAAACATTTTGACGGGTCATAAAGAAACATCTGCAGCGAGTCTGAGACGAGTAGTGTGTTGGGGGAAGGAGGCCCCTCTCCAGCAGCTGCATTGGGTTACAAGGTTGAGCTGAGCTAAGGGTTCTGAGCTGATGGCCGCGCGATTCAACGAGTCCCCAGCAGGGGGCACCCTGTCGCAGTAAACTCTCTCCTTTTTATAGTTTTGCTTGGATCTGCAGACCTTACACATAATTGGCAGTTTGATTTCTCTAACCCTCTGCTTCCTCCTTCAAAGCAGACACTCCTCTCCAGGAAGCTTTCCTCCCACATCTTATGAAAATGGACGTTTTGATGGGAGGTGGCTCTTGTAGAGAGGATTAAAAGCAAAATCTGAAGAAGGAAGACAAGTCAATGAAATTAAATAGAAGAAGGTTGAATACATACTCACACAAGTTTAAAGCTGGTCTTGCCTGACTTTCATGATGGACCCAAAAAGCACAATTCCTAGACTGTCTCATAAAAATCTGAGTCAATGGTGCACATCAGTATAAAAGGGCCTCCTGGTATTTCATTTCTCAAGGGTCAACTGTATTATTTGACAGCCTCTGTCTGTGCAGAAAACACCCCATGTTCTCCTAGCACTGCATAAACAATCACAATAAATTATCCACTCATTAGCCAAAACAATCAGCCCTGTTTCAGACAATCCTAAAATGTCTCAGAAGCAAATAATTCAGAAGTAGACAACGGCTTTCTCTCAAACCAGGTTCCAGTGTTGCCAGCCGTGACTATTTAAGCATTTTAAATAACGTTTTTTTTGTCCTTTGAATAAATAATAATTTATCTGTTTTGAATATATAAAGGAACAATTTCAAATAAATTTAGGCAATTTAATTCATTACACTTCACAGCTCTGTAGACACATTTGGGCAAAATTCTCATTTTAAACTTGTGGATTTTGATAGCTATTTTTTTTTTCATTTTTCTTTTAAATCTTTTCCTGCTGGAGATTTTCTCGAGCAAGGAAGGGGTCCTTACTCACCCTGGCTCTCTTCTCAGCCACATTTTAGAAGCCAATTCATTCTAGAAATGTTAACTCATTTAAGCCTCCTGAGGTAGCTGTCATAGAAGGGTAAACTGAGACACAGAGAAATTAATGACTTGCTAGAATAAACGGAAGTGGCAAGTAGCCCAGGCAGGATTTGAACCAAGACGTCTGTGGCCGAAGCCCAGATACTTAGCTACCGTACCATGTTATTATGCCTGGGTGCTTAATATTGAAGAGCCCTTTGTTGTACACACATTCAGCTAGTAAATGGCTCTTTTAATTACATGTGATATCCTAGGTAAGGTATCTAGTCCAATCCCTGGCTCATAGTAGATGCTTGATAAAAACTGGGGTTACTGGAGGAGAACAGATGTGTGTATGTATATTGACCCTCTGTACATTTAGTGAAGTGGTTGATAGCACTAGGATATTTCCAACCCTTTCAATCACTATCTATGTGGCATTTTTCAACCAATTTTGTCACACTAAGTTCAGTCTCCCCATCTGGGGATATTCCTAGAGTCTCCCTCACAGAGCTGAGGTCCAGGTAAGAAATCATGCATGTAAAGACTTAGCCCCGTGCCTGGCACAGGATAACAGGTTGCAGTTCTTTCCATTCATTTAGATGCAGTTTTATGTGAGGATTTCTTCAGTGTTTAGTATCTTAATAAGGTAACCACTGAAATTTTCCCTCCAAGAAGGCCATTCTAGGAGCAAGTTCAAGTCTTTTTGGAGTGACATGGAAGCATCTGGTAATCAATATTGATTGAGGGTTTTGGAAGGAAAAAAGATGAAGAGCACCATTAGAAAGTCAGTTATGGACTGAAATTTGGCAAGGTTTACAGAGCTTCAAGTTCAACACTTCTCCTCGGGAGCCAATACTTTATGCAGGCAAAAGCTGGAAACTCTGCCTTTGACAGAGGGCAAGGAGGAGTAAAGAAATGAGAGAGGAGAAGCTCACATAGGCCACAGAGCAGGGTTGGCCTCCCCCCTCCTTCCCTCTCCTTGCTCCATCTCAGGCTACAACTGCCCCTCATTTTGTCCCACTTCCCCTGGCTGGACTCTTCCTCCCCATACCTCCTCCTGGAGCAGCTGTTGGGTGGTGAAAGAGCACCCCGAGCTGCCTGGAGGCTGTGACTGGAGGCTGTGAGAGGAGCCAGGTGGCCTCTGTGAGTGACCAGGGGAGTTGAGTTCAAGGCCTGTGGTGAAGGGAGAGTGGTTTCCTTCGAACCTCCATGGGTGTGTAAAGGCCACAGGCATCTTTGCTGAATGGTTGTCTTTGCTATAAGGAAAGGGAAACAATATTCAGTCCTCAAAGTTGTGTTTTAAACCATTGCAGGAGCCATGATGGTTTACTCAACAACAGTCTAGGGTAGGATTTTCCCAGTGGTCACATGCCTTGCTGGGAAGCGGCATGTGCACAATGTCTTCCTGGGGTTCTCGTGGATCCAGGCAATTTTTTAAAAATTATTTGTTTATTTATATATTTGAGAAAGAGAGAACATGAGAGAAGTCAGCGGGAGAAGCAAACTCCCTGCTGAGCAGGGAGCCCAATGTGGGACTCTATCCGGGGACTCCAGGATCATGACCTGAGCTGAAGGCAGTCGCTTAACTAACTGAGCCACCCAGGTGCCCGGATCCAGGCAATTTTTAAGATGGCATTTTAACGTTGCTGTTCTCTGCGCCATTCCTTATGATTTCCTTCTCACCCAAACAGGACTCGTCATTGATGACGCTCATGTAATTCCAAAATACATGAAGGATGGTCAGGACTACAAGAGACTCTGGTGCTGGTGGAAGTTAGAAATAGTGGAAAACACTATTGTGATATGTATCCCTATATTTGTACATCCCAGCCCCCCACCAAAGGACATCTGGGAAACTTTTATCAAAAAGAGTAAGAAATATGGGATGCCTGGGTGGCTCAGTTGCTTAAGCATCTGCCTTTGGCTCAGGTCATGATCCTGGGGTCCTGGGATCGAGGTCCACATTGGGCTTAAGCCCCACATTGGGCTCCCTGCTCAGCGGGGAGTCTGCTTCTTCCTCTGCCCCTTCCCCTGCTCTTCCCCCCCGACCCAGTAAATAAATAAAATCTTTTTTAAAAATGGTAAGAAATAAATTCCAAAGAGATTTCACTCTACAATTTATTTGTTCATTCACATTTTTTTTTTTTTTTTGAGCTCCCACTATGTGCCTACAGAGAAGCATGAGGCACAGTTCTTGCCTTCAGTGAACCTGTGGTCTGGTGGGAGGGAAGGTCAAGGAGACCAGCTTTCCACAGTGTGAAGAGCATAATAATGGAGACATATCAAGGTGCTATGTGCACTTGGGTGGGGAGGAGTTTGGAGAGGGGCACCTGAGCTGGCTGAGGCTGCCCACAAAGTAAGCTCTATAAGGCATATGACCCTCAGCAAAGCAAGTGGACCCAAAAGAAGGAAAGGGAGGGGATGGTTCTAGATAAGCATCAGGAACTCACTGAAGCATGAAAGCACTCCCGGCAATTGGAAACTGCAAGGAGTGAAGCTTCTTTGTGGAGGGACCACCTCTAGAAAGGTGGGTGAGGCCAGATGGGCCATACTAAAGAATGAGTGTTTTGTCCTCCAGACAGAGGGAAACCACTAAGGTGTAAGTCTGAGAGTGATATAATCAGATTTGAATCTTAAAAAAATCACGGCAATAAAAGTGTAGAAGTTCATTTTCAAGGGTGGGTCTGAGATACAGAGACTGTTACCTGGGCTCTCCCTATAAATCCTTCCCAGAAGTGAGTTCTCACTGGACAGGAAGCAGGAGTCCTGACAGTCCAAACTGGAAGAAGCCCATGCCTACAACCCTGACTCCTTTTATCTGGAGGCGATTAACCTGGGCCACAGATTCTGCAGCTCGTCCCATTAAGATAGAAAGTCCTTTTCCCACCTCTTGAGTCAGGGCCATCCTTGTGATTCCCTCTGACTGAAAGAATATGGCAGAAGTAGCATAGTGAGAATTCCAACCCAGGCCTCAAGAAATCTTACAGCTTTCACTTTCACCTGCTTGGATAACCAAAATCACCACATAAGAAAGCCCAGAACAGCCTCCTTGAGGACGAGAGACCCAGTGGAGAGAAGTCCAAATGTCAAGACAACCAACAATTCATTCACATATGAATGAGACCATCCCCAACCAGCCAGTCTCCCACCAACCCACCAATCCATGGCAGTTACAGAGGTGACCTTAGTTAAGACAAGAAAGAGAACCATCCAGAATGAATGCAGCACCAATGACAAAACCAAGGGCGAATTCATGGCCCTTGTTGGACACTACTGTGCCTGAGGGCAGTGACTTACACAGCAATAGGTAACTGGTCTCCTCTGTTCCGCAATTCCTGAAAAATGTCATGGTGCCCAGAGGCCGTCCAGAGCCTCACCGGAGTGAATCCTGTCTGGAGGGGACATATACTTCCCATACCTTGTGGAGAACGGGCTTCTGCTAGCATGGTCTTGGTAGCCTCCCCTCCAGAGGGCCAGTTAGGGTGCCTGACTTTCTCTAACTTATATCTAACTATAAATGCACTGCCCTGATTGATGAGACATCGATATTAATTAATAATTCATAGTAGGGTCAGACTTTTTTCACATGTAATCATAACTTTAAATCTCAAGAAATGCTCCTGTTAGATAGCTAGGAAAGCAGCTTTTCCTTTAAATCCTAGTCTTTAAAAAAAAAAAAAGTTACCTTTAGTCCCTCAGAGCTAGTCCCTCAGAGTTTTGGGAAAGTGTGTGAAAAAGCCAAAGTCAGTTAGAGATGCTGTTTTTCTCCTCAGAGCAGGATGCCCCTCCTGCAGAAAATAGCTTTCATGTGAACAGTGGGGACAGACAAGGAGAAGACAAAATGAGGGATATTCACGGGGCCTCCGATCCCATATGGTGGGGTTGGGTAGGCACTCGAAACCAAGCTGATGTTATGAAATTCACGGCATCTAAATTCCTGCACGAACATCAAAAGCGAAAGAGCCTTGTTGCCACACACTTGAACTCATTTTGAACCCTCAGGCATTCTCTGTAGCACACTACCATGCCCCATCTTTGTTCCATAAATCTAAAGTTAAGTTTTTATCTTTCTGCTGTCACCACACCATACCAAAACAGCTAGGCAGGTGGGTTGTTTTTTTTTTAAAACCAAACTTAGAGGATATGTTTGGGATGTCCTGACTTGGAAACAAAACAAAACAAAACAAAACAAAACAAAGCCCTGGGATTTGCAAGCATCAAAGTCACTCAGGGAGGCCCCAGAGGGCAGGTAGAAGTGAGACACGAAAGACACTTGCAGCAGCTACCAATCAGAGACATGGCAAGGCATTACACCGCTAGGCCCAGAGAAAACGAAACTGGGTTTCAAATGCGCGCCCAGACTAAGCCCATGAAGGGTTCCCGCCGCACACATCCGTTCTCACTGGAGCTGTTTCTCATGAAGCCACATTTGTAATGTTCTCCAGCGAGAGCAGCAGCGGGGATTTCTTTATTTAGCAAGGGTTAAAGATCGTTGCCAGCAATTCAGGGGGAGTCCCATGAGTGTCATAAATAGCTACTCGCACTGCCCTTAGGAGCTGCACCCTTTGGAAACAAAGACATATTTGAAGCTGAGTTTAAAGCTAAGAGATGCCACATTATGTTCTCTCTGGGAACACTTTTCCTCCCCAGGGGTGGAGTTCGAAGCTCACCCTGTGAATGAGAACAAGCAATCCAGTAGAAACGGTTCTTTTTTTTTTTTTTTTAAGACATTTATTTATGTGTGTGATAGAGAGAGAGTAGTGGGGTTGGGGGCGGGGAGGCAGAGGGAGAGGGAATCCTAAGCAGACCCCATGCTGAGTGTGGAGCCCTACGCAGGCCTCCATCTCCTAACTCTGAGATCCTGACCTGAGCCAAAGACCAAGAGTGGGATGCTCAGCTCACTGAGCCACCCACGTGCCCCGAATCAGTTCTAGTAGTTTGGAGTCCCTGCTGTGAACCTTGGAAAACCACTTGCGTGTTTGCCTTGTGGTATGAAGTAAAGTTGTCTGTGTGTTTCCATATATGCTCGCAGAGGCATTTAATAAACAGTAGTTGGATGAGCGAATGAATGAATGAGTACTGCCTGAGGAGCTGTGAAAGTGGACGAGTGAAATGAAGCAGCTAACAGAACCCTTCACAGAAAGCCAGACCTTGTTAGCTAGGCTTACAATTGAATGACCTTGTTAGTTCTATGACTTAATAGAGTGTTGAGATTTTTCAAACTACATTTAAAGCATCTAAAATATAAAACTGTGGCTTTAAAAGGCCAGAACCACAGTGTTTCCATAATACTTTCCATAAGAACTGTTTACCTCATGTTTAATATTGGCACTGCCACTGTTCCTGCAAAGAATTGACAAACCAGTTCAATACACCTCATTTAGAACCATTATTGGGCATTTCATCAAAGATCTGGTTATGAATGTCTCCAAAGAAAGGATCAATGAGGTTTTTATTATGGTCAGGAGGGATTTCTTTGGGGGGAAAAAATCCCTATAAAATGAAGGCAATGGGACTAAAGCATGACCTGGACAAAGGACATGTTCTATTTTACCCTATTGAAGGTAAATAGAATTTTTATGTTTACAGTAGTCTATTCCCACATATATTATCCATGTAATTGCTTATGTTTCAAAGCTCACTCGATGGCAGTTTTACAAGCAGCATAGATAGACAATTCTCAGGAGTTAGTGCTTGGGGACAGCCTTAAAGCAAAAACTGCCTTATAATTAGCACATTTGGTACATTAGCAATAATGTACCCTCGGAGGGTAAAACAAGCCTGCAGCTCACCAAACCCCTGCTTCTCAGAAGAGTGTTAGAGGAAGGTTCTGGGGGCTCCTACCTTGCTACAATTGGGTCAATGTTCCCCTGCATTGTGGTCTTAATTAAAGATCCTGCAAAACATGGTGTATTTAATCATTTCTTTGTGTATCTTCTTTATACAAAATGGATTAATCTAGCCTTAACGTGCTTCTATTTAGTTCCAGATAGTTTTATAATTTGATAAGAAAAACATCTCTAACTAGCTTTAATATTTTTCTACAGTTTGTACCTGCCAAGTCAGTAAATCGAAGGAAGCTGAATAAAATCTCCAGAAGGGTTCTGTTTCGTATTATCTCCCTAGTTTTGTTCAGCCTTATTAGTAAACTCTCACACTTTTTGTCCTTTATACAAATCTCTGAAACATGTAACAATAGACTTGAGAAAAGCAAACATTGTTTTCCTGTAGGTATCCGTCAAGGTTCTTTGGACGCAAGGCAAAGAACCAGACTCTGGCTAATGGAAGTCAAGAAACAGGTGGTGGGAAGGATACTGGGACAACCTGGGCTCAGAAAGCCGAATGGCGGGTCCGAGGCTGGACGGGCGGGGTCACCATCAGAGCCCCTGGGTGGACGCACCGACCTTCAGTCTCTCAGGATAGGGCAGGTGATTGGCCCAGTTGGATCTAGACTGCCTCACCTGCGCCAATCAGATGCGGTCAGGAGCTTGGGAGGAAAGCTCAGACAGATCGGGGGAGGGCACCACGCGCTGAGCCGCCACCCTTCCTTACGCTGACAGCACTCTAGACTTGGTTGTTGTAAGCAGCCCCTAGTGACGTTGGTTCTATTTTATCTGCCAGTGGTGAGTGCGTGTTTTTTTCCCAGGATAGACCCAACAACAAAATAACACCTGATGTTTGTGCAGTTTTACAGTTTCAAAACATTTGGCGTACATTATTATTAATGGCACCTTTCTATTAACTGTAAAAAGCTATCATTCACGGAACACTTACTGACTTTCTGATGGTAAATTACCACTTACACTGTGCTAACAATGTGCTAGGTTAATGCTAAGCACTTTGCATAGATTATCTCTAATCCTCACCAAACAAACACCCCAGTAGGTTTGTGTTATTATCAAATTTGCCAGATCATTTCTGGAATAAGATGGGATATAAGTAAAGTAAAATAATAAACACACACCTAAAGTGGTATCTCACACGTGGACTTACTTGACCTTCCCAAGACCCTAATGAAATCAAAATTATTCACAGTACACAGACAAGGATGCCAAGGCCCACAGACAAGGATGCCCCATACCTGTAAACTTTTAAATAGTAAAATTATCATCTAACTGCCTGTCAGGTGCTCTTTACCATATTAGGCCAATAGAACTTGAGTGACTGTATAGATAAGGACTTTCTAAAACTGTGCCTATCTTAGTAAAACTGGATTTTAGTTCATAGGATCTGGAGTAATGAGAGATAAATCCTTGCTGAGCTGGGTTTTTTATCTTAGTTTCTTTAAGAGAGAAGACAGGAAATGAATGAATTACAGTATAGTCAAAATTGCCATAATTAAGGGACTCAAAAGTTACATGACTTAAATTCTTGCAAACTTAGGAGTCTGGAATAAGCAGGCCAGGAAAGGCAGGATAGTGCTACTCTCCCTCACATGCGCCTTCTGGAATCACCATTCCCAGCAAGTGAGAAAGAGGAAAGTTTGGGGCAAGCAGCTTATATTTTAAGACTGAGAATCAGTACCATCTCACTTTGGTTTACCTCCTATTGGCCCAAATTCAGTCATATAGCCGTAACTACTGCAAGGGAAGATGGGAGATGTACTTTCTAACTGAGGGGACAAGCGCCCACTGAAAATTTAAGAGGGGAAATGTTACTGAAGGTGGGGAGAGGAAGTGGAAACCAGGGGGCCATTAGCCACTTCTGACACAAGGAGTATTTTTACATGTTCTTTTTTTAAACAATTCGAATTTGGAAAAATAGCTATTCCTAATCAGGAGCAGATCCAGGTTTTCTGGGACTTGAAGCTTATACAATCTGGAGGAAGTGGTATGTAGAGGTCTTTTTTCAAGAAAAATAATACAAAAATATTGAACTTTTGGAAATGTTACAAAAACATATGATCTTGGGAACACATTGCTCGCCCTTCCAGGGGCCCTGCCTCATCCGGGATCTATACAAGATAGAAGCCCAGAACCTTAAGCCTCCGTAGCTTCAGGGTAAACCAGTTTATCCGTAACAGCCGGATTTCTCAATATGTCATTCCTGCACACTTTCGAACACATACATGCTATGACTTTGTAGCTGAAGAAAATGGCTGAGTCAATGACAGAGAATCGGTGTGATTTTTTTATAGGAGCCAGTGGCCCAGCGGGTGGTTGAGAGGCCTTTAGTGAGCTATTCTGACCAGTCCGTCCAACAGCCATAAATAAACACAGCCAGAACAATGACTCATAAAGAGCAAACGGTGATGTCGGTTCTAAGCTGAAGAGCTAGAACCCTCTTCCGACCATCCTGACCAGCATTATGGTCTTGCCAGGAGGTTGGTATTCTCTGCAGCCTCGGGTCCCAAATCTGTAGAATAAGAGGCAGAGCTGGATTCTGCTCAGGCCTTCTACACCACAGGGAAGATTCTGGTGGAATCTTAGTGAAATGTACTCTGACCTGCTTCACCTCATGGGCCTGAGTTCAAAGAAAAATTCGTCAGTCATTACAACGGCTGCTTAACCATTTACCTAGACTAAATCACAAAGTATGACAAGCAGTTTTACTAAAAATACACCTTGAATAGGGAAGAGAAAGCTGATCTAGGTGTCCGCCACATCCTGAAATGCACGCTTCCTCCTTAGATATTTCCAAACATGCACAGTTCTCAGCACGGCTCAAATGTTCATTCGTTCGTTCATTCATTCCAGGAACATTCATTTTCTCCTTGCTCCATGCAGGCAGGCCCAAGGATGCAGGAAGGGATAAGGAAAGGGCGCGCGCATGCATACGCAGTCGGGGGTAAGAAGGGCGGTACCAGAGTTATGTGTGGAGCCCCTGGGGACACACACACAATCCTTAACTGGGAGGGAGTAGAGGTGCCACAGCAAGAGAGGATGGAGGGATGTTTAATATTAGTCACCATGAAGATTATTTTTCTGGCTAAAGCAACCTCTCCCTTTCCAGAATACCGGGTCCACAGGACACCAATCACATCCCCCGCGTGGCGCTCGGCATCAGCCTTATCTTTCCAGCTGTAATATAAATGGTGGAGGAGGATAGGATGAACTATGAGCAGGTATGAATGTGCAAGGGACACTGATATTTATTAAGCACCGGTTTCAAGTTAGGCAGTTTATATATCCTGTTTTATTTAAGTCATATTTTAAAAAACTCGATAAGGAGGGTAATATCCCTATTTTGCAGACAAGAAAACTGAGGGTAAAAATAAATAAATAAAGGGGCGCCCTGGTCGGGGGGTGTCAGTCAGTTAAGTGTCTGCCTTCAGCTCAGGTCCTGATCTCAGGGTCTGCGCTTAGTAGGGAGTCTGCTTCCCTCTCCCTTTCTTTCTGCCTCTCCCCCAACTTGTGCACTTGCTTGCTTGCTTTCTCTCTCTTTCTAATAAATAAATAAAATCTTTAAAAAGTAAATTAAGTTAAAAAAATGAAATAAGATTAAATAAATAAATAAATACCTTAAAGAGTTTGTCCAGCCTCACATACCAGCACTGACAGAGTGAGTGGGGATTTGAATCTAGTTGTCTCTGACTGCAAAGCCAGTATACTTCCCAGATACCAGACTTAATCTTTTTTCTTTTACCTCACAGTGCATAAAACACTTGATTACTATTAATAAATAGTCTTACTGGGCCTTTCTTCTTGGGCCTTCTTTCAGATTAATAACAAGGAAACCTACCACAGCCTGGTTTCTTCTGGTCGAGACATCTGTTAGTTCAAGATAAACATGTAGAACACTATCTTAGCACAAGCCATGAAATAATGATTAAATGACATAAAATGATAAATAAAATAAAATGACATTTAAAATAATGACATCTAAAAAACAATTTTGGCAATTAAACACTCCAGAGTATTATGTCCATCTATCGCCAATATCAATCCTGCTGGTAAATTTGTGCTCTGCACTTTCAGATCTTGGGAAAAAACAAATTTAAAAAAAAAAAAAAAAGGAGAAGAAGAAGGAAAAGCCAAGGCCATGATTGCTGAAAGTGTTGGGTTTTTTTTCCTCACATAAACTGATTTCTGTGTTGACTGGCAGCCATGTGATTTAGTTTGGATATTTGCGGTCAAACCAAAAGCAAATTTTCTTTTTACCAAATCCTATTATATATCTTATTACTGGGGCATGGGAAAACATTACCTAGTATTTCCTGTTTAGTGGTCTTAGAAAAGAACCATCTATCTTCCTTTATAAGCAAAAGAAACTAGATGTTTTTTAGTTAGTATTAATATTCCAGCCACTAAGTTCCATGTGCTATTATGGAAATAATATATATTATTGAAAATTTAAAAAAAAAAAAAAGCTGGCCATAACCCTCATGGTATATACTGTTCTCAGCACTGATGTTAGACTAGCACAACAACTCTAAGCTGATTTGGGATTTTTGTGTCTAGGCACAAAACCCCAGCAGTTCTGTCTTCTGATGTGCTTTCGAAACTCTTCTTAGCCAACTTTGCATTGCATATTTGAAAGAACTTATTGTAATAGTCAAACTTTTATAGAAATCCAACTCATTTTTTTTAAAGATTTTATTTACTTTTTGACAGAGAGAGAGTGAGAGAGGGAACACAAGCAGGGGGAGGGGGAGAGGGACAAGCAGGCTTCCTGCTGAGTAGGGACCCTGATCTGGGGCTCGATCCCAGGACACTGGGGTCATGACCTGAGCCAAAGGCAGATGCTTAAAGGCTGAGTCATCCAAGTGCCCCCCAACTCATTTTTATAAAAATCCTTTTGGGGCACCTGGGTGGCTCAGTGGTTAAGCCTCTGCCTTCAGCTCAGGTCATGATCTCAGGGTCCTGGGATCGATCCCCACATCATGTTCCCTGCTCAGTGGGGAGCCTGTTCCCCCCCCAACCCCTGCCTGCCTCTCTGCCTACTTGTGATCCCTGTCTGTCAAAAAAATAAATACAATCTTTAGAAAAAAAATCCTTTCACTCTCTGAGAAGATTCAAGACCCTTCAAATGATACAACAGAAAACTAATGTCGAATGATAGACAGAAATTATTCTCAGAAAATAGTAATATCCATGTGGAGATGTAGGCCCTGCTTGCAGGCCAAGGATAGCAGGGTAAATTGAAGCAGCTGGCTGGAAAAAGAGAACAGCTCACCCAATAATAATTGGGGCAAAAGAAAAATAGGTGGCAATCTCCTATTAGTTCATTTCTGTGTAAACAGAGCCTTTTAACTACAATTCTCATATACCTTAATCCTTGCCCAGATTGCATGAAGAACAGAATCTGCCATTTTTGGTTTTTTCAGACATGGGTATTTTTATTTACCTTCTTTAATAAACCTTAGAATCATAGAGTTCATGTAGCTCTGCAAACCGACTTCCCAGTTGAGAACATTGAGGCAGTGGGGCGCCAGGGAGGCTCAGTTGGTTAAGCAACCGACTCTTGGTTTTCACTCAGGTCATGACCTCAGGGTCACAATTGCAGGGTTGCGAGATCCAGCCCCTAGGAGAGCCCCATGTGGAGCCCTGCATTGGGCTCCTAACTCAGCAGGGAGTCTGCTGGAGATTCTCCCCCTCTGTCCCTCCCTCTGCTCTCCCTCTCTCTCTCTCTCTGTCTCTCTCCCTCTCTCTCTCTCTCAAATAATAAGTAAATAAATCAGAAAGAAAGAAAACATTGAGACAGAGAGAAGCAAAGTGATATGCCCAAGTTTACGACCCTTTGGAAAAGCCAGGATGAGAAGCCAGTCCTCTAGACCAGGTTTCCCACCCTCAGCACTATGAGTATTTCAGACCAGATAATTCTTCGTTGCAGGGGCTTCGTTGTGTCTTGTTATTTATTGGGCAATATTGCTCTCATCTGAGCCTATTGTTTATGTAGGAACTGATTCCAAGCTCTGCTTCTCTTTATAGTATCAATGTGTGTGCTGTGTAGGATAATTATCAGCACATCTGGCCTCTTCCCATTTGATGTCAGTTGCACCCATCTCCCCAGTTGTGACACCCAAAAATATCTCCAGACTTTGCCAAATGCCCCCTGGGGGCCAAAATCGCTTCCAGTTGAGATCTCACTTCTCTAGACCTACCTTGATTTGCCTAATGATTCCTCAGCCCAAACCCAGGCGCAAATATGCCCAGGCTTGCTTTAGGAGTATTCGTCTGTGAGAAGTCCACACTCTTTTCCTGGGAGGAATGGTGGTGAGATAGAAAGGGCACATAAAATGGAACACCTGCCAGAGTTAGGTTTAAATTCAGATTTTGCTACGCATTTGCCACTCACTATAATATTTTTATTTTCGCTGACCCCCCTTTCCTCAACTGTATATGGGAATAACAATGCCTACATCCAAGTTTAAGTATTAAATAAGAGTCTGTGAACACCGTGACTCATTGCCTGGCACCCAAGAAAAGCAGGATAAAGTTAACTCCCTCCTATTTCCATCCTTCCCACTAATCATGGTACCAAAACTACTAGAAAAGAGGAAGCATTTACCAATGGAAAAAACAGTGGTGCTGTAGTAAGGATCTGGAAAACTCGGCGTTGAAAAAGCTGGTCTGTGTTGAAGAATTTTAGGCCCAAGCTTTGCCAAGAAATCTCAGGCCTCCTCAAAAAACAGTCTACCTGAATTCTAACTATTAGTGGAACTAAACCAAGAGAAAGACAACCAAATAGCAAGATCCAATCAGGAGTCCCAGGACAGAAACACACACGCAGGTGAGACTCAGGCCTTGGGTCGGAGGCCTAGATAGTGAGATCTGGGGGAGTCTGTCTAAGGTGGGGATGAGATCGAGGATCAACGGCCTTCCTCCATGTCATAGAGATCTTATTTCTTCAGAAAAATCTTTCCAGAACAGAAGTCTCTTCCTTTTGGAAGCCTGTGGCAGTGTTACAACTTTAAAACATGTTGAAAACATGACTACCAATTATTTTCTATGGAAAAATATCTGGAAAAACTTTACTGCACATAGCAAGGCAACATGATTCTCAAAACAACCCTTTTAGAACAGGATTAATGCTTAGTTACAAGTTACAGTTCTTAAGACTTTATTTTGCCCATGATGCCTTATTAACTACTGGACAATGTCCATTTCATTCTGAGCCTATTATTTATGAATGAACTGATTTTCAAGCTCTGAACTATCTCTGTTCTACTTCTCTTTATGGTATCAATTAAAGACTTGTGAATAATGAAAAACGGAAATCAATAATTTAAGTTAAAAATTCTTATTTCCAATTCCTCCTTATTCCTTTAAAATTTTAGTCTTCTATTTCAATAGAATTAAAATGTTGTGCATTTGATACGTACTACAGCTTTATCTGTAACAATATTATCACCATTGCCACCCATCACAAAAACCTGGAAACAACCTCAGTGTTTGTTTTGTATTGAATTGTATCCCCCCCAAAAATGTTACGTTTACCTTCTAACCCCTAGTACCTCAGAATATGACCTTATTTACAAATATGGTCTCGCAGATGTAGTCGAGTTAAGATGAAGTCCTTAGGATGGGCCTTAAGCCAATATGACTGTTCCTTTTTAACAAGGGGAAATGTGGACCCAGGCACAGAGATGCACAGAGAAAAGACTCTGTGAAGAGAGAGCGGGAGAATGCCACAAGAAGATGAAAGATATGAATGAAGTCTCTAAGCCAAGGAATGCCAAAGATCGCCAGCAGATCACCAGAAGCTAGGAAGGAGTAAGGAAGGATTCCCCTGCAGGTTTCGGACACACTTGCAGACAAGACTCAGGCCTTAAGTCTATTTCTCTATCCATTTTTTAAATTCTCTGTAATTCCAGAAATCTGGATGAGTTGAGGACTAAAAAAGGAGTCAGAGGCCTCATGAATGAGATCTGGGTGATGTTCATCAAGGATGGGGAGGAGGTTGGGGATCAATGGACTCCCCCATATTATGGAGATCTTATTTCTGAAGGGAGGAGGGTTTTGGCCCCACCTGGTATTTGGACTCTGGGGGGAGGTTGGCCCACACCAAACCAGAAGCTGCCACATCATATAAACTCTGGAGTAGGGTGTTGGTAGTGAAAGGAGGGCTTTCCTGGGCCACCCTGGAGTCTACGTGGCTTGGATAGGACCCAGAAGTTCTTATAGGCCCCTGAAGCAGACACAGATGGTAGCTGCTGAGAACCAGCCTGGGGCCCACCAGGGTGAGAAATAAAATGGAAGGACTAGTCCAGGGACCAGAAGTAGCATGTGACACGGACTCAAGGAACCCACAGTGCCATGAGAGTCAAGGTGAGGGACTCCAAGTTCCTAGGGCAGCCTCCAGCCTCGGCCACACAGACTGAAGGCTACATTAGCAACAGGCCTCCCTCACAGCTGCCGGCCAACACTCACTTTGAAATCCACCCCACCTCGGTGGTCACCTTCCCAACAATTTTACAACAGGGACAAATAAAGATCCCAAGGGAAGCACTAAAGCTACAAGGATTTATATCCCCTTCCACCTCATCTTTACCCACCAAGATTCCTCTGAGACGAGGGCAGGGGCAGACCTGAGTGGAGCCCATTTTATCTAAAGCATGTGAGCATCTGTAAAGACTGTTTCAAGACTGTTTACCACAGAGTAAATTTACCAGTTAGCAAAAATCTAGTTTTTAACATTTTTTTCCTGCTCCCAAGACATAAGTGAGGATTTACGAGGAAGACCAAATTGGTTTCAAATAATCAAAAAGCTATATATTTTTGCCTGAGTATGTTATGAGGAAGCATGTGACCTTATTACATGGATATGTAGACAATGATTAAAAGGAAATACCCAAAATGAAAACAATTTTTTCATTTTTTTTTAAGAACATCTTGCCTAGCCCCTGTCTCTGAAGAAGGTTCTACGACGGTTGCATAATCGCGTATTTACAATAAGACTGTCGAAATTTTTGGAAAGTAAACATCTTTCCAGCCAAGGCCTGGTTCCCATATAAAGGCGTTAGTAAAGCTGAAGATGCAGAAAAGCTTTCCTTTTTTAGTCCTCAACTCATCCAGATTTTTGGAATGACAGAGAATTTAAAAAATGGATAGAGAAATAGAAAAGGCTCAGAAAACCTTCACCTCATTCCTTCCCACTCACCCACCTGCTGCAGGTCTGCGGACAGCACTTGTGAACAGCGGCCCCTCTTGGCTACCCGGAGCCCAGCAGGCCCCCGACACGGGGGTGGGGGTAGGGTGGGAGCCGCCACCCAGATCCTGCTCCACATCTGTGACCACTTTTTCTTTCACACACTTTTCAGAGCTCACGTGGTATGTCCCCAAAGTAATTCAAACAATGTGAAAGAACGGTCTGCATGTTTTTGTTTTCGCACTTCTCTCTTATTTAGAAGGAAGGCCAGCTGTCTCACGCAGGCTACCTAGGAACAGGGCCTGTCTCATGACTGGGACTGCCTGAGGCATGTGGTTTGAAGAGTGTGATGAAAGGACGGCCTTCCTCCCTGGGAACATCCGCTCCCCTGTGCCTCAGGTACCAGGCATCCTAGCTCCTAGCATCAGGGACTCCACTCGCGGGTCTTCAACATACCTCTGCTTTCACGACTCACCTTTTAAAACACATCCACTCTTAAAAAAAAAAAAAAAAAAAAAAAAAACCCAAAAAACACATCCACTCACCAGGAGAAGTAACACCGTTAGTGAGTAGCCCTCGAAAGACTGATCAACTAGCCATGTGTAAAGTCTCAAAGGACAGGAGCCAGGCTCAGTACAAGAAAAAAGCAGAATCACCCAGTAGGTGGGGAAGAGTAGGAAAAAGACATCTAGAGATGATTCCTTGGCTCTCAGGAAGTCATTGCCAGAACAACGGTTAGCATTTTAAATGACCGGTCTGTGCTTGGCACTTTAATACTGTACTTCAATTAATTTTCATAAAAATTCCTTTGAGGTTAGTATTGTTATCTCCAGTTTACAGAGGGTTAAAATGAGGCCCAGAAAGTTGAAGTGATTGGCTCAGGGTTGTGCAAGTTGTGGAAAGAGGTGAAACTCAAGACTACTGATTCTGAAACCTGTGCTCTTTCCTCAATTCCTCATGTTTGTGGGTATGTGTGTGTATGTTTCTGTGCAGGTGTGCAGACTCTCTTGGGAAAGGATATTTGTTAAAGGCACTAAAAACAGGGCACCTGGGTGGCTCAGTCGGTTAAGCCGCTGCCTTCAGCTCAGGTCATGATCCCAGGGTCCTGGGATCAAGTCCCACATCGGGCTCTCTGCTCAGTGGGGAGCCTGATTCTACCCCCCTCCCCGCCTGCCTCTCTGCCTACTTGTGATCTCTGTCTGTCAAATAGATGGATAAAATCTTAAAAAAAGAAAAAAAGGCACTAAAAACAATAACTTTGGCACTTCTAATTTTGACTATTATTAAGTTACCTTAAGAAATAATAGATATGTCCAAAGACGTAGCCGAAAGGCTTAGCTAGAAGGTAAACTAATATTCAACACTGGGGGATTAATTTATAAACTGTACCTTATTTACATATAGTAAAAATACTATGAAAACATTAAAATGATGCAGAAGGAAATGGAATGAACCTGAAGAGTTCACAGTATGACGCTAAATTCGTTTCTTTGTTTTAAGCTTGGTTCTGGTTACTATTGCATACATAATGAAGTGCCCGAATTTCTCCATTTTTTTTTTTTCTCAAAAACTTGTAGGTCAGGAATTTGAGAAGGGCTCAAGCAGTTTTTGCTTGAGGTCTCCCCAGCAATTGCAGTAGGTTGAAAGCACAGTCTCTGAAAGCCTCACCTGGACTGGATATCCAAGATGTTGGGCAGCCTGGGAGGTGAGTTTGGAGGCTGTTGGCTGCAAAGCCCACACATGGTGTCTTTGGATGGCTTGCACTCCTGTACAGCAAGTTGAACTTTTTGCCTGATTGCTTGGAGCTCCAGCACACGTGTTAGAAAGAACAAGGTGGAAGCTGTGTACCTTTTCTCACTTGGCCTCAGAAGTCACCTAGAGTCATTTTAGCCACGTTCTGTTGGTTATAAGTGAGTCACAAGCCTGCTCAGGTACAAGGTGAGAAAACAATGAAAGGAATATCAAAAAGTTTGCAACCAATTTTTTAAGCTGTTGTAGCACGTCATTAAAGAGTTTTTCTAATAAAACACACACTTTTGTTAAGTTGGCTTGTGGCTAGGAAGAGGAGATTATAAGGATGTAAATAAAATATTAAGAGTGATTTTCTCTGGAATTTGGATGAATTTTATTTTCATCTTTTTGTACCTGAATTTTTATTCCAAATCTCTATAAATCTTGTGATCAGAAACAAATTGAATAAAAATATTTAATTTTTCAAGTTTGAAATTAATACTTAACTAATATTTTATCTCCATATTCTTTACTAGCGAGGCACTTTCTCCCACATATCCATCTTCCAAAATCACCACAGAGCAATCTATCACACATAAAACCTTCAGGTACAAATTACACATGAATTCATACATGCTTTCTATCACATTCGTGTCAATAAATCTCCTCAGTGTCTTAGCCCGCTGCTTACCTGCCATGTCTGGCAATTCATAATGAGTCTTAAAGCACAATTAGTGCAGGACAGCTTCGAGGAAGTGATCATGGCCATGGCCTTCTCATGCAACACGTTCAGGAAAACTCATAAGGCCCCCTGCCACGCTCTCCTGACTAGGACAATTTTTTGGCGGCCAGTGCTGGTTTTTTTCTCGTAGAAAGTAATAGGAGATCTCAGATCAATCAGTTAATTCTGCTTTTGAGATTGTTACTCTGGGAGGAATAAAAGAAAAGATCAGCTCAATTGCCTAGGTCCTCCTAGCTTCCATTGAACAAATGGATAGACCATGAGTGAGATGATCCCCGAAGTCAGGCTACTTTCAATGCTAATACCAATTGCTACAGACAGAAGAAACAGATGTCTTTCACTTAGTGAGTGGTGGAATGTACTAGATCAAAATATTCACAAAAATCTCAGAGGCTAGACCATATTAATGACCCTCTCTTTTTCTTTCCTCCTCCCCTGAAAACACTATTAAAAAACTAAGGTCACCAGCTGTTGCATGCCATCAAGAACTAAAGAATTTATAGCAAGAGTCCTATTTAATTACAGCTCATGAAACTGATCCTATGGTATTGCAGACCTTATATATAAATATTATTTATATCCCCAACTTTCAGGAAAGCAAGGTCTATTTCACAACCTTGCCAAAGGTCAGGGATCTGCCCCCGATGTTAAACATAAAAGGAGTTGTATAACATAGCTAAACAGATTACGGACTGGTGTGCAGACATGGTTTTCTTCCCCACACAACTATAGCTCTCCTTTTCTGACAATGGAGAAAGAGCTCCATTCAATACATATCTCCTGACAGCCAAGAGAACCTGTCTGAAGAGTGCATACTTAATTTAGAAGGCCATGAAGGCCATGGGGAGCCATTGAGGGCTTACCAAGAAAGGAGTAACGTGACCTAAACTATACCTTAGGGGAATTAAAGCTGAAATTAGCAGAAGAGAAAACAAAACCACATAAACTAGTTCTTTGAAAAGACTAATAGGATAGGTAAATCCCTCCCAAGCTTGAGTAAAGAAAAAAGAACAAGACAGTAATATTAGGAATGTGAAAAAGGAGGCATAATAACAGGCATAATTATTAACATAATAATAATTTTAGCCTCTGGAGAGGCTAAAAGGACTGTCATAGAATATTACATGAAACATAGAGTGACACATTTGAAAACCTGAAGAAAACAGATGACCTCCTGGAAAAAATACAATTTTTCATAGTTGATCCAAAATCTAGTAAATGTGAATAGACTATGTATACAAAGAGGTCATGATGGGCAACCTAGTGATGAATCCAAGAAATATTTTTGGGTTGGAGACTGTTTGGAGGGATTAAGAAAGAGATGAGTGAAACTAACTTACTAATCTGGTCTAATTGAGTGAAAAAAAACTGATTTAATGCAGAGAAAAACAAGCAGGAGGATCTGAAATTAGGGGAAATAGAAGGAATCACCTTGGAAACACCACTTGGTATAGCCAAGTGGCAATGCACATCCAAGTGGCAGAGTATAACAACCCCCAAGTACGTATATTCACAGACTTACCCAGATGATGCCCTGGAATGCAAAAAGAAAATAGGTTATACTTCTTTTTTTTTTTTTTTAAGATTTTATTTATTCGCCAGAGAGAGAGAGAGAGAGAGTACACACAAGCAGTCAGAGAGGCAGGCAGAGGCAGCGAGAGAAGCAGGCTCCCTGCAGAGCAAGGAACCCGATGCGGAACTCGATTCCAGGACCCTGGGATCATGACCTGAGCCGAAGGCAGCGGCTTAACCAACTGAGCCACCCAGGCGTCCCGGTTATACTTCTTTTTTTAAGATTTTATTTATTTGCTTATATGAGAGAGACTGAGCATGAGAGGGGGAAGGTCAGAAGGAGAAGCAGACCCCTCGCTGAGCAGGCAGCCCAGTGTGGGACTTGAGCCCGGGAATCCAGGATCATGACCTGAGCTGAAGGCAGTCGCTCAACCAACTGAGTCACCTGGGGGCCCTTATCTTTTTTCTTCACTTCTAGATGTTTGTGTTATTTTATAACATGTAAAAGATAGTGCTGTGTACAAATATACTGAGTATATACATATAGCAGAGTGAACGCTCAAAAAATTTTTAGTGATATGGGTGAATAACCAAAAAACATTTAGGGGTATATCCATACAGCAGACTTGAACTGCAATGAAAATCCTAGAAAACGGTCTCAACTGGAGCAGTCAGGAGGTTTGTTCTTTTCAAGAAGATGCAATTCATGCTTAAGGTGTTTGAATATATTGAAAATAGATCTGTGCAGTTTCGGCAAAGATTGGATTGAATTCGGTGATAAGGACATGGATATTAAATTACAGTGATTTTCTTACACAAACAATTACACAACTCTAGGGGAAACAAAATACTGGGCAAGATAGACAAAGTTACTAATCATACCATGTGCATGAATAGCATCTACATAGTTGTAATTACTTAAACACAACCCAAATGTGGACGTAGATAAAATTACTGTATAACAATACTGAGTAGACGAGGACCTAGGAAGGGTGTGTGTTATGGGAGGAAGGTGAAAGGGTTACAGCTTTATCTTCCAAGTGAGAAGTCACTGTGATAGATAATGTCTGACACTGAAAAATAAAAGTAGTATCTATATAAGTATCAAATAAGAAAGTAAATCTCAGGAAGGAAACATTACGTTTGACCTCGAGGAGACCAGAGACTCAAGGGAGAGAGCAATGCACAAAATTGTCTATCGTAAATAGGGGACCCAGAGGACAGAAAAACTAATTCTGCCCAAGTTGCTCAGGAAAGACATCACAGAGAAAGAGAAAGCCCCATCGTCCATTCTCTCCATCTTTTCCTAATAGGATACACTCCTTGTTGCCTATCTCCACTTTAGGTTTCAAATGAGCACAAGGTCACTAGAGAGTCTATTTCCCGCCTCCCTCCCTGCTGATTGGGACCATGTTACTAAATTCTGAAGGGAGGAGAAGTGGTGTTTGCAA
Source organism: Martes martes (assembly GCF_963455335.1). NCBI lineage: Eukaryota > Metazoa > Chordata > Mammalia > Carnivora > Mustelidae > Martes > Martes martes. Next base: position 124,961,232 of record NC_137890.1, read on the forward strand.
TTTCTGGATTACATGCTTAAAAAGAAGCTCCTGGTTATCTATTGGCTTCTTTAGCCCTTCCCGTGGGCTGAGATGCAGGTGTTAGTAGCCTGCTTAGACCATGTGGACAGGGACAAATGTCAGAGGATGGCAGAGCAACAAAATAGAAAGTGTTTGGGCCCTATGACCCAATGGAAAAGCACAGCCTCCTTGGAGCCTGTCCACCAGCTCAGACTTTTATGTGAACTAGAAACAGAGCTTCCCCTTTGTTCCAGTCACAATTAAAGTGTCTCTGTTAAAGTATCCAAAGCAGTATCTTAAGTAACATAGGCACCCTGTCTGGAAGGAGTTCTTGGACAAGATACAAACGGGAGAAGCACCAGGGCCAGGAATGATGAACGTGGGGGCTGCAGTGCGGATGTCCGAGGAGACAGGGAAGTTGGAACTCAATGATGTGATGCCAAATATGGAGCTTTCACTTATCTGATTAGAAATTAGGAGCTATCAAAGGTTCCTTTATTATCAATAGTGCAAACTCTGTCATTAAAGTCATGTAATTATCTGAAAATAATCTATAAATTATGCATTTTTTAAAACTACATAAAAAATAGATTACATCCAAACTTTATACAACAGATTACATACAATGCTGGCTATCTCTACGAATATCCTGGTTGGAACTGTAGCTTTTCTGCTACATCCAAACTTGTCTTCCTCCATTCAAATGATCACTTTAGAGCCTTGGGAAATAGTTTCCTGTTTCATATATAAAATAGGAATTTCTGGTGATCAAGTTATCTCCCAGTATTAAAAAACTTCCTATGGAAATACTCTGGCCTTATTAAGCAATGTTTCTAAATAGTCTACAATGCTGAATAGAAACTTGAACTAAGACTAATAAATCGATTGGAAAGAAATTAATATTTAATAACTGCTGGTAGAAAGATCAGCTGGAAAGCACATGGAAAAAGAAATTAAATTCACTTTACATATGATAAAACAATAAAAAAGTAAAAATAAAAAGACTACAATTCTCATCCCAATAGGAGTACAAAGAAACTTTATAGCAATTGAGAAACAAGGTATATGAGAGCAACTAAAGGGAAGATGAAAAATGTATCCCAAATAGAAAGAAAACAAAAGATAAGATGTAATAAACTTATTTGATTACACATGAATAAAATGCTTAATATTTTTAGAGTGGAAGCAAATCCATAATGCTTTCTACTTTTTACTAAAAAAATTTACAAAAGGACAGAAAACAGATAAGAAGATAGAAATAAAAGTTCAGTGCTTAAAATAATATTCAGATTTCCTAATATTAAAAATGCAAACTGAAGAACCGTGACCTAGTTCATGCTATTATATTAGCAAATAAGTGTTCAATTGCATGTACCCTCATACCAGTAGCATTGCATATTAGTCTTTTAAAAAAGTTGTCTAGAAGAATACAACCCCTCTATAAATGATCTTTTAACACAGTAACTCACTTTGAGTAGCATATGCCCAAGAAAATATTTAAAAGAAAAAAATCTACTCGTACAAAGATGTTTCTAGCAATTCCATTCTTTTAAGCCAGAAAAAAATAAAAATCCCACAATTAGAAAGTGAATAAGTAAACTTTGGTGTATTGTTGCTATCATAGATTCTAAGTAGCCATTAAATAATACTGATATATGTAAAACTGTATGCAGAAAATGTTTCAGTGAGACCCAAAATGTTAAATAGAACATAAATTATTCTGTTTACTGATGATATTTATGTAAAATTTAGGTGTTACATTGAAAAGTATCAAAGACATATATGTAATTAACTAGAGTTTAACATTAAATAATTCTTTATCTTTTTTTCTGCAGCATGTTGAAGTGTGCAATAAAAAATAACAGATTAACTGGTCAGGTAAAGATAAAAAATACTTCAACTAGCTCGCAATCACCTCGAATCCTGGAGCCACAATTATTATAAGTACCATTTACGCTCTAGCACATGCCAGCTATTCTGCCAGCCTCCTTAAACAGAGCATCTTAGTTAGGCATCCCAGCAACCCTGCAAGCTGGAAGTTGTCTTCCCCATTTTTCTGATAATAAATTGAGGCTTAGAGACCATGAATAACTTACCAAACATCATACCAATATAACACACCAACATGACATTGTGGAGCCTAAATTAGAATTTAGTTCCTCCTCCAGAGTTTTTATGAAGACCTTTTTTATTAGGATCAAAATAGCCCGTACTTGTGGGGGAAGATATGGAAAGGTAGGGGGAAAACATTACTTAGAGGAAAAAAATCCGTAATTCTACCATCCAGAGGCAATCACTCAATATTTTCACCAATTTCTTTCCAGTGGTTTTCCAGCATATTTCCTTTCTCATGGTTGAATTCATAGTCCATATATAATTTCATATCCTGTTTTTTTTTATTTTACATTACCACATGCTCATGAGTTTTAATGGTAGCATAACATACTTTTATATACATGTTCCATACGTGTAGGTAACCATTCTAATATACACTTAAATGTTACCAGTTTTTCACTATTACAGAAAGCACCATTATAAACCTCTTTATAAACAAATAATCCTCAGCAAGAAAATCAATTAAAAGATAAGTAATTTTATGGGGTGCCTGGATGGCTCAGTTGGTTAATCCTCTGCCTTCGGCTCAGGTCATGATCTCAGGGTCCTTGGATCGAGCCCCGCATCGGGCTCTCTGCTCAGCGGGGAGCCTGCTTCCTCCTCTCTCTCTGCCTGCCTCTCTGCCTACTTGTGATCTGTCTCTCTCTCTCTCTCTCTCTCTCACTCTGTCAAATAAATAATAAATAAAATCTTTTAAAAAAAGATAAATAATTTTAATAAAAGGTATAAGAAATTTTAAGACTCTTATCACATTTCACCAATTCTCTTTCAGGGAATGTTGTATGGGTTCACGCCAGCGGTGACTGAGAAGTTTTATCTCACAACACCCTTACTATGACAATCACTACTTTCTATCTTTGCTAGTAGATAGGTGAAAAATTAGAATACCATTCTTATTTGAACCTACAGATGAAAGTTGATTTTTCACATGTTTTTTAAAAATGCAGTGGTCTTCTTCAGAGGTTATGCTAATTCCCGTGAATTCTTCCACTATTGGGCATGTCATGAAGCAATCATAAGCCCTAGAGTTTCCTATTACAATAGGCTGCCTCCCAAATAAAGCATATCTGCCATCTTTCTTTTTCTTAAAGATTTTATTTATTTATTTGACAGAGATCACAAGTAGGCAGAGAGGCAGGCAGAGAGAGAGAGAGGAGGAGGCAGGCTCCCCGCTGAGCAGAGAGCCCGATGCGGAGCTCAATCCCGGAACCCTGGGATCATGACCTGAGCCGAAGGCAGAGGCTTCAACCGACTGAGCCACCCACGCACCCCCATATCTGCAATCTTTATTTCATTTATTCACCGACCCATCCATGCAATCCTTAAACAACATTTATGGAAAGTCTTTAAAGTACTCACATCCTCTAACCCCACAGACTCTCTGCTAGTAGAACGCCTTCTGTGGACCAGTCACATCCAATTTGTTTTCTAAAGAAACCTTAAGAAAGGAAATGCAAGGAAATCGTTCCCCCCACCAATCTTTTACTTTTCTTTGTTTCTTTCACCTCATTTCCAAAGAGCAAAGCATGTTACCGAAAACAGCTGTGTTGAAAACAGTGGAAATTGAGCAGATGGTAGCACCTGTGGCTTCATAACTATAGGCTCTTTAATGAGGCCATGTACCTGGTTGTGCTGATGTCCACTTATTCTTGGTTTTGTTGGGAACAACTCCCAGCATTGACAGGATTCTAGTTCAGAGTCTTTCCCATAGATAGATAGATAGATAGATGGATGGATGGATGGATGATGGATGGATGGATGATGATGGTCTATCTGTAAACCCATTACCCACCTCAGGTCTGACTAATGGTGTGTCCCTTGGTAGGAGAGAGCAGATGGGTGCAGACTGATTCCCCTGCATGCAGGACCGTGTGTTCCTTATATCTTGTGTGTGCACATGTGTGATGGTGGGGATAGGCGGGTTGGTGAGTATTGGGTAAGACTTAAATTGCTACAGACCCATAGGCCTTCAGGCTTCACACGGCCAGACATGTATGCATTTGTTCACTTGACAAATGCTTGGGAGTGCTTTCTATGTACTAAATTTTAGAGATAAAATAAGGAATAAGATGGGTAATGTCACTTCCCATGTGCACCGTCCTTGCATGGCTCTTACACTTCAAAAGAGAAAGACAGTTAAGGAAACAATATAAAAACAAGATGTCAGATTATGATCAGATCAATAGGGTGATATGGTAGCGTCACTGGGGGCTGGACACTTTAGACTACCTGAGAACAGAAAGGTCTCTCTGAGAAGACAACATTTCAGCTGAGACCTGTAGGGTGAGAGAACACCAAGAAGTGAGCCACGATGAACCTCCAGGGAGGGAGGGCTTTGGCGGCAGAGAGTGGGTTCTCGAAGGCACAGACGGCCAACCAGTGTGGCTGGAGTAATGTAAGGGCTGGGGAAAGAGAAAAATGAGGGGCGCCTGAGTAGCTCAGTGGGTTAAGCCTCTGCCTTCGGCTCAGGTCATGATCCCAGGGTCCTGGGATCGAGCCCCACATCAGGCTCTCTGCTCAGCGGGGAGCCTGCTTCCCCCTCTCTCTCTGCCTGCTTCTCTGCCTACTTGTGATCTCTCTCTGTCAAATAAATAAAATCTTAAAAAAAAAAAGAGAGAGAGAGAGAGAAATGAGGTAAATTTTGAGAGAAGAAGACATTATCTTCCATGAGGTCTTGTGAAAGGTTTTAGACCTTCCTGTAGGAGCTGAGGGAAAGCTTTAAAAGGCTTTAAGTGTGAGGGGGATGTCAGGGAGAGATCCAGCTGGATTTTGATTTTTCTTGTCCGCATGGCTAGCTCCCTTCCCTCCGACTGCTTGCTTAAATATTGCCTATCCCGTGACGTCTCCTCTGTCCACTTTCTTAAAAACTGTGAACACTACTTGTCCTCTCCAACTGCTCTTCTCACACTTCTGATCCCCTTGAACCTGCTTGACCTTTTCTTTTCCCGGGACATTTCTCACCTTCTAAAATAAAATGCAGTTCATGGTTTGCTATAGTTACCATTCATCAGTCTCCCCTGGGAATCTAAGTTCCGCCATGGAAGGAGTATTTGTTTGGCTTACCGACCTACCATCCAGACAGCCTGGAAGGGTAGCCAGCACATAGTAGGAACTCGATAAACACTTACTGATTGAATGAATGCATTGACATAAAGACAGTAATTTGGTATAATAAAGACATAGCATATTCATTTTTTTAAACCAGTTTTACCCAGAGAACGATCTCTAGGAAACCACCTTCTCATCCACAGCAAGGGAAGAACTGGGATGGGATGCTTCAACAGCCATTGTCACTACTCCATTCTAACTGTCTCAGTGGCAATTTTTTTATGGCATTAACAGCCGGGGTCCTCAAGGGGTGAAGAGCTGCTCTGTGTTATTCTTGGGCATTTACCCGAGCTGGCGTGTCATTTCACTTGGACTGTCACAGGGGCATGAAGCAATGTGCTTTTTATTGCTTGGGACTTCTTGTGCTCTACCTTATAGTCCCACTGCCAGCAACAATAACAGCGTGTTACAGCCCTTTCATTCCTGTATTGGAATGCGCTAGTCCATGTTGTTCAGCTGTGGCCATCAGTACTGTCACATCAGCTCACAGAGAGGCACAGGTGATTAGCTACTGTGGTCACTGACGTTTCAAGCACGGCTCAAACACAAACCTTGCACAATCATTACAAAACACCAAAATGTGCTGGCAAGCTCTGTTTTCGCACCTCAGAATTGTACATACCTTCCCATTCTCGGCGGGATCATAAGGCAGGACTAGGACAGCTAAAGCAGCCACAAAATTAACACCTCAACCTGGGAGTCCCCTGCGTGTGTGGAGTGCGCCCTCACGATGGGGAGGCGCCAATCCTGAAGGTACCTCAGAGTGTGGAAGAGAAGGGAAAGAAGAACCAGCCCCCACTTTCAAAGTTTACAATTAAGTCAGGAAGACAAATGTCGCAGAAATTAAGGGCCTAATGAACTGATTTATAGAAGTAGCAGTTTCTTGGCAGCCCTGAGGATGTTCCTTTGCCAAATCATTTGATTTCCCAAAAGAGAAGGAAAAGGGAAAACTGGTATTTTTACTCCTTGGTCGAAGCATCCTTACCCCTAAACACTGGGAAGGGTTCTTTCTGAAAAGTGAGCTAGAAGAAATAGAAAGCAAAGGTTCATCTTGGAAAGCTCAATTAGAAAGGATTTGGCATTTTAGGGCACCTGGGTGGCTCAGTCCGTTAAGCGACTGCCTTCAGCTCAGGTCATGATCCTGGAATCCTGGGATCGAGTCCCGCATCGGGCTCCCAGCGCCACGGGGAGTCTGCTTCTCCCTTTGACCTTCTCCTCGCTCATGCTCTCTCTCACTGTCTCTCTCTCAAATAAATAAATAAAATCTTTAAAAAAAAAAAAAGGATTTGGCATTTTAAAGAATGACAGTCAACTGCTGAATACAGAAGAAAATATATATTCATAAGAATTTCCCCTAAAGAAACCTTAGGTTAATGCAACTCTATCTTAATGAAAGAAAATAAGGATCCACACTGGAATGAGCTTAGGAAATTTGCCTTGGGTATTGAACTGGAGAACGGCAGCAGAATTAAGAGGCAAAGGCTAAATGCGTATGAACCCTGAAGGAATTAACTCAGATTATCTATCTATGAAGTAATGGAAGAAGAAAGAGGTAAATTCGGGGGCTCCAGCTTGGGAAAGGAATTCCATTTCCTGGGATCACTGGAGCAGTGCAGAGGCCTGCACACAGACCCATCAGCTTGGAGAAGGATCAGAGGACTCTGGTGCTGAGGCCACACTGGCATTCGTAGGGGAGGGGCTCCACTTAGCAGAACAATTTCCTGCATTGGGAGGAACGAAGAAAGATGAGGGGAGAGTCTTTGATTTAGGATGTGTACACGAAGAGATTCAACCTCTATAAAGTCATAGAATCTGTTGGAAAACCACGAGATGGTTTTTTCAAACTTTAATTGATTTGTTCGGGTGTATTAGAAAATGTCTGAAGAAAAGCAAAATGCCCTTTGAAGAGAGAAGGCAAGTCGGCCAAAGATGGTATGTAAGTAGGTGAGGGCAGTAACTGCTGGGACAGGGAAGCAGGGAGAAACTACTTAGGTACTCCACACCAAGGAACTCTCACACCAAAGCAAATTCATCTATGGGGGAACAAGGCCCCTGGAATCCAGCTCCTGATGTGTCTTCGTTCTGTGAGAGGGGAAGCCGGGGAGCATTAAGGACATGAGTATTGATTGGCGGGGAAGCGGGAGACTGGGAATATCCAGGCCATCCAACTCAGTCAAAAAGATCCATCCTCTCCAGTTGGACTCCCACCAGTGTCACCGCAAAAAGAAACCACAATTCCCACGTAGTTAATGACTTCTTCACTTTTGTGAAGAAAAATAGCTCTCCTCCATTCAATCTTCTTGAACTCTCCATAGCTTCCGGCTGTTGATCAATACCTATTATCTTGCCCCTGCTTCTGAAGCAGTTTGGTTAGGTTTCCTTCCTTCCGTCCTTTGCTTCCTCCCTCCTGCCTTCACTTACTCATTCAATAAATACATATCAATCCTCCCAGAGTTCTAGACCCTAAAGGAAGATGAATAAGACCAGGTCTGATTCACATCCCAGTATAACACACTGTCCTTGGGCAACAGAACCAGGAAAGTCATCGCCCTTTCTTTGGATTCACCTTCTCTGTATTTCACAGCTTATGACAGGGCTCTTTTCCCACCCAGCTCTTCATATAGGTACAGGGTAAATCAGTGTAAATCCAAACCCACTTTCCATTGCCCCTACTTCAGGAACACAGCCATGCCTTCCTCTGGCTCAGCAGAAAAAGTGACACTTCCATTCGACCACCATATTGCTGTCACCAATATATATCTGCCCCCACCTCCTACTTATCAGGTTAATTCTTAGAAGCTTAACTCAAAACTTAAGAGATCCAAAAAGCTGGGGCAGCTAGGTGGCTCAGTTGGTTGGGTGACCAACTCTTGGTTTTGGCTGGGGTGGTGATCTCAGAGGGGTGATCTCAGGGTCGTGAGACTGAGCCCCCAGGTCAGGCTCTGCACTTAGTGTGGAGTCTGCTTGGGATTCTCTCTCTTCCTCTCTCTCTCTCTTCATCTTTCTCCCTCTCAAGTGACTGGATGGATCTTAAAAAAAGAGAGAGAGAGAGAGAGAGGGAAAGAGAGAGATCTAAAAAGTTGCTTTTGGCCAGCCCCACTGAACGCATGGTAATGCTTGTCATCCATGACATACTGTGAACATGTGCGTACATGCATTTCTATATTCTCTTGTTCATGTGCTGCTATTTAATTGCTCCCTGATTTTGTGTATCTTGGCTTCCTCAATAACTTTCCCTTTTGTTTGATACTCTTAAAAGCACTTAGTATATAACTGTACTCATGGTACATTTAAAATGTTGTTCAACAAATAATTGCCTCACTGTCATCTTCCTCTTCCTTCCTCAATCTACCAGAGTGCTCTACGCACTCATTACCATGGTAACAGTGGCCTGTCAGACTCATTCCAGGCCAAAACACAAACAAACAAGCCACGTTGAGCCCACAGTGTCTCCTCCTCACTGGCCATAGAAAGTGAATGTTTTGAATACATCACATTTTCATGCCCATCTTCCCTCATTCTGCACAGCCAAAGCATTTGCCCAGCTCCTATCCACCCTGATGACAGCAGCCCACCTCTAAGATCTAGAGATAACATCTACCACCTTAGCCACTGGACTCAGCAAATGACAGTGTGTTGAGTGCTTTGAAGATGTCCAGGGCATACCAACGAGGGACACCTTGGACAATCTCAGGTCCCGTGCCCTCACTGCACACAGCACTTAGTCACTTAGTGGTACAATCCGGAGCGACAGGAGGTCAGCTGTGGCCTTCAGAGCCATAGGGGGCTGGTTTGAAGGCCAGATCAGCCACTTGCAAACAGTGTAAAATGGGTGACGTTAACTACCCACAGGGGTGCCTCGGTCCTCTCATCTGGGAACTGAAGATAATGCTACCTTCTTTGCAAGATCACCAGGGGGACTAAATGAGAAAATAAATGCCAGTGTTGTAGCTTTTCCACATTAATTCCCTGGCCTCTCAGCCAGTTCTGCCAAACTCCCCACACCACCCTCTGCTTCTCTGAAGGGTCACAGTGGCTTCTCGCCGCCACTGGACAACGTTTTTATTCTCATCAGATGAAAATAAAATGATTTTACTTTCTAACTAGAATTCAAAAATTGTCCAGAAGCAGAAAGAGACAAGTGTCAGAAAACCCAAAGCAAATTACTTGAGCAGAAAGGGAATTAAATGGATCCCAGCCGAGAAGTCTGGGGTATAACCCGTGTTAGACCCAGCTGGGATGGAGCTTGAAGACGCCTCCAGGACCCAGCCTGCTCTGGCTCTTGGGCTGGCTCTGCTCTCCTTCCATTGTTGAGTCCCTTCTCGGGCTCCATGAGATCCATCATTGTCCAGTCGCCCCTGCCCCCACAAGGTTCAAGTCCATCATGAAAAATCAGCCTCCTTTCTCTAGGCCTCAAAACAAAACAAAACAAAACAAAAAAAACAGACTTTTTTGGGGAGGGGGACAACTTGGGGTTGTGGTCCCATTCCTGAACTAATTACGGGAGCCAGGAGACAGGAGCTGGACTGGCTGCCTGACAAGTGAACGCCTATGAGAGGGACGCCATCAGTGCACATCGTGAGTTCAGGAGATGGTCCTGAGTTTAAGCTGGCGGGTCTCTGCTCTGAGTGGGAGTGGTGGCTAGAGTCAAGCGCGTTAACGTTGGAGGGCCAGGAGAAGGGGCTTCTGGCAAAGAGGCAGAAAGGATTTTGGAGCTCCCAGAATGACTTTTCAGGACTTCACCATTTGGCTCTGACCCAATTTTGTGCATCTGGAATGTGGCTACTTGCACAGATTCTAGGCTGCCTGGGTCCAGATTCCGGCTCCACCACTCCCTAACTTAGACAAGCCCCTTCTCGGCACCTCTGTTGCCTCATGTATGAAAAAGAGTAACTGCCAGTCTGTACCAGACTTTGCCAGACCTTAAGACAGGGCTTGGCTCTTGTGAGCTCTCTGTCAGACTTCCTCCGTTACTGGAGACCTCAGGGAAAGCATGCTCACAACATGGCCAAGGGCATTCATGGTGAACTACAAGTGCATGATTAAAGCTGGGTGTGTGGAAACCTCCTCAGAGAAGCAATGACCCAAAATTGCACTCTGGGTTTCCTAACTCCCCACAGCGTGGGCACAAAAACTTTGTATTATACACACACACACATACACAAAGTGTCATTAAATGTAATTAAAATTTAAATTTAAAACGGGAAGGATGGCGATTGAACGTCCCAGCTCCCGGAAGCCTTCGCTTACCGAGGTCTTACACAGATGAGCATCTAACACGCATTTCATTAAACCAGGAAAGCTAGAGCCTGGCTAATTGCATACCTGGTAGCAGGATTCATTACAGAGGCCCCTTAATCAGATGGTTAGCGTGAGTGATTCCCCTTGGAAGGTGACCTGACTAGTATCTAAAAACACTCAGATGTCCCGGCTGGGTTGATGGAGGGCAGGAAGCGTAACCTTTGACCAGGCAAGTGGTAACAACGTTGGCCTTTCTGCAACCAAGAACCAAAGGAATTAAAATTGAGTCAGTCACCAAGCAGATTGCATTTAGAGTCACCTATAAATCTCTCTGAAGCATTTACCAAAATGTTTGCTTTTCTTAGTAATTTAAAACGAATGGGAAAAGGCTTTCTACCAAACACTGAAAGCAAGGAGCTTCGTTCCCTCCTGATTCCATTGCAGCCGTCGGCTGTTACTTTACTGAGCATCTCCTCCAACACGATAAGGATCCTGCAAATTACAGTTAATTGTTCCACAGACTCAATAGATTTCTGCCCCGTCAGCTGAATAAGCTGAAATTATTCTCCAATGATGTACATATGTGGCTGACACTGAATTTCTCACAAACTGAAGCAGAGATGATGAAAATTTGTTTCATGTAATTTACTTGCAATCTTCCTTTGTTTTCCACTTCCCCTTTAATAGCATTCAGATTGTGTTTTGCAATGCCACCAACAATCTGAGTGGGACGCAGGGGACCCAAGGCTGTGGTGGTTCCTGTTTGTAGTTACGCTGTTTATTCTGGGGCTGGGGGTGGGGTCTGAATGGAGATATTCTTTTTTTTTTTTTTTTTAAGATTTTATTTATTTATTTGGCAGAGAGAGCCAGAGCGAGAGAGGGAACACAAGCAGGGGGAGTGAGAGAGGGAGAAGCAGGCTTCCCATTGAGCAGGGAGCCCCATGCGGGCTCCATCCCAGGACCCTGGGATCATGACCTGAGCCCAAGGCAGATGCTTCACGACTGAGCCACCCAGATGCCCCTGGATGGAGATATTCTTTTACAATGAGGTTAAACCAAGCAAACATAAGTATAAGCACAGTTCAAACCCGATTTTTGGCTCTGTGTGGTATCATAAGGTTTGGTTAGTCAGTGTGAAGATCTAGATCAGGTTGTAACTCTGCTTTCCCACTCCCCTTTTCGTCGATGTTTCGGCTTTGACCACGGCTACTTAAGGACCGATGCAAAGTAAATGTAGCTTTGATAATGCTTCCTACTTTGACACTACATCATGTTATCCTTCTCAAGCAGTGTATTGATTTTAAAATTGGCTTCCTGACTTCTAAAGTAATTGTCAATTCTTTTTCTAATGGAGTTCCTGCCTATTGAATATACATACTTTTTTGCTTTTCTTCTATAGGTGAGGTGCATTCTAATTTCTCAGAATCATTCTTGTGTTCTTAAGATAAAAGAATCAAGGGAAACCAATGGAGCTGTGGTTCATCTCATGCCTTCCCTCTACTGCTTCATGAAGATTCTCTCCGCACTCCCTGTCTTCACACGGACCCGGAATGTTACCATCGAAACTGCAGATGGCTTTGGTCTAGTTGTAAGAGAGATGATCTCGTTTTGTCCTCATCTGGCAAAATTTGGTTTGGGTTTTATATTTGTTTAATTGGCCTCTATCCCATAGAACCTGGTGGGTAACCATGACCCCGGCAGGAATTTACCCTGCTTGTAATTTCACTTGTAATCGGTACTTTATGTATGCTGTTGGGAATGAGTTAGAAGTGCCACGGGATCTAGAAACAACTAGTGACAAAGAAGGAGAGAACCTGAAGGTCCGGGTCATTTCTCAGGGTGTCCAACTTCCATTGGTTCAAGTCATTTCTGACAAGGCCTGTGATTATCTCTTTGTTTCCAGGTAGAGGGAAATTTCTCGGCAATGCATGCCCTTAAAGGTTGTAGGAAAGTAATGAAAATAACAGCAGGAGTTCCACAAGCCACAGTGAGTGTTTCTTCCAGGGTCTACCATAGCCTCCCTCAGACTGCCCTCCCTTCCTGGGAAGCCTCTTGGTGTTCAAGGCCCCCAAGAGGTCAGCTTAGTGCTATCTCTCTGTGGCTTTGTTTCAGCATATTCATCATTAATCATTCATTCAACGGCGTTTCTTAAGTGTTAGCAATGTCCCCCTTAGGCCCTGGCAACCGCTACCCCACCCTGGGCCTCACGACCTACACAGCTGTTTCTGGACATTCCACCTTCTCTCAGCCATGCTCCAGCTCCCCAAGACCCCAGAATTGCCTGTAAATGGCCCCATGGAGGAGCAAAGGACTAGATACGGTGGGGTAGAGTAGGATGGCCGTGAGCATAAGGCTGGTGGTCAGGGTTGGAAGAGAAGTAGGGGTAGTTAACCAAGGCCACAGCCTCTGGCTGCAGTGTCTCAGGTCCTGCCGGCAGGGTGTCGAATGGTGAAGGAGAGACGTTGTCCCAGCACCCCCGGAGCCTCCGACCCAGCTGGGAAGACAGCTGTGGAAGAAGTGACTAGAAGGGGGCTGGGCTCTGCAAGTGAGAAGCACAGGGCGCTTTGGGCCTCCCACTAGCCTGGGAGCTTGAGTAGGGGAGAATGGAGGGCAGGAGGGACTCCTTCTCCCAGGAAGTCCCGCCCGCAGTGTACACCCAGGATCGCCCAGGTACCCAAGTCAGCACTCGCACACTAGGACTGAAATGCGCGAGAACTATGACGTTCTTTGTTATGTGTAAGTCTCCTGTGCTGAGGTGGCTTTGTCTCTTCTCATTTCAAGCATTCTATTCCGGTCTAACTCATTCTCTTTCTAGTTCCCCTTAATTGACAAAAAGATTTTTTTTTTCCCCAGTAGCAGCTGAGTAGTGTCTCAAGAGCAATACAAGATCCATTTTTCTTAAATAAAGAAGCTACTTTTCCTTTAAACTGTGGAGTATAAATTCCTCACCTTGCTACCCATTTCAGGTGTCACTTGACCCCCAGCTCTATGACCTTGCGCAAGTCACCTCATCTGTGCTCTGGGGAGAACAGTACTGACCTCAGAGCCTGGCGTGACAGGTAATGAGATGAAGCATTAAAGCACATAGCACAGTGCCTAGAATAGGACAGGCTTCAGTACATGGTAGACATACTTCTCTGTCTCCCACCAACCTTAGGAACCCAGACTGCTTTTTGTAGCTTTTGAATTAAAGCAAGAAAAGGAAGGAAGGGTGGGAGGAAGGAAGGGAGTAAAGCAGGCGGGCTAGATTCTTCAAATTCAATAATGCTCTGCTTCACTTTAATGTTAAGAAGCCATGATTATGTTTTCTACGAAGATAGATACCTAGTAGTAAATACATGCACGCACGCGTAAGAGAAAACCAGAAACGGGGAGTGAGAATACTCCTTTAAGGTGAAAGACATACAATTAATGCAAATATCATCATTCAGACTTTGGTTTTATTTGCAATAAATTCATAGCTTAAAATCAGACGAATGAATTCCTGAGCAGAATGGCATTCTTGGAAAGATACTAGACAGAAATCTGGTGGTGTCGCCGGACTAAGGGCTGCAAACAAGTCCACGGCTGTGGAGATGATAAGTATCTTGACACTTAGGATTCCCTTTGAGTCTGAACCTTTCCCCGCCTTCCGTTGCTATTTGGCGTGGAGATACTTCAATGATCCTCCCACTTATCTTTCTTCCCAATCATGCTCTTACCATCCCGAGTCTATTTCTCAGTTTTACTAAAATGCTTTCCGAAAATGAAGTTCTAAGATAAAGAATCAAATTCTGGAATTATCTGAGCTCCAGTAACGCCAAAGACATGAAAATCCATAGAATCATAGCTCTCGGTGGGTTGATAAATAGCACTTTTATCCTCACCTTGGGTTTCTGGTGTGTTATGGTAATGTAACATGCTCCCCTTTCTATATTTACTGTCTCTGCCTCCTTTATTTATAGGGACTGACAAAACCAGACATCTATATTTTGTGTTCTGTGTGGTTTTGGGGGAAGGTGGATCTATAGGCATATAAATGGATTATTTTCTAGATAATGTAGTAAGTGCAGCCTAATAAAGTTTTTCTAAAGGCAGCGTGACTACCTCCATAAAGTAAATTTAAAGATAAAAGCTGTTTGGAAAGCTGTTTTTAGCCGTTGAAAAAAATAATGGATGCAGTAAATAAAATGTTAGGAAAAAATTTATATAGAAAGCCACACCCGTGTTTCTCCTCCTCACGCAGCCCCTCTATTTTCAGGGCGGGCTTTGTTGAAGGCATGCATTTAACAAAACAATCCTAAACGCCAGCTTTTTTTGCGGCTTTTGCTTTCTCAACTTATAAACATGTCCCCAGTTTTCTCCAGAACGAACAGATTGTATTTATTCACTGTGAGCCCACATGCTCTAATGACTATCAGTGGCCTCAGTCACTGTGATTTATATTTTGATAATCACCACCTTCCGAGGAATTCAAACTAATTCAAGATAGCACCTTGGAGACCACATCATACTTCAGAAGCCCTCCTAGTGCAATGTTTCATGTTTATCGATGGGGAAACTGAGGTTCTTAAGGGATTATGGGATTAGCCAGAATGATTCTTGGGCAGATCCAGGACCGCAACCCAGGATCGCAGAACAACAGACCCGACCACAGCTGCCTCCTGTCAGCCCCTAGCATCTCTGCCAGGTCCTAGATGGTAAATGGAGGGCAGGGAGGTCACAGAAAGGTAACATCTGACTTGTCAGTTTTTCCAGCTCAGGCAGAACAGGCGGCCTCGACCTGCCTCTACACAGGGCTTGTTGAAATAGCAGAATCCTAACCTGACCCAGGATGTGATGACTTTTCTTTTCTTTATTTCATGGGAAGCTGAGTCCTGGGTACTGGGTCCCAACGCAGTGGCATAGAATTGGACTTCCTCTGAGCATGGTACGTACCTTTCCGCAAATTTTATTGCCACCGAGCCGAATCAAAGGACTGTGTCATGATTCTCCTAGAGGTAACTCCCTGGGGTCCATCCTGGCCCTTGGAGGTTGGACAGGGCCCTCGAGGGAAGTCAGAGCTATGTGACTTTTTCAGACACAGGGTCGAACCCGGAAGCTGAGTCCCCTGTACACCAGCACGACTCCCGGCAGCTGCTTTCAGGCATGAAAGGTTTTCCCCTGGGCTCACAGAATTGATGCAGTTCACACAGTCTCAGGACATGCTTTCCCCCAGCACACGTCATGGGCCTGTAGAACTCTGGGGAGGTGTAAAGAAAGCAGATGGCTGGCAGCAGGGCTCAGCAGACTGGGGGAGTTCTGGAGAGTTTGAATTTCCCCAGTGCCTGCTGATATGGTGGTCCTCCTTGCTGGGCTTTCAGCTGCCCAGCTGCCTACCAGGCAACCAAGAGCACCTGCCTGACTCCCCAGCTGGCCTAGGAAGCCCTCGTGGGCAATCATTTTAGTAATGGCTGAGCACAGCTGCATTTGAACTGATGACCTGGTAATCTGCCCTAGAAAAGTCCGTATCCCTTTACAAATCCCCCAAGCCTCACCATCTATTTGACTTGTTGCTCTAAAAGTTTCACACCCTTTTTCAACAGGGTAAGCTACCACTTCCAGAGTGTTATTGAGTCTGAGGGAGAGAGCAGCCCCCGGTCACGTTCTGTTTGCCCCTTTTGCCCTCCGCCTTCTACTTCACAGCTCACCCCCCACCCCCACCCTCTGGGCAGGCAGGCAAGGTTTTGGTTTAAGGATTCAATGCTGCATTGCTCATTTGGGGAAGCTGTCTGCTGATTATCGACAGAGCAATCAGCTGTAGAAGAGAAGCATTAAAAAAATACCTTCACCCTCAGTGGGACAGTTCTCCGAGAAAAACGGACACAGCAACTTACAAGATTTCAGAAATATGCAGATGTCTTCTATGGACAACCAAGAATTTGTCAGAAATGTTAGACAAAGTTTTATGTTCACATTATTATTGCTGCCAGCAGCATTGTTTCATACAAAACTCACTGGTTTAAAAAAAAAATCGGGGCGCCTGGGTGGCTCAGTCAGTGGAGCACCTGCCTTTGGCTCAGGTCATGGTCCCGGGGTCCTGGGACCGAGCCCCAGGTCTGGCTCCCTGCTCACGGGGGAGCCTGCTTCTCACTCTGCCTCTCTCCCCCTCAAAACCCCCGCCAACTTGTGCTCTTTCTCTCAAATAGGTACATAAAATCTTTTTAAAAAAATCATCTTACTTTTGCTTCATAATATTGTACTTCCTTGTATGCTCTTGGAAAACAATAACTATAGCAATGTGCTTAAAAACACACATTTCCTTCTTAGTCTTCCATCCAACCAACATACGATCATATTTAGTGAATTGTATTATCTACTAAAGAAAACTAAAAATCGTATAAAATCTGACACGATTAGAACTCCTACATCATTTCAGATTTTGTTCTTATTGTTTAACTATTCTTGTGTTTGTGGGTTTTTTTTTTTTTCACCACTTCCTAATACTTTATGGACTTAAAGACACCAAAACTTATTTAAAATATGACACAATTAGAAATCCTGGAACATGTCAGAATTGTCTTTTTCTTTCTTTCTTTCTTTTTTCCTTATTATTACGGTTGTCATGTTTGCCATTTCCTGGTGCTTTAGGGATCTAAAGGCACTAAAATTTTTTACATTCTATCAAAATTGACAACTAGCTCTTGGCCCCAGTATAACTCTACTTGAGGAATTCTCTGGTGGTTGAGTATTTGGCAAGATTGTTTTTTATTCTTATGTATTGATATTTATGACAAGACTGAGAAGTAAATGTGCAGGGTATCCAGGCTCCTTCCCTTTGCCCATACACATATTTCATTCCAACAGAAAAGTAATATTCTTTTGCTCATGTTGTTTTGCAAAAGACCTAAAAGAGAAAACTTTTAATATTCCTTTGAGTTTGGAGGAAGAGATATAGGGCATGCAATGAACAGTTTTAAGATAAACTGACAAATAATGTGTATGTTCGAGTAGCATTTTAAATTCGAAAGTTCCAGATAGAAGAGTAACCCTTCAAAGCATGTTTTTTCCCCAAGAATACTTGTCATGGTCCCTCACTGTGGAAGCATCGGGGCAAAGAGTACAGTTTCCTCAGTGTCCCTTATAATTGTTAGAGTTTTCCAAATCCCATGTTCTAAAAGTATGATTCTCTCTATCTCTCTCTTTTAATTTATCCCCACCAAGTATTGCAGAACAGAAATTTTCCTCCAAGCAGACAACTGTGAGGTAAAATGGCTTAACTACGGATTGTGCCAAGGCTTCAGGTGAAGGCTGAACTCCTGCCCTTTTCGTCTTGCTGCTACACCTCAGTCTGGAACCTTGGCTAAAGACGTGGAAAGCCAGGAGGATGGTCAGGGTTACTTCGGTTACTATATTTGTCCTGGGTTTAAAGAAGTTGGTGATTGAAGAGGTGAACAAAAATGAGGAGATGTTTCTGGAGTCCTTAACAGAGAAAATTCAAATTAAACTTCCTGTGAAGGGAGATGAGTGGTACACAGGGAGCACTACCCCTGACAGTTGTACCGTGGACAAGGCTTTGTGCTAATGGTTCTGTGCAAAGCAGTTAGTAAACAAAGAACCCTTTAATGAAGGGTTTTCTCAAGTATCCATGTTCACGGGGCTTCAGGGGCTCTAACAATGATCCTGTAAGAGTTTTTTTGGGCTGCCATAAGAAACTACCACAGACTGGGTGGTTTAAATAACAGAAATTTATTTTTGCACTGTTGCGGAGGCTGGAAGCCTAAGATCGAAGTGTCAGCAGGTTTGACTTTTCCTGAGACCTGTCTCCTTGGTGTGCAGATGGCCCCCTTCTCCCTGTGTCCTCACATGACCCCAATTTCCTCTTTTTTAAGGACACCAGTCATATTGGATTAGGGTCTATTGATATGACCTCATTTTACCTTAATTATTTTTTTAAAGGCCCTGTTGTCTCCAAGTACAGTCACATTCTGAGCTACTGGAGATTAGGACTTCAAAATATGGATTTGGACGGGGACATAATTCATCCCGTAACATATGTTTCTTATGCGAAACATAAGATAACCCTTAAGTGATGATATGTGTTTGGGTTATTGTAATGTTCTTATATTTTCATTAATGTAATGGTGGCACTAAGTTATTTATCTGTCTCTGTGGTGCTAAAAGACTGTAGACTTGAAATTCAGGCAAACTTTGGAAGATTTTCCTGAGACTATTAGTAAAAAGTATTTACTTTTCTGTAACTATGAATGCAACACATTCCTACGGATAACAGTAAGGGGTCCAAAAGAAATCACCAATTTATCCAACATGTTTTTATGTAGCCTGGTGAGGTAGAAAGAATATTGTGTTAGAAAGCAAGAGAGTTGAACTTTACTGGGGAGAAGTGACTTGCCTCAGGGTACTTGTGTCTTATTTCCTTAGCAGAGGGTGGCACTTAAAAGAGTAGATTTCTGCAACAACAACAACAACAACCAAAAAAAGAGTAGATTTTTGGAGTCAGACTATACAGGCTCAAATCTACCCTCCCCCACAAGCAGTGATGTTGGGCCAACTACTTAACCTCTCTGTTGTCCTGTTTCCTTACCTACAAACAGTAATACTGAACTATCTCAGAGGCAATGAGATTAAATGATGCTGTAAGTTCAAAACATTTATAAGAGTGTCTTTCATGATATAATAGCTCAACTTTCACCATTTTTATTGTCTTTTAAAATGTAAGATTGGGGCACCTGGGCGGCTCAGTCAGTTAAGTGTCTGCCTTCGGCTCAGGTCATGATCCCAGGGGAGGCTGCTTCTCCCTCTCACTCTCCCTCTATACTCTCTCTCTCTCAAATAAATAAATAAAATCTTTAAAATAATAAAATAAAATGCAAGATTAAATTAGATACTTTTTAAAAAAGATTTTATTTATTTATCTATTTTAGTGAGAGCACAGCAGGAGGGACAGAGAGAAGTTCGAGCGCACTCCGTACTGATTCTGAGGCTCGATCTCACAACCCTGAGATCATGACCTGAGCTGAAACCAAGAGTCAGATGCCTAATCCACTGAGCCACCCAGGTACCCCTAAATGAGATACTTCCTAAAGTCTCTTTAGACTCAAAAGGTAAGATGGTAATGTTGTTATTATGCTTTATGGTACTCAAAGTTGCTACTTGGCAATTGCATGTCAACATCTGTAGACATTAGAAGAATTTTGGAATAAATTTTCTTCATACTGTTTGCAAGTAGTTAGCTGTTTTATACTATAAAGCATCAAATGTGTTGAGTCAGTCTATCCATCACGTTCCCAGAAGCTCCTAAAATCATTTTGTGTCAGTTCTTCAGTTTGCCCTAAAACACAGGCAAGACAGTACCATATTGTTTTCTGCTATATTTCTATATTACACTGTAAAAATTTTTTTCTTTTGCTCTCATAATATCCAATATTTTATTCTGGGCAGAGGAAAGGAATGGGATTTTTCATACTTATATTGAGGATACTAAAGCATTCTAGAATTAATAAATATATTAGACCACTATGACAGTTCCTTTCATTTAGAAAATCAGGCATTCAGAGACACTATCCCCTCAATTACAAATCTTTAATGACAATAGTTTGCAGCTTAACTGATAATTAAGTAACATGACAGATGAACCATGGATTGGGGAGATGAGAAATTGTAACTATTAGAAGGCAATGAATGGCCTGATTCATTAGAATCAAATAGAATGTTTGGTAAAAATATAGATTCTTGATCATTCTTTCAAGCTCTGGAGTGAGGCTAAGAAATCTGCATCTTAGCGAGTGTCCTAGGCTACCCTTATGGCTGGGCAGGCTTGAGAAACACTGCAATAATCCATAGAATAAATCACTAGAACCAGCACTTGAGAATAGCAATAGGAATGGAAAAGAAGGGTACAGACAGACACACTTAGAATCACCATGAACATTGACTATAATATAATATTTCTATGTATCTTATTATGCTACCACTACTTAAAATATATTTCAAGTCCACTTCAAATGCATTATAAATTTACAATGAATTCTCTTTCATTGAAAAATATTTTACTTTTAGGTTTAAAAAAAAGGGAAAAAAAGGGAAAACTCTTTTAACTTTTTTGGAAATGTTTAATTTCAGAGGAACAAAGCAATGGACCATTAAGTGCCATTAACTGTCCAGGAAACTCAATTTAGCAAATACTTCTGAAGTATTTTTAAGGAACCATTCAAGAGATACTACAGAAAATACAAGGATGGAGTCCTTGCTTCAATAAACTTCCAACCTAGCAAGAGAGAGAAGATAAAATCCCAACTAATTTAAAGAAGGATAATGTGAAAAATGGGAAAGACAGAAATAAACTCCCTTAAAGATTACAAAAAGGGAGAAATTATATATTGTTCAGATACTAAGAAAAGTCTTCATGAAGAATGTGTTATTTGGGATGGTCGGAAAGACAAGGAAAATTTCAACAGATTTAAATATGGATGGAGGACATCCCAGGTAAAAACAAACTGCATAAGAAAACTCAGAGGAAGGAAGGCACAGGGTAGATGTAAGATTAAAATGGTTCTGCGACCCAACTCCAATATGGTGGAGAAGGCTGCAGAGTTTCTACCCTACCCAGCAATTCTCAGATACCAGTTGAGTGTCCATCAATTCAACTCAATTCTGACACTATCTACCTGGGGATAGCATTGGATTTCACAGGTTAAAGTCTCAGTCCCACAAGACTACCCTCCACCTCAGATGCCATATCTGTGCTTCTGACCCACTGGGTATAGATTGGATGTTCCAACAGCCATCTCCTTGCATTCAATTAATTTGCTAGAGTGGCTCACAGAATTTAGAGAAGTGTTTTACTTACTGGATCTCTACTTTATTATAAAAGGATATAATTCAGGGCACCTGGGTGGCTCAGTGGGTTAAGCCCTTGTCTTCGGCTCAGGTCATGATCTCAGGGTCCTGGGATCAAGCCCTGAATCAGGCTCTCTGCTCTGCAGGGAGCCTGCTACCCCCCCCCCCCGCCTGCCTCTCTGCCTACTTGTGATCTCTCTCTCTGTCAAATAAATAAATAAAATCTTAAAAAAAAAAAAAGGGATCTAATTCAGGGCAAGTCATGTGGGAAGGGGCATGGAGTTTCCAAGCTGTCTCCCAGCACACGATTCTCATCTCTGTGTGTACACCAACCCATAAACTCTCCAAACCTTCTCCCTTTTGTGTTTTTTTGGAGGCTTCATTACATAGGCAATGTTGATTAAATCGCTGGTCCTTAGGGACGGATTCAACCTCCAGACGATCTCCCCCCACAAGAGGTCAAGTGAGTGGGATTTGAAAGTTCCCATCTTAAAATCACATGGTTAGTTCTCCTGGCAACCAGCTTTCAACTTTAGGTGCCATCCAAAAGTCACCTCATTAACATAACAAAAAACACATTTGCCACTCTCAATACTTAACAAAATTCCAAGGCTTTTATGAGCTCTGTGCCAGAAACAGGAACGAAGACAAATATGTATTTTTCATATATAGGTAAAATATATATTTTTTATATTATGACTCATCTAGTTTGATGGAGACTAGAGACCATAGAGGATGGCTTAATTCAAGGGGCAGTAAAGAATCATTGAAGGCTTCGCTGGAAGTGATATGATGAGAAATTTTGGGGGGAGAATATACCTAGTGATGGTCAGGAAGATAGACTGGAAGAAAGGGCCAGAGCTAGGGAGTTTCAACGTCATGAAAGAACTTACATTTTCTCTACATTCAAAGTGATTTCTTTCATGAAGTTGAAACTCACAAAGAGTTAAAGGTACATGTTCCCAAACTTCAGCATGATCGGAACCATCTGGAAGGCTTGTTCAAACACAGGCTGCCATAATTGCAGCTGGGAACTTCAATAGTCCTCTCAGCAATTAATAGAACTGCTAGACAGAAAATCAGCAAAGATGTAAAGATCTGAAGAACACCATCAACCAACAGGATCTAATTCCACCCAACAAGCGCTGAATACACATTCTTTTCAAGTCGCCACGGAACATATACATAAGACAAATTTCAACAAATTTAAAATAATAGCAATCGTACCTGTATGTTCCTTGACCATAATGGAATCAAGCTAGGAATTAATAACAGAGAGGTAACTGATAAATCTCAAAACACTTGGAAATAAAACAGCACACTTCCAAATAATCCATGAATAAAAAAGAAAATCTCAGAAGAAATCTTAAAAACTCATAGCACTAAACTGAAGGTGAAAATACAACATAATAAATTTGTGGGACACAACTAAAGCAGTACTGAAAACAAAACACGTTTATATTAAAAAGAGAAAAAAATCTCAAATCAATAAACTAAGTTATTGCCTCAAGAAACAGGAAAAGATCAAAATAAATCCAAAGCAAAAAGAAGAAAGGATATAATAAAGAGAAGAAATCAATAAAATTGAAAATAAGAAAATAATAGAGGAGATCAATTTAAAAAACCCCTTTTTAAAAGCAAAAAAGTTAATAAACATAGCAAGACTGATTAAGACAGAGAGTAGATATAAATCACTAATATCAGGAATGACATATACTTCAATCTATATGGTACAGTCATTATAATGATAATAAGGGGGTACTACAAACAATTTTACACTCATAAATTTGATAACTTGGAAGAAATGTACCAATCACACTAGAAAATCACAAAATACCAACTACCAACCAAGATGATATAGATAATCTGAATAGTCCTATGACCACTAAAGAAATTAAACTCATAAAAGTAGTCCTCATAAGTAGAAGTCCTCCCAAAACTGTCCTGGGCTTGGATAGTTTCACTGGAGAATTCTATCAGACACTTAATGAAGAATTAACATGAATTTTACACAGTCTTTTTCGGAGAAAAGAAGAGGGGGAACAACTCATTCTATGAGACAAAAACTCAGAGAAAGAGTATATAAAATTCATGTCTGATTCATGTCAGACAAACAGCAAACAACAACAAAACCTAAAAACAAATATCTCTCATGAACTTAGACATAAAAATTCCCAACAAAATTTTAGCAAATGGAATCCCGTAATTTATAAAAATAATTATATATCACAACTAAGTGAAATTTATTCAAGGTATGCAAATCTGGTCCCTTAATCAGAAATCAAACAATGTAATCCAACAAATTAACAGGTTAATGAAGAAAAATCATATCATATTAACTGAGGAAGGAAAAGCATTTGAGAAAATTCAATACTCATTCAAGATAAACACTCAAGATAGGCATAGAGGAGAACTTTTTCTTCTTGATAAGAACATCTACAGCTAACATCACACTTGATGGTGAGAGACTGGATGCCTTCTCCATAGGACTGGGAACAAGGTAAAGGTGTCCTCTGTTACTGCTTTTATTCAACATGTAACTTAAAAAGGATCACAGTCTTAAATGGAAAATTGTAAAACTTTAAGAAAAAAAAAAAATAAGAGGAAATCTTTGGGACCCAGAGTTAAGAGAAGTGCTCCTAGACTTGGCCTCAAGACCACAATTCATAAAAGGGAAAGCTGATAAATTATACTTCATTACAACTTGAAAATTTTTCTCTGCAAAAAAAGCCTGTTAAGAAGATAAAAAAAATAAGCTACAGACTGGGAGAAAATATTTATGAATCATATATCTGAAGGACTCTCAAACTCAATTGTAAAAATCAAACAATCCAACTAGAAAATAGGAAAAGATGCAAACCAACATTTCACAAAAAAAATACACAGATGACATGCAAGCACATGGAAAGATGTTCAAAATAATTCACTATTAGGAAAATGCAAATTAAAACCATAATAAGATATCACTATATACATTTCAGAGTACATGGATAAAATTAAAAGCAATGGCCAGAAACTGGGTTGGTCTCATACATTGCTGTTATGAGTATAAAATGATACAACCACTCTGGAAAGCAATTTCATAGGTTTTTTTCTTAAACTAAGTATGAAACTACACTATGACCCAGTAAATACACTCTTGGGCATTTAGCCCAGAGAAATAAAAACTTGTGTTCACACAAAAACCTTACAAGAATGTTTATAACAGCATTATTCGTATTAGTCAAAAACTGGAAACTACCCAGATGTTCTTCCATGAGTGAGTGGTTAAGCCAGCTGTGGGACATCCTTATCATGGACTACTCCTTAGCCACTAAACAGGAAGAAACTATTGATTCATGTGACAATTTGAATGAATCTCAGAGAATTATAGTAAGTCTTAAAGGCCAATCTCCAAAGTATGAGATTTCATTTATATAACAAATATAAACTTACAAATAGCAAAGAAAATTGAGATAAAAAAATTACAGAAATGAACAGAGTAATGGTTGTCAGTGGTTAAGGATGGGAGTGGAGGGGAAGGAGGCAGGTGTAGCTACAAAGAGATAACACAAGAGACCTTGTAACGATGGAACATTTCTGTACCTTGATTGTGATGCTGGTTCCTAGAATCTATGCATGTGATAAAGTTGCCAGGAGCTACACACACACACACACACACACACACACACACACACACCTGGGTTTATGTAAAACGGGGGAATCCTGAATAAGCTCTGTAGAGTGTACCAATGTCAATTTCCTGGTCTTGACATTGTACTCTGCTAATACAAGACACTAGCATTGGCAGAAACTAGGTGAAGGGTACCTCCCTGAATATTTCTTATTTTTTTTTTAAGATTTTATTTATTTATTTGACATACAGAGATCACAAGCAGGCAGAGAGGCAGGCAGAGAGAGGAGGAAGCAGGCTCCCTGCTGAGCAGAGAGCCCGATGCGGGGGGGTCGATCCCAGGATCCTGGGATTATGACCTGAGCCAAAGGCAGAGGCTTTAACCCACTGAGCCACCCAGGTGCCCCATCCCTGAATATTTCTTTATGCAACTTGTTATAAATCTATAATTATTTCAAAATTAAGAGTTAAATAAACTCAGCTATTTTTGCAAAGGATGAAGCACTTGGGAGAGTAAGGCTGGGGACTGGAGAGATCTTTTACTTTTTACCTTAAAGGCTTCTATAAATGGTTGGGGTAAATACATAATAAAAATACAGATGGATCTCAGGGGGGATAAACACATGGATTCCTGATTCGGTAGGTCTGGAGTGGAGCTTAAGAATTTGCAATTCTAGGGGCGCCTGGGTGGCTCAGTCATTGGACGTCTGCCTTTGGCTCAGGTCATGATCCCAGCAGATCAAACCCCACATCAGGCTCTCTGTTCAGTGGGGAGCCTGCTTCTCCCTCTCCAGCTCCCCTGTGTTTGTGTTCCCTCTCTCACTATCTCTCTCTATAATAAATAAATAAAGTCTTTTTTAAAAAAAGAATTTGCACTTCTAATTGGTTCCAAGGTAAACTGATGCTGCTGGTCTGGAGCCCACATTTTTAGAACCAGAGATTAAAGACTATGCTCAATTAATTCAGTCCTCCCTTGTTTGGTCTGATCTTAAAATCCTCCTTAATCCAGTGATTAGATAGCTGCAAAAACTAATCTGAGCTATCATGTCAAATTTCACAGAGGCCATTCCTCTCAAATAGGCAAATACAGACAAATATCGGTTCAGATCCAATGTCTTTCAGCTCAAACAAATGGCAACTCAACATGATCCTGGAAAATAAATAGGTTACCCAAAATTAAATAAAATCCATCTGTAAAGGGAGATATCCCCATCTTAAAACGAATCAATCCTTCTGAACTGCCAGGCAAAAGCAGCCTGTGAAAATCTGCTCAGCCTGCCCTCCGTAACCCAGAGCTTCATGCTTCTGTATCTACCACCCAAAGGAAGGACATCCACCATCTATCTCACAGAGATAGAAGCCAAATGTAGCTCAGTGAATAAAATGTTATTTTCTTTTTCAGTTCCTTGCTCAGTCACATTTCATGCCCTCTTCTCAGAATGTTTATCACCACCCAGAGTCATATTTCTGTTTGAGTATCTGGCAAGTGACTCCCTGCTGAACAGGCAGGGGAGAAGCTCCATAAATCAGAGTCCTGGAGTCCACAGGCAGCCTTGCCAGCCGGCAGTGGGACCCCTGAATGTTTGTCAAAGCTAAGGACTTCAGAGCAGCACTCTTAAAAATGAAGATCCAATTACTCAGAGCTGGATGGCATTAGAAACACCCCAAGTCCCCAAGTGAGCAGGACCCTGGGGGGTTGTGAATAGTTGTGAATAGTCTTGGCTCCCAAGAGCACAGACCCTGTGAGTTCAAGGAAAACATGCTTGTCTGCACTGCCTGCTTCTCCAATGGGAGAACAACGTACCCACTGGGATGCTAGGAGATGGAAATCAAGTCCAGAATCATGGGTCTGTAATTGTCAGTAAGAGATCATGTCAACTCAATGTAAGGAAGATTGGCATGTCTGTAGCACTTTAACTTGTAAAATAACACCATGGAGCATGACAAGTTCTTCTGAATATTCCTATATCCTTACTACTTAAAGAATGTTCTTCGCACGAGCAGCAGTGGCACCATTTGGAGCTTCTGCCAACCCAGACCCTCCTGATACCCTCAGTAGCTGTACATTAAGATCCCAGTTGGTTCATGGGCACAGTTAATTTAGAGCAGCTCTAGGGCCAACCAGCAGATCCCTGTTAGTGACCGTGGGGAGGTGCTGGGAACTCGGTGAACACGGAGGCAAGGATCCCATGAGTGACTGGATCACCACCACAAACACAGTAAGACCCCACTGGAGAATCGAGCAGTGTTGGGTCCAGGTCTGAACAACCAGGAAACCTGCCACAATCTGGGACACTCTGTCCTCATAAACTGCTCACAGAGGCTAGGTCCTTCGAGACGCAGTCCTAAATTCAAACTTTACATCTTCCCAAAGAAGCACTTGTCAACCCCACTACCATTTCCTAATTGAATTTCTCATTTCTCAAATAACTGGTAGTTTGATAGTTTGCAGAGATTTGTGGCTGGGGAAAGTTTGAAATAATTGAATAAGATACCAGGTGAAGTATCCTGCAAAGGCTGAAAAATTAATCACAGAATCATTACAATTATTGCTTGCCTTTTCTTTGCTTTCAAATCTCTGTTATTCGTGATGAAACCATAGACCTTTATCCAGGAGAGAAGCTGGGAAGTAGAGATGGTCTGCAGAGACATTACTGGACCCAGTGTATTCTAGAGGGCTGTGTTTCGTGGTGTTTAGAAAGTTACATTGTATGAACTTTATATAAAGCTCTAGCTTCATAAAAATCATAGTAATCATAAATATATTTGAATGACTATACTGTAGGCATTTCAGACAATTTCAACACTCAGTTTAAAATGTCTTACCTAATTACACAAATATTTTTAAAAATATACTTAATGGTGATATGGATCTTGGATTGGGATAAGCTTGCAATATCCTTTGCTTTTGAAATGACATTCTTTTAAGAGAAAGACCAATTAGTCCTCCATTCTCATGGGGAGCTATTGTGTAAAATATTAAGAGGAGCTTTTCTTACTTATCAAGGAAAATTTGAGGGCCTTCTCTTTGCTTAGACGTTGTAAGAAGCCAGGTTAACACATGCACCTTGCCTTTCAGGAGCTTACCATCTAGGTGAGGAGGCAGGCATGAGAACCTGAGATGTGTTTTACAGGAAAAATTGATAGAATTTTAAGTGAGAATATCAGGGGCAGACAAATGAATTTGGCTGAGAGGTGGATTGTGAATAGGAGGATGATGAAGTTAGCTTCGGACCAAGGAGTAGGAGACCCATGAGGCACGGACTGCCACAAGTCAGTGTATGTTTCAGTGTAAAATTGACAATGAGGACTAAAGGAACAGAAAGGAAGAAACTAAACAGACTGGTCAGCCATGAGTAGTGACTGAAAACTCCACAGAGCTATGACTTGTATTGAACCTTAAAAGAGAGATGAATTCATCAGCGTGGAGTCAGATAATAGATGACTGTGGAAGTACAGTAGGTGCTTTGTATGTAAATGGGTGGGAAAAAGAACTAAAGATTTTAGGAGAGAAGTGATGAAAACAGTAAGGAATTATGGTGCAGGCAAAGTTTTTGTTCAAGGCTTCAAGAGCTAAAATCCCTATTGGGAGGGATAGATGAAAAATACATTTTGAAGGACAAATAAATAAAACATTGAGTCAGACTATAAAGGAATTGGCTAAGGAGTGACTGGATCTGACAAGTAGATTGGTGGTGCTATTGACAAAGACAGGAAATACAGATGAGGGAAGAGAGAAGGATTGTGAATAGAATGTTGATGAACTTGGCACTGGACATCAGTAGGTTGGGTGACAATGAGATAACCAATATGGCCCCAAGTACAAGGTGGCAGGGCTGGGATTAGGGTAGGAATAACAAGGAGCCAAGGATGCAAAATTTAAGAAGGTGCTCACTCTCACATCTCAGGTTGCATGACCCTGAGAGGGAGTGTCTCCCTAAATTCTGCACTTGGGACCTAACTGCTTTGTCCTCATCTCTGCCATTCTGGGCTGATGGAAATATGGAACTAAGAGTTTGGATGGAAATACGAGTTTAGATGACAAACAAGATCGGAGATACAGGCTTGAGGTATGCAGCCTAAGAGCAATTGTATTTATGATGTCTTCAGAGTAAACAGCAAAGAGAAGGAAGGACATAAGCCTGAGCCTCAGAGAACTCTCTTTTGGAAACCAGAGAAGAAAGAGCAAGCAAGTCTAATAGAGGAAGGACAATCAAAACGTCCAGAAAATAGAAATTTCTATTTAAACATAGTTAGATTCAGCAGATGCTCTTGCCATTATCCCTTCCAAATTGCCACTGAAATGCTAATTAAATAGTTTTTGAAAAAGCATTCACTCACAAGGATTAAAAGAACAGGTGAGGAGGTAACAGTAATAAAATTGTGGAAGCTTGGAAAGCTGTAAAGAAGTCGGAACTGTCTCAGCAGACTCAAAAGCAAAGAAACAAACAAACAACGATAACCAGAAACTAAAGCCAGCAGTGGAGCAAATATATTTGCACCACAGAACCCTGAGAGGCACAGGAACTGGAGGCACTTGATACCTCTGGAGGTAGGCCTGTAGGTGAACTAAAAACAGAAGGATTGATACAATTCTATATATTCCACAACGGTCATATACAACAGACTCCCTTCCCCAGCCAGCATGCTTAGACAGTGGCCTAGTCCTAACTTGGCAGAATTCTAGAGGTCTATTCTCTAGAAAAGTTGAATCAGAGTGATTTTGAATACAGGTTTACAAGTCACAGCGAAGCACAGGATTTCCTAACTGGAAACAGGACTAATAGAAAGTCTGCATACAGAATAATACCCTTCCCTAACTGAATTCCAAGAATGCTGGGAGCCCAGGCAGGATTCCTCTCTGAGAAAAACCAACCATGCTCAAGAGAAAAATCTGTGAATGTGAGAAGCTTCGGGCACTCCCCCGTGGAAGAATGGAAGTTTCCTAACAGTGAGGCTTACTGGTCATCTGGTACTGACTTGGACACATGCACACACATGAACACAGCCTTCAGATCCCATGGCAGAGACACTCTGACAACTAAACAGTCAGAAATCATTAGACATTTAGGAAACACTTCTAACATGAGAGACAGAAAAGGGAGAAGGAAGGAAAGAAAGAAGGAAGGAAGAAACGGTGGATCCGACATGGAGAAAATGAAAATAACGTAGGGATAGAAGAAGACATCAAAAAGTAAGTGAGATCGTCAAAAATATGTTATTTTAAAAGACATATTCAAATAACAGTAAAGAATTCTTGCAAATTATGATCCCTGAAATGGAAACAAAAAGCAGTAGAAGGATTGGAAGATACAGTTGAGGAAAATTCCCACAAATCAAATAAAGAAAATAAATATATGACTGTGGAGGAAATAAAATGAAAAAATTTAGGTAATTTGTTCAGGAAGTCCAGCTTCTGATTATAGCAGTTTAACAAAGAAAGAACCGGGAATGAGGTGAGAAGGAAATCATCAAAGAAATAACACCAGGAATGAACCCTCAGAGAAGTATGTAAGTTTCCATATGAAGAGGGCTTTTCAAGTACCCAATATAAGTAAATGATAAAAGGCTGATATCAAAACTCATAATCATGAAATTTCAGAACTCCAGAAACAAGGAAGAAATCCAGGAACTCCGGTGATTTCATACATACAAAGGATGGCATAAGAAATCATAATAGCAACATTGGAAACAAGAAGACAATGGAATAATGCCTCAAAAATACGGAGGGGAAATCACTTGCATAAAAGAATTCCATTTGCAGCCAAATTATTGATCAAATGTGAAGACAGTATAAAAACATTTTTGGAAAAGCAAAAATTAAAAAAAAAATCACTTTCTCTGCATTTTTTTATTAGGAAGTTGCTAGACTAGAGGCTTACTATCCAAGGGGGTGATAAAACAAGAGGAAGATTTGGGATCCAGGAAACAAGGGATCCAACAGAGAGAAAAAGCACAGGGAGTCTATGCAGTAATGGTAAAGGGAGTTTGCTGGACATCAGCCAGGAGCCGGTCTAAACAAGAGCAAGGTGAGAAGGGATTCTGGAAGGATGTATCTTAGAGAAGGACTCTCTGATGATTTGATTGTCATCCAAGAAAAATTACCCCTATGTCCAAGATTTGGGGATAAACTAGAACTAAAACAGAAAATAAAAGCAAATGAAAAAGAGAAAGAGACTTGTTCATTCCAGGGAGAATAACCAGAACAGACAGTAAAGGAACTAGTATCATCATAGACAGCTGTGAAAAGACGTACATAGTCAAAGACTTTGAATATTGATCTAACCAAAATGAGTGAGGGTGTTTGCAGGGAGGAATGGTGTGAAAGCTAAACCTTGCCATTAAAGGTAGGAAACTCAAAGGTAATACCTAAAGGCCAAAAAGAAAATTTTAAATACCAGTGTAAGGATGTTATTCAGAAACACGATCACAAATACTAGAACAAGTTAGATTTAAAACTTGTTGCCACTGAAGAGGAGTCAGGAGAGAAGGGCTGTCAGGGGCTGCTGTTCTTAATTTTAAGCCTTTAAAATAATCTGTCTTTTTAAAAAAATTGTATCTACATACACCTTTATAAAAACTTTAAAAATAAAAGGATAAAAATAAGAAGAATCAAGGGGCGCTTGGGTGTCTCAGTCAGTTAAGTGACCATCTCTTGACTTCAGCTCAGGTCATGATCTCAGGGCGTGAGATGGATCCTGGTATAGGTCCACAGGCATGGAGGCTACTTGAGATTCTCTCTCTCCCTCTCCCTCTGCCCCTCCCACCCCTGCATGCACGCACATACTCTCTCTCTCTATAAAAAAATTTAAAACAAAAGATAGGTAGAATTAAGGTATCAAAATAAACCCATAATCTAGAATCATATTTCAAATTTAATGACAACACCTGTTAAACAATCTATCAACTTTTACAATTTCAAGTTAAGATACTTTTTTAAGGAAGAAAAATGGGAGGACTATGATGGAATTATATAGCCATCGTATTAAAAAGTGGTTATTAAAGATAGTCTCAATTACATTGAGTACATTTCAGAATCTAAACTATTTTGTATTCTGCTTTATAACGTGTTTCAATTGCTCTTTCCCAAGCATGTGTTCATTCTTCTGAGTATTTAGAAACAACACTGGGTAGATGATGCATAAATACAAAATCTCCTGTCCTCGGAGGTTTAAAAAATTCATTTCCCATGTTTTCCAGAGGTCTCTCTGGTGGAATCCATCATTGATTTTTTTTTCAGTTCACTATTTGAATAGTTTTTCCCATTTGTAAATATGACCGTCTCCAAACAGTGGCTCACAACACATTTCAACTGAAACATATAAACATTTCAGTGGGACAGAAAACTGCACTTTATTCAAACAATAGATTAGAGATGAAAGAGTGGTTTTAAGGTTGTTTTTGACATTTAAAAAGGGCTGAAGTATTTTCATCCCTTCGCTGCCTGTTGTTTCATGAGAGACCTAATAACTTCAAAGAGAAGGTCCCCGCACATTATATACACTGAAACCCCGTCCAATGCAAAGTGGTATTTTCCCTTCTATTTTTCATTTCTGGATGCTGGCTCCAGTCAACAATATAATAATTTTCTCTTATTGATTTTCTTATAAAATGTATTCTCGTTAGATTCATTGATGACTATACATTACAGAGGCTCCTGAGAAAATTTCATTGTGTTATTACCACCACACAGGAAATGCTTTTTGCAGGATGAGAATAACTACCTCTCAAGGTGAAGATGAAACTGTGTTTAATGCAGAATTCCAGAGAATGGCATCCTTATTTGAAAACTGATCATCAAGGACTCCCACCCTCCAATCAATTCAATATTATTCTCAGCTGAAAAGGGGCACTGTACCACTCTAGCTTGACCTCAATTTTCCAATTTAAAAAAAAAAAAAAAAAAAGACTTTTCCCACTTTAAACACTTAACAACTTAAAGCTTTAGCTCTTCAAAAGAATTCTGATTCACTCATCCCTGACCTGGGCAGCGCACTTCCTAAATCCCTCTGCGTGGTTTTCAGTGGCCTGTGGTTGATAAAGTTGGACTGATTTGGGCTAATTTGTTAAACAACTCAAGTCAAATACTGACTTTGCCTTTGCAGGAGTATATAAATATGTGACCCATAGTTATTTTTTTCCTCTTTTTTAAATATTGGGGGCTTCATAATAAAGTGTAATATCATTGGGTCCTCTTTGCTACTGAGAAATAAATACTTAAGTCCTTTCTTCCATTTTACCAGAATTATAAGCTTCCTGATATTCCTAAAACACCACAAAAACAACAAAGGGTACATTTTTAGAAATTTATTCAAGGGTTATGGATTATTCCTAGGAAGTCCACCTAAAAAGGAAATAAAATGTTAGTATGGCCACTTAACAATTTGAGAGAACATACTCTTTTCAGTTAAATTTTGTCTCAAGCTATGCTACTCCTAATGGAGTGGCTCATGAAGATACTGCTTAAAAAACAATAAACTTAATTTTCTTTCTTGATGGGGATGATTTTTCAAAAGCAATTTCATATTTAAAATGAGAATGATTGTTAAATTTAAACAATAAAAGTATTCAGAACCCCCCCCCCCCACCGTAGGTTAGATGACAGCAAATTCATGAATAAAGCTAATTTTAAAAGTTAGGACACTTTAAAGCTAGCACTTTGCTACACAAAAGATGGCATATGGTACCGTAAGACTTTCAAACTCAGTGTCCTCTGAATTAGAGAATATTTTAAATCAATGCCATTTTATTTGTTTAAATCCCACACAAGAACGAATACGGCTTGCAGGACACTGCTAACAAGAGGTAACTTAGGGACCTGATTAACACATAGAGAAACAATTCATTATTAGCGTTCTGATTGTACACGATCGGCTGTTTCCCCAGGCTTCAAACAGCATGTACACTAAGGCCTTGGTCAATTATTAATTTGCTTGACAGATCCTTTCGGCAGTCTGGAGGGAAGAGCCCAGCTCTTATCTCGGTTATCAGAGCTCTTCTGACTAAGGAGCTTTCACTCTAAGTTTATAAGCAGCTCATTGGCTGGATTTCAGATAACCCAACTTTGCTCGGGAATGCCTGACCGCCTTTGGCTCATGCTGGAGCAAGCTATTTGTGTATCCACAAACCTTAGGCTCCCCACTTGAAAAGGGAGGGGAGGGCGAGAGTCCGTGCAAGTTCAGGCGAATCAAGTGTTAAAATCGAATTTGATCCTGAAAAAAGATGACCGGGCCGATAGCACTTTTCCCCATAAATCATTTTGAGGGAGTCCTGACCACAATAACATCCCACTTGGCCATTGTATTAAATGTGTGTAAACAAAGCGACTCTCTTAGCCATTCTAAAAAATATGCACTTGGGGACTTATAAACAGCATATTTTTATTCATTAAATCATTTGTAAAATAGGCCGTGAATGAGAACTTAAGAGTGCTTAAGAAAATATTATTCATTCTGCAAAAGAGTTACTACGGCCTAGAATGCAAACTGGTCACTTGGGACTATTTTAAAACTACAAGCAGGAGGAGGCCCAGGTCACTGCCCTCCTCCCTCTAAGACAAGCCAGACCTCCTCACACTTGGCCCATCCACTCCTGCGTGGGGCTAGGCGGACCACTGGGGCTTTTGCAGTCTGGACATGACCAAGATTTTTTTTATTTCAACAAGGCAGAAAATCACAAAACTAAAAACAAATTTGCTGTAAGAAAAAAAAAAAAAAGTACTTTGTGTTCCAGGTTTTCTTTTAAAACATTTATTCAGGCTTCTCTATGATTTCAAGCCCCACAGCCCAAAGGCATTAAACTGTATTGAAGCTTAATGGCCTGAAAAGTTTCCTTTTGAATTAAAGCACATCCAGTTACCGAAGGGGGATGGGATGGCATCTGCAACTAATCTAGAAGTTCCATTTCTTGTCCTGGACTTTGAGGACATAAAAATAGCCAGCAGAAGATTTTCAAATCATACAGAAGGGAACATGATTTCTGGGAGCTGGATTTCTGTACCAATGCCTTGCTAAGGGAATTTTCCATGAGTGCAGAGTGACCTAAATGACAGGGTTAGATGAACATTGGGAAGACAAAAACCACCTACCTAAGCCTGTCCAGACACTGCTCCTTCTCGCCAGGTGATTCACTTACGGTAGAGACAAATTCTAGGAACTTGCATTTTAGGGATAAAAATGGGGCCTTTGTTTTCAGACCAGTGGGCTCTAAAATAAGAATGAGACACTGGGATCTGGGCAGAAATTTTAAATTTTTTTATTTATGTGTACTACTTCCATCATCTTCAATTTTCTGTTTGATGTACATAGAGAACATGGAACCTCCTACAAATGGGTAAATGTACGTGTGACGGGAATTTAGAGACAATTCCTCTAGACACTATACCTGAGGCACAGCGTCGGCTGCCCCAGGAGCTGAGGGAGGGCTGACATTGGTTGTTCTAAACCTCGGTCCATGAAGGAACCCCTTGAATGCTGCAGGCCCGGTGGCCACAACTCAAAGAACCTGACTGAGGACAGCTTTACCGATGGGATTTTGTTACTGCTTCCTGCTCTTTTACCTTTCATTAAAAAAAAAAAAAAAAAAAAGTGCTACTGTGCATATTAACAATGGGACTATAACAAAAGTACAAATAGCTGGGTCCTGCGCAAGTCTTTATTAGCAACCGTCAGTGTAAAATGTCTATATTTGCATGAGTGCCAAACAGAGCAACTCTGCCACGATCGTGCTGCATTCAATACCCCATTTTTTGGGATGGTGGAGCTTATCTCAGGAATAAAGAGAGGCTCGCTATCAAAGTGGACATTTTTATTATCAACTTCAATCTGCTATTTTTGAAGAGCTATTTTTGTCTGCATACAAACAGGATACAGAGTACAACTTTCTTTTGTTGATTAAGTGTCAGTGTTTCCTTTTGGAGTATAAGTTGCCTGAATGGCTGTTTAGTGAAAAGAAGAATGGGGTGGTCCCTGAGACATACAGATTCAGTTTTCTGAGCTGCAGGATGTTCAAAGGAAGAACGAGTAACACAAACTACTAGTTAAGGATTTGAAGAAAGTATTTTTAAATTTTGAAATGAGGGGCGCCTGGGCGGCTCAGTGGGTTAAAGCCTCTGCCTTCGGGTCAGGTCGTGATTCCAGGGTCCTGGGATCGAGTCCCACATCAGGCTCCCTGCTGAGCAGGGAGCCTGCTTTCCTTCCTCTCTCTCTGCCTGCCTCTCTGCCTACTTGTGATCTCTGTCTGTCAAATAAATAAATAAAATCTTTAAAAAAAAAAATTTCGAAATGACTTCACATTTCAAAGTAAGAATCTCCACCCTCCAATAAAATATACCTTCACTTTAAGAGATTGCAATGGACATTGTATTTAAGCAGTTTAAACACTTGTTGCTTTTAAAAAGTTTACATCTATGGGGTACCTGGGTGGCTCAGTCAGTTAAGTGTCTGACTTTTGATTTTGGCTCAGGTCATGATCTCAGGGCCATGGGATCGAGGCCCTAGTCAGGCTCTGTGCTCAGCGGGGAATCTGCTTGAGATTTTCTCTGCCTCTGTCCTTCCCTACTGCCCCCCAGCCCCCGCCGCTCATGTGCTTTCTCTAAAAATAAGTAAATCTTGAAAAATGTATATCCTCATAAGGTTTAATATACCTAATTTTAAAGATAAAATGCCTGGCAAAGTCCTCCAAGTCTCAAAGAAAATGACCAATATGACCAACTGACCAATTTGCTTCATGGGTAACAAGTATATTCTTTCCTCAAGACCCTTTTTTCCTCATTACTCAGATGGCCAAACCCCGGCAGGTCCCACTATTATAATCTCTCATTACATATCTCTTGGGGACCCTTATCATAACTGTATTTAAACAATTGTATACTTCCAATTTTAAGATTTTGTAGATTGACTTCTCTGATCCCCCATATCCCATCTGAAAACCACCCACAGGAGAAACTAGAAACAAAAACAGACTCCACCTCTGATGAGACCGGAGTCATCTGAAACCCTGGCCACAATACACACATGTGGGAAGCAGGTGAAGGATGGTAACTGACTTGACCAAGCAAAAAGGGTAAAAGCTAAGTGGCCACAGAAGGACATTGAGAAGAAGCCAGCCCAGCCAACAGAATCCCCAAACTGGGAACGCCTCAGGAATGGGAAGCACCAGGGGCTCAGAAGTGGGAATTAAACGCCCCATGAAACCAGAGCGTTGGACTGACATCTTCAACAGAGCAGTTACTCACTCCCTCCTCTATCTTGGATCCTCACCTCCACCCTGCAAGGCCAGCAGATGGGAAGTGTATTCCCTGGAGAAATAGAAACAGACTCAGGGACACAAGCACAGCAGCAAGCAGCAGAGAGTTGGCTGTGGCTGCCTATCTTCATATGAAACAACAAGATGCCTGGCTCTTGTCCCACCTCCCTTCTAAATGCAGCAGTCCAATTTACACTCCCTTAACAAAAGATTACAGCCCCTTAATGGAAAGGCCCAGAGAACAGACCAATATGGAGCTACATCTGGGGACTTGTCAAAGAAAAGGCAATTCATAGTCTGATTATTCTTCAGTGACTCTCACCAGCTAAGTTTCTCATGTACAAACAGGATCTCCAGTCTTAAATATGTACCTCCTTATGTTCTCAGCAATTTTCCTTTAGGAATTTCTTCCTAAGGGAGCAGTCAGACAAGTGGACAAAAATGTGTATACAGCAAAATATAGTACATTACTTATAATAGAAACAAACTGGAAACCTAAATGTTTCCAACAATAGATGACTGGTTAAATAAATGTTGTAACCATTAAAAAGGGTATAGTATGTGTACTGACATAGGAGGACAAAAGGGCCTAGTGATAGTAATAAAAGACAGGTTTCAAAAACTGTATGTTATAATTCCATTTATATAAATAAGTTTATACATGCATAAAACATGAAGGATTTTTAAAAATAGTGGTTCTCTCTAGAAGGCAGAATTATGAGAGAATTTGAGAATTTTCATTTCTCTGCATTACTTGAATATTTTATCAAACTTATATCAGAAAATCAAAGGCGATTCTTATTTAAAAAATAAAATGTTAAAGATAATTTTAAATATGGTCCTTGATCTTAAATAATTTTAATTATAAACTTACAGCCAAGAAATACCAGATATTTGGGGAAATCCTCGAAGATGTCGGATAGAAATGTAAACCAATAAACATGGTGGAGGAAAGAGAGGACCTCTAAGGTGAGGGAAAC
Source organism: Martes martes (assembly GCF_963455335.1). Classification (NCBI taxonomy): domain Eukaryota; kingdom Metazoa; phylum Chordata; class Mammalia; order Carnivora; family Mustelidae; genus Martes; species Martes martes. Next base: position 124,999,353 of record NC_137890.1, read on the forward strand.
CATACAGGGAGCAGAAGAAAACATCCAAAAAACTACAATTAATGTCCACAGGGGGGAACAGAAAAAATACTGCATCATGAAACAAAGTGAAGCTCTAAAAAGGGAACAAATAATAAGGAAAAGCTTTAGAAAAGAAAAAACAGGTCTCCAAAAGAAAAACTCCAGTAGAAGGACCAGAAGACAAAGTCAAGAAAATCTAAGGAAATAGACAATGAAAGAAAAACATGAGAAAATTCGAGTATCAGTGTAGAACACTGAACAGCTGATAATTAGAACTGACAAAAAGAAAAACAGAAAATTCTCAAGTAGGTAAGATACGAAACACTTCCAGAACTGAAGTTTATAATTCTGAAAATTGAAAAGCCTTGAGAGCCTAGTATCATGAATGAAAAATGTGTGCACTGGGAAATTTTAGAACACTAAGGATAAAGTAAAGATCCCAGTAGCTTCCAAACGGGAGAGTGCTAGACTTGGACATACAAAGGATCAGGAGTGAGAATGGCATCAGATGCCGGAAGGCTGCATTAGAACCCAGAGGACAGTGGAACAATGAAGAGCACGTTCAGTTTAGAATTCCGTAACCAAATCATCATTCCAATGTGAGGGCAGAAGAAAGATCATGTAAGAGATGCAAAATATTAAAATGATTGCCTCTCCTGCCCCTCCTTCTCAGGGCCTTTTTTTCTCACAAAACAAGTGAGCAAAACAAGGATGAGAAAAACATGTGATTCAAGAAAATAGGGAATCCAATGTAGGCAAGAGGCAAAAGAAAACCCCAGGACACACGCCTTAGAGCAACTGGTTCAGATTAGAGCAAGAAGACCCAGGATCCAGGAAAGATGTTTTCAAGGAGAAATAGTCAGAAGGGAGGGTGTAGGGAGAACCTGACAGAGTATCAGATAAATTAACTCTGAGGGAAACAGAACCGAGCAACTATAAGAATGGAAAGACCTATAAATCGGTACAAAGAAGACAAATCCAGTGACAGTCAAGGGCATTAGTAACTCCAGGGGAAAGTTACATGATAGGAGAAATGTAATCATGGTACATTACTTGGCTCAGACAACAATGCTGACCATCATAATTTTATAAATTCAGAAATGCTGAGCTAACCAAAAGTAATGGGGAAAGACTGGAGGGTGGTGTAAGCGAGCTAGGTCTTCAACAGCGATGAGTAAGAGCGAGGACTCAACAGAAAGAAGCATACACTTATTTAGGAATACGGAAGTTCTACCAGGAGAAACAAGCCAAAGAGCTGAAAGTAGTTGAAGGATGGAGACCAGAGCTTCATTACATGGTGAGACCACTCCCCTTCATGGAAGATCTTTATAAGCTTTTACCTAAAGATGAACCCCAGTCCTGATATTCTACAACAAAAAGTCAGCCTTAATTCTATACTTTAAAAAGTAGACTATCCTGTCTTTGTTCAGCATTTCATATCCAAAGGCAAAGAAATTCCTCCCATCCTGCCCCTTCATCACAGGCCTGCGAAGCCTTCTCCACCAAGATGAATTGGCTCAGACCAGACACTCTACTGGCCTGAATAAGATACAGATGTGCGGCAGTCTCCAACTTGCATATGGATTTGTTGCACAAATTCCTGGGCCAGTTAGTTGTCTGGAACTTGGGAGTGTTTTTCTTCTCCACCTCCACACCATAAGACATGTTTTAGAGGATTATTCCTCTTAGAATTCTGGATGGTAGCTTTCTAGGGTCAAAGGAATGGGGGCAACCAGAAGTCAGATGCAGATTGTTGTTAAGACTGAGCTTCTGTGTTGGATGGAGGGTTTGTGGACATTTGGTATAAAATTACAGTATAAATCACAGAGTATAAATATAGTATAAATCATATAGAATAAATCATAAAATTATAATAAGGAAGCAATAAAACTAGGCCCAGTGATAAGAGTGTGTCATGAACCAAAAATTATCAACCCATATCTATGTACCTAAAACCCAGCGGAGACAAAAGATATATGAGCCCCAAATCCTGTTTAACTGATGATGTAACAGATGGCACATTTGCCCATATATTCAGCAATTACACACAATACATATTTATTTTTAATAATATTGCTCAGTATATTTTTTGAGGGTTGACTGATTTATTTTTACTTTTTTATTTTTTGGGGGGGTTGACTGATTTATTTTTAAAAAATTTTTATTGGAGTATAGTTGATACACATTATATTACATTAATCTCAGGTGAACAACATAGTGATCTAACCTCCCTACACTACACTATGCTCACCACAAGTGTCGCTACCATGTGTCACCAACTGTACAATACTATAACACTACCACTGACTGTATTCCCTAAGCTACACCTTTTATTTCTGTGACTTATTCATTCCATAACTGGAATCCCGTAGCTCCCACTGCCCTTTACCCATTATACCCAACTCCACACCCCTCTTCTTCTGGCAATCATCAGTTCGTTTTCTGTATTTACAGGTCTGATTCTGCTTTGCATTTGTTTATTCATTTGTTTTGTCTTTTCGAGTGAATATTTATTAAACATCTCCTAAGGGGTAAGTCACCGTGCAATCCTCTGGTTACGGTAATCAAGAGAGACATGGGGGGCACCTGGGTGGCTCAGTGGGTTAAGCCTCTGCCTTCCACTCGGGCCCTGATCTCAAGGTTTTGGGATCGAGCCCCGCATCGGCTTCTTTGCTTGGTGGGGAGCCTGCTTCCCTCTCTCTCTCTCTCTCTGCCTGCTTCTCTGCCTACTTGTGATCTCTCTGTCAAATAAATAAATAAAATCTTTAAAAAAATTTTTTTTAAAAAAGAGAGAGAGACATGGCCTGTGCCCTATGGGCACTGAAGAATCACCTTTATCTTTCAAAATTCTGAAATTATCTATAAATATAGAGACAATTCCAAATGAGTTAAAAACACACACATAGTAGTTCTCTTATGCCTCCCATTGCTGGTCATCAAACACAAATGAAAAGCCATAATAAAATGGATTAGAAAAAGTGATTTGGTTTTAGCTTGATTGTGGGCACTTGTGAAAAGCAGATTTTATTAGGAAAATGGAGAATTCCAAGTAGGTCCAAGCAGGGACCCATTTTGAAGTTCTAGGGGCTGATGATGCTGGTCCTTCCCCTTCCCTTGACAAAGACATCCTTGATGACTGACTGCTTTATTAGTCAAGATCAGGGGCATATTTTTTAAAATTATTTATTTATTTATTTATTTATTTGACAGAGAGCACAAGCAGGGAGAGCCGCAGGTGGAGCGAGAGGGAGAAGCAGGCTCACCACTGAGCGAAGATTCTGATGTGGGACTCGATCCCAGGACCCTGGAATTATGACCTGAACCTAAGGCAGGCTCTGAACTGACTGAGACATCCAGGCACCCCCAGGGGCATATTTAGGTCACAGATACAGAGAGTACATGTTAATACTGAGAAAGTAACCAAAGCTGCTAAATTTTTCCCAAAAAGCAACTTTCCCCATGATTTCTTGATTTTTTTCCTCTCTCTAATACACCTTCTTTTCTAGAGTTTCTAATTGTCCTGAATTGCTTCCTCTCATCCTAAAAAATGCGTCTGAGTGTCTCAGTACCAAACGGGTTTTCATCCAGAGGTCCTGGTTTATACCATACTCCACACACCTCCCAGACCACACAGATACGTCGTGATTTATACACTGCAAGAATGCACACACGCGCTCGCACACACACACACACACACACACACTCCACGTGCACCTGACAGCTCCCACAGCCAGCAGGACCCTGTGCTTGGCAGGCCCGAACCCACAGTCATGATCCTACGTCAGGGCTAAGGCTTCACATGAGCTCGTTCCGAGAATATGTACTAACCATGCAGTTATGTCTTGGCCACGGACTGCAGGCAGGCGAGGCCCGGTTCCTGATGCTGACACATACAACCCCAATCCCCCGCCACCTAGAATAACAACTCGAAAGGAAAAGGCAAGATCGTTAGAGGGAAGACTGGGGAGGAAAACAGTCACATCCACTGCGTAACACATAGCATGTACTCTTTGCCAGGCCCATTCTGAGTGCTCTATAAAGGCTAACTTGTGAGGCATATTATTTATGCTGAAAGATGAAAAGATGGAGGCCAGAGAGATTAAGGAATTTGCCTAAGGTCACACAGCTGTAAAGTGATGGGTTTGATCCACGAGGTGTGGCTCTTAATTATGACTCTGTGAGCCTGAAATAGAAAGCCTAGTGTCTACCCTCCTAATGCCCAGGAAAATCAAGACACTGTTTTTCTATCAGAAGGCAGAGAGAGTGTGGATGGGCCAAGGGCTTGAGATAAGCGGAGAGACTTGCCAGCCAGGCAGAGGGACAGAAGCTTAAAACGGGAAGGAGAGTCCTGGGGAACAGGATCTTTAGGCAGTGAGAATCGGGTACTCTGTGGCCGGAACATACGTGGGGTCGGACAATGCTAGTGGCTATGGTAGGGGAGGGGACTCCAGTCCCGGAGGCCACTCATAAATAGGAAATAAACCAGAGGTGGAGGTTAAAGCCTGCCTGAACTGATAAGAGGACACTGGCTATCTGTGGATGTAGCACTTTGGAAAATGAAGCCAAATCACTCTCATCAGAGAAGCATATAAATAGCATATACAGACCTTGGCTTCTTTGCAACTCAGTGAACATTCATAAAGGCCTTCTATGAGGAAAGCATAACATTCGACAGAACGAATTAAGGAGCAGGGCCCAGATTTTTCTCAGCTCAGCGAGGTATTTGCAGTTAACTTGATCGTGGGCTTGGTATGCATGAGACGTTCAGTGGGGACGTCAGCCACCAAGGGCCTCTGAGAGCAGCCTGCAGCACTGTCTGCAAACTGAGAGCAGCCAGGCTTCTCAGAAGCATCACCAGCTGGAGGGGAAAGAAATAAATAAAAGGGGGGAGAAACTGAGGAACCAAAGTCAGTCAAGATAAAAGAAATTCGCAGTAGGAAGGTCAGCTACTCTAAGAATAACTGTCCTGCAAAAACAAAAACCAGGCCAAATATAACGTCTCCTACCTCAGCCAAAATCATCTGCCTTTGGAAGTCAGTGTGATGTTCTGGTATTTTTTTTCTCCTTTATTCCCTATAGGCTCTTCTAAGGTAGGCCATTCTCTGTGAGAAGATATATGGGAGCAAGGTTTCCTTTGACATCTGTTTTCCAACTATTAAATTTGTGGTGGTTATTTTTAGAACAAAAGATAGCTTAAGAAATAATTAGCTGCCCATATGTGATACAGGCTAGATAGCAGCAAATGTTTTTAGGATTATGTCTAAAAAATTCAGACTGAAAAGTAGAAAAAAATAAGGTAGATTTGAAGTTGATCTAAAGGCTCAGTTTCTTAAAATTCAGCAATAGAATGTATCTGTACCTCAATTTCCCCATTTGCATACTGCACTGTTGTTTGCATAAAATGACTTCCCTGACCCCTCCCCGCCCCCAATCTGTGAGGCCAGCATGATGAGTTGGGTTTCCAGTAGTGGTGATGGATTTGCTCTGATCCACCCTCATCCTTTCTCCCGTTTCCGCCCATGATGAATGGGCACCATTACAAGATGGCGACTGGGGTTAGGAGTGCAGCCTAGAGGAGCTCATCCCCATGGGGGAATCAAATGCTGGACCTTGGCCTCTTTTGTGTGGTGCTTTAACCTACTGAACTAATCAGCCAGAGAAAAATAAGGATGCTTATCACTGATTGCCAAATAGAAGTGCTATGAGAATATATTTTAAAGAAGAAGGAGGAGGAGGAGGGATAGGAGGAGGAGGGAGAGAGATCTTAGAAGCTTTGTTTCTATAGAAAAACAGCTATGTAAATACCAACTAATATTATTATAAGTCAGAAGCAGGCAATGGCAATAAAAGCTGTTTCTCTAAGTCAACAACTGGCTGGAGACTACATGTGTCTACAAAATGAGTTTCATAAGATCATGCTTATTTTAGAAACATCAATACTAAAACAGCGGTAACAGAAAGTGTTTTTCTCCTTAGTTTAAACACTGCTTGGATATGCATTATGTCCAGTCAAGCAATAACTAAACAAATTCTACTCTTCAATTTCCCCCAAGTTCAAGTATATGGCTTTGAGCGCATCACAAGCTTTATAAAACAGCCTAGCTTTAAGTATGCAATAATCGTTCATTTCCTGGCCATTAATTCAGACATCATGCAATCACTCAAAGACATCCATTTTCCTTTGCTGCTATTTTGGGGACTGCTGCCCTATTGTCATCCCTGCCTTAGACCCCTGACTTAGTCGTCTTTTAATTAGAGCCAGCGAGAGCGACAGGAGGAGTCAGCCTGCTGAGGGTGATCCATCACATGGCTCTCTGCTCCCTGGCCTCCTAAATGACAGTTTATAAACAGGACATCTTGGGTATCAAGATAGCTGCTTAAGGAAGCAGAAGAACAAATGGTGACCATCTTGTAAGCTACTTCTCTGAGATAACTCTAGTCCAGGGCTATATTTACTGACTCTATATTTTGATTAAACATCCAAACAAACTTTACCAATGATGAGTCTTGGAAGATGCTTTGTCTAAGCTTGCCCTCAAACACACTGATGTCATAACCTAAGAGTTGCCCAAGGTGTTAACATACATGCTCCCCACTGAGCAACTGGACTTATTTTCAGTCATTCTGCTTTTTAGCTAAACCCTGGCCATGTTGCTCAATAGCAAAGGTACAACTCCTGAAAAAGAAGGAAATAAAAATCAACTCAATGCTGGCTCTTTCACTTCCATTGCAGAAATCACTACTTACTTAAGCCCACAGAGCACTACTGTTTACATTAGTTTCCAGGTAAAACTAAAGGACTTGACTAATGTCTGCTGAAGTCTAACCCTGTTATCCCAGAGAAAAGACCTATAAGACCCAAAGTTATATTAGGCTGTAATTCAACTCTACAACCCTGGGGTGAGCTGGTGCATGCTCTGGGTGCTGGGTTAGACACCCAGTCCTGCACTGGGAAAGCTCTCAGCTAGAGGGAGTGGTGCTGATGAGGCTGAGGGGAACAGCATGATGGGTGCTGAACCAGCAGTATGCCGCAGAAGATACTAAGAGACTAAGGCTAGAGCTGCATGGGCTAGATTTGACACAGCTCCTTCCTGTACTGTGGAGTGTGATCTTGGATGGTTTACTTAGCCCATTTGCATCTCAGTTCCATTAATGTTCAGTGTATTTCTTTCCAGCCCTGTGTGTGTGTGTGTGTGTGTGTGTAATCTTACACACAACAGAGTTGAAAACTTAATTTTTGCATATTTATATCTTATTTTATACACTTAAGAGTATAACAAAAGCATTTTTCCATGTCAATATTATTTCTCACTATTGTATAAGAATGCAACATACAAATATGTATTAACTTGCTAGACACCTACATTGTTTCCATTTTTCACTGTAATAAATCTAGATAAATTTTTTCCCCTACCTTCCAAAGGAGCTTAAATAGTACTGGATTGAAGTAGTCCATGAAATATTTTAATACCTCAGTAAAACTGTCTAAAACCCAATCATTTAGGAGGTAATTATGCCATGACTATTTTTTCTTCCTTAGGTTGGTCACGTTCTATTCCATTTTTAATAATGATGCCGATTTTATGCAGACTGTACAAGAGAATCCAATTCAATATTAAACAATGAATGTTGATTTGACCTCCTACTGTATTTCCAGGCATTGATGTAGGCATTGAGGATAGAGCAGTGAATAAGAGAGACCAATCTCAAGATGGCAACTACATTTGTGGTGAGGGTACCATAACATACCAGCTTGCTGAATCACTATGTTGTACACTGGAAGCTAATAGCACATTGTGTGTCAACTTCTCTTTGGTTAAAAAAGAAAAAAAAAAAAAAGACAGAACATCTAACCTTAGTCTTTATGGAGTTTACTGCCTAGCAGGGAAGACAGAAAAACAAATGCACAAGTAAACATAAAGTACATCAGAAGCTGGTAAGTGCTATAGAGGAAGGGTTTGAGAGAGAGACAGGTAGGACCTACAGGTTGGGGGAGGTACTATTTTTTTTATAGAGTAACCAAGGAATAACTCACTAAGAAGATGATATCTGAGCAGAGATTGAAGGAAAAGAGGTGGGAAAGTGGTCCAGGCTGAGTAAACAAGAAAGAGCACGAAGGTCTAGAGCCAAGGGGGTAAAGGGAAAAGGACAGGAGATGTGTTCTGAGAGGAAGCAGAGGCCAAATAATGTCTGCCCTGATAGGCCTTTGTAAAGACTTTGAGTTATGTTGGTAGACATGAGTTCCTAAAGATGCCTTCATACACATTCTGAAAGTATCCACTTCTTTCCAAGGAATGGCTCCCAAAAATAACATTATTTGCTATGAGTTCCAGTTGATGTATTTTTATAGGCCTTCTTTCCATTCTAAACCATCAATATGTGTCCCATTGGACTCATTCTTATCCAAATGGCTATCCATGAGCTCAAGATCTTTATTCTTGAAAGTTTTGTTGTTTTGTCAAGAAGAGAGAAATATAGTAGTCCCCATCCCTCCCTTACCTGTAGTCTCGCTTTCCTCAGTGGAGATACTCATAGTCAACCGCAGTCCAGAAGCAGATGATCCTCCTTCTGACCTTTTGCCAGAAGGTCAAAAGTAGCCTAAAACCACATCACAAGGCCTATGTCACTCACCTCACTTCATCTCATCAAGCTGGCATTTTATCATCTCATATCGTCACATGAAGAAAGGTGAGTATGGTACAGTAAGATATTTTGAGAGAGATACCATATTTGTATAACTTTTACTACACTTTGTTGTTATAATTGTTCTATTTTATTACTGTTGTTAATATCTTACTGTGCCTAATTTACAAATTGAATTTTATCATAGGTATGTATATATTTTAAAAAGTAGTGTATATATATAGAGAGAGAGTTCAGTACCATCCATGGTTTCAGACATCCACTGAGAAGGTCTTGGAGTATCCTCTGTGGAGGAGAGGAAGGATTACCAAATAAAGGCAAAAAAACAAGTAAAAGTAAACATTTTTCTGAGTACAAAATTGTCTTCTGTAGAGATAAGAATTGAGACTATCTGATGTTTTATAAGTGTTCTGCAAGAGACCACAAGAGAAAGCTCTCAGAGTATGGACAACACTAAGAGCGCTAAAATGTGAAGTGCTGATAGGAGCAAAATACTGAAAGGATCTCTCAAAACTCTGTGATTTGATATAATTGAAAGAGGAGTGTCAGCATTTAGAGAAGTCATGCAAAAAAAATGCTTCAATGAAACTCCACAGTCTGGGCTCTAAGTCTTGCCAAAGAGTTTAAGGGCTTTGTCTTACACACATTGCCCCCTGCCATCTTCCTGCAAGTGAATAAATGTGGATGGTATCAGAAAATATAACAAATAAATACTATTTCTTTCAATAAACATGTTGTGAACTTGGACTATGTGCAAAGCTCTATGCTTGCTACTGGAAAGGCAAAGCTTCTGGTCTTACAGGGTGACAGCTGGATGGAATGTTATGAGTTCTCTCCTAGCTGCACCACATGGTGTTATATGGAGAACACATAGCCTAGACGGTCGGGGTCAAGTAAGGTAAAAGAAGGGGGGGGGTAGTTAGTTGAATGTAGATAGCTGGAAAGGGTTTTGTGTCCCAGGAAGAAAAAAACTATAAGAGATGAGGCTCATGAGGAGGCTTTGGGGGTGTTGATGAAGCTGTTTGAAAGGCAGAGATGGAGATATGGGGCCTGGAAGTGATCAGGGGTGAGAGGTAAACACTCGCTCTTACCTCTTGGGAACAGTGGTACCTCCATGTCTAGGAAAGTGTATACAATTCTGGCCTCATACTCAATATCCACACATGACCAGAAGCTTAGATAAAAGGCAACTAAAATGATCGTGTGGGTGATGCACTTCTCATAGGAAGAAATACTTTAAAAAATTGACTCCCTAGCCAATAAATGTAAAAAGGAAAAATGTACCAAAATCTATGAAAATCAGATAAATAATGAGTAGGATAACATGATGTGCTTGCCCATCAAATCCCAGAGATCAAATTCTAGACAAAATCCAGCCAACCAGGGCATTTCATACATAAACCCTGTCTAAAGTCAATGTCTCCTAAACTTGTTGATCATAAGGATTACCTGAGGAGCTTGTTAGAAATACAGAGCCCAGACCACACTGCACAGATCACCATCCCACCTCATCCTCCTCCCAGCCTCCTGAATTAGAATCTACAAAAGATGTGTCTTGGGATTTGTATTTCAACAAATGGCTGATGGTTCTTATGCTGTAGCAAATTTGGGAAACACTATTCTAAAAGTATAGACAGGAAACTCCTAGGATCTATGGAATTAATTGCAAAAATTCTCTCACCGGGCCAGTGGTTCATCTCAAATATGCAAATTAGCACTATATTAAATAGCTTCAATCTCCTTGAGCCATAGTACCAATGAAAAGTACGGAAGGTTCTCAATGATACAGGGTGTTGTATGGGGACTCAGGCTATTTGTGGATAACTTGACTGACCCTAGATCTCACCAGCCTCACCAAGCCTCTAGACACCATGACGGTCCAAGTAACAATATTTGATTATGACTAGCTCAGTATCCCAAGGGCTTATGTAAAATTTCAACCTCCTTCAAAATGTTCTTTGTGGTTTCCTCAAGTTCTGCCCCACGGAGCAAGTCCATTCAAAGTCTACCACTCAGGAATCATCATGGAAGCTGACAAGCCACAGGCCATTCAAAGGAGCCACCACCTGGCAGCTGCAACTCCTGGTCCTCCTGTGTCCCTCTCCAGTCTCCCTCCAGATGCCCTTCTCTACAGGCCCATTCATTCCTACAGCCTTCCTGGCCATAAATGGCAGAGGAAGGGCTTGGGATTTGCACTGCACTCCACTCTGGGCTATAACTTACTTAGCACTATGCCACTGCAAGGCAATCCCCCTAAAAAGGCAAGATTTTCACCTGCTTGTCAAAAAATGGATTTTAGGGGTGCCTGGGTGGCTCAGTGGGTTAAGGCCTCTGCCTTCGGCTCAGGTCATGATCCCAGGATCCTGGGATCGAGCCCCGCATCGGGCTCTGCTCAGCAGGGAGCCTGCTTCCCCCTCTCTCTCTGCCTGCCTCTCTGCCTACTTGTGATCTCTGTCTGTCAAATAAATAAAATCTTAAAAAAAAATGGATTTTAACATTCATGGCTATCATTTTAAATAGCATCCCAAGTAAATAAAAGATTAAAAAAAACATGTAGACTAGAAATGGTGTTGCCAAATTTTAGCTTGAGAACATTTAAACCAGTGTCCAAATCAATAAAATTATGGGGTTTCTGCATCCTAGGAAACCCTAAAAAAAGATAATGTCTTATCTTGGATGTGTGTAAGTTGCCAGCAGGTGCAGGACATATGAAGCTTAATAAATATTGTACCTGGTACTTCTTTTTTTTTTTTTTTTTAAGATTATTTATTTATTTATTTATTTGACAGAGGGAGATCACAAGTAGGCAGAGAAGCAGGCAGAGAGAGAGAGAGAGAGGAGGAAGTGGGTTCCCCGCTGAGCAGAGAGCCCGATGTAGGGCTCGATCCCAGGACCCTGGGATCATGACCTGAGCCGAAAGCAGAGGCTTTAACCCACTGAGCCACCCAGGCGCCCCTGGTACCTGGTACTTGTAAAACATTCACGTATTTCAATAGTTTGTGATAAGTGAATATGTTCTAAGTAAGAGCTCAGTTAACTAGAATCACAAATACAATTGTTCGATGCACCAAATCCAAAACACCAAAGGTTAAGGACAAGGTTAATATTTTCATAAGTCTGAGTCAAATTTGATCCCTTGTATTTAGTCATTTCCCTGATTGCTAAAACCTTCAACAAAAGGCAGAAGAAAGATCACAAATCAATCAGTGACAGATGTTGATTCACCATATGGGGACTCCCAGTCTGAAAAGTCTGGGAGGACCTCTTCTTGGCTAACATAGAGGACCTAGAGAAATTTCTTCAGGACAAAAATTTCTCACATCCTAAACAAGTATAACCATTGTAAAAATCATGTTTACAACTTAATAAATGTTGCCAGCCAAGATCAGAATCAGCTTATGACAACAAGGAGACTTCTTAAAAGAATTACATGAATGTCAGAGGGACTAGAAGCCATCACCAGGCGAGGCACTCCCATGCATAACCTATTATTTTTAAAACACATGTTGCCCTCATGTGACAGTATATAGGCCTTTGATAATGGTAATTCTCCTGTTCAGATGCCTGCCCATGAATGGGATATTCTCACTCTATCACTTTTGTTTCTCTATATAATTAAGGACTGGCTACTTATGATGTGGATCTTATTTGGAAAAAGGGGTAGTTTTCTAAAGATGTCAGCCTTAGTCATAGGCACCTATCAACCACTTTTCATTATTCAACATTTTGTATTATAAGACCCTTTTCAAAATAAATTATGAGCCAATATATTTGTTCATCTGGTATGTTTGTGGATCCCAGACATACATTAATGTTATTTCCTTATTTCCTCTTCAATTTGCTGGGTAATAGATCTTTTGCTGAAATGCTTCTTTCAATTAAACTTGCAGTAGATCTAAAGATCCAGGATTGTAAGCTCATTACAATGAGAGTAACACAGGAGAACAATACCATTGCTGGTGGCCCTGGATACCCAAATGTAAGGGGCGGGGGGAGGAATTCCTTATAACAAGTTTCAAATTGAATCTTTGTGTTGAGTGGATTCAATTCCTCTGAAGGAAACAGAATCAGACATCAAAATCCAATAAAAGGAATACTGGCATACAAAATCAGTAGTTGTGAAATATTTAACAAAAGCCAAATATTGAACTTGGATGTGGGGAAGAAGACTTTTGTTCCTATTGTGACCTGTTGGATGTGAAATGGAAACACCCAGTCTCATACTGAGCCAGAAAACAGAAGATGGCTGTGTAATCCAGCTCCCAAAGTAACTCCCTACGGACTAGTGGTAAGAGAAAGGCAAACATCCTGGGAATGTTGTCGGTCCCAGAATATTTTACATTATTATTTAATCATTCTCAAAGTTCTAACTGTGGAACAGGTAAGCTGCACCAGGGTCTCTGGACAGAGATGTCTGCCTGTAAAAACAAAATAAACATGTATTTTGGGCTTATTTTAGACGTACTTCTGTGCTAAATTTATAGATATGTAAATACCTATAAATATAGTAAGAATGGTCTTTTTCCAAAAAGCCCAAAAACTAGGGTTGCCAGATTTAGCAAATCAAAATCCTGAACACTCATTAAATTCGAATTTCTTATGAATGATTAATAACTTTTTTAGTATAAGTATGTCCCATGTACTACCTAGGGCATAATTATACTAAAAATATATTCATTCTTTAGCTGAGATTCAAATTTCACTGGACATCCCATATTTTATCTGGTAACTCTACCAGCTGTTACAAAAGGAGACCACACTTGAGTCTACAGGTAAGAAACTAAATTTGAACTAATTTACCTCATTCAATGTTACCAGAATACCATGAGTACTTAGGCAGAAAGCAGTAGATTTGGTACAAAGGAAAAACCTCAGTGGTAGGGGCGCCTGGGTGGCTCAGTGGGTTAAGGCCTCTGCCTTTGGCTCAGGTCACGATCCCGGGATCCTGGGATTGAGCCCCGCATCAGGCTCTCTGCTTGGCAGGGAGCCTAGTTCCTCCTCTCTCTCTGCCTGCCTCTCTGCCTACTTGTGATCTCTGTCCGTCAAATAAGTAAAATCTTAAAAAAAAAACCAAAAAACCTCAGTGGTAATCTTGTTCTTGCTTAAAGTAGAAGGACATTGCATGCTATCATAGTACTTTTGTTCTTGTTAAATTTCCTTGAGTTAATACAATACAAAACCTTAATGCTTTGCATTTTGTAGTAGCCTTCCAAAATGGAAGACCACCATCTCTTTGAGAATCTATGTGCATTTCTAACAAGACTACGGTGACAATGAGCTAAGTATACACCTCAGTTATATTTAAATTAAAGAAAAAGGGAGTATCAATGTGGCACTTACGCTTTGAGATGGGCAAACTTGGAGTGGGTTTATTTATTGTTGGGGGCTTAAGATCTGGTGTGTCGGTGGATATGTATGTGTTTGAGGGTTTTGCCCTTACAATCAGAAAAGCACTGACTATCTTGATATAAAGAGATTAATTTTTAGAATCGGCAATAAAAAAAAAAACAACCAAAATTACAGATATTTTGGGCACTGTAAAATACATATATCTCTTTTTATAAATATGTACCTGTAAAAGGCACAGAATACCTCTGATTAAGCATTTGTTTAAATTAAGAAATTAATTAACTGAAAATACCAAGGCAACTGAAGATAAAAAAAATAACATGCATAATCCATCTTCAAATACATGGGATATTTTAGAGACTAAGGAAATTACTCAGCCATCTCCTATACTCTTGGGTATTCTGATATATTTTAGTATACATAGAATCCTATTACTTCCCATTACACATCAGGAAATCAGAAACTGATTCCAAAATATTGTAATTGAACTTCTTTATTACACATATTAGTTTCCCTCTATTTATCTAGAAATCACTTCAGCACAAGAAGTCACCTGGCGATGAAAACTGACTCACCATAGGTGCTCAGGAAGTTGTGTTAAAAGAATGAAGCCATGCTTCCAGCCAGATTTGTTTGGAAAATAGTTCGGATGGCACATACAATATTCAAAAGTGTTGAATGCGCTTTAGCATAGGTTTCATTGAGTAAGATTAGAAATGAATTTTTTGAAAAATCTATATAGTTGGGAGTCTAAGAAAACAGATATCAGGCCCTAGCTTGGCTTTCAGCTCTAGTTCTAAGATCTCCAAAACTGTGTGCTGGTTTTCTCTGCATCCAGGAAAGATTCCATTTGTGTCTGTGGAAGGAGAGTGACGGATATTCCTGGATCTATGCACATCTTCAAGGAGACTGCCCAGGAGGCTGACCTACTACTCTCTACCTTGCCAGCTTTGGTTTCAAATACCATTCTAGCAAAAAGAAAAACACACTGTTTATTTTTTCTAACATTCTAACTCCAAAGAAAATGAAATATAAATTTAGAGATTCTTCACCAACAGAGTGATAATAAAGCCACGATCCCTGTTTTAACCCCTGGATATATCAATTGGCATACTACAGAGAAAAACCAGGGCATGAAAATAAATCATAGCCCTTCCTACTCACACCTGCATTAATGATGCCTTAATAAATGGCAGGAGAAAAATGAGACTACTATGCATTTGATATTTAATCAGCTCAGCACCTACAGTGTAAGAGATGCTCATTTTACAATTGGAGAAACTACCTTCCAAAGGTCATATGACTAGGAAGCAGAACTAGTTAGATTTGAACCCAGGTCTGATTGATTCCAAAGGCTGCACTTTTGCTAAGGCATCATGGTGCCCCGCACTATACCACAAGCAGACAGCTTACAGCAGACCATTTCTACTAGTGGCTAGTCAATTTGGTACACATACGTGATTAAGACTGGGTTGGGGATGTCTTTTCCTATCTGAATGGGCAGCAGACAATTCTGTTCTTTTACAGGATGAGAAATGTCAAAGTTTGGACAAATTAGAGCTCTTACTAAAAACTGCAATGAGACACATAAAATTAGATAAGTATGAAAAGAATAAGATATGTCGGGGTGCCTGGGTGGCTCAGTGGGTTAAGCCTCTGCCTTCGGCTCAAGTCATGATCTCAGGGTCCTGGGATTGAACCCCGCATCAGGCTCTCTGCTCAGTGGGGAGCCTGTTTCCTCCTCTGTCTCTGCCTTCCTCTCTGTCTTCTTGTGATCTCTCTCTCTCTGGCAAATAAATAAAGTCTTTTAAAAAAATAAGATATGAGGAAGTGGAGATGCAATGTGGGGGTTTGAGGAGTAGGAAAAGAATACATGAAACAAGATGGCATCGGGAGGGAGACAAACCATAAGAGACTCTCAATCTCGCAGAACAAACTGAGGGTTGCTGAGGGGAGGGGGGTCAGGAGAGAGTGGTGGGGTTATGGACATTGCAGGGAGGTGTGCTGTGGTGAGTGCTGTGATGTGTGTAAACCTGGCGATTCACAGACCTGTACCCCTGGGGCTAAAAATACTTTATATGTTTATAAAAAAATAAAATTTAAAAAAAAACCACATCATTATTTCTTTCATTGTTATTTTTGGATTTTTGTCCTTTGTTTTTTCATACGTGCTTGCTGAAACATCAAGGTTAATGTCTTCGTCAGGTTCCAACTTCCCAAGTGACCTTTATCTCAATTACCCTTCTACACAACACCTGCTTCAGAAATACTGACCTTCAAAATGCTCCTGAAATGCAACTTTATCTATAGATCTCTACTCTCTGAACAAGTACCTCCCACTTACCTTCTTCTCACTTCTGGAGTTAAGCAAGTTGATTAAAGTTCATTTGAAAGAACAAACCAATAATAGAAGGGAACTTTTTCAACCTGATAAAAAGAATCTATGAAAAAAAAAAAAACCTACAAATAATTTCATGTAATGGTGAACATCTGAGAACCTAATATTGAGAATAAGGCAGTGATGTTACATCTCACCATTTCTATTCGAGAGAGTACTAGAAGCCCAAGCCAGTGCACTAAGGCAAGAAAAAGTAATAAGGGGCATACAGATGGGAAAGGAAGAAGGAAACTGTCTTTATTTGCAGATGTAACATGACCATGTATGTAAAAAACTAGTCTAACTAATCTACAGAAAGCTATTTGTACTTACAAGTAAACCTAGCAAAGTTGTACAGTATTTGAGAAATACACAAAACTTAATTAAATGTCTATATATTAACAACAAATGATTCCAAAATGAAATTTAAAAGTGATAAGTGCAACATTATCAAAAACATGGAATTCCTAGGGATAAAATCAACAAAACATAAGAACAATCCACTAAAACCAATAAAGTATTGCTGACAAAAACTAAATACTATGATAGTTAGATAATAGGTAATAGATAAATAAATAGATAATAAATAAATACTATGATAATTAGATGGAGGAAACAATATTGTTTAGATGTAAATTCTCCCTAAATTTAAAGAAATCCCAGCAAAAATCTCAGAAAGTTTTTGTGTGTATGTAAACACTGACAAATGGATTTTAAAATTTACATAGAAATTCAAAGGACGTAGAGTCACCTAAACCTTTTTGTTAAAGAAAAATAATATAGAAAGAGATACTCTTCCCAATTTTAAGACTTACTGTAAAACTACAGTAACCACAACAGTGTGGTATTGGCTTAAGAATAGACATATAGATTAATGGAACAGAAAAAAGTGTCTAGAAACAGACACATATGTGGTCAACTGATTTAAAACAAAAGTACCTAAATAATTCTGTGTGGAAAGAGCCGTCTTTTCAACAGATGGGGCTAAAACAACTGGATATCCATATGGGCTAAAAAAAGGACTCTACCCCTCACACCACACACAGAAATGAATGTGAAAGCTAAGACTTTAGAAAATCTTCGTGGTCTTGGGTTAAGGAAAGATGTTTTAAATGGGACGCAGAAAGCACAAACCTAGAAACAAAATAGTAATAAATTGTACTTCATCAAAACTTACAACTTTTGCTCTTTCAACAATACTCTTTATAACATTGAAAATACAAGCCACAGCCTGGGAAAATATACTAACAATATTGACAAAAGACTTACAGCCAGGACTTTTTAAAAAATAAACTCTTAGACCCCAATTAACATTAGGCAAAAGATTTAAACAGACACTTCATAACCAAAGACATATGTACTGGCCAGTAGGTCTATAACAGGTGCTCAACATCACTGTCATCAGAGCAATGCAAAATAAAATCACAATAAGATACCACTACTCCTGCACTAAAGTGGCTAAAATTTGAATAAGTGCCAACACCAAGTGAAAGCAAAAGATGTGGCACAACTAAAATACTGCCAGTAGGATTACCATAGAGAAAAACCACTTCAGAAAACATTTTGTAGTTACTCATAAAGTTAAATACATGCTTCCCATACTACTGAGCAATTCCACTCCTAGGTGTTGAGCCAAATGAAAACATATGTCCACACAAAAACTTATATGTGATCCTGAATATTCATAACAGAGTGTCTCAAAATAGCCAAACACCTAAAATAACACAACTATCTATCCAGAGGTGAGTGGATAAACAAAGTGCCATATATCCCTACAACTTATAAAATGCATTTCAAAAAATGAACAGATCCATGCAACAACATGGATGAATCTCACATAGAATTTCAATTCATAGGAACTGAAAAAAATCAAACACTAAAGTACATACATAAAATTTCATTTATATGAAATTCTAGAATAGGAAAAATTAATCTATAGAGATACAAAGGAAATTAGTAGTTGCCTGAGACCATGAGTGGGGTAGGGAATGAGGATTGACTACAGAAGAACGTGGAGTGATGATGGAAATGTTCTATATATTAATTTTGGTGGTAATCACACAGATATATATATTTTTCTAAATCTGAATGCCGTACACCTAAAATTTGTATTTACTACGTGTAAATTATACCTCAACAAAGTTGATTTAAAAGCTAGATTTAAGATATTATTTCTCACCACTCAGATTGGTAAAAATCAGAGTTAGAAAACATACTATGTTGCTGTGGAGGGAATAGAAACTCTCATATATTACTAGTGACAGTGCAAAATTAGATCATCCATAGGGAATTTGCCAATAGTGACCAAATGACATAGGCATTTACTTTTAACTCATATATCTCATTTCTAGGAATCAATTCCAAAGGTGTATTAGCAAAAATATGGAGAAAATATATACACAATTTTTCATTAAAGTACTGTGTTTTCTGCAACAGAAAGCAGAACAATAGGAAAAACACCCAAACACCTAAGGACCATGATATATTCAGGACAGAGATGCAGGTCTTGTGTTTCAATTGCCTTGTGTTTCAATTATGTATATGAATATACTTATATTGTGTTTCCTACTTCTATTCACTAAAATCCCTAAAGTAATGATCAACCCAGTTGCAATGAGCATCTCAATTGTGTTCTCTAAATACCATTTCCCATTTTTAAAAAAAAGCCAGAGTTCTTAAGAGAGAAAGGTCATCCCAGGCCTGGGAAAGGATATGTATGAATGGATCATAATAAAAGCCAAATAGGGGTACCTGGGTGGCTCAGTCTTTAAGTGTCTGCCTTCGGCTCAGGTCATGATCCCAGGGTCCTGGGATCGAGCCCTGTGTCCGGCTCCCTGCTCAGCGGGAGGTCTGCTTCTCCCTCTCCCATTCCTTCTGCTTGTGTTCCCTCTTTCTCTGTGTCACTCCCTGTCAAATAATAAATAAATCTTAAAAAACAAACAAAAAAAAAAAGTCAAATAAAAATTGAAGCAACCAAATACTACCCAAGTCAAAAGGATTCAGAGCCAAAACTCAAGAACCTCCCACTGGCTGAAGACGGTACAACTTGAGCATCAGTAAAGGTTATAAATACATGGAGTGAAAAAGCAAATTTTTAAAATCCTTTTGTTCATAATGGTACTAAAAAAAAAGTACACACATTCGTCACTAAGGATTGTTAGGAAAACAATTCATTAA
Source organism: Martes martes (assembly GCF_963455335.1). Classification (NCBI taxonomy): domain Eukaryota; kingdom Metazoa; phylum Chordata; class Mammalia; order Carnivora; family Mustelidae; genus Martes; species Martes martes. The sequence goes on from NC_137890.1 coordinate 125,018,899, forward strand.
TTTGAAAACTGGTAAATAAAGGGAAAGAAAATTGCCATCAGCAAATCCAGACTGCAGAAAAAGCAGGATTAAAAAAAAAAAAAAAGGCAGGACAAATACCTATTTTTTTCAAAACTAAATGCCAAGAAAAAATAAAGAGTTGGGGGAGTTCTCTATAGATTACAAAAGATTAAGTGACTCACCAACCTGACAACAATGTGTACACTGTATTTATATACTTATTTGAATAAACAATTTCTAAAATACACTTTATGAGACAACCAAGGAATATGAACATTGGCTACATATTAGATGACGGTAAGGTGTTACTGTCAATTTTGCTAAGTGTAATAATGGTGTTTAATAAGGCTTTAAGGGAGTCTTTATCATTTAGAAATATATAGTATATTTAAAGGTGACAGATCATCTAGGATCTGACTCAACCCAATGAGGCACAGAAACAATAGAAAAGGATACACAGATAAAAGAAGATTGCCCATGAGTTCATTACTATTGAAGTTAGACAGTGGATACAGGGAGTTCATTACGTTATTCTCTCTAGATTTTTGTACGTTTAAATTTGTCAAAATAAGAAAGATTTTTTAAGCATCAGTAAATAGTTGAAAGGAAAGAAGAAATCTAATCTGGTCATATGAGCTAAAAATAGATGTCACAAAGAAGAGAGATCAGACTTGGTGAAAGCTACAACTCAATATAAAGAATTATATTCTAAAACCCAATTTATGGGGACACCTGGGTGGCTCAGTGGGCTAAAGCCTCTGCCTTCGGCTCAGGGCATGATTCCAGGGTCCTGGGATCGAGCCCCACATCGGGCTCCCTGCTCAGCAGGGAGCCTGCTTTCCTTCCTCTCTCTCTGCCTGCCTCTCTGCCTACTTGTGATCTCTGTCTGTCAAATACATAAGTAAAATCTTTAAAAAAAAATTTTTAAAAAACCCAATTTATGCAAAAAGTTAAACAGTAAGCTAATATTTGGTAAGTCCTGATTGGTGAAACATAAATAATCAATCCTATAATGAGACCATGAGTTCCCGGAACAGCAAGACGAAAGCAGCACGTGGACCACCAGGAAACATGTATCCACCTACAGCAGAGACAGCAACAGGGGACTTCAGTCTGGATGGAATAGCTAACACACAGTAATAGAAGGACAATAAGGATCTGAAACCAGAAGCAAAGCAATGGAATGAAGATGCTGCTATAAATTCTAGAGACAGTTCATAGGAACAGCTGATGGAATTTGATACCCAGATGAGGGGAGAAAGAGGAGCCAAAGATGATTCAATTGAATTCAACAACTATTTACCGAACACTGTGTGCCTGACATGGCTTTGAAGACCTGGCAGTCTAATTGAAGAGCTAAATAATTTAAGTAATTAACTCTGATATATACAAATGTTTTATGGCAGAAATGAGCATGAAAGTTGTAAGAGAACATAGACTAAGGAGCAACTGAATAGACGGCCACATTAAGACAGCCATCTTAGAGATGGTGGAAATGCCGGAGGAAGAGCAGTCTAGAAAGGATGGTAGAGGAACGCCTGAGTGGCTCAGTCAGTCAAATAGTTAACAGGTGCCTTAGGCTCAGGTCATGATCTCAGGGTCCTGGGATGGAGCCCCATGTCAGGCTCCCTGCTCAGCAGGGAGTCTGCTTCTCCCTCTGCTCCTCTCCCTGCTTGTGCTCTCTCTCTCTCTCAAATAAATAAAATCTTTAAAAATATAAACTAAGAAAGGACTGTAGCACCTGAAGTGCTTAAGGGACATCGAATTGCATGGGTTCAACAGAAGGTTAGACGGAGGTCATATCAGCATCTAGGCAATGACTTCCAAAATAAATAGACTAGTAAAGTTTGTTGAAGACAGGAAAAATTGCCATCTTTACACATTGGTCCTATAAATGCAATATTTTATTTTATCAGCATCTTCATCGAGTTTACATTTTTATTTATTTAAATCTTTCCAGAATGCTAAGAATATTCCAATTGAATGTTACCATGAAGACTTCGTGAAGTCATCTGAACCTAAAGTCAAATTCCCTGACGCCGTTTAAGTGCATCATTTAAGATAGATTAAAGCAATTTATTTACAAATGCTTGCCCCACTGCACTTACAGTATAGATATCAAATGGTATAGTGATAATGGCTGCTTTCGGTGAGAAAAAAATGTTACCTCAAAGAGGGAAATGCAATAAATCTTTGTTTCAAGGGCTGTGTACTGAAAGAGGGCAGGTAGACGCAGCTCGGCTAAGGTAACTAAAGAGAGCTAATTTTTCCAAATGAAAACAAATCCTATTTCTCTTTAGAAATCTTTGTGCTCAGGGGCGCCTGGGTGGCTCAGTGGGTTAAGCCGCTGCCTTTGGCTCAGGTCATGGTCTCAGGGTCCTCGGATCGAGTCCCACATCGGGCTTTCTGCTCAGCGGAGAGCCTGCTTCCCTCTCTCTCTCTGCCTGCCTCTATGCCTACCTGTGATCTCTCTCTGTCGGATAAATAAAAAAAGAGAAAAAGAAAAGAAAAGAAATCTTTGTGCTCAACTTCAGAAAGCCCTTTTTTCAGAATTGGTAGTTTTCTAGGAAACTCTGGGAAACTGAGAAACTCTCTCCAAGTTGCATGGATCACTCGGTCCATATATAGGCAATAGAGCAGTGACCCAGGAGGGCGAGCCCCGGCTCTGCGGGGCTCAGCGGTAAGACACCGTCTTCAGCGTCACTTGGCATGAGGAACTCAATAAGCCCAGTGTGTCGTGTGGCATTAAGCTCAGACCGCAGCAACTGGGACCGCGCGCCGACTTTTGACGCACCGTTTAGAGTCATTTTCTCTGGTTGAGAGAGACACCCAGTAACACCCCAGACAGAATGAAAGGTCACCATGAGCTATCACTGAACACTTGCATATTCACTCGTTAAATTTACTAGAAACCATAACAGAAATCCCCCCCGATGGGCCACTTTCATCCTGTACACATCCGAGATATCTTTATAGGGAGAGACGCAAGTCAATATTCTCAAAAAAAAAAAAAAAAAAAAAAGAACCTCTCCAACTTGACAAATGAACGGAAGTTGAATAATGGCGCGGACGGAGACGTTTATTTAACCAGCGTCTCCCGCAGATCCGGGACGGAAGAGCGACTCAAGATCCCTGTCCCGCAGCAGGCGCGGTTTTATTTTTATCTAAGCGGCGGGCACGATACAGTACATGACTAAACATAATCCGATTTGATTTGTGTTGTAGAAGCTCTCCAAAGAACAAATCTGTAAAATTACAGCATGTGAAAGCTTAACACAGTGATATAAAATGGCAGTGGCACGGTTCATATCTTAAACTGACAGACTGATGGTGATTATTGCAAGGACAATGCCCTGCATATGTCAAACGATTTGCAAATAATTTATGTCACCTTCTCCTCCATTATTGTTTTTGCAGAGGACATAAACTGTGTCACCAATATTAAACTGTCTGCAAAAAGAGCCGAGCTCAGCTTTCTCCTCTCCGAGAACGCACAGCCATCTGCACCCAGACAAACATGCATATGGCCGTCATTTGTCCAACATCTTACACAGTGTGAAGGTTTTTTACTTGAAATGCCAACCTGGGTGGCAGATGATGTATGTGTTTCCCCAGCCCTGTGATTACCGGGCCCGCGCCGCTGTGCCGCGCTCTCACCTCATCAGTTCCACAAGCTGCGCTCCAAGGTGTGTGAGGCATTTGCGGCGATATGGCTTCTGACACGCGGGGAGGCGGGCTGCTCGGCGGCTGAAGAGCGGCCTCCGGGTTTTGTTGCAATCGCGGTCAAAGTCTGACCTGCAGAAATTAGTGCGGGGGAGAGATTTAGGACTCAAAAACAGCGATTTGAAAACGGGAATGAATATATTTCGATAAAGGGGAAAGCTGAGGGCGCTCTTGCCACCCCCTGGTTAACTGCTGTGCCGGCTGCCTTCCACACGGCCTGGGTTCTGGCTGCTTGGAAGAGAACGTGGTGGAAGGTCTGCTTGGTGTCATCAGTTGTAAACAGAAAGGGTCACACCGACAGCTAGAAGGTGTAATTAGTTGTAGGGATTTGCCATGACTGTAGACCAGAAGGAGAGGGGAATGGTCCTCCCTAACACAACAGGATGAGGCAGCTCTTCTGCAGGTCTAAAGGTTGAGGAACACGGAGGGGGCGCCTGGGTGGCTCAGTGAGTTAAAGCCTCTGCCCTTGGCTCAGGTCATGATCTCAGGGTCCTGGGATCGAGCCCTGCATCTGGCTCTCTGCTCGGCAAGGAGCCTGCTTCCCCCTTTCTCTGCCTGCTTGTGATGTTTCTCTCCCTGTCAAATAAATAAATAAAATCTTAAAAAAAAAAAAAAGGTTTAGGAACACAGAAATAAAGTTTTCTTTTATCTGGATACACATCCCCACACACACACAGGGTGCAAGTGAGATCCTAAAACATAATTTCTAAACTATGGAGACAGGATTACTTACTTGCTTACTTACTTATTTTTTTAACTTGTAAATGCTCCCCACAATCCAGACATTTGATTCTTTTCTTACTATGATCCTCTGTTTTTATCAGGGAGGGAGACGGAGCAATGAAGAACTAAAAAGTTTAAAGATTGTCCCAAAGGGATGTGTTTAGACATCAAATAGTTTTTACAAAACCACACATTTTGATGAGTTAAGTGTAAATGCATCAGAAACATATGGATTTATTTTCCTATAAAATTCACATGGACATAAAATATCTCCCCTGCCCCCCTCTTTCAATGGAGGGTTGTGCGGGGGTGGGGGAAACTAAATGAAGACATGTGATATTTAGTTCTTGTCCTCTATCATTTACCATATTTGGACATAAACAAAAAATTTTTCAAACTTGGACTTTGAAAACTTGAGCAAAATACCTAATTTTAATAAAAAGAAGTCATTTCTCAAAATCTAACTTACAAAACAAAAATCCATGTACTTACCAAAATGAAAAAAATCCCATTTAGATACAGTTATGCTTATGGGAGTAAGTGAAATAAAACCCAGCAAGGCCATCTGAGTAGAGACTCAATAGGATGATTTCCAGAAAATGAATACTCTCAATTGAAAAGAACAGCCAGTTAACAGAATTTCAATCAATATTTGCCACTTCTGATTACCTGTAATTCTTTCAATTAATGACAGGAGGGAAGAAAATGGAAACATACATATGTTAATAATAAAATGATAGAAAAACAAGCAAGATGGATTTAGTGAACTTACATTTGGGGGAGTTTTAAGATGTGGCCAGCAGCCCCCCAGGAACTTATTCTGACAAGTTTAATTTACATGTTTTAAAATGAGCATTGTCAAGGTTGGCAAAGCTGTTACTCCCAGTTTATCCCTCCTCCAATCCCCAGGCTTTTTGATCTCCTACACCCTACAAATACCAAGGACATGGATAGTAAAGATCTCTCTTATGTATAAAAGATTCTTCAGGTGATTTGTTCAATTAGAATCATGAAAAATTGATCTTTTAAACTGCCTGCTGGACATTGCCATTTGGATGCCCAACTCAACTTGTCCAAAACTGGCTTCCAAACTGTCAGTATCTCCTGAATATGCTTTTCTGTCAAATGGGGGTTTTTCTGCCATTGATGCTCCAAATTTTTCTTCTTCCACCACATCTCTTAGCTATCAGCCCTGTACCCTTTTTCTTCCAAGTTTTTCTCAGATCTGCCCCTCTATTTCCTTTTTCTTGGCAACCTTCGTAATCCAACTCATTACCTCAACTTAATGAAAGGGGCTTTCATTTTTGTCTCCTACCTACAGGAGGCATAGAGCACCTCATTTCCTTATCAGTCTGGCTTAAGAGCCAATTTAATCATAGATTATTCTTCTCTTCAATAAAAATAACACCTTAGATTTGTAGATTGCTTCATAATCCACAAAGAACTTTCATAAAACTTAATTTGTTTGATCTTCACACCAAACCTGTGAGGTGGACAGAAAAGGTGTTGACACTCTCATTTTGTAGATGAGGAAGATAAAACTTGGAGAAGGCTAACTTGCCTGAGACCATTTAAACAGTTACCAGTTGAAGCCAGGAGTCCAACGCAAGGTTTTTGACTCCAAGCCCAGAATAATTTCCATTACACCATACTGTGTAGGACGACTGCGCATTGCCTAAGTGTCAAAATTGCTAAAGCGTGCTCAAGGCCATTTGTTACCTCATCCAAATTTACACTTATAACTTCATCTTTCATGATTATCCTACAGAAACCTTTGATCCAATCACACTGATTTACCTACCATCCATGAATTTGCTGGGCACTTGTTACTCATGCTGTAACCTTTTAATCAAAGTCTTCTGCTATTCAAAGTCTACCTATCTTCCCTTCCTTCCTTTTAAAATGCAATTCAGGTTTATCTTCTCCATGAAGCTTTCCACAACCATTCCATTAAATGTAAATAATTTTTCACACGTTTAAACTCTGTCATTTTTTGGAATACTTAATTATCTATGGCCTTCTGTCTCTTCTTAAATGGTTGCTTTTTTGCCTTCTCATTTAACTTTGCACACATCTTTGCCTTAACTGCCCCTGTAGATTATAATCTATTAGAGACCACAGACTGTGTCTGTTTTTGCCTCTCCTTCAGAATCTAACAAATACAACATTAAAGATGCTCAGTAAATATTAGTTTAATTGAATTAAATTCATTTGGATTGAGTTTTGTTAGTAGATGGCATTTAGATCTAGCCTTATTATTATACATATTATAGCAACACTTAAAAAAAGTATCAGGGCGCCTGGGTGGCTCAGTGGGTTAAAGCCTCTGCCTTCAGCTCAGGTCGTGATCTCAGGGTCCTGGGATGGAGCCCTGCATCGGGCTCTCTGCTCAGTGGGGAGCCTGCTTCCCTTCCTCTCTCTCTCTGCCTGCCTCTCTGCCTACTTGTGATGTCTGTCAAATAAATAAATCTAAAAAAAAAAAAACTATTATCATAGTATTCCATATATAGTTATCTTGACTACCCTCTCTGGATGCTTTCAATTTAATTTGATTTTTTTTTAATTTTAGTTAATCTAAATACTATATATATTATTAATCATCATCAAATTAGGAGTTTAAAATACACTAACTTCTTTCTGGGACTCTTTTGGAAGTCAAGTTTCCATGTGACACATTATTTTCTGATTAGGTTTACACAGAGATGGTGTTCACTGACTCCTATTAGAAAATCATTTGAACAACTTCTATGACAGAAATGTGTCATTAATCAATAGTAATTATTGAATAAATTGTAAAGCTTTGACAACATACCAAATGAACTGGACATCTGCCTTCACTTTAACCCTTCATATATTTATTAATCATCTTAAGATAGTTTCTAACACAAGCATAAATATAATAAAGTTCAGCATTTCAATTTGCCATTCAGAATAATTTTCTTCTCCTGTTGTTTGAAAATACAAATAGCAATTTTCTTAAGGTTTTCTATACTTACTGAAATGTTCTTCTGAAAAGTCAGTCATATTAATCCTGGCTTTTTAGCATTTAATGGGTCCTTAGCACACTTTCAGAGTTCTAACATCAATTATATACATAGAATAATATTTATTTACACAGGGCTCTCTTGTCTACCTTCTTGGACATTTAGAGTATATTTATAATAGCAGTTGTAACATCACTGTGTACTAATTCTGTCATCTGTGTCATTTCTGGGTCTGTTTCTACTGACTGATTTTCCTTCTTGTGTTTCTTTGCATGCCTGGTAATTTTTTTTGGATTCCAGACATTGTGAATTTTATATTACTGGGTGCTGGAGACTTTTATGTTCCTTAAATATTTTAAGGTTTTGTTCTGGAATGAACTTAAGTCACTTGGAATTAATTCAATTCTTTTGAAGCTTGCTTTCAAGCTTTCATAGGAAGGTCCACACAGCTTTCAGCCTAGGCCTAATTTGGCCCTAATCCCCTTCTGAGGAAACACCTGAGGACCCCATTTAATGGCACATGTATCAAATGTTCTTTCCGCTCTTGACTAGTTGGAACACGAACTATTTCCAGCCCACCATGAGCTCTAAAGATCATTCTGCTTGCTTTTTTTCAATAGTTCCTTGAGTCTTGGTAGTTTCTTCTCATGCATGTGATGAGCAATACTCAAGACCAGAAGCAAAACCTTTTATAGATCTCTTAGAGTTCTCTATGCTGTTGTCTCCTCTCTGGTACTCTACTTTGTGTTTTCTGGCCACCTTGGCCTGCTTGAACTCTGAACTCTTGTCTTCTCAACTTTTGTCCCTCTACAGGGAACCTAGTGGGCTATGTTTGTGCTCCCCTCTCTTGTGTTGCAACCTAGAAATGCTCACTAAGCAGAAGCTGGGACAACTGAAGAGCTCACTTTTTCCCCTTCGGGCAAAGATCACTATCCTGAAATAACTACTGTTTCATGTCAGAAAACCATTGTTCCCTATAGTTTGTTTGCTTTTTTTTTAGTTGTTTAAGACAAGAGAACAAATCTAGTCCCCGTTACTCCTATACTCCTATCATGACTACAAGTGGAAGTTCTTAAATCACATTTGAAATGTAAAGATTACTCTAGGGTATAGAGTAAAAATGAGCTTTTCTTTTTTGAAACTGTCAAAAACAAAAAAAAAAAAAAAAGCAAGCCCAGAAATGAAAATTTACCCTTTCTAAAAGAAACCCTTCAGTAACAGTATTCAGTTCAGAGTAGAAAAAGTAAAATACATCAACTCTTTAGAGTAAAATCTTTGATTTATACAGGTATGAAGAGGTAATCCAACATTTTAAAGGTGATTTACCCAATCTCTTTTGAAATCATTTTAATTTCTTAAAGGTCACAAAAAGCATTGTATTGAAATGGCTGATACACTATTAAAATTTAAGGTATTTTTCCCTTTATGTTATTTGGTAGCAAAAAAATTAAAAAATAGTGTGACTGGCTGTACAAATCTACTCATAGTCAAAAGAAAAAAAAAGAGAGAGCAAAAAAGAAGAATAAAATAAACAGAAAAATTGAACTGAGCAAGCTGGTACTTTTTCTTTCTTTACATGCCCCACTTTGTATTGGTAAGACCAGATAATGAGTAGCACTTTTTCTTTGTAACAATTCATTAATCAGAGAAATGATCCTTGCTAGTGTTTAGATGTTTTACTTAATTTGGTACCTCTGGCCTGCTGCCCCACTAGTGCCAAAATTATTATTTCTCACCCAGCAGGTGATAAATAACAACTTCAGTCATGATTAATACCATGAATCCTTCAACCTGACTAATGCAAAAAAACTTGAGACCTACAGAACAAGTGGGTGATAATTGTTGTGAGGACTGTTGGAGCTCTGCTCAGCCTGTGAGGGAAAAAATCCACAGGAAATGAAGCATTTGCTAGCAGGCCAGCTGATCCTAAGAGGCTTCATTAAGCCCAACTCAGAGACATTCGCCATTTGAATACCAGTGCTAGGCTTTCTCCCTCCCAACCCTAAGTTTTAAGTATCTTCAGAGAAAAGAAATCACTAACTCATTTTTGCATGCATTTAAATATTTATTGAATGGTTGAATGAATGGACGAATGAATAATAAATGAGAAAATAGAATTTTTGCCCAAGGACTCGACATTGTAATATGGGTCATTTGAGAGCTACATGTGATTATCTCTTGTCATTTCTCTAATAATGCAATTGTGCACAAATGTAGTTTTGTTCAAAGCCATAGCAAAATTACCATTCTCTGCTGGCAAAAAGAAAACTGTTAGCAATGGCCAGTAACTAAAGCCACATGGTACCTTCAACTTGATTATTATCATTTAATACTACATACCAAGGTAGTAGTATACCAGTGGTTCTCAATTAGGCAGATGGTAAGGGGAATACGTATTGTTTGAAAAGCTTCCCACAATATTCCTTCTCTCCTAATTGAGAAACTCCTTTGATTGAGACTGTATATTTTAAGTCACAAGCCAATAGCTTCATAATGGTGGTTAACCAGTTTAGTATGGCCTATAGACATATTTGTTTGGCAAGCAAGTTGTTTTCTTTTCTTTTCTTTTTTAATACTTCAGGTAAAGGCATGAATTCTCCAGTCTGGCACAGCCCCACTGTTCCCTATTGTCTTACTATCCAGTCTGTCTCATTCTACTCATTACAAGCCTGGCTTCTGAACTGAATTTGTCATTCCTGGCTAAATGGAGAAGTATTAAACAACAACTGAGGGAAAAAAAATAAAAAAATAACTTGGATCCAGGGTACGTGGCTAAATATATCAAGAGATTTTCAAGATTCACGAAATTACATAAGCATCAATTTCTTCAGCTAAAAAATATTTTACTTTTGCCCTTATCTAAACAAGCAATGCCTGGCATGGTATCAAAACCACTAGAAAACTGCACAATGTTGGAAGAGATATGGAAACACAGAGGAGGGGAAGGTAACCAAACCTAGGTCTCAGGATGACTCTTCGGAATAGTTTTAACTAGGATTTGAAGGAAGTGGAGAAAGAGAATGAAACAGAGCCCTCTTCCCTCACTGATATCTCACAATTCTTAATAAAAAGTAAAGAGAAGTAGCTTAAATTGGAATCTAGAGTACTAATTTATTTATCACTGATTTGCTCTTTAAGAGGAAATAGAAAACCTAAAAAAAAATAACCAAAAATATAAGTTGAATTAGTAGTCAAAAGTCTACTTGTCCCCCAAATCCAATAACTTTTGAACAATGGTAATCCCTAGGTTTCAGAGAACAAAGAGAAAGTGTCACTCAATTCATCTCTTTAAATTGACCTTATTTAAGTATAGTATAATTTCTTTTTTTTTTTAACTTTTATTTATTTGACAGAGAGAGAGAGATCACAAGTAGGCAGAGCAGCAGGCAGAGAGAGAAGGGGAAGCAGGATCCCCACTGAGCAGAGAGCCCGATGCGGGGCTCGATCCCAGGACCCTGAGATCATGACCCGAGCTGATGGCAGAGGCTTAACCTACTGAGCCACCCAGGCGCCCCTAGTATAATTTCCATAGAATAAAATATAGTTTGATGAGTTTTGCCAAAATTTGTTATACATCCTATAAACAACACCATAATCAAAATAAATTTTTTTCCATTACCCCAAAAAGTTCCCTTGTGTCCCTCTGTATTCAATTAAGAAAAATAAATGAAATAAAAATTTAAAAAAACGCCTCACCCCAGGCAACCATTGATCTCTTGTCACTATAAATAAAATTTGCCGGGCACCTGGGTGGCTCAGTGGGTTAAAGCCTCTGCCTTCGGCTTGGGTCATGATCCCAGGGTCCTGGGATCGAGCCCCGCATCAGGCTCTCTGCTCAGCGGAGAGCCTGCTTCCTCCTCTCTCTCTCTGCCTGCCTCTCTGCCTACTTGTGATCTCTGCCTGTCCAATAAATAAATAAAATCTTTTAAAAAAAATAAAAATTTGCTTACTCTAGAATTTCATATATATGTACATAGAGTAGACACTTCCACTTCTGGCGTCCTACCCTCACTAAAGTTTTGAGATTCATCCAGGTTGTTGCAAGTAACAGTAATTTGTTCCTTTTTATTATTGGGTTGTATTCCACTCTTTAAATATACCAGAACTTATCAATACATCTATAAATGGACTTTTGGATTTCTCTCAAAATCCAGGCTATTACAAATTGAGTTGGAATGAACATTCAGATACAATTCTTTATATGGATATGGTTTCATTCCTCTGGGGCAAATACTTAGAAGTGGATTTGTTCAGTCATACAATAAATGCATGTTTAAGAAACTGTTAGTTTTCCAAAGTGCTCACATCAATGTATATTCCTACTGGCAGTGTATGAGAATTCCAACTGACACTACACATCTTTGCCAATACCTGTTAGTGTCAAACTTTTCAATTTTAGCCACTTTTATAAGCATGTAGTGGTATCTCATTGCGGTTTAATTTACTTTTAACTGATAACTAATGACATTAAATTTGTTTTCATGCATTTATTGGCCATTGACAATATTTTTTGTATAATTTCTGTGTATATCTTTTGTTTTAACCTGGGTTGTCTTTTTATTAACTTCTAAGAGTTCTTTATATGTTCTAGATACAAGATGTTTATCAGATACATTATTGCAAATATTTTCTCCCAGTCACTCCCACTCCCAGAGTGGCAACCCTCATCATTTCATAGAGTCTCTGGGAGAACAGAGGTTTTTAATTTTGATGAAGTCCAGATTTTTAATAGTTTCATTTTTTTAAAAGTGTTTATGTCCCACCTACAAAATCTTTGCCTACCTCAAGGTCATAAAGATTTTTCCCAGTATTTTCTTTTAGAACTTTTACATTTAGATCTATAGTATATCTTGAGTTCATATTTGTAGGTAGGTAAGATTTTTTAAAATATGATATTGAATTGTTCCAGAACCATCTGTCTTAAAGGCTGTCCATTTTTCTTTTGGAATTATTTAGTTTTATTTATTATTTTCTATTGTGTTTCTGTTTTCTATGTCATTTGGGGTTTCTCCATTGTATGTCCATTTCCTATTTTACTGATTTCCATTATTTATTATTTCCTTCATAGTACCTATTAGGGGTTAATTGCTCTTTTTCTAGATTCTAAAGGTGGAAGCTGAGATCATTGATCATAAACTATTTTTCCTTTCCTAATATTAACATTTAAAGGTATAATTTTCCCTTTTGGCATAGCTTAAGTTAAATCCCACAAATTTGGATATATTTTTTGTTATTCTTAAATTTAAAATATTTTCTAATTTTCTTTGCAATTTTGATTCTGATCCTGGGTTGTTTTGTTTTGTTTTGTTTTGTTTCTTAAAGATTTTATTTATTTATTTCACAGAGGTCACAAGTAGGCAGAGAGGTAGGCAGAGAGGTAGGCAGAGAGGGAGAGAGAGAGAGGAGGAAGCAGGCTCCCTGCAGAGCAGAGACCCTGATGTGGGGCTTGATCCCAGGACCATGGGATCATGACCTGAGCTGAAGGCAGAGGCTTTAACCCACTGAGCCACCCAGGTGCTCTGATCCTGGGTTATTTTGAGGTGTGTTGTTTCATTTGCAAATATTGGGGGATTATCCCTGACCTAAATTCACTCAATAACTGTTTGTTGAATACCTACAAGTTCAATAAATATGTACACTCCTAGAGATAAGGAGCAGTAAATTAGGCAGATCTTTATCCAGATTACTTATATTACACAGATCCTGCAAACTAAAGATCTTTATTAAATAAGTAAAAATAAGCACTTTGGGAAATGGAAACATCAAATCTGATTAAAACTTAACTCTCAAGAGTATTAGTCTAGCGATGAAATAAGAATACAGTACCAAGAGGGTGCCTGGGTGGCTCAGTCATTGAGTGTCTGCCTTTGGCTGGGGTTGTGGTCCCAGGGTCCTGGGATGCAGCGCACATCGGGCTTCCTGCTCAGCGGGAGCCTGCTTCTCCCTCTCCCGCTCCCCCTGCTTGTGTCCCCACTCTCTCTGTCTCTTTCTGTCAAATAAATAAATAAATAAAATATAAAAAAAAAAATACAGCACCAAAAGAAAGAGGATGTGGTTATTCAAGAACTTGACGAAATGCTTCCTGTGCTGTCCAATGAGAAATGCAGCACTTCTAAATTCTCCAAGGGAGCAGACAGATAACGGATGCCTAATCTGTTACTGCTTTTAGTGAGAAAAAACTTTTAACATCATATAGTCAAATGACTGGCAATAAATGATTACCGTGAATCTACAATATGAATGTGTTAAATTCTTGTTCACATAATTATGGCCTTATGTTCAAGAATATATCATAGATTAATCTTTCAGTCTATTTAAAACATCAACTATTTATCATGATAAACAAATAGAGAAGGAGTGCTTTCCTAGTGAGAAGGCTGGATATTTTTTAAAAAATCATTAATTGCCTTAATTTCATTACTAGCTTTGAATTTTACTTTGAGACTCCATGAATTGTCAATAATAAGGCGTGCTTCTATGTTTTTCCTCACGGTATTTTCTTCTTGGCCTTCATTTTCTCTGTTGTACTAGTTCTGAATAATATTCCTGTGATCATACTTTGCTTATTCCAACAGAAAAAAATAAGTAGGATGAGGAATTCAAACTGAAAACAACAAAAACCTAAACATAGCAATATCCTTAATGTTTTGTTTTAAATTCTCCCTGGTTTTATAGGAATGACACTTTACACTGATGGAAGTATATTGCATTAAGTTCAGTATGGCAACATATCTGATTTAAAGAAAAAAACAGCGTAGAATTAATAGTTTTAGTTTATAGTTCTTTTACACATTATTATTTTTAAAACAATTTTGTCAAGTTTAATTTGAAAACCTAGGCAGGGAAAAACAGTAAGGAACTAGTCTCCTAGAAACAACTTTGTGCCTGTGAATGGTATTTCTTTCAAATATATTATTAAACCAAAACAAAATAATTGTATGTTGAACATTAACAAAATATACATGTAATATGGGAGCAGAGTATGCTCTCCCCTCAGGAACACAATTTCAACTTAATAATCATTGAAAGTACACATAGTAAATACTCAGGTGTAAAAACCACAAATATACTGAATAATATCTAATAAGCCAAACTTAGGACATTGATATAACAGTCAATAGAATTACCTAAGTTCATATTTCAATAATTTGACATATTTGGTAATGTTTTCAAAATACTTAATAAATACAAAGTGTTTATTAAGGTATAGTCTTTGACTATCTCATCCTAATGGAAGAAGGTATGAGTCATGAGCGAAAACCATCCTTTTTCAAATTAGAATAATACTTTCTCCTCCAACACAACCTCATTGGTATGTAGGCAAGGATAAAATGAATACTATATATCTTTAGTGTTTTTATAGGATGTGAATGCTAGAGTGACATTACCAAGATGGTGACATAGGTTGTTCCTGACTTCACTCCCCCTCACAAGAACAACTAACAACTATTCAAGAGCAAGACACAACTTGGGGTGCCTGGCTGGCTCAGTCGGTAGAACATGTGACCCTTGATCTTGGGGTTGTGAGTTCAAACCCCACGTTGGACATAGAGTTTACTTAAAAAAAAAAGAAGAAGAAGAAGAAAATGACACCACCGAGAATCCTAGAACATGGGGTGAGACCAAAGCACCCCCAGTACCTCAGAGACCAAGACAGATTGCATTAGAAGATTAAGAAAAGCAGCTACACACTAACCACTTCGCCCCTCCCCAGACCAGCACAGCACCACTCAGAGAGGTCTCCCCTGAGTCTATGAATCCATTGGGAAAAGAGAACCCAGGGGGAACAACCAGCACTTCTCCCACCACTGCATCATGGGTCACTTTGTAGGCACCTCTACTCTGATCTTGTCTCACAAGATTGCAGGGGGATCTGCAGGGCCCAGCACCACTGGGAATCTGCCTGTGACAGAGAAGAGAAGAGGGATTTGCAACAACCAGCGCACAGATCTTGGCAGACCAAGTGCCTATCTGCAGTGCCCAAGTAGTGGTCCCAACCACTGTGGCAACCAAAGTGGCTTTCCTCATTGTACAATGAAGTCAGGGCTGCACTGGAACCATGGAGACTCAGTGAAGTACAGATATCCTTATCCAGATTCTCAAACAAGGAGTTTTGCTGGCCCTAGAACCCAGGTGTCCATGCCCAGGAAAGGTGCTTAGTCATAGCCCCACTTGCTGTGGAGTGTCTTCCAGTTCCATCCAACCAGAAGGGCGGGTGACAACTTCTGAAAGCTGTGCTGGTCCTGCAGTACCCAAGCTCAGAAGCAGACAGAGCCAAGAGTTTGCAGAACAAAGCCAGTGGTCCTGCTTGGTCAGGGAACTTGAGGTGAGGGTTGGCTTAAGTTAAGACAACATCAAAGAGTTTCACCAGCTTTAGAGATATTTCTGTCACTGTGCTACTATTTCTAATCATAGCCCTGCTCACTGCTGAAAGAGCCTTCAGCTTCTTTGCTCAGGAAACCTAATCAGAGCACACAGGAAGCTGTGAAGTCCATTCAACAGCCCTAGGTACAGAGAATGCAGCCGAAGGCTTCCCCTATCTTTAGAGCAAAACCAGTGGCCTCACCTGACTACAGAATTAAGTGCACACTCTAGACTCAACTGTGTCCCCAAACAACAAGTTATATTCATCCTTGGTCCTGTCCTACATAGCCCTATCTATTACTGATTATGGTACCCAGCCCTGACCATCTCTAAGTCTAACCAGAGAATCCAGGCAACCATGGAGCCCATCCTATAGCCTCACTTGGGTAGAGAACCAAGCCAGCAGTCCAATCCAACTGTTCTTAGTCAGAGGCATACCCCGCTCCATCCCTGTCATCAGAACTCAAATAGCTGCCTCACCCCAAAATAAATAATGGTAGACCCCACCTGCCCAAGGACATCGCCAGAAGACATACCTAGAAACCCCAAATGAGCTGAATGGCTAGGCTACCAAAGTAAACCTATGAAGTCTTAAAGAGAAGCCTGATTACTCAATAGTGCATATGGCAATGTAACAAGTCAAGGATATGAAAAATCAGGTAAACAGGACACCATCAAAGCAAAGTAATAAAGCTCCAATAACTGACCCTAAAGAAACAGAGGTATATGAATTGTCAAATAATTCAGACTAATCTTCTTAAGGAAGTTTAGTAAATTACAAGAAAACAGACAACTAAATGGAATTAGGAAAACAATACATGAACAAAACAGGAAGTTAAACAAGGAAATAGCAACTATTAAAAACCAAACCAAACCAAACCAAAACCAGATATCCTAGAGCTGAAAAATACGGTAACTGAAGAATTAAATAGAGTTACAAAAGTAGTCAACCATTCAGAAGAAAGAATCAGCGACCTAAAGGATAGGACATTGGAAAGTACCCAGTCAGAGAAGCACAAATTAAAAGAATGATAAAAGAATGATTACAGGACTCCAGGAAAAGAAAAAATATTTGTATTATGAAAATTCAAAAAAAGAGAAGAGAAAGGGATAGAAAGTTTATTTAAAGAGAAAAAGGCTGAAAACTGGGGAGATGAACATCTAGATCCATGAGGCTCAAAGGACACCAAATAAATTGAACCTCAATAGAGTTACACAGAGACACATTATAATTAAATTGTAGAAAGAATTTAAAAAATTTTTAAATTGTAAAAAGAATTTTAAAAGCAGCAAAAGAGATAAGTTATATATAAGGGAGCTCCCATAAGACTACTGGTGGATTTCTCAACAGAAACTTTTCAAGCCAGGAGATATATTGTTCAGCCATCAAAACTGAGGAAATCCTACCATATGTGACCACATGATTGGACCTTGAGGGCTTTATGCTAAGTGAAATAAGTCAGAGAAAGACAAATCTGTGTGATTTCACTTACATATGGAAACTAAAACAAAACAAAACAAAAACCAAAAAATGAAACTCATAGGCAAAGAAGTAAGACTTGTGGTTACCTGAGGCAGAACTTAAGGGGAGAGGGAATATGAAGAAGGCTGCCAAAAGGTACAAACTTCCAGTTATAAAATAAGTAAGTATTGGGGATATAATGTACAACGTGATAACTATAGCCAATATGGCTGTCTGATATATAGGAAAGCTATTAAGAGAGTAGATCCAAATAGTTCTCATTACAGGAAGAAATCTTTTATTCCTTTTTTTCTTTCTTTTCCCTTCTTTAATATATATGAAAAGATGGATATTAGCTGAACTTATTGTGGTAATTATTTCATGATATATGTAAATCAAGCCATCAGGCTATATGCCTTAAGCTGATACACAGATGTATGTCAATTATTTCTCAATGAAACTGGAAGTAAATAAATAGTAATGATATGGGTAAATCAAAGTTTTGGAATTTTATAAAAATTAATAATTATAATATAAATGTATATCTAGCATCCTGGCAATTACATATATTAACTAGCACTAAAATTCTTCATTCTAATTATAACCGCTTTTAATAAATATAACCCTAAAGCATTACAATATCTTAGAATACTTTGATTCATTCCAAGGAATTCAAATTATGCCAGATGCAATGTCACTATTAAGCATATTCTATTGCATTTTAATTATATGAAAACTGATAATCTAATGTAACAGGAAAAGCTATAGCTTACTATAACTAAGGTTACTGTAATATTTCTGGATAAAATTTCACATTGCAATTTAGTATGATAAAAATGGCATTTCTAATCAGTGAATTCATAAAATGGTATTGGGACAACAGCCTAGCCATTTGCATAGACAAGTAAATAAATAAATATATAAACAAACAATAAAGTCAAGTCCTCAACTCTCTCATCTCTTGCCTCACAATTTCTGGATATACCACAAGAAGCACATGGATCAGAAAGCCCTAATGAAAAAGAATGATATAACTCAACACATTAAACATTTTTAAATTTACTTCTGGAAAAAATAAAGTAAAAAACTAATGGCTAATTGAGGACAAATAGCCACAATACCTATGAAAACAAAGGGTTAATTTATCTATGATACAAAGATCACATGTCATGTAAATGGATAAGAAAAAATCCAATTGGTAACAGACAAAACCAGAGATTACAAATAACCAATAAAGATATGACAATGTTAAGCCTCACTTATATAATCAGAGATACAAAATCAAAGAGTAATGAGATATTATTTTCACTTAGATTGGCAGATATAAATGTTTCACAGTAAAAGTTTTATGGGAATATAAATTGATATAACTTAGTTATGTGACCTTGAATTTCTTAATCTCTCTGTACCTCCTTAGTTTTCTCATCTTGAAGAAAGGTGATATTAAATCATAGGGTTGTAAAGAATAAATTATCTAATATCTGTAAAGAGCTTAGAACAGTGCCTCATACACTGTAAGCACTATATGTCTTCATTAAATAAATATATTTTTAAAATTCAGACTTTATTTTTTAGAGCAGTTTTAGGTTCACAGCAAAGTTGAGGATGAAGTACAAAGATTTTTCACATACTCCCTGCCCTCACATAGCACAGCCATTGTCAACATCCCCCACCAGAGTGGTACATTGTTACAAATGACAAACCCACATTATCATTGTGACACATTGTAATCACTCAAAGTCCATAGGTCACCGAGCATTACGGTTCTCTCTTGTTATTTGTACATTTTATGGGTCTGGACAAATGTAAATACAATTTTTAGGAGGATAATTTGACAATATATACTTTTAAGATTTATCGAAAGCAAGAAGTACATACTCTTTGACAGAAAATTTCCACTATTAGGAATTTACCTTTCAGAAATATTACCTAAACATGTAAAGATATTATGTTCAAGAATGTTCATTACAATGTAACTTATACACACTGTAAACCACCCAAAACTCTTAATGGCACATCTTTATATAATGAAATGCTATGGAACCACTGAACATGTGTACACATCTCCTTCTACCCCATAGCCCATAAACTGTCAAAAAAGATATATATGTTTAAAAAATATATCCATAACAAAACAGTGGAAAGCAAGAAAAAATGTTTCCAGAGGGCCAGAAATTCTGAAGAACTCCTGATTTAAAAAATAATGTAGGTGGCATTAGATCTACATAGAAATGTTTGGAAAAAACCAAAGCCCCAAATAATAGCAGAAAGTTATCACAAAAAATGAGTCTAAGGAAATTCCATAGGTCAGTGGCACCTTATATAAAGTGCAAGAAGGGACATATTCAAGTGATTAATTAGAAAAATGAATTCTGAGAAGCCAGGGTGATGAAGCTCTTCTCCATCTCCAGCTTTTGCTAAGAATAAGAAGCAAAATGTGAGTGGAGGATGACGTAGTGAGTACAGACCTGGGATCAGAGATACAGCGAAGTACACAAGAACAACTAATCCCAAGAATGAGAAACAACACACTCACAAGACAAACTGCCACCAAACTCAAGTTAGAAGTATTTCATGAAAAATGAGAAGAACTAGATAAGGTTGTATTACTAGCATCCAAAGAAATGTGTAACAATTCTCAAATGCAAAGAAAGATAAGCAGAGAACCAAGAATTGTCAAACACATGAATTAAACTAACCCCATGAGAAAGACTCCAAATTCAAAAGAGAAACTATCATCCAAAAAGAGTGACTTATGCAACCAAAGATAAATTTAACATAAGATCTTCAGAGACTCAAGAGACTAGTTATCTGTGAAACAAAAATAAACAGAAATCCTGGAAATTAAAAATACTCTTATTTGGATAGCAGCTTCTGCTAAGATAAGAGTAATAGAAACCAGATTTATCATCCAATCTGAAATACCTAAAATCCAGACAAAAACATGAAGCAATGGTTTAAAGACAACTGGATATCAGGCAACAAAGGACAGTGATCCCTGAGGGATTAAAAAAACAAAGTGATTCCTATGCTTGCCCCTGATTGTCTTGGGTTTCCAGGATAGGGCACAGGTAAGAGGAACCCAAGCAGAACCTGGCAGGTTCCCTAAATTGGGGAGGAAGACGGGTGAGTCCAGGGAAACAAAGGCAGAGTTTGCAGGGTAGAATAGTAGAGAGGAAAGAGAACTCCAGAGATCTGCAGAGGATCCCCTCTGAATATTCAGCAGGGTACTGATCAGTGCACATGCATGGGACAATTATCTGGGGTTGAGGAAAACACAAGGAAAGGATATAGGGAGCAGTACTCAGAGATCATACAAAGCTAAGAATAGTGCCTATTCCCACCATTGAGATTTTAAATGTCATAATTCACAAAATGTTAAGTGTATTTAAGAAGGGTCTTGTCTCAGAAGAGAAAATAATTAGCCCTAAATACTGTTCCTCTCATGTCTGACAAATATTAAAAAGAAGATCTAAGAGGATCAAACCATTTCCAAGTACTTTAACTGCTTCCTAGAACAAAGCTGGAGAATAGTCAAAGAAATACAAACATTTCCAGGTCCCCAAAAGATAAAATTCACAATATCTTGCATCAAATGAAAAGTTAGTAGGCATGCAAAGGAGCAGAAAGATAAAACCTATATTAAGGAAAAAAATCAGTCTATATATAGCAAAACATAGAACTTTCATGAAGTACACAAAAGAAAATCTAAATAAGGGCGTCTGGGTGGCTCAGTGGGTTAAAGCCTCTGCCTTCGGCTCAGGTCATGATCCCAGGGTCCTGGGATCGAGTCCCATATGGGGCTCTCTGCTCAGCGGGGAGCCTGCTTCCTCCTCTCCCTCTGCCTGCCTCTCTGCCTACTTGTGATCTCTGTCTGTCAAATAAATAAACAAAATCTTTAAAAAAAAAAAAAAAGAAAATCTAAATAAATGAAGAGATTTACCATGTTTTAAGAGAGGAAACTCAGTATTTTTAAAACATCAATTCCCATCTAATTAATCTACAAATAAAAAGGTCTTTTTTTAATTAAGTTAATGATGAATTTAAAAAGACATCATTAAACTTAGGAGATACCAGTTACCATAATATGACAAGAAAAAGAAACAAAAATTTAGAAGAAACAAAACTGCCATTTCCTGGGAATTGTATTCTTTTATCCATAGAAAATAAAAATGGATCCTTAGATTGTGAGAATAAGGTTTAGGGGCGCCTGAGTGGCTCAGTGTCTGTTAAACGTCTACCTTCGGTGGCGCCTGGGTGGCTCCCTTGTTAAGCAGCTGCCTTCAGCTCACATTGGCTCAGGTTATGATCCCAGATTCCTGGGATGGAGGCCATGTAGGGCTCCCTGCTGGGCGGGAAGCCTGCTTCTCCCTCACCCACTCCCCCTGTGTTCCCTCTCTCTGTCTCTCTGCCAGATAAACAAATAAAATCTTTAAAAACGTCTACCTTCAGCTCAGGTCATAATCTCCAGGTCCTGGTATGGAGCCCTGTGGCTGGCTCCTTGCTTAGCAGGGAACCTGCTTCTCCCTTTCCCCTCCACTCTATCCCTCCTTCCTGCCATACACTCTCTTTCTGAAATAAATAAATAAAATCTTAAAAAAAAAAAAAAGAAAAGAAAAGAAGAATAAGTAGGTTGAATAGGATTATTGGATAGATTTCACACAAAAGTCAAAAACATTTCTTTATACTAACAACTTAAAATTTTATTTATAATAGCTAAAAATAGAAAAAGCGAGCAAATGGCAACACCACTAACAAACAAGATGGGACTTCTATGGAGAAAAACTTTATTGAAGGACATTAAAGAAACATATGGAAGCATGACACATTTATGAATATTGACATAATTTCGTAAAGGTAGTATTTCTTCCCAAAATAACCCATTCAATGTAAATCCAATCAAAATCCTATTTTTTGCTTTTGGTGGAATTTTAAAAGTTGATTCTAATATTTTCATGCAAGTGCAAAGATCCAACTTCAATTCCTAAAGACAAAGAACAAGACAGGATATTTGCTTTATCAGATGTCAAAACTTGGTATACACTACAGTAATTATGACAATTTGATTTTGATGCAAAAGGACAATTAATAGACCAATGTAACAGGATAGCCAAGAAACAATCCTATGCGCAACGGGATAGGAAATAGAACTGAGACTATGTATCAGCCAAAAAAATTCAAGACTAGTCAAGAAGGTCAATAAACAGTGCTGGGAAAATTAATTATCCATTTTGAGAAAAGAATGGAATTAAATAGCTACCTTATACCATTAAAAAAAAGAGACAGAGATCCCAGGTACATTAAGAACTTTAATATCAGAGGCAACACTTGTATAAGAAAATGTTGAGGAGTGGCTTTATAACCTCAAAGTTGATGAATATGGTGGATTGATGTTCAACATCCATTACACCATCCTTTTAGGGTGCCTCTCTCTCTTGCAGAAGCTAGAAAGTTAAAACTTAACATTTTCCAGACTCCTTTACAAACAGGGCTCTGGATGTTATTCAGGTTCGGTCATTCAGATGCATTTGTGAAAGATTTGAAAAGTGAAAGTAAGGTGCAAGGTACAATTCTGTTTCTCTAGCAAGTGTTTTCATGACGGTTCTGTTTTTTCCATAGTAGCATCAGGAGAGGTCCCGATAATCTAGTCACTAACTCTGTCAAGAAGCAGGGTGTGGGCGTCCATCTGGCCCATGCATAGTCCAGCAGGCATTGTCTGACTCTTGCTCCGTGCTGCAGCATGGCAACAGCATCCCAATCGTGGCAGCTTCTTGATCATGGCAGGGATGGAATGGTTGGAGAGCCCATGGTTTCCTGATTATACGAGGCAGGAGCATCACTGGTGACTGAGTTCTGTGGAATCATTGCTGAAAAGTACAACCTAGAGCATTTCTTCGGTATGCTAAAAAATTCTGTAAGCCATTAATATCTTGTAATAAATTTTTTCTTGCTTAAACTACCCAGAGTAAATTCTAGTGGGATTTTGTTTAGTTTTGCTTCTTACTATTTTGGAAGAATTGTCCATTAATGTAGTCATCATAAATTATCATCAAAATGCCTTGCAAGGAACACAGGAATCAAGTAAGCAGAGTTCAGTCCTTTGCAGGACAATTCTTCATGCCAACCAGTACCTGAAGAACTTGACTTTTTCCCTGAACTTTTATAGAGGTGGGCTATGAAGGTGAAAATTGTATCTTTCTCAACATATCTCATTTCCCATTGTCTTCCTCTACAAATTTCAATGAAAAATAAAGTGAATGTGCTTAGTTAGGCATTACACACAGTGTTCTTTGCCTGTGTTACTTTGACATACAGTTTTTTTTTTTAGGTCCTCCCTAAGTGAATAAAGTAGGCAAAACTTACAAGGGAAACACTAAAATACACAGAAATATTTTACTCAATATCACACAATGCATTTAGTTTCCAATTATGGGCTCTATGACATTCAGATCCACAATAACCATATTGTTCCTCAAGACTGTGTCCACCTGGTAAGTTAAAATACAGAAAATAAGTCAGCCTCAAGGGCTTAAGGTGCACCTCCCATGGAAAACAATAAGGTGTTATTTTCACAAACGATGAGACACTAAAACTGAAGCCTGAATTATACATAAGGATTTGGAAGAGTTTCCTTTTTTATAAACAAGGGACAAAAAAACTCGAATCATAAAGAAAAAGACTGACCAACACTTCAAGTATATAAAACTTAAGAACTTTTGTAAATTAGAACACACCACAAATGGACTGAAAAGACAAACCACAAATTGGGAGTAAATATTTGTAGCACTTACAACCAAGTATGCATTAATATCTGTAATACAAATAAGACTCCCATAAATTACTAAGAACAGGCAAACGACCCAACAGAAAAACAGGCAAAGCCAACGTAAGTAGTCATATCACACACACAGAAAAGGCATTGGCCAATAAACATATAAATTTATACTAAGCCCATTGGTAATCTTGAAAATACAAATTATAGGGGCATCTGGGTGGCTCTGTTGGTTAAGCGTCTGCCTTAGGCTCAAGTCATGACCCCAGGCTCCTGGGTTCAAGCTCCAGATTGGGCTCCCAGCCCCACAACGGGCTCCCTGCTCAGTGGGGAGCCTTCTTTTCCCTCTCCATCTGCCTGCAGCTCCCCCTCCTTGTGCTGTCAAATAAATAAATAAAATCTTAAAAAAAAAAAAGTACAAATGATAACCATGTTTTAAAAAATTGTCTAATAGTTCCAAATGTTGGCAAAAAGAAAAGTTTAAACTGCAAACTGGCACAATATTTATGAAAACAATTTGGAATTACCTTGTAAAGTTAAATATATACATTACTTGACAACCCAGAAACTGGACTCCTATGAATATGCTCTGGAAAAATTGTTGCACATTTATACCAGGACAAATGTACAGGATTGTTCACAAGCAACATTTTTTATAGCAGCAAAACTTTGGACACAACCAAATGTCAACTGACAGGAAAACAGAGAAATCAAATGTTACACTCGTGAATAAAATAACTGTATAATTAACCACTGCTAAATAGAATAGAAAATATTGTGTGAAAGAAGCAAAACAGAACAATGCATATAGTATGATTTCATTTATAGAAAGACCAAAAGCAACAAAAATTAAATCAAGGGAGTGGTTAACACAAAACTCAGGAGAGTGGCAACCTCCAATTAGGGTAGGGTAAAGAGGTATGATTAGGGTAAAGAGGGTAAAGAGCTGGGCTCAGGTGAAAATAGTGTCATATAGAGGCAGTCCAGACTAGTAAATGTTCTATTAGGGTAAAGAGGTATGATTAGGGTAAAGAGGGTAAAGAGCTGGGATCAGGTGAAAATAGTGTCATATAGAGGTCGTCCAGATACTAGTAAATGTTCTATTTTTAAATCGAGGTGTGGAGATGATCTACATAGCAACAGTAGTACCAAAAAAGGAACACATTTGTATATTATATCTTAAAAAGCAAACATCTATGAACTTATGTACAACATATATTAAGTAAATAAAGCAAATAAAAAAGAATGGGATTATAGACAGCCCTCAGTTGGTAGCAACTGAGGCAAGGGAGTGGCTCATAGGTACACAGGAGTTTTTATTTTTTTCTCTCCTTTTTGCATGTTTAAAATTTTACATAATAAAACCTCTTTAAGAATTTAGCACTTTTAATTCTAAATGAGCATTTATCTCAAGATTAAAAAGCAGCCTAGATTTCCAGATTTCCATTTTTAGAATGCAGAAAGATGAAAAGAACATTGCTCCCATCCTTAGAATAATGATGAACCACCTAAAAATTCACCCCAGTTCTTGACCAACAGAGAGCTGAGACTGCAGGGCTAACTAACCCAGTCTAAGAAGAGAATATACAAAAGCATTTGTTCACTTTAAAAATACTGGTCAACGGTAAGAACTGAGCTAAAATTTCTAATTAATTGCTAAAAGCTGAGTGTGGCCTCACAAAAGACCATTAAAACCCTTGGGGCCAAAAACAAAAGAAGAATTCACATTCACTCATCGGCTCTTGTCCAAGGACCTCACAGGAAGTTTACCAAAAAAAAAAAAAACAAAACTGGAGACATGTTGGGAATCAAGAAGGTGTCCCTTGTGGTCCCTTGCAGTAACGGCACAAAAGCCCCACCTGGATCCTTCTTCCCTGTTTCTCACATGGAACAAAAGGTGCCAAACAAAAGCAATTGTATATCCATATGCAAAAAACCCCAATTTAGACCCTTACTTCATTCCACTAAAATTAACTCAATACAGAACACAGAATTTAATGATATAAGAGCTAAAACAATAAAACTTCTAAAAGAAAACAGAAGAAAATCTTTAGGACTTTGCATTAGGTAAAGATTTCTTAGATATGACAACAAAAGCATAATCCATGAAAGAAAAATTTGAGAAACTGGACTTCATCAAAATTAAAAATTTCTGCTTTTCTAAAAACATCACTGAGAATATGAAAAGACAAGCCGCAGACTGGGAGTAAAGCTAGTATATATTACTTGAACATAGGCTCTGATTAAAAAAATATATTGTAAACTCTGCGTAACCAGTATAAAAAAACTTTAATGTATAAGTAATATGCCAACAGTAGAGATAAAATGGCCTCATTTAAAAACAAACAAACAAACAAACAAACAAAAACAATCCAAAAGAAGAGTTAAAAGAAAGATGGAGCAAGTAGAACAAATAAAAAGTCCCTGGCAAGACAACATATTTGAATCCACCTACATTAATAATTACTTTAAATGTTAACACGTTAAACACATCAGTTAAAAGACAGAAACTGTCAGTAATCCAAGATCCAATTCTAAGTTGTTTATAAGAAAAACATTTTGAATAAAAGGATATAAAAAAGCTAAAAAATCAATGAAACCAAAAGCTGGATTTCTGGAAAAACAATCATTAAACTGATAAATCTCTAACCAGACTAAGAAAAAGAGAAGAAAAAAATTACAAATATGAAGAAGGAAAGAAGGGACATCACTACAGATGCTACAGACATTAAAAAGATAATGGAAAACCAAGAGCTCTATGGCCATAAATTCAACAATGTGGAGAAAAAAGGTAAGTTCCTTGGAAAGGCACACAACACACCGAAGCACACTCAAGAGGAAACATATAACCTAAATAGTCCTAAATCTACTAAATAAGTTAAAATTTTAAGTTTAAAATCTTCCAACAAAGAAATCTCTAAATCTAGACACCTGCATTGGTAAATTCTACCAAACACTTAAGGAAGAAATAATACAAATATAAACTCCTCTAAGAGGAAGGAATACATCCTGACTCATTTAATGAGGCCAGCCTTAATAGGATACCAAAACCAAGGCATTACAAGATAACTGGAGACCAACATTTCTCTGAATATAGACACAAAAATCCTTAACAACATCTAGGAAAGCACATCCTATGGGATTTACCCCGGGAAAATAAAACTGATGCAACATTTGAAAATCAGTAAATGTAACTCTTCATTTCCACACACTAAAGAAAAAAAAAATCATCTCAATGGGTACAGAAAAAGCCTTTGATAAAATATACCATTCATTCATGATTTAAACACACATACACAAACTCTCTACAAACTAGAAACAGAAAAGAACCTTCTCAACCTAATAAAGGGCATCTAAAAAAGCCTACAGTCACACTTAATAGTGGACTGAATACTTTCCCCCTAAGATCATGAATAAGGCGAAGATGTCCATTCTGACTACTCCTGTCAGAACTATACTAGAAGTCCTAGTCAGGGCTGTAGGCAAAACCAACAAATAAAATAAAACAATACAAGCAAAAGTCATATGGATTAGAAAGAATTAAATAAAACTATTCCTAGTCACAGAACACAGGACTGTTAAAATAGAAAATCCCAAAGAATCTACTACAGTTTTATCACAAATTCAATTACTGTAATTTGACAAAAACATAAGGAAAAAACAAAACCAAAACAAAACCTACAGCTAGAAATCCAATCCCAATTCTTGGGAACTTAAAAATAGATTAGGAAAATATATCAGTCTAGATATCATCAACCTTTTTAACATTTCCTTTTAAGACTCAATAAAATATATAAATTAGCTCTTAACAACTGGTTGTATAATACTTTAAAACAGTAAGTTAAAATAAGTCCAAAAAAGTTATTAAGTTTTACTTTAGAATACAGTATCTTGAAATATCTCAATGTACAGCTACATTCTACCCATTCCCATTAAATGACAATCATACAAAACAGTAAGAAAAATACTACCTGTTCACCAAAGAAGTATCAAGATGGGGGCAACTGTATCAAGATGGTGGCTCAGTCTATTAAGTGGCTGCCTTCCTGGACTCAGGTCATGATCCCAGGACCCTGGGATGGGATCCCATGTCAAGCACCCTGTTCAGTGGAGAGTCTGCTTCCCCCTCTCCCTCTGTCCCTACTCTGCTCTCAAGCAAATAAATAAAACCTTAAAAAAAAAAAAAAAAGGTGTCAAGATGTATTAAGCGAATCTCTCAGATTGACATTTTATACTACTTTTCCTGGATTTGGGCTCCTAATGAATTAATACAATGTCTACCTATCCAAGAGTCAACTGAAAAGTAAAAAGTTGTTCTAAAGGGTTTCATAGAAGATATGCTAAACCCAAAAATGCACATCATTCAGAAGTCATCAAATGACACCATGGACTGTCTCTACCCTGATTTAAAACTTTCTCACTACTCATGATTTAAATTTTAGTTTAAATAGGGGCGCCTGGGTGGCTCAGTCGTTAAGTGTCTCTTAGGTGGTGATTCTGAGGTCCTGGGATCCAGCCCAGCATCCCGCTCCCTGCTCGGCAGGAAGGCTGCTTCTCCCTCTCCCGCTCCCCTTGCTTGTGTTCCCTCTCTTGCTCTCTCTCTCTCTGTCAAATAAATAAATAGATAGATAGATAAATAAATTTTAATTCAAATAAAGGATCATGCTAGTTATTCTCAAATTCAGTACACACGTTAAGTATTTTGGCAGTAAAACAACATTTAACTTTTTAGACAGCAAACTAGCTTTTCAGTAATCATTTTTAGCTACTATGAATTGGCTTTGTGGACCCAAATTTAAAAGATAAAAGGAAGTAACTGAATCACCATAATGGGATAATCAAGGTTTCTACTTTCTAATGCATTGTTTGATGGTGATTCACTTAACGCTAGAGAAAAACAAGACCTCCCAGAGTGACCCATAGATACAGTAAGTCTTAAGGAAGAGTAAATAACTCAACTTGGAATAAATAACCATTATCTCCCAATGTTTCTCATTTTAAAATAAGAATACAGCCAAATAGTAAAGATAAAAATACCACAACTTATTTTGATGGAATATCTTAATATCCAAAAAACTCGAAGAAAAAAGTCTAGATTTTATATACTGAAGTACAAATAGTTTGGGTTCAATTAAATGAATGTTACTGTAAAAAGAAAAAGGCATCATTAAGTACAAAACAAATATACAAAAATATATACCCCCCCCCAAAAAAAACCATCATAAGAGTTCCGCAAAAACACAGGTAACTTGGGATTTTTTAATAATATACATTACAAAACTAATTAGTTTAGGAAAGCTATATAAATGGCACTATAGTCCAAAGAGATTACCCAAAGTTTACATGGGATTTAGACTAAGGTGAACCTAATATATCCCTTATATGGTATAAATCTATAATCTTAACAAAAAATATAGTATTCACTAAAAGCCAAACAGATGCCAGACTGCCAGTGTTTGAATTCCCACTCTACTACTTGCTAGCTCTATGACCTTGGGCAAAACACTATGCTTTCTGTCTACCATTCCTTCCTCTGTAAACTGGGAATATTATCGATCATAGTATCTTAGTAAGGATTAAATGAGGTAAAAATGCCTGATGTTACAAAAAAAGAAAATATAAAAGTACTATTATTCTAGGTATTTTTTTAAATGACATGATTTTCACATCTCTTTAAAGCATCCTTGGTTTTATACAAAATATTTTTGTATATTTTGAAATTTTCAAAATTTTCAAAATTTGAAAGGGACAAAATGTATGATCCTTAGTGCTTATACAGAAATTCTTGTTGATACCTCTATGAAAACTATACTCCCACCTTCCCCACAAGAGAAATAAAATATTATTAAAATGTTCTTGACTCAAAAAAATAAGGTCTCTGAAACTATCCCTTTACCAAATATAAAAATATAGCTGCTCTGATGAAATGTTTACAGATTCAATTAGGTTTAAATATGAAGAATGCTCTTAAATGGTAATCTGTTCCAGGATTTAATTGCTTTGCAATTATTTACATTTTCTAAGTGCATACTTGCAAAGAACAATTTTCCCATGCCCAGGTTCACCATGTATCTATTAAAGTCATCTTAAAAGTATGGAACACAGGGGCACTTGGGTGGCTCAGTGGGTTAAAGCCTCTGCCTTCGGCTCAGGTCATGATCTCAGGGTCCTGGGATTGAGCCCCGCACTGGGTTCTCTGCTCAGCGGGGAGCCTGCTTCCTCCCTCTTTCTCTGCCTGTCTCTGTACCTACTTGTGATCTCTGTCTGTCGAATAAATAAATGAAATCTTTAAAAATAAATAAATAAATAAAAATAAAAACCTTCAGATACTTTTTAAAAAAAAAAGTATGGAACACAAATTATCTGCCTTAGAAAAGACAGTTTATTCCATGTATAAAAGCTCAGAGTGGCTTCAGAAAGATCAAACAGAAGTAAATACACCAGCCATATAGTTCTTTGAGCTTTATTTTTATATGCATACATGTTTCAAGAAAACAAAAATTTCAAGATATCGAGTACAACATATCAAATGAAATCATTCAGAATTATTTTAACAGTATAAAGTACATGTGTAGGATGCATTATATAATTTATTCTGAGGTTTCAAAAAGCAGTGTTTTTGGTTTTAAAATTCTGATACCATTACTTACTGTAACTTTCAAGTAACATAGTTCAAGTTAAGTTTTTTTAAAAAATAATGACTAAATTAAGACATTATCTCTAAGATGATCTGATAGATGAGCTGCCTTTACCACGATCTTCAAAATAGTGCTGTTCAATTCTTCTACAGAAAGCAAGGAGGTTGCTATAGTTTTTCACCTTCTCAGAAAGTTCATCATTGGTCAACTGTGTGGTAAGAATGGTATACAAATGGCCAAATACCAGTGCATCTAGTTCAGTAGGCCTAAAACAAAAGTAGAAATGAAAGTAACATGAATAGCATTTAACTTGTATGGCAGAATATACACTACTTTTTAAAACATTTTATTCCTCTATTTAAAGGAAAAAGTCACATAAATAAATCCTACCTCAACTTGATAGAATTTATTTTCTTTTTAACTTGGAGTTTCTGTTGTAAGATATGGAAAAAAAAAACCTTTTAAATGATAATTTGCTACTTGTGTGACTTGCTTTTAAAGTGGTAATGCATTAAAGTAATATTGGTGTAACTGATCATATTCATTTTATTCATTAATTTATTCACTACATAAATACAGTAGGTCTCCAACGTGCCAGGAACTGTGCTTAGATGATAGAGATGTAAGAACATGAAAGATATCCTAAGACATGGACACAAAACATAAATTATGACATAATTTATTAAGTGTTTTAATAGAAGCAAAACCAAAATGGTATCAAAGCAGAGGATTTCACTGTGGTGCTGGGACAAATGACACCTGACTACCCAAATCATGTATTAACAACATGATTTAATTTTAACTTTACCACTTTTAAAATAATTTAGCTTTTTAAAAAAAATTTATTTATTTTGAGATGGGGAAGGGGGTGGGAAATGGAGAGGAGAGAATCTCAAGCAGACTCCCCTCTGAGGTCAGAGCCCAATGAGGAGTTCAATCTCAGGACCCATGAGATCATGACTGAGCCGAAAGCAGTCACTTAACTGAGAGCCACCCAGGCGCCCCAATAATCTAGCTTTCTGAAGGAGAAGTAAAGATGTCTTCAACAAAAAAATTCTAGGGTTTTTTTCCCTTTAATTATGTGTTAGTAACAAAAAATTGAAATTTATCTACCTCACTACTAATGGTCTATAGATGAGGCATCACCAAACTACATTATATTAAAATATTGCCAATAATATTAAAATACTACTGAAGAGAGAAAATATCACCGTAATTATGAACTATTATTGCTATCAGTCCCATAGTGATAAAATTTTTAAGAAAATATGTGTTAGCCTACATAAATGTGAAAGTATGTTTCAGTAATCTGGTTTGGAAGGACAGATTTGGGGGTCCCTCAAATCTAAGTTTGAATCCTAACTGCCACTTACTACCTATGTGGTCTTAATCACTAATAATGAATGACCTCATCCTGTTGCCTGGCTTTAAATACGTCTTTATGCCACTAATTGCCTAATATGTATCTCCAATCCCAGTCCCTCTCCTAAAGTCCAGAATCATACATTTGAATGTCTACATAACATCTCTACTTGAAGGGCACCTGGGTGGCTCAGTCAGTTGAGTGGCTGCCTTCGGCTCAGGTCATGGCGGGGAGTTTGCTTTTCCCACTCCCTCTGCCTGCCGCTCTGCCTACTTATGCCCTCTCCCTCTCTCAAATAAAGAAATAAAATCTTTAAAAAACAAAACAAAAACAAACAAAAAACAAATCTCTACTTGAATGTTGATTAAACATTTCAAACTTGCTCATCCCATATTCCCAAAATAAAAGGCACCATTATCCACTCAGCTATTTGAGCCAAAAATCTCAGGGTTACTCTTGAGTCTTCTCTTTCTCTTACCCTCTCAATTACATTAGCAAGTGTTGTGAGACAGGACTGCCAAATAAGTCCTGATTACTACCATTTATCATCCACTCGGAGCCACGATCATCTCTCACCTAGACCACTACAACAGCCTCCTAACATGCCTTCCTGCTTCTATTTATTGTCCACATAGTAGCCACAGTGATTTTTTTTTTAAATGTCACCAGACCATGCCACTCCAAGCATAAACTATTCTAATGAATAACCATTCCACTCAACACTAATATGCCAAACTCCTTACCTGAAGCATAGAAAGCCTAGATGACCTTGTCCCTGTTTCTCTCTTCAGTCTCATCTCCCGCCATTGTCAACACACAACCAATATTGGCCTTGCCTCCCCCATTTGAGCCTAACAAACTCAAGCCAATCTTAGGGCCTTGACCCAATTATTCCTGCTGCCTGGAAGACTTTTCCCTTGACTCCACATTGCTGCTCCTTCTTGTTTTTCAGAACAAGGCTTAAATGTCACATCAGAACACCAAAACTAAAGTGGACATAGAGTCACTTATTACCATGTGATCCTATCTGATTTCTCCATGTAGCACTTAATACTATCTAATATTTGTTAATTGTCTGTCTCCCTCTACCAGGATCTTCTCTACTTGTTTCCTGCTGTGTCCCTAATACTTGGAACAATGCCTGAGACAAAGCAGGGTTCTTAGTAAGTATGTTCTGAATGAATCAATAAAAAGATGATGCATTTCTCATACCACACTGTAACTGTGTCCACTTAACTGTTTCCCATCATTAAACTCTAAGCTCTTTAGAGGTGACACTGCACACATCTTTTATATCCCCACTTCTTAGAAAAGGATGAAAGGAACTGAATTGGTATTTGCTCAATGCAAACAGAGAAAGAATCCTGCCTATGGTATGTAGAATATTTAATTTTTCAATAGTAGTTACTAACATTCTTTCGAAGCCTTCCCTTTTTTGACACATTCATGAAGAATTATTAAAGTCAGATGTGCAGTCAATGGTCATGTTTAAGAGGGTAGCCAACAGGATAGTTAAAGAAAAAAAAATCACAAGTGTCCTTGGACTAAATAGCACCATGAATAGTATCATTACAAATGAAGAATCAATAACAAATGGATTCTGAGAAGAACCAGAGATGTAGAAGGTGGATAAATGTAGAGAGGCACTTCATGAGAAGTGATATAAACACTAACTCTTCCATGTCCCTAAGTATATTCCTTAAAAGGTGTAGCTTTATCTCACCAATTTAGAATTTATTTTTTTCCTAATTTTTGTGTAGGGTTAACTACTCTTTGCTTCTTGAATTAGATCATTAAAAAAGTGAATTTAGGGGTACGTGGGTGGTTCAGTGGGTTAAAGCCTCTGCCTTCAGCTCAGGTCATGATCCCAGGGTCCTGGGATCAAGCCCCACATCAGGCTCTCTGCTCAGCAGGGAGCCTGCTTCCCCTCCCACCCCCCTCTGCCTGCCTCTCTGCCTACTTGTGATCTCTGTCTGTCAAATAAATAAATAAAAATCTTAAAAAAAAAAAAAAAGTGAATTTATTTCCTGATGCAACTTCCAGTAATATAGATGGGCATCCTTTATCATTAAATGAAGGATCTGAAGGAGTTCAAGTATAAGTGTATATTCAAACTACAGTGGTCTAGAAGTAACCCTGAAGCAGTCAAAATGTTACTTGCTGCAAACGTACATCCATGTGACTCCAAAGGTGCTGAATTATATGTGTAATGAGCATACAGCAATGGCTCTCATGTTACATAAAGACAACAACTGGGTGGCAAGTTACTTTAGAACACCTAACAGGAAGTATAACACAATATACTAAATCAAATGAAACACACATACATAACTTCTAATGCATATTTTTTGTAATCCTTATAAATTTCAGCAATTACTTATATTAATTTATATATATATATGAAATATATAAATAACCCATTCCTATAATTCTTTCTTTTTAAAAAGTACACTTCTGGCAGTGGTTCCACAACTGCATACCACTACTAAAACTCAGAGCTATAAACATAAAATGGTGTCAATATTAGCATGTGTAAATATAATAAATCTGATTTTTTTTAAAAAGCAATAAACTCTGAAAAATACTTGCAATTCATGTGGGACAAGAACAAAAAAAAACCACACTTTGCCCCATATTTGTACGGAATTGTTTAATCAAGCCAAGATCTTGATTAACATCCAGTTTTTAATTACCTCTCCTATACCACATAAAGAGAGAACTAACATTTCCATTCTTATGCTTACTAAGTAGTGGGTTGAAATTTTAATACTGATAGCAACTCTCCTCCTAAGACTTTTAAGATCTTTCATATATATATTACATCTACCTTTATAGACCTTTTATTAGAAAAATACTCCAGGATCATAAATATATTTTTAAGAACCTAAGAAATGTGTTGTCTTATCTTGCATTATCATTCTTTCCACATTTGCAATGGCTATCACTATTCTTTTTTTCCCTAGTTTTATTGAGAAATAATTGACAAGTATCACTGTGTAAGTTTAAGGTATACAGCACAGTTGGGTGTGATTTACATGTATTATAACATGATTATACCAAACGGTCCAGCTAATATCCATCAGTTATCTACTGTTCTTTCATTTGAATATCAAAATAAAAATACTGTAAAATGTAAATGTTTTTCCTAATCTTTCCCATTTAAAATTTTTCTATACTCAACTTTTTTGCTTTCTTTATTATGATTGCCTATTTCTTTCTTTCTGATACCTTTTATAGTCAGTCTAGTTTCAAAAACATTAATATTGTCTCTGATCAGTAATTTTTCCTTCCCTTGCACTATTAACTTGCCATGTCTTCATACTACTAGGAGTAATTTACATATTCCCTCTTTATATACCAATCATTGATCTTAGGACTGTCATTCAAGTTTGTAAATCAAGTCCTTTGCCATCAGTCTTTTTTATATTTTTGCCTTTGAAATTTTGAGCAATTTCAATTTGAGCAACAAATTACTCAATTTTCTCAAGTGGTGATTTTTTTTTAAAAAAAGATTTATTTATTCATTTATTTGACAGACAGAGATCACAAGTAGGCAGAGAGGCAGGCAGAGAGAAAGGGAAGCAGGCTCCCCGCTGAGCAGAGAGCCTGATGCGGGGCTTGATCCCAGGACTCTGGGATCATGACCTGAGCCGAAGGCAGAGGCTTTAGCCCACTGAGCCACCCAGGTGCCCCTCAAGTGATGATTTTTTAAATTATTAAAGTATTTTAAAATTTAAATTTTAAAATTATTTTTATTTTTTTTATTTTAAAATTATTAAAGTACAATTGAGGGGAAGCTAGGTGGCTCAATGGGTTAAGCCTCTGCCTTCAGCTCAGGTAGTGATCTCAGGGTCCTGGGACTGAGCCCCGCATCAAGCTCTCTGCTCAGTAGGGAGCCTGCTTCCCCCTCTCTCTCTGCCTGCCTCTCGGCCTATTTGTGATCTGTCAAATAAATAAATAAAATCTTTTTAAAAAAGTGTAATTGATACACAATGCTAGATTAGCTTCAGATGTACAACATACTGATTCAACCACTCTATACATTACTCAATGCTCACCACAATAACCAGAGTCACCACACAACATTACTACAATATTACTGACTATATTCCCTATGCTCTACTTTTTTCTATGACATGTACCATAGTGTTTTGATTACTATAGATTAGTAGTATATCTTGAAATCTGGGGTTATGATACTTTCAGCTGTGTTCTTTCTCAAGATTGCTTCGGCTATTCGAGGTTTTTTGTGGTTCCACACATACTTTGGATATATTTGTTCTAGTTCTGTGAAAAGTATTATTGGTGTTTTGATAATGACTGCATTCAATCTGTAAATTACTTTGGGTAGTATGGACATTTTAACAATATTAATTCTTCAAATCCATGAGCACGCTATATCTTTCCATTTGCGTCATATTAAATTTCTTTCATCAATGTCTTTTAGTTTTCATAGTACAGGTTTTTCACCTCTCTGGTTAAATTTATTCCTTGGTATTTTCATTCTTTTTGTCTTAACTGTAAATTCTTAATTTCTCTGTTAGTCTTTTAGTGTACAGAAATGCAACAATTTCTATATATTAATTTTGTATCCTACAACTTTACTGAATTCATTTATGAGTTCTAATAGTTTTCTGATGGGGTCTTTACAATTTTCTATATATATTATCATGTCATCTGCAAATAGTGACAGTTTTACTTCTTCCTTAACAATCTGATGCCTTTTAATTCCTTTTCTTATCTGA
The DNA here is from genome assembly GCF_963455335.1 of Martes martes. Taxonomy (NCBI): domain Eukaryota; kingdom Metazoa; phylum Chordata; class Mammalia; order Carnivora; family Mustelidae; genus Martes; species Martes martes. The sequence goes on from NC_137890.1 coordinate 125,055,673, forward strand.
CTGCCATAGCTAGGACTTCCAGTACTATGTTGAATGTAAGTGGTGGGAATGGCTATTCTTGCCTTGTTCCTGATCTTAAAGGAAAAACTTTGTTTTTCACCACTGAATATGCTAGCTAGATTTTTCATATATAGCACTTATTATGTCGAAGTATGTTCCCTTTGTGCCCACTTTGTTGAGTTTTTATCATAAAGAGATGCTGTATTTTTTGTTAAATGCCTTTTCTGAATCTATTGAGATAATCATATAGTTTTTTTCCTTCCTCTTATTACCAGGATATATTATACTGACTGATTTGAGAATAGTGAACCACCCTTGCATCCATGGAATAAATCCCACTTGATCTTGGGGAGCCTGGGTGGTTCAGGCAGTCAAGTGTCCACTCTTGATTTCAGCTCAGGTCATGATCTTGGGGTCGAGAGATCAAGGCCCGAGTTGAGTCGGGCTCCACACCCAGCAGGGAGTCTGCTTCAGAATTTCTCTCTCCCTCTCCTTTTGCCCCTCACCCTGCTCACATGTGCACACACACACACACACACACACTCTCTCTCTCTCTCTCTCTCTAAAACAAACAAATCTTTTAAAAAAATAAAATAGGGGTGCCTGGGTGGCTCAGTTGTTAAGCATCTGCCTTTGGCTCAGGTCGTGATCCCAGGGTCCTGGGATCGAGCTCCGCGCTGGGCTCCCTGCTCAATGGGAAGCCTGCTTCTCCCTCTCCCTCTCCCACTCCCCCTGATTATGTTCTCTCTCTCGCCGTCTCTCTCTGTCAAATAAATAAAATCTTTTAAAAAAATAAAGTAATCCCACTTAATCATGGTGAATGATCCTTTTAATATACTACTGAATTCAGTTTGCTAATATTTTGTTGAGGATTTCTGCATCGATGCTCATCACAGATACTACCCTAGTTTTGTTTTGTTTTCTTTTTCTTTTTTTTTTTTTTGTAGTATCTTTGCCTGATTTTGGTATCAGAATAACGTTCTCCTTATAGAATGAATTTGGAAGTTTTCCTTCCTCTTCTATATTTTGGAATAGCTTAAAAAGAACAGGTATTAACTCTTCTTTAAATGTCTGGTAGAATTCACCTGTGAAACCGTCTGGTCTTGGGACTTTCGTTGGTTGATTACTGATTCAATTTCTCAACTGGTAATTTCTTTATTGAACAAACCTCAGTAAAATCCAATTCTTCCCTGAAATTTTTCATCTTAAGATTCCCATGTTTAATTTTTGCAGCATTTCCTCAATACCCTTTCTCATCAGTATATGAAGGTATATTTTCAAGTTTTACCATTTAATAGTTTATGCAGAACTCTTTCTTTTTCAAAAATAAGACCTCTTCCAATTTCTCAATTTGAGCGACTTTTAACAAACATTCACTGATCCTCTGCTGACAAGTAGGTTTTGTTTATACAGACCTGCAAGGAGCTCATAAATGCTTTATAATGGTATAATTCATTCTATTCTGATTAAGTATAGGGGGAAAAAGGTAACATAAAAATAACACAGTAAGAAAAGTTTTACTTTTTCATTCCAAGTTCATGCTCGCCACATGAAAAAGGATCTAGTAGCCTTTGGATAGGTATCTCAACAGATATCACATCAGTAAGATACCTTGTATACAACAGGAAATACAGATTTTGTTTTAGTTTCATTTCAGAAATATGATTTAAATATTTAAAAGCTACCAACCACATTATATATTATAAAAGATTAAAAAAAAAAAAAAAGACCACCAGTGTTAGTATCTATCTTATTCTGATTTCTTTCACTTTTCTAATTTTTTCTCTCCACAATTTATCTTCTTTGTCCTCTTTTCCCAATTCCTATTCCTGCTGCAGGATCTCCCTCATCTACCCATTCCCCTTGAATCAAGTAAAACTACTGGGTTTCTTCCATGAGTCCTCTCAACATCCCCAGGAGGTTAGCTAGGAGAAAAATGTATTCTACTTTTAGAGGGTAAGGGAAAGATACACAGGGAAATAAAGTAACTTGCCAAAGTCTGGTATATATCAGAGCCAAGAACCCAATTCAGGGCCACTGACCCGGAATCCAATACCACATTATCTAGACTTAAGCCAGCGCTCTAGTCACTTAAGTACAGTATCTCACAAAGTAATGATTCCTGACAGATAAAAAAATGAGAAAAGCTCTGTCACATTAAAGTAAAAATACAAACGAATTTTTCCTAATTATGGTTTGCTACTAATTAGACAATGGGATAAAACTAAAATTAAAAAGTGAAATCTATTTTTCAATCATTAGAGGAAAATTAAGTCTCATACAAGGTAAAATTATTTCAAAAACCTACATCTTAATACGGTTCTTCCATAGTAAATCTTTGGTTTTATGCTTGTTCTAAATGTTCAGTTTCTCATTATGAGCTTAAATATAACTATAATTTTATAAGAAAAAAATCTGTTTTGATATTTCCACTAAATCACATGCTGAATGATACCTGGTTATGAATGAAGTCTTTGACACTGAGTTTAAATGAGAAAAATAAGTCAGATATATTCTCCTGGCCTCCCATGAAGACAGCATGCATAACAAAACTAACTCCTAACACACAAGGATGCACTTCATAGGATACAACACACCTCTTCTGAGCTTTTCAAGCCCTAAGAATTCCTGTATCACCAAGAAAAAGGAATGACTTAGCACTAATATGTAGATACATTTCTTTTGTGTTACAGACTAAACAAATAGACTCTGCATAGCAGACATCACTAGAATTAGGAACATAGCTGGAGAAGCGTTACCTACCAGGATTTCATGGTTTGAATTCTATGACCTTTGTGCTTCAGTGATCAAGACCCCAAATTTCAGTTATATGTAGTATACATTAATATAACAAATGTTTCCAAGCTTTCATCATTGTCATTTTTGCTACTAATATTAATATCTCTACCAAAAGATGTATGATATGGTTACAGAAGATGAATGCCTATAAAGATAAAATAATAGCAAATAAACCTTTTAAAAAATTATTAATCTAAACAGGAAAATTTTTACTACAGAGCCAAAAAAAGGCTAGAATTTCTAAGTAAAACATTAAGATTAAAATGTTAATTTAGGGTGCCTGGGTGGCTCAGTGGGTTAAAAAGCCTCTGCCTTCAGCTCAGGTCATGATCCCAGGGTCCTGGGATCAAGTCCTGTATCAGGTTCTCTACTCAGCGGCATGCCTGTTCCCCCCGCCGTCTGCCTCTCTGCCTACTTGTGATCTCTGTCTGCCAAATAAAGAAATAAAAATCTTAAAAAAAAAAGTTAATTTAAACCCATCTTAAACTGGATCACAGGATGATTCTAATATATTAAAACTGTAACGTTAAAAAAAAAGGGAAATTCATTCTTTGCCTATATTATTCTTTTCCAGATTACAAAATAATTGTCTTAATGAATTATTCAACTTAGATATATGTACATATACCTTTAATCCATATCCTTCATACTAATTTCTGTGCTTTATAAAAGTTTTCATTAACTTTTAAAAGATAAGTTCATAACAGTGCTTGTCCATCCAACAAAATTGATAACTGTTTAGTTTTACTCACTTTTCTGGTCCCCAGGGTATCACCCTGTATAAACAAGTATGGTTAGACGTCATGTTTTAACAGCATTTTCCAAGTGTGGAATTTTGTTAAGATGATGTAGTTCCATACACAGCACCATACACATAGATAGTAGTACCTCTATCATATCATAAAATAATGACTGGTTTACATGTCTGCCCTTAAGAATTTTTAAGATTTTTATTTTTATTTATTTATTTGACAGACAGAGATCACAAGTGGGCAGAGAGGCAGACAGAGAGAGAGAGAGGAGGAAGCAGGCTCTCCACTGAGCAGAGAGCCCGATGCGGGGCTTGATCCCAGGACCCTGAGACCATGACCCGAGCCGAAGGCAGAGGCTTTAACCCACTGAGCCACCCAGGCGCCCCTGCCCTTAAGAATTTTTAATGGCAAGGACTGCATTTCAGAAATTTTAGTATCCGAGAGCCTAGAGCTGTGCCTGATAATCAAGAAGTGCTAAGTAAATGTTTAATGAGGGCAAAAATGAAAAATAAAACAAAATCTTATCAAAAATATTTCTTGATAAAACAATTCCTCTATGGCAAAATAAGTTTGTAACCTAACAATATAGAAAAGAAACTAAATAAAAAAAGATAAAGTTTCTTACTGCTTATTGAAGAAATATGGTTGTGTTCCCAGTCTTTGAGAAAGTGCCTGACAGCACTGGTCTACATCTTCTAAGACCTAACATAGGCAATAGACCCAAAGGAAAATATTTAAATTAGCAAAACAATGTCTAAAACTTAATTTGTATCACAGCTAATAACAAAAATGTAAATTTAGGTAACCTTTTATCATATATTTAGAATCAGATTATAGAACACATATAGAACATAAGTAATACTTTCTATATAAGAAATAAGAAGAAAATTTGAGAGAAAACTTCCTTTAAACACAAGCACATTTAAGTTACTTATAAGGATTACTATTAAGAAAGTTTCTACCTCAAAATTCTACCACCTACAAAAAAATGTTTTCCTGAATCCATAGCTTCAAATGACTTTATATATTCTTAAAAAGCTGCTTCGTAACAACACTGCTGCTGACCCACCATGAGTAAAAAGCATTTGAGTTGTTTCCTCACTAGTGGAGATGGATTTTATTTACTCGATCCCTATTCATTTCCCCAATCCCTAGTGTGGTCAGTGGCACACAGCAGTAAGCTGGCTGGCTAGGACTCCAAGTAGCCTTGGAAAAGAAACATTATTAATGATTGAATTAGTTCAATCTCATGACCTTGAAAAGCTATATATTTTTTTAATTTTGCTATTTCAATAAATTTAAAACAAACAAAAAGATATATTAAGAGCTGTATATAACAGGGTTTTTTAAAGCCCTGATACTGCAGATCTATATTTATTGACATAGATGCCCACAATATATTGGTGAATAGAAAAAAATTAGATTACAGAGTGGCAGGTATAATAAGATCCCATTTAAGGACAGAGACATCTAGAAGAATGTTCTCCAAAAAGTTAGCAGCGGCAATTTCTAGATGATAGGATCTCAAGCAATTTCTATTTCTTTTTTGAACTTTTCTGTATTAGATAGTTTGTTTTACAATAAGCATGTATGATTTTTATAAAACAAACAAAACGCACTTCATGTCAGAAAAAACAGTAAATGTTTTCCTAATTTTTTTATTGTGCTGAGATTTTTAAAGACTAAATATAACATGAATTTAATATAAATATAATATAAATTATAAATATATATAAATTATATATAAATTATATAAATTATATAAAATATATAATATATAATTTTATATAATATAAAATATATTATATATAATATATATAAAATATAATTATATATAAAACTATTTTTAAAATTATATATAAAATACATAAATTATAAATATAAAACATGAATTTCTTAATGCATTAAAGTTGAGGCAACCCCCTACTTCAATCTGAATTATCTGGATTCACCTGGTCCAGAGTCTTGTTACCCCATCCAATAGCTTTCATCTTACGTTTGACTTCCCACTGTTTCTGATAAGCCAAAATATGATTCAGAGGCCAAGGGTAAGGAGAGCCATATCTGGCATGAGTGATCTGGAGCAAAAAGATTTTGTGACAAACATGATTCTAAAAACAAAGCCTGTTTTTACAAACAGAATTCTTAGGAAAATATATATTCAGAACACAAATACAACAATCTGAAAAAAATACATAGCTTGCAATCTAAAAAATTAAAATTTCAAACCATTCCCTTTAAAAATATATAAACTTTTATGTACTTTGCAACCAGTTACATCAAACAATGACACATAGCTTCCCTAAAATGTATGTGCAAGCAAAATTAAAGTAAGTGAAAAACTATATCACTAATGGTATAAACCACAATGTTTCATTTATGAGCAGGGACTTACGATTCTGAGCAAAAGTGTTTTCTCATTAAATTTTAATTAAGATAAATGCTGCAGAACCACTCACCTCCCCTACTGTAGCTTCATCACACCACTGAAGATACAACTAGGAACAAAAGAACAGTCACGAAAACTTCAGAATACCAAAAAAAAAAAGATGGATAAAGAAAATTATTTCTTGCCATAGTTATTTTTTATAAACCAACTTTATAAAAGTCACATATATGAGAGTTTTCCCTCCTCTGGCTAATATTGCTATACAGAATTATTAAATTTAATTAATAATAATACTTAATAAAAGCATTTCCTATTCATAAAGTAGTACATCTCTAAATACCATTAAACTATTTTAGAGATATTATTTACGTAAACCTCCCAGGGCCAAAGTCAAATAATGAGTGGACAAGAATCACTCCTTTTTACAAATAGAAAAACTAGACCTGAAAATGTCAGACAACTTGTTCGAACATAATAACCAAATAATTTCAGTAACCATCCTAGCCCTAGAATTGCTTGACTATATTCCTATTTCTCAGTAACTCTGAAATAACCCATAAGAAAGATGATCGTTTGTAAGAGGAAAGTTTCTTTTCAAGGTCTATTATCTTCTATTATACCTCTGCAGTCAACAGCATATTGTTGACTAATTCCATGTAGGCTTTCATTTCTGCTTTTTGGACTTCATCCAGCCCATCACTAAGAGAATGGCCCTAAAGGGAATTTAAAAAAATTTAAAAGAGCATCATATTAAATAGACAAAAACTTTCAGTTATCTTACTACTGAGTGAATATAAATGTTTTTACTACATCAATGTTTTTACTATAAATGTCTAATAAACTTCTGAAATATCTCTAAAATTATACATTAAAAAAGTTAATAATCTATCACTACAAAATATGAATAAGCAATATTTATATGCCACTATAAAAATGTATCTTTCAATGGACAAAATCATATTATCATTTCACAAAAGAAGAAAACAGAATGGTCAGTAAACCTTATTTTTTTTAAGAGACTAACCTTATTAGTAATAAAACAAATGCCAAAAGATTGACATGTGTTGCTTATAAAGTGGTCAAAGGTGGAAAGAAAATGTTAGTAAATGTATAGGGAAATAAAATTCTAATATACTATAATAATGAGTAGATCCATAAAATGGTATAACTCTTTAGTTCAATCCAGCCATCTGTGGTAAGATTTTTAAAAATGAGTATCTTTTAATATTTTAGCATCACTCTTAGGAATTTATCTGAAGGAGATAATCTGACAAGTGTAGAAAGGTGTCTGTAGAAAAATATTTATCTTAACACATAATAAGAGCCAAACACTGACAATAATTTATGTGTCCAACAATAAAGGCTTAAGTAAATAAATTACAATACATCCATACAATAAAATACTATACAACAACTTAAAAGATAATATATTTCTATGGTCATTAACATGGAAGAATTTCCAAACGTATTTATGATTTTAAAAGGCAGGTTACAAAATAGCACATAATAGCATGATCTACATTTTTCTGTATATGCAAAGAGAAAAGTCTGGAAGGATGTTCCACAAAATGTTAATGGAGTTTGTCCTTTATAACTATTAAAACCTAAACTGAACTCAAATGTATATATTAATATGTTCAATTTCTAAATATATCCTGTATCTCTCTTCTCAAAGGTTAACCTGACATTTTATAACAACCTAAATTTTCATTTATGACCAAAACTCTCATTAACTGCAAGTTAGAAAATTATCTACCATTTTGTAAAGATCAAATTACATCTTTTGCCATTGATTTACATTATGGAGGAAAAAACTGATACTTTAGAAATATTTCTCTACTAGTTTATATTGGCATTTTTTAAAAACTAGGTTAAAATCAATATAAATATTAAGATACACTAAAGAATGATGAATGACTTATTTAAGACTAACTGTGATCTAAAAAAAATTTAAATAAATAAATAAATAAAAATTTAAAAAAAAAGACTAACTGTGATCAAATATATTTAATATCTTTTTTATTACCTTGGCTTTAACGAATTGGACTATTGGACCAAGTTCTGATACTACTTGATTTCCTACATGAATAAAAGGTACTTTACCTGTTGAGGAGAAAAAAAATGTATGAAGACACTTTCAGTAAATTAATACAAAAACAGAATGTGTTTTATTAATATACTGATTTTGTAATCCTATAACTTTTGAAAATTATAATTAAATGTGTACATTAAATTCTATAAACTTTTAAATGTTAATTTTAAAAGAAAAAGGAGATTCATTTCTAGAGTTCTCATTTGTATGTAACAACTGATCACAATATTAGCTTTTCAGAACTCACACTAACAAACTGCTATATAATATAGCAGTAAATACTAATTATGAAAATTAGATGAAGCAAGGCGGAACACTGGTTCACGACCATTGACAGATTTGAAAGAAATGTAATTGGACTTTCTCTTCAGAGTACAATGAATCAATCTATATTTTAAACTACATTTAAGAGATGACTTCTTTTTACATCCACTTTTAAATCTCAGATACCCATTAAGTTCAATATTTTAAGCACATAATGGTACAATAATAAATGTCTTTGACTCAAAAAAAAGTTAGGAATTAAAAGAATTAGCAATCTTTGAAGATATGCTAGTTTATGAATTATAACACAAAGTATGTTCCCGGACACATTTGGGGGGAAAAAAATAAGAAGCATGCTTATAAAAACTGGCTTCTGTAAATAAATGTCACATTAAAAAAGTGGGATTTCATTTTTAAAAATACCAATAGTTGGGGCGTCTGGGTGGCTCAGTGGGTTAAAGCCTCTGCCTTCGGCTAGGGTTATGATCCCAGGGTCCTGGGATCAAGCCCCGCATCAGGCTCTCTGCTCGGCAGGGAGCCTGCTTCCTCCTCTCTCTCTACCTGCCTCTCTGCCTACTTGTGATCTCTGTCTGTCAAATAAATAAATAAAATCTTTAAAAAAAAAAAAAAACCTTTAAAAAAAATACCAATAGTTGATGAAATTATCAGAGATGATAACAAAATAAGTCTCCAAATAGCAATAAAGTTCATTCCAAAAGCTAGAGGATGAAGCTTGCTATCAGACCTAGGTCAAATAGAGTTCACACTAAGAGTAGGCTGATTCGTGGTCCTTTTCAACAGATTCACTCCTCTCTGCCCCATTCAGACCAAGGGTAATGGATGAGGCCTACAGTACCAACAAGGCTTCATCTAAATCCCTAGGATAACACGCATTACAAAAGGCAAGCAGGCCTTCAGGGAAACAACTCAACAATACATTTAGAAGACATTTCCATGTTACCAATATAAAAACACTGAATTCTACATTCCTTTCTTCTACTGCTTTATAAATCTTGCAAAAAAGAAAAGAATTTATCTGGGTATTAGGCCATAATGTTTTTTAACTTGAGATAAAATCTTTGTAAGTACTCTAGTGCTAGAAATAGTACAGGTCCTCTGAGATAAAATGATCTGAGAATGAAAACTATGCGTGGATAAATGCCTAGACTGAAGGCTATTTTTAGGTTATAATATTTTGAAAGGAAAGTGTATTTCTCATTTTCAATATCCAGTCTGGCATTCTTGGAAGAAGGAGTTTGTATTTTCTTTTTAAAAATACTTTCAGTACTGTAGATTCTGAAGCAGGAAAGCAGTGTGGGTAGTCAAATGAGTACTCATGTATCCCTAAATATAAAGAAATATATAAACATCAAGGCAACAAATTAGAAGTGAATAACGTTTTTGTCACTCGCCTGACTTAAAGTGGAGCCAATGTTATATCCTTATTATTGCAGGTATCAAGAAAAGTACTGTGAGATATTTATTCCCTGGCACCAATCGAAGATAATTTAAAAAAACTAACAGAGGGCCCTATTTCTTATTTTAGGCAGAATAATCATTTTTTAGGACTTAAAGGAAGCAAGAAGAAAGCAAGGAAGTTTGTGATTCAGAAAATATTGAAATAAAAAGAGCCCAAATACCATCTAATCCAACCACCACATATTGTAGATGAAGTCACTGAAGCTCAAAAAAGAAAAGTGAAATTTCCCAAGGAAATTGTCAATATGTGACAAGGTCACAAAAGGATTAGAGTAAAAATTTCCTAACTCTTAGCTAAGAGTGACTTGATTTCTGATTATTCCACAATGTTCTCTGCTTTAAAAACCTACTACAATAAGATAAAGCAAACAAATAAAACATTCCCCTGATCCCCCCAATCATATGATGAAAGAAATAATACTAGAGTTATGATGAAATTTAAATAAATGCCTTAACAGGAAGTGCCACTTTCATCTACCTACAGGAGACTCCGATGAATGTATGTCTATATGTGTGTATTTATGTTCTGTAGCCTCTATAATAGTTATTTGTCTTTCATAGAGTCTATAAAAAGATATCTACCTGTGTGGTACTTAGTATAGTCATTTTAGGAAACAGGTGGCTAAACTCTAGGGCTTCTCCTCATTTGCCAAAGATATCAACTTTAGTATTAGATTATCAACTTTTTTACATGTAACTACACTCTTTTTGTATGACTACATAAAGGATAAAGATAGAACCCAGTATGATTCATCTCACCAGAATTCAGAAAGTTTATAAAACCTACATTCAATATTAACAGAAAATTAGTCAATTAATGGCCTGCAACAATCTAAAATATGTCTATGTTTACAAGTCTAGAAATTCTTTTATGGAGATGTTTTAGAATGTATATTCATAAATCTATAAGTGTAGATGTATGAATGTATGAATGTATGAATGTAACCAGTGTGTATGGAAGCTGTCCTCACAGCTTTTGACAATTATTACCACCTTTAAGAAACTAAGATGAAAAGAAAAAAAATGTTTTATACAAATCATTTCTAAGTTATTTTTAGAGTGAGGAGATAAATGTCTCCCTAAAAAGCAATGTAACACATTTACCAATCATTTATACTTAATGGATTTACCCATAAAGGTGTGATTCTGTGTTATTATTGGACCAGCAGAACCATAATTATAATCCATACCAATTCTAGTTAACATTTATTTATCAGCTTTGTGGCACTATATTTTGATGTTAAAAATTATCTGAACTATATTTGTTTAAAACTTTACCTTAATCTACAATATATGACACACAGAAAAGGCAATGCTGATTATAAAAAATAGGAGAAAGGCTAAAAGCTTAATAGATATCTTAAAACCTGTTAAAATAAAAATTAAACAAAAAGAAGTCATTACAAACCAAAAGCATTCAGAGATGAACTTAAGATCTTTGACAAGTAAATTTAATTATTCCACAATCTCTCTTCTTCCCTCTATATAAAAGGAGAACATAGTTTAGAGAAGTGTGTTTAATAATGAATGGATTCATTATCATCAAAATTGGTTTTCTGAAGTGGAAACGGTCCTATGTAAATAAGACTGGGGATATCTGAGATTATGTATTTTCTTACTATTTACTACTTAAAACAACTTCTGTAACTTTCCAGTAACCGACTAACACCACAGAGTTGAAACGAATAGCCATGTCCACCCAAAGACTATCAAGTTTACAACTGTTACTTCACAAAACCATGGGAAAATTATTCCAAGGGTAAACAACAAAAATGGGACTTCTAAAATAGTAGGTGCAAACTGGACCAGCACTACAATTTTATCAATGCAGAATATTAACAGAATTTTTAAAAACTTACCAGATGGAGACATATATTCTGCATTTGCCCTACAAACCACTTTGATAGGCAGATTACACATTTGCAAAAAGGCCTGCAAATCAAGAGAAGTATCGTTAGCCTAGTGAAAGTATATATAAATTGAACACAACTTTTTATTTATTTCCTAAATTTAAATAAAATCTCATATAATAACACTTTATTAGGAAAGAATGAAACGATTTAAAGTGAAAGATCTGTATTCCAAACAAAACAAAATGTCATTTCAGTACTAAAATATATATATATATATATATATATATATATATATAATTTAGACACCAGTAAAAGCTTGACACTTAATGCATTTATACACTCTTAAGAAAAAAAAATGTAAATTATCTACACTTATTTTACCACATTAGTTTGTGTAAGCCAGCAATACTAAATATTGATTTAATTTTCTTTAAGGATGACTAAAGTCCAAATTTTATAAAGTATTCCTTAATTCCACTATTCTTTACGGGATCTTTACTGTCTCAACTTAGAGAAAAACTCTCAAAATGTTATTTCTGCTACTTCCAAGTTCTCTCCTATAATACTCAGGATTCTAATGTGTAGTTTTTATGCCCACTAATTCATTTTTTAAAGACATTAAGTTGTTGATTTGTACTATGTTATAGTAAAAAAATCTTAGAAGCAACTTAAATGTCTAACAATAAGGAAGTAAGTCATTTATGGTGAATCCAAATCATGGATTGTTATGCAATCCCTTTTAAAAACCATGAATTATGGGGCGCCTGGGTGGCTCAGTAGGTTAAAGCCTCTGCCTTCGGCTCAGGTCATGATCCCAGAGTCCTGGGATCGAGCCCCGCATCGGGCTCTCTGCTCCGTGGAGAGCCTGCTTTCTCCTCTCTCTCTGCCTGCCTCTCTGCCTACTTGTGATCTCTGTCTGTCAAATAAATAAATAAAATCTTTAAAACAAAACAAAACAAAAACCATGAATTATATCTTCACACATGGCTATCTAAAATAAGCTTACAACTGGATGTGACCAATGTCTAAATTCCGGCCAAAGGGACTTAAAGTTCTGGGCCACTGCTAGAAGTTTCTTTAAAAGGAAGAGATATGGCCTCTCCTCTTTTTTCCCTTCCTGCTCACCAGAATATGAAAAAGGATGACTATAGCCACAGCAGACTGAACTATGAAATAGAAGCTGAGAGTTGAAGATGGCAGAGCCACAAGAGTGAAGAAGCCTAGTTCCTCGAGAATCATGGGAGTCATTGAACCTGATTACCTGCGCGTATAAGAAGAAATAAACTTCTACCTTTTCAAGTCTCTGGTATTTTGGGTTTTCTAGAACTCATAGCCAAACCGAATTCCAACTAATTCACCAAAAACTACTGCTTCTAGCTTTAAACACCACCTCAACCAAGAGTTGATTCTTCTCTGTGTAAGTGTACGCTGTCTTCTAAATACTATAACCTATGCTCCCAAATTATAACAATGACAGTGAACTACTTGACTGATCCACAAGTATAGACTAGGATCAGAAGCATGTGGAAGGCTTATGAAAACACAGATTGCTAGGAATGGAAGAATTAGAGACAAGAAGTATCAGCAGCTCTTTCAAAAAAAGGAAGAAGGGATTAGAAGGGTCTTGCTTCTACCATGCATATATCTGTACCTGGTGATGAAGAAAGGCTGAACTTGTTAAAACATAAATAGAAAAGAAAAAAACACACTGGAAACACTGAAATGACAAAAAAGAAGGAGGGCAACAGGCATACAAGATCCATGAGAAGGTACAAAGGGATTTTAAGAGCACAGGTATAGGTATCCGGTCTTTTGTCAGGAAACAGGACACCTTTCCCACTCTAACGCAAGGGGTGGTTGGATCAGTAATGACTGCAAGTTGATAAGCAAGAAGGACAAGAAAATGAGAGAATATTCCCATTCTATGAAATCAGAGAAGAAATCACCTTCTGAGAATGAAGGAATAAAAGTGGACTTGAGGCCTTCAGAGAAGAACAAAAAGAATCTGAAAGAACTACTTAATATTATCTTCTAAAATGTCTGGATAATATTCCCTTATTAGTCAACAATTATACTACTATAAGAATAGTAAATATTGTATATTTTGCTAAACGAAATGTACAGTGGTAACTGTACTAACCACTATTCCAAAAAGCTATATTTCACTAAAAAAGATAAAGCAAAATGATAATGTTCTGCAATCAAAGCCATGTTTCCAGTCCTGTGAACTTTTCACTTTAATAAAATACAATTGATTGCATTTGACCAATTTAGCAACACTAAACTCACCACAGACCTCAACTAATGGCATAATTCTAGTTAGCCAAAGATTAATTTTACATTTACTACAATCCCAGATTCAAAAGAAATTATGTATTAACCTGCAGTTAGTTCACAAAGAAGTCTGATATCACAAACACAGTATTTTCATTCAAACATTAAAAATGCAAAACAGAACACTACTATGACTGTCTTTGAGGATATAAAAAATGTTAAATCCAAACCAGGCTCTGAGTCAAACAGTACTTCTCCTTTCTTTTGTAGGATGGAAGAAAATTCCTGAGAGGTACCAAAATAATAATTTCAACTTTCACGTTCCGTCTCTTATCAGCCCCCAAATAAAACAGCATGATACACCAACCTAAAACAGATTTTATTTTCAGTTCTGAAATTGCAGTCTTCATATTTTTATTCTTATGTAAATCTAAAGAAAAAATGTAGTTCTAATTATAAGCAAATTTAGAGTAACTCTGCTAACTCCTTTTCTTCAGCTGGATACTTTATTCCACGCTAATTCAAGTGATTAAAAATATAATTTGCGCCAAAAACTTAGCACATACTATCAGAATCTAGAACGGTGCTGTCCAATATGGTAGCTACCAGTCACCTGTGGTTATTTAACTTAAATTTAAATAAATTAAAATTGAATAAAATTTTTAATTCAGTTTCCTAGTCACACTAGCCATATTTCAAGTGCTCTATAGCCACATGTGGCTAATGGCTACTGTGTTTATTGGACAATACAAGTAACACATTTACATCATCGCAGGAAGTTCTATTAGACAACATATATCTACAGCCATGATAATCAGTGCATAAAAGACATCTTAGCAAGACAGGCTGACATCATCTGAAAGTGACCAGGCTAAATATTATAAAAATAATCTGCACAATATTAGAGTGTCCACAAATTCTGCAAGAGATCCATTAACTTTTGATGACAGTGACACATTAAGCACCATAATATTTTCAATTTTACAAGAATGAATATAGGGTTTACTTGGGTGAGCAACTCCAACTGCTAAAATGGTCAGATAAATTTATTAACCTGTGAAAACTAAGAACTCAAGAATGAATAAATTAAAACTAGAGTCAATAAATACATTCATTCTTTGAAAGGAATTTTTTAAAATCTTTTTTTTTTTTTTTTAAGATTTTTATTTATTTATTTGACAGACAGAGATCACAAGTAGGCAGAGAGGCAGGCAGAGAGAGGAGGGGAAGCAGGCTTCCTGCTGAGCAGAGAGCCCGATGCGGGGCTCGACCCCAGGACCCTGGGATCATGACCTGAGCTGAAGGCAGAGGCTTCAACCCACTGGGCCACCCAGGCGCCCCGAAAGGAATTTTTTAAACATAGATACATACACATAGAACATAGTACCCAGTACCCTTAAATTTAATAAGCGTGATGTAGTTTCAATATATTGAATAAATTAATCAAATGCATAACATCAAAAAAACTCATTGAAGGGATGTTGACACATTTTTTTTATTTCCTTAAAAAAAAAAAGAGTAATACCAGGTCATGGATAACCAGTTAAACAGGAAGAACTGAAGTTACACATTTACCTCTGCAATCTTTCAAAAATTCTACTAAAATAAGGGCACCTGGGTGGCTCAGTCAGTTGAACATCCAACTCTTAATTTCGGCCTAAGTCATGGTCTTGGGGTCATGAGATACAGCCCCAAATCAGGCTCTGCACGCCTCAGGGAGTCTGTTTGAGATTCTCTCTCTCCCTCTGCCCATTTCCCCCACCACACACACACTCCTCTCACGTGCTCTCTCTCTCTCAAATATACAAATAAATCTTAAAAAAAAAAAAAAAAACCTCTACTAAAATAACAGTGAAGAAATAGAAAACTAATAAACCCAGAATGACACACAGAAGGGGGAGAGGTGACCGAAGCAGACCAGAGATGTCTGCCCATTTCTGTCGGATGGAGAACAGACTTAGCAGGGCAGAGGAAGCTGAAACCTATGAGTATGCAGAGAAAAAAAAAAAAATCAATGCGTCCACATCACAGAAACTAGGAGATTCCAAAACTGGAGGCACCAAGTACCACAGAAGGTGGAGATGTGGTAAAGGACTAAAAATAAGAGGAGCGGCTGAAAGTCTGTATAAGCATCACACAACTAGCCTGCCCCCAACCTGGCAGGAGACAAAGGTTCATTTTCTGAAGAAACCGAACCAGAGAGACTCCCGACCAAGTCTCAAGCATAGCAAAGGGCACTGGGTGGGTGTGGTGGGGCTGTCACACTAAAAAGAGAAAGGTTAAGGGAGAGTGCACACATCAACTGAAGAGACCCACAGCACCCTTCTCCCCCTTAGCTCCCACACACTGGCAACCAAATTAAGTCCCTCCAAGATATGAGAGGTAACTGTGGAAAAGCCCTACAAATGCTGACAGTTTAGGTCGGGGTGGGGGAGAGGAGCGTAGGAGCCAACAAAAAGAGCAGCTCACTGTGCAATCAGTCCACAGTGAAGCCGGCATGTCAAAAAGTACCCTCATCTCACCATCAGCTTTTTAGCACCTCACTCGTAAATATAAATTGTTAGTACAGACCAACATATAGTTGAGGAAAGCCTCGAACATAAAACTTGGAGCCAAAATAAGGCAAAAAAAAGGGAACTGACAGGAAAGAAAAATTGCAGGGAAAAGATAACTTCAAAGAAAAATTATAATGGTTAATATTTACTGAGCACTTACAACCCTGTGCCAGGTACTTGCATAAGGGCTTTGCCCAAGAGGTAGGTACAACAGATATGCCTATTTTAATATGGGAACACACAAACATACAAAGAGTTTAAGGAATCTGATCACAGCATATAGGAAGGCAGAAATGAAAGGAGGGAGGAAAGAAGGGAGAGAAAGGAAAGAAAAGAAACAGGAAAAAGAAAAATAAAAAGTGAAGCATACACAGGACTCAGCAAATACATGACATTCATGTCTCAAAAGCAACTCTGAAAGCTAAATGGTAATATAAGGCCTTCAAAATGCTAAGAAAAAAATCTTGCCAACCTAAAATTCTACATGAGGCCAAGGTTATTAATCAAATATGAAGAAAGAATAAAAACGGTATCATATAAGCAAGGTCTTTAAATTTTTATTTCCCATGTACCCTTTCTCAGAAAGCTAATGAAGAATGTGCTGCACAAAATAAAAATAATAAACCAAGGGAGGGAAGTGGGTGGGAAAGAATAGGGATCCAGAGAATAAGGGATCCAACGTAAAAAAAAAAAAAAAAAAGCAAAAAGAATTCCCTGGATGATGGTGAATAGCAGTCATAAGAAAACAGCTCTGAAGCCAGCAGAGAAAGGAACTGCTCCAATTAGAGAAGGAACAGAAGTTTCAAAGGCAGTATTTCTGAGAAAAAAGAAAAAAAAGTATCTGATGCATTTGACCATTGTGAGGGAGAGCATTATAGTTCAATCAAAGTTTATGAAAGAAACTACCCAAATGAATTAAATAAAACAATTACTAATCTGAGGGGGGGGGAAGCACACAGAAAGATTATGTGCATAGTACACTGAGCTACTCAACTGAGATCAGTATTTACATTCTAATTATAATATAAATACTAAGTATTAGTATTAATCTAACACAAAAAAGTGAGAACACAATTGGGAACATGGGGAAGGAAAGAAAGGTGAGTTGTAAGAGGAGAATTTCATAGTGGAATTCAATAGATACTTTCAAATTTTTAAATGTAATAGTAACACAAGCATCTTAAAAATACAGAGGTAAATACCTGGAAAAATAATACAGGTAAAAGAATTGAAAATTGGTTATCTCTGGGTATCCAGATTTGGGAATGGGGTAAGGGTGGGTCAGTAGACTCTGTGTGTGTGTGTGTGTGTGTGTGTGTATGACGAGCCTCTCATACATTACAGGTGAGAGTATAAATTAATCCAACTATCTTGACACTGTTTGGTAATTACTATTAAGCATATGCCCACCCTATCAGCCAACAATTCCATGCCCAGAACTATACCCCCCCAAAAGGCATATAGTCATTAACATACATGTACAACAATGCTCATAGAGTTTGATCCATAATAATCAAATACTGGGAACAACTCAAATGTCTATTAATAAGGTAGCAAATTTGATTCTAAAATTCCTAACCCCAAGCTAAAAAGGATATATAGGAGCACCTGGGTGGCTCAGTGGGTTAAAGCCTCTGCCTTCACCTCAGGTCACGATCCTGGGGTCCTGGGATTGAGTCCCGCATCGGGCTCTCTCCTCAGCAAGGAGCCTGCTTCCCTCTCTCTCTGCCTGCCTCTCTGCCTACTTGTGATCTCTGTCTGTCAAATAAATAAATAAAATCTTTAAGAAAATAAAATAAAATAAAAATAAAAAGAATATATAATGTCACCAACTGTTATTATGAGAAAGGAAAAAAGTATCTATAAAAGGATTATAAATTTTTCTTGACTCTGAATGCTTTAGAAAGAACATTCATTGAGAACTTTTAAATCAGAGAAATTCTAGAAACAATCCCAGAAGATGACACCTATGATACTCCATGAAGATTCTAAATTCTATTTGTTCAGTAATTACTTCTGAATCATATCTTCTGGGAACCATGGCTCAGAATTTTTTTGTAAAAAATGATTTTGAAAAATAAAATATATTTTATTTGTACATAAGTAAAACCAAAGCCAAAAGTATAAAGAACCAGAATGATCTGTTACCAGTCTATTCAACCCTTACAAATACCTTAAATCCTAGATTCAAAAGTTGTTATTGTAAATAATGCCACTGCTTTGATTAGATTATAAAACTAGCAGTTTAAATGTTGGGAAAACCCTTTTAAATGCTGTAGATAATAGAATATCAGGAATACAGACAGGGATCCTATTATAACAATCTTTCAGTAACATGGTGGCAAGCTTCTGATGCTTCTTGCTTCTCCTTTCAGATACCTCTGTCTTCTAAAACTAGCATTTACTATTGTAATACACAGTTATGTGCCAGATAATGATGATCAGCTCAATAAATGAATGAACAAAAATGAAATTCTGAAAATATATCAAATCACAAAATGAAGACTAAAGATGTCTAAAACTCAATAAATTTTCTAGTTCTAATCCTATGTGAATTTTCTTAATGAAGCAACAAAACGTCTGATAATAAAAACTTTTTTTTAAAAACTGCTTAGTCGGGGAGGAGTCAAGATGGCGGAGAAGTAGCAGGCTGAGACAACATCGGGTAGCAGGAGATCAGCTAGATAGCTTATCAAACCATTGCAAACACCTACAAATCCAACGGGAAATTGAAGAGAAGAAGAGCAACAATTCTAGAAACTGAAAATCTATCACTTTCTGAAAGGTAGGACCTGCGGAGAAGTGAATCCAAAGCGACAAGAAGACAGACCGCGGGGGGGGAGGGGCCGGCTCCCAGCAAGCGGCGGAGCAACGGAGCACAAAATCAGGACTTTTAAAAGTCTGCTCCATGGAGGAACATCGCTCCAGAGGCTAAACCGGGGAGAAGCCCACATGGGGTCAGCGTAACCCCAGGTCCCACGGGGTCACAGAAGGACCGGGGGTGTCTGAGTACTGCAGAGCTCGCAGGTATTAGAGCGGGGAAGCCGGCTACAGCGACAATGCCGAGGTGTGAGCTCTCAACCTGGGGTTACCTTCTGCCAGTTGCAGGATGGGTGGGCTCGGAGCGCGGCCGGAGGCCATGGAGACAGAAGCGAACGGGCGCTTGTTCTCCAAGTGCCAGCAATTGACTGCTTTACTCCAGGTGCGACCGGAGGTCAGGGAGGCAGAGGCGGTTGGGCGCTTTTCTCTGAGGGCGCACTGAGGAGCGGGACCCCAAGCTCTCTGCTCCTCCGGGCTGGAGATAGGGAGGCCGCCATCTTCATTGCCATCCTCCGGAACTCTACGGAAAGCGCTCAGGGAACAAAAGCTCCCAAAAGCGAACACGAGGGGATTACTTAGCCCGGCCCCTGGCAAGGGCGGTGCAATTCTGCCTGCAGCAGAGACACTTGAGAATCACTACAACAGGCCCCTCCCCCAGAAGATCAACAAGAAACCCAGCCAAGACCAACTTCGCTTACCAAGAACAGCGGAATTCTAGAGGAGGAGAAAGCAAATCATATCTGGACAAAATGACAAGGCGGAAAAACTCACCACAGAAAAAAGAACAAGAGGCAGTACCGAAGGCTGGGGACCTAATCAATACGGACATTGGTAACATGACAGATCTAGAGTTCAGAATGACGATTCTCAAGGTTCTAGCTGGGCTTGAAAAAGGCATAGAAGTTATTAGAGAAACCCTCTCCGGAGAGATAAAAGCCCTTTCTGGAGAAATAAAAGAACTAAAATCTAACCAAGTTGAAATCAAAAAAGCTATTAATGAGGTGCAATCAAAAATGGAAGCTCTCACTGCTAGGATAAATGAGGCAGAAGAAAGAATTAGTGACATAGAAGACCAAATGACAGAGAATAAAGAAGCTGAGCAAAAGAGAGACAAACAAATACTGGACCACGAGGAGAGAATTCGAGAGATAAGTGACACCATAAGACAACACAACATTAGAATAATTGGGATAACAGAAGAAGAAAGGGAGAGGGGAGCAGAAGGTATATTGGAGACAATTATTGGAGAGAACTTCCCTAGTATGGCAAAGGGAACAAACATCAAAATCCAGGAGATGCTAAGAACGCCCCTCAAAATCAATAAAAATAGGTCCACACCTCGTCACCTGATAGTAAAATTTACAAGTCTTAGCGACAAAGAGAAAATCCTGAAAGTAGCCCGGGAAAAGAAGTCTGTAACATACAAGGGTAAAAACATTAGATTGGCAGCGGACCTATCCACAGAGACCTGGCAGGCCAGAAAGAACTGGCATGATATA
Organism: Martes martes; assembly: GCF_963455335.1. Lineage (NCBI taxonomy): Eukaryota > Metazoa > Chordata > Mammalia > Carnivora > Mustelidae > Martes > Martes martes. Next base: position 125,076,449 of record NC_137890.1, read on the forward strand.
TTCAGAGCACTAAACAAGAAAAACATGCAGCCAAGAATACTATATCCAGCTAGGCTATCATTGAAAATAGAAGGAGAGATAAAGAGCTTCCAGGACAAACAAAAGCTGAAAGAATTTGCAAACACCAAACCAGCTCTACAGAAAATATTGAAAGGAGTCCTCTAAGCAAAGAGAGACCCTAAAAGTAGTAGATCAGAAAGAAACAGAGACAATATACAGTAACAGTCACCTTACAGGGCAATACAATGGCACTAAATTCATATCTCTCAATAGTTACCCTGAATGTTAATGGGCTAAATGCCCCAATCAAAAGACACAGGGTATCAGAATGGATAAAAAAACAAAACCCATCAATATGTTGCCTACAAGAAACTCATTTTAGATCCGAAGACACCTCCAGATTTAAAGTGAGGGGGTGGAAAACAATGTACCATGCTAATGGACATCAGAAGAAAGCTGGGGTGGCAATCCTTATATCAGATCAATTAGATTTTAAGCCAAAGACTATAATAAGAGATGACGAAGGACACTATATCATACTCAAAGGGTCTGTCCAACAAGAAGACCTAACAATCTTATATATCTATGCCCCTAACATGGGAGCAGCCAACTATATAAACCAATTAATAACAAAATCAAAGAAATACATCGACAGTAATACAATAATAGCAGGGAACTTTAACACTCCCCTCACTGAAATGGACAGATCATCTAAGCAAAGGATCAGCAAGGAAATAAAGGCCTTAAATGACACACTGGACCAGATGGACATCGCAGATATATTCAGAACATTCCATCCCAAAGCAACAGAATATACATTCTTCTCTAGTGCACATGGAACATTCTCCAGAATAGACCACATCCTGGGTCATAAATCAGGTCTCAACCGGTATCAAAAGATTGGGATCATTCCCTGCATATTTACAGACCACAATGCTCTGAAGCTAGAACTCAATCACAAGAGGAAATTTGGAAAGAATGCAAATACATGGAGACTAAACAGCATCCTTCTAAAAAATGAATGGGTCAACCAGGAAATTAAAGAAGAATTGAAAAAGTTCATGGAAACAAATGATAATGAAAACACAACGGTTCAAAATCTGTGGGACACAACAAAGGCAGTCCTGAGAGGAAAATATAGAGCAGTACAAGCCTTTCTCCAGAAACAAGAAAGGTCTCAAATACACAACCTAAACCTACACCTAAAGGACCTGGAGAAAGAACAACAAAGAAAGCCTAAACCCAGCAGGAGAAGAGAAATCATAAAGATCAGAGCAGAAATTAATGAAATAGAAACTAAAAAAACAATAGAACAAATCAACGAAACTAGGAGCTGGTTCTTTGAAAGAATTAATAAGATTGACAAGCCCCTGGCCAGACTTATCAAAAAGAAAAGAGAAAGGACCCAAATAAACAAAATCATGAATGAAAGAGGAGAGATCACAACCAACACCAAAGAAATACAAACAATTATAAGAACATACTACGAGCAACTCTACGCCAACAAATTTGACAACCTGGAAGAAATGGATACATTTCTAGAGACATATAAACTACCACAACTGAACCAGGAAGAAATAGAAAAACTGAACAGACCTATAACCAGTAAGGAGATTGAAACAGTCATCAAAAATCTCCAAACAAACAAAAGTCCAGGACCAGACGGCTTCCCAGGGGAATCCTACCAAACATTTAAAGAATTAATTCCTATTCTCCTGAAACTGTTCCAAAAAATAGAAATGGAAGGAAAACTTCCAAACTCATTTTATGAGGCCAGCATCACCTTGATCCCAAAACCAGACAAGGATCCCACCAAAAAAGAGAATTACAGACCAATATCCTTGATGAACACAGATGCGAAAATTCTCACCAAAATACTGGCCAATAGGATCCAACAGTACATTAAAAGGATTATTCACCACGACCAAGTGGGATTTATTCCAGGGCTGCAAGGTTGGTTCAACATCCGCAAATCCATCAATGTGACATAATACATTAATAAAAGAAAGAATAAGAACCATATGATACTCTCAATAGATGCTGAAAAAGCATTTGACAAAGTGCAGCATCCCTTCCTGATTAATACTCTTCAAAGTGTAGGGATAGAGGGCACATTCCTCAATATTATCAAAGCCATCTATGAAAAACCCACTGCAAATATCACTCTCAATGGAGAAAAACTGAAAGCTTTTCCGCTAATGTCAGGAACACGGCAGGGATGTCCGTTATCACCACTGCTGTTCAACATAGTACTAGAAGTCCTAGCCTCAGCAATCAGACAACAAAAAGAAATTAAAGGCATCCAAAACGGCAAAGAAGAAGTCAAACTATCACTCTTTGCAGATGATATGATACTATATGTGGAAAACCCAAAAGGATCCACTCCAAAACTGCTAGAACTTATACAGGAATTCAGTAAAGTGTCAGGATATAAAGTCAATGCACAGAAATCAGTTGCATTTCTTTACACTAACAACAAGACAGAAGAAAGAGAAATTGAGGAGTCAGTCCCATTTATAATTGCTCCCAAAACCATAAGATACCTAGGAATAAATCTAACCAAAGAGGCAAGGAATCTATACTCAGAAAACTCTAAAGTACTCATGAAAGAAATTGAGGAAGACACAAAGAAATGGAAAAATGTTCCATGCTCATGGATTGGAAGAACAAATATTGTGAAAATGTCTATTCTACCTAAAGCAATCTACGTATTTAATGCAATCCCTATCAAAATCCCATCCATTTTTTTCAAAGAAATAGAATAAATAATCCTAAAATTTATATGGAACCAGAAAAGACCTCGAATAGCGAAAGGAATATTGAAAAAGAAAGCCAAAGTCGGTGGCATCACAATTCCAGTCTTCAAGCTCTATTACAAAGCTGTCATCATCAAGACAGTATGGTACTGGCATAAAAACAGACATACAGATCAATGGAACAGAATAGAGAGCCCAGAAATAGACCATCAACTCTATGATCAACTAATTTTCGACAAAGGAGGAAGGAATGTCCAGTGGAAAAAAGACAGCCTCTTCAACAAATGGTGCTGGGAAAATTGGACAGCCACATGCAGAAAAATGAAATTGGACTATTTCCTTACACCACAGACGAAAATAGACTCAAAATGGATGAAGGACCTCAATATGAGAAAGGAATCCATCAAAATCCTTGAGGAGAATGCAGGCAGCAACCTCTTTGACCTCAACCGCAGCAACTTCTTCCTAGGAACACCGCCAAGGGCAACGGAAGCAAGGGCAAAAATGAACTATTGGGATTTCATCAAGATCAAAAGCTTTTGCACAGCAAAGGAAACAGTTAACAAAACCAAAAGACAACTGACAGAATGGGAGAAGATATTTGCAAACGACATATCAGATAAAGGGCTAGTATCCAAAATCTATAAAGAGCTTAGCAAACTCAACACCCAGAGAACAAATAATCCAATCAAGAAATGGGCAGAGGACATGAACAGACATTTCTGCAAAGAAGACATCCAGATGGCCAACAGACACATGAAAAAATGCTCCACATCACTCGGCATCAGGGAAATACAAATCAAAACCACAATGAGATACCACCTCACACCAGTCAGGATGGCTAAAATTAACAAGTCAAGAAATGACAGATGCTGGCGAGGATGCAGAAAGAGGGGAACCCCCCTACACTGCTGGTGGGAATGCAAGCTGGTGCAACCACTCTGGAAAACAGTGTGGAGGTTCCTCAAAATGAAAATAGAGCTACCCTATGACCTAGCGATTGCACTACTGGGTATATATCCTAAAGATACAAACGTGGTGCTCCGAAGGGGCACGTGCACCCGAATGTTTATAGCAGCAATGTCCACAATAGCCAAACTATGGAAAGAACCTAGATGTCCATCAATAGATGAATGGATAAAGAAGATGTGGTATATATACACAATGGAATACTATGCAGCCATCAAAAGAAATGAAATCTTGCCATTTGCGACGACGTGGGTGGAACTAGAGGGTATTATGCTTAGCGAAATAAGTCAATTGGAGAAAGACAACTATCATATGATCTCTTTGATATGAGGAAGTGGAGATGCAAGGCGGGGGGGGTTGGGGGGAGGTAGGAAAAGAAAAAATGAAAAGATGGAATTGGGAGGGAGACAAACCATAAAAGACTCAATGTCAAGAAACAGACTGAGGGTTGCTGGGGGGAGGGGGGACGGGAGAGGGTGGTGGGGATATGGACATTGGGGAGGGTATGGGCTATGATGAGTGCTGTGAAAGGTGTAAACCTGGCGATTCACAGACCTGTACCCCTGGGGATAAAAATACGTTATATGTTTATTAAAATAAATAAATAAATTTTTAAAAAAATTAAAAAGAAACTGCTTAGTCAAATTTCAAAACACAAAACTGATACTCAACCAGTGCTTGGAGTATAAATCAATGCAGTCTAATCCACTGTTAGTTTGGAAACAGCTACAAAAATCCTAAATGTACATATCCTTTGACCCTACAAGTGTACGGCTAGAAAGAGATGAACATCTTCATATAATATTTTATAAGATATATGTAACAACATTCATGCCTAAGCCCTATTATAGTTATAATATTTATACTTCTAATAATAATAACAGTAGCCTAATACCCATGAATAAGAGACTGATTGTATAAACTGCGATGACTCCATCAACAGAATATTTGTAGTCTTCAAAAAAGAATGGGGTCACTCCTCAACTGAACTTCTCATACTGAACTCCAAAAGACATTTCTCATCTGGAATCTTCTGTAAGGGCTACTGAATGACATGAGGCAACATATGCCAAATGAAGAACTGCTTTTTGTATTATTTTTCTTCAAAAGCCCTGGAGCAAAACATTAAAACAAACTCAATTAAGTCCTGCAAAAGGCTAATTTATTTGGCCCAATGCATAGCTTCTTGTGAACTAACTGGACAGGAAGACACAATTCTGATTATGTAGAAGAATGGATGGAAAGCATTTATGCATTCATCCACATACTTGATACAGTAAGCAGCTATTATGTATCACAACTGTTCCGAGGCACTGAGAACAGAGCAGTGAACATAAAGTCTAGGCCTTCATGAAGTTTACATTCCAGTGGAGAAAGAAGACAAGCAAATAAACTAGAAAATATGTATAGTGATCCCTGCTACGATCCCTTCGTACAAAGCAGTACGAAAGTCTTGCTGTTATATGCAGAGTGGTAAGATAAGGGCTCACCAGTAAGGAGACATTTGAGCATAAACCTGAAGAAAGTTAGGGAGCAAACCACGTATCTTATCTAAGAGAAGAGCAGTCCAAGTTCAACAGAGCTGACGCAGTCTTATGCGTCAACTGGTATGTCTGAGGAACAAGACCAGTCTGACAATGCAGATTAAGGAAGTGAGTGGTTAAGTGATGACATCAAAGATAACCAGGAGATCATGTAGGACTTACAGATAATTTTAAGGATTCGACCGTTACTTTGAGTGAGACGAACAATCTTAGGAAGGTGCTGAGCTGAAGACTCCAAGAATCTGACTAACATTTTAAAGGATTACAAGCAGCTATACAGAGATTAGACTGTAGAGAGTAGGAGAATAGAAGCAGGAGCACTAGTTAGAAGGATTCTGCAACAATCCAGGCAAGAAATGATGGTGGCCTGAATCAAGACAAGAGTGCTAAAGGGAACAAGAAGTCAGATTCTGGCTGTATTTTTAAGCTAGGGCCAAAAGGTTTTGCTGACAACTGGATGTGAATACAGGAAAAAGAGAGGACTCCAAAGATGGCTCAAAGTTTCTGACATAAACAGCTAGAATGATGGAACTGTCATTTACCAAAATAGGAAAAACTGTGGGACGAGCAGGTTTTGGTGGTCTCTTCCCAAAAGACTTGGGAGTCTTTAAGAGGGACTTCTCTAATATCATTTAGCAGACAACTCTGCTCTCCTTTCAAAGACCTGGTCACTAAGGCACTGTTGTATGTTCTGAAACCATATAAGCAACTCTACTCAAATGCTGAGAAGCCCAACCTTAAAGGCCATCTCCATTTCTTTTGTGGAAGAGGTGACAAAAGTACCTACAAATTAGTATAATCTTTGTCAATATTTTCCTGCAAGTATGGCAATACTGAGACGTTAAGAAAAGGAGAGAGGTAGGGGAGTCTGAGTGACTCAGTCATTACGCGTCTGCCTTCAGCTCAGGTCATGATCCTGGAGTCCTGGGAGACAGCCCTTTATCAGGCTCCCTGCTCGGTGGGGAACCTGCTTCTCCCTCTCCCACTTCCCCTGCTTGTGTTCCCGGTCTCACTGTATCTCTGTCAAATAAAGAAATAAAATCTTAAAAAAAATAAAAAAGAAGAAGAAGAAAGGGTAGAGCTATAATTATTATGCAGAATAAAAACACAACCAAGAAGAGCTGTTATCTTTGATCTCTTCTGTCCCCTCCATCTATAGCCCACCACGTTTAAAAACTGAAAAGTCCATATCCAAAACATAAAAGAACTGACATAAGTCAACACCAAAAAACCACCCAAATAATCTGGTTAAAAAGTGAGCAGAAGGGGAACTTGGGTGGCTCACTCAGTTAAGTGTCTGACTCAATTTTGGCTCAGGTCATAATCTCAGGGTTGTGAGATGGAGACCCATGTTGGGCTCTGCACTCTGCAGGGAGTGTGCTTGGGATTCCCTCCATCTCCCTTTCCCTCTGCCTCTCCCCTCACTCGTGCACACACCTGCTCTCTCTAAAATAAATAAATTAATAAACCTTAAAAAAAAAAAGTGAGCACAGGACTTGAATAGATATTTTTCCAAAGACATCATTAAAATGGCCAACAGGGGCGCCTGGGTGGCTCAGTGGGTTAAGCCGCTGCCTTCGGCTCAGGTCATGATCCCAGGGTCCTGGGATCGAGCCCCACGTCGGGCTCTCTGCTCAGCGGGGAGCCTGCTTCCCCCCCTCTCTCTGCCTGCCTCTCTGCCTACTTGTGATCTTTCTCTGTCAAATAAATAAATAAAATCTTTAAAAAAAAAAAAAATAAAATAAAATGGCCAACAGACACATGAAGTCATCAGGGAAATATATATCAAAACCACAGTGAGATTTATCACCTTACACCTGTCAGAATGGCTAGTATCAAAAAGACAAGAAATCAAAAAGTGTTGGTGAGGATACAGAGAAAAGGGAACCTTCATGTACTGCTGGTAGGAATGAAAACTGGTGCAACCATTACAGACAACAGCATGGAGGTTCCTCAAAAAACTAAAAATAGAAATACCATATGATCCTATAATTCCATTACTGGACATTTATCTGAAGAAAACAAAAACACTGATTCAGAAAGATATCTGTACACTTATTTCACTGCTACATTATTTATAATAGCGAAGATATGAAGGCAACCCAAGTATCCATCAATATATGAATGAATAAAGAAGATGTACTGTGTACACACAAACACAAAGACACATACCATGGACTATTACTCAGCCATAAAAAAAGAATGAGATCATTTATATGCAGACTCTAAAAAACAAAACAAATGAACAAACAAAAAAACAAAAAGACCCATATATACAGAAAACAAACTGATGGTTGCCAGAGGGGAGGAGAGTGGGGGTGGGGAGAGTTGGGAGAAGAAAAGCAGGAGATACAGGTTTCCAGTTACAGAATGCACAAGTCACAGGGATAAAAGGTACAGCACAGGGAATATATAGTCAATGGTATTGTAGTAGAGTTGTATGGTGATAAATGATACCTATACTTATGGTGAGCATAACATAATGTATAGAGTTGAGGAATCACTATGTTGTATACCTGAAATTAATGTAGCATTATCTGTCAGTGATACTTCAATTAAAAACAAAAACAAGGAGGCACCTGGGTAGCTCAGTCCGTTAAATATCTGCCTTCGGCTCAGGTCATGATCCTGGAGTGCCAGGATTGAGTCCATAGGGCTCTCTGCTCAGCAGTGAGCCTGCCTCTCCCTCTGACCCTACCCCCTTCTCTCATGCTTTCTCTCTCTCCCCCTCAAACAATAATTAAACAACAACAATAAAACGGACATCTAGGTCACTCCTTCAGTTAAATATCCGACTCTTGATATCAGGTCAGGTCATGATCTCAGGGTTCTGAGATCAAGCCCCATATCAGGCTCTGCACTGGGTGTGAAGCCTGCTTGAGATTCTCCCTCTCCCTTTCCCTCTGCCCCTCCTCTCTCTCTCTCTCATTAAAAAAAAAAAAAAAAAAATTACATTTTTTAAAATAAAGAAACAAAAAAACTAAAATGCCAATTTAACACACAGTTAAAGAAGAAGCAATGAGAAGCCATCAATAACAGTAGTATTATCTTCTGAAAATATACTGAGAAGTAACACAAATAGAAGCCATTGTCACCAAGAGTCCTTTAAAATCTGAGCATATGGTCCAATATTCAGGATATTTAAAATAAGCATGGAGATCTTATAATTAAGAGAAGGTAAACAATAATATTAGTAAGAAATCCAATAAAACAAAACATCTCAAAAATTATGCATATCTAGGTTTTTTTATTTTTATTTATTTATTTATTTTATTTATTTATTTATTTTATTTATTTTATTTAGTTTTATTTATTTTTAAAAGATTTTATTTATTTATTTGACAGACAGAGATCACAAATAGGCAGAGAGGCAGACAGAGAGGGAGAGAGGAGAAAGCAGGCTCACCGCCGAGCAGAGAGCCCGATGCGGGGCTCAATCCCAGGACCCTGAGATCATGACCTGAGCTGAAGGCAGAGGCTTTAAACCACTGAGCCACCCAGGCACCCCTGCATATCTAGTTTCTTCAAGTCTTTATTTCCAAAGAAATATACTAAAAATATTACAGAAAGAATCTGGAGGGGCAAACTTGATTGAAATTAAATTTATTTTTTTAAAGATTTTATTTATCTATTTTGACAGAGAGAGAGGGAACACAAGCAGAAGAAGTGGGAGAGGGAGACTCCCTGCTGAGCAGGGAGCCCAACACAGGGCTCAATCCCAGGACCCTGGGATCATGGACTTGAGCCAAAGGCAGACGCCTAATGAATAAGCCACCCAGTTGCCCCTGAGATTAAACTTAAAGCCAAAAACTTGGGGCACCTGGGTGGCTCATTCATTAGGCGTCTGTCTTTGGCTCAGGTTGTGCTCCCAGGGTCCTGGGATGGAGTCCCGCATTGGGCTCCTTGCAGCCGGGAGCCTGCTTCTCCCTCTCCCTCTGCCTGCCACTCCCTTTGCTTGTTGTGCTCTCTCTTCATGTCACATAATAAAATATTTAAAGCCAAAAATCATCAATTTCTTTTATAAAAAACAATAAATATCATGCTAACAGGGGAAAGAAAATAGAATCTATAACATTAAACACCTTGAAATATCACACATCTTGTTTGAATTGCATTATGTTAACCAAAAAACAAATGAACAAACGAAGTAGTAAATAAAAATATTCAGTTCATAAAATGATGAAAAGGGCTCAATCCTGGTTGAAGAGAAACACAGCCAGCCAACAACAGGCCTGCCCTGGTCACTACATTTGCACAGGGAGAATGCTACACATCTCACTGAGACTCTGTCTTTACCATCATTTAGAGTAGGGTGAGTTTCTGTTGCTGACTCATACACACCATACATTACTCTTAAGACTGGGTGACCCAGCACATTCCCACTCTTTAATTGTCACTGGTTAAGTCCCTAACATAATCTAATAGATCCTAACAGAATACAGACTTAAGAAACATGCTGTTGGGGCACCTGGGTGGCTCAGTGGGTTAAAGCCTCTGCCTTCAGCTCAGGGCATGATCCCGGGGTCCTGGGATCGAGCCCCACATTGGGCTCTCTGCTCAGCAGGGAGCCTACTTACCCCCCTCCCTCTCTGCCTGTCTCTGCCTACTTGTGATCTCCGTCTGTCAAACAAATAAATAAAATCTTTAAAAAAAAAAAAAAAGGAAAAGAAACATGTTGTTTAAGTAGAACACTAGAATGTCTTTTGAAAAATGGAAATCCTTGGGGGCACTTGGGTGGCTAAGCATCTGACACTTGATTTCAAATTAGGTCTTGATCTCAGGGTTGTGAGTTCAAGCCCTGTGTTGGGTTCCATGCTGGGCATGGAGCCTACTTTAAAAAAAAAAAAAAGAAGAAGAAGATGACGACAATGACGGAGGAGGAGAAGGAAGAGGAGAAGGAGAACAAGGAGAAGAAAGAGGAGGAAGAGAAGGAGAAGAAGAAGAATAGAAATCCTCTTTATCAATTTTTTAATTTTTTTATAGATTTGTTTGAGAGAGAGAAAGAGAGACAGAGTGAGCACACGGATGGAGAGGGAGAAGGAGACACCCTGCTGAGCAGGGAGCCCGATGTGGGGCTCCATCCCAGGACCCTGGGATCAAGATCCGAGCCGAAGGCAGATGCTTAACCGACCGAGCCACCCAGGCGCCCCCCTCTTTCTCAATATTAAGAGTCAGAATAGAACAGTAAGACTTAAGTCTCCCAGTGAGACATCTCTGGGTAGAATCTTGCTGACTGTTAGCTTGAGAAAGTTCCTTTACCTCATAAGCTTTCTCATTTCTAAAGTGAAGACAATTAATTAGGCAGATTAACTTAAGTACTAAGGTGTAAAACATCTTATATACTATCTGGCACATAGTAGTTCAATAAACATATTATTAAGATTAACAGTAATAATATTAGTAACAAATACTCATGTACCCATCTGCAAAGGAAGAAAGACTAACCTTGGTGATTTCAAAAGAAAGCTGACTTCACTTACTACCCTTTAACACCTCCTTAAGAGAAAAAGGTAAATAATTTTCCTTTATAATCAAAACAGTAAAATTGGGCAGAAGATTAAAAAAATCCCTAAATAGATATTAAAAGGATAAATAAGGCAACATAACCAAAAGTACTTTTTTAAAGAATAATAAGGTAAAGAATAAATAATATGATTTCTATGATCACAGTATGTACCTTATATAAAATATTTTAAACAAGGCAAAAACAAGTGAATAAAGATGTTTTGATATTAACAAATTTTTACTTTCTGAATAATGTTTCAAAGTCACACATACTGATGAAACTGATAAAAGAACTGATAAAAGGCCTCCAGACTGTAAGCTCTGTTAGCACACACTAACCACCTCCATCTTACTCACTACTTTATCCTCAGCATACTATAGGTTCTCATGTAACATTTGCTCAATGACTAAGCCACAGATATTCACCATAATAAATGAAAACATACCTAAATTTGTAGAAAACTAGTAAGCTACAAGAAAGATTAGTATTTTGTTACTTTATAGAAACAAAGCTCACTGCATTATAAAGTTAGATGTAATTCCTGTTAAATTCAGATTTTTAAAAATCAATAAAATGACAAATACGTCAATAAGCAGATATTGGTTTAGAAAAATAGTAACAGGAATTTAACTTAAAAAATTATCAGAAACATGGGACGCCTGGGTGGCTCAGTTGGTTAAGCGGCTGCCTTCGGCTCGGGTTATGATCCCAGCGTCCTGGGATCAAGTCCCACATCGGGCTCCTTGCTCAGCGGGGAGCCTGCTTCTCCCTCTGCCTCTGCCTGCCTCTCTGTCTGCCTGTGCTCACTCTCTCTGACAAATAAATAAATAAAATCTTTTAAAAAAAATTATCAGAAACACAATTCAATGAGCAAAATAGCTTCAAATAGAGCAAATTTGGTATCAAAAACATGAAATACTAGTAAGAGCACAAACGAGACAGATCACATCAGAGAACAGATCTCCCTTCACACAACTCTCACCTGATAACTACTTTTGGAATATCTAACTCAACTTTAGATATATCAACATCTGACAGCTATAGAAAAAAAATCAAGTTCAGAAGGAAAGCAACAAAAAAAGATGACCAGAATAGGAAAAGGTACAAGCTCTCCCTGTTAGAATTAAATGTAAATAAAAGTAAGCTGTAAGGTCGATACTAAGTATCAGGAACTATGAAAGAGTCACAGAGACCAATTCATATAATTCAAGAACCTAAAGCAATACCAGTCAGATATTTGGCACTCAATAATGAACAGTTTGGGAGTAAACAAAGGAAACTACTTTTTTTGAGCTCTTATAAATGATTGTTTCATTATTTACAGATAAATATTCCCAACTGAGAAAAATAACGACAACAAAAAACTCCAACAAATTTTAAATTCTTAAGATAAGCTAAATAGCAGATGGCAGGGATATAAAACATATTCATTTTGATAAACTAATAGTAACTCAATACTGGATCATTTACCAATAAACAGCACCAACTATCTTCTTTCCTCTTCTTTATTCCAAAAACAAAATGAACATTTACTTGTCTTACAAGTTAAATACATTAGAAATCTTATGCATTTAAGCAATAAAATCAACATTGCTTGCCAATGAAAATATAAAAACACTACAAAATTGTAAAGAATTGTTCTTGAATGTTTAAAAGATTAGGTGCCTCACACGGAGTAATACTATGGAATTTAAGGGACTATAAACATAGCTTCTAAAGTATGTAGATCCCATTAACAAAGTTATCCAAATTCTAATAGGGAACAAGCAATTTTCAGCCTAACCATGCAAAGCTATCCTTAGACAGCAGACCTTGGGTTTTCTTCTTTAGGACAAAGCTTCTATTCATCTCATAATTAAATTTGAAATATTTCACATAAGAATTCACTAAGGACTATTCTAAAGCATGCAATACCATTTTCAGGGCACAAAATGAAAATGGTTCTGAATTTTAATTCATATCTCATTTTACCAGGACACAAAAGAAAATCTGTGACGACAACCAAAGAATTATTTTTCACCTTACTGAAGATGCATGTTTTAAAATTAAAAACCATGAATAATCTACCTATAAAATGATTCATTTTTTTATATCAAACAGCTACAGACCCTGTAATTGAAATAATGTATCTAAGGTTACAAATGAAAAGTGTTAGGTATCATTCCTGAAGTGACAGATTAAGTTCCTAATCCAGTTAAAGTAATAGCCATATTTGTAGTTTAACATAAATTAAGACCTTAATTATATTTGTGACTATTTTAAACAAAATAACAAATTCCTTTGTACCTGAGAATGTAATTTATAGCAAAGCCAGGTTCATTTTCCAAACCAATCTATTTCACACTGCAGAAGTACTCTCATATAATGGTGTAATGTAATTCTTGTTGTGGAATGTTGAAAGAGTAGATACACTAAGAGCACAGAAGAGGTTTGAAGATAAATGAAGATGCTATTCATTCAAGGGTAATTTCATCTTAGAACTATATGAAAGATGTTTTGTTCACACAGGCTAGTGTATGGCCTCAAATTTAAGTGTATTTTCAGCTCAAATATAATGCTGCTAGATCGATTATGCTGATACTGTATATCTAATAATGAAGAATTCTAGCACTTTTCTGTATAAAAAAATAGTCTGTCATTTTTTCATCCTACTGCTATGTCTTCATTGTTCTGTTTAACAGCAACAAATTTTAAAATCCTGCTCACTATTTACTTTTTAAGCAGAAAAGTATATGGTTGATATTCTAACTTGAAATCTCTCCTGACTGCAGCAAAGTGTATTTTTGCTATATTAACTAGATACACATGTTAGCAGACCATTACCCTCCAAAACCATTTTATTTCACTAGTCACTAAAAATGACAACTCTAATAGCCACCGAATTCTATTTTGAATATGCTTCATTTGCACAAATCCTGTAACACAAATTTAAATGTTTTGTATATACCACACCATTTATGTTGAGGAATTAATACTGATACTGAAAATGTTTTTAATCTGTTAAATTGTTTGCAATTTAAGTTCAATTTTAATTATCTCAATTTAAATTATCTTTTCTGAAGATCATCTTTTAAGTATTTAAATCCTGCCAAGTTTTATAAGCATAAATCACCAAAATACTTTAATACTGCTGGCATACAAAAGGTGATAGAAGACAGTCAATCTGAAGACTTTAAATTCAGTGATATCAAGAAAACATCCTACAGCCTCCATTTTTCTCATTTTACTAAAATACTGAAAAGATTTTATAAGTCTCCTATGTAATAAATATTCCCTAAATTTCTCTACCTCTAAACGCTCCTTTCCTTCTTCTATTCCTGAAAGTAAATACAGAAGCCTCATTTTGCAGAGGATGATCAAAGTGAAGGGATGAAAAAAACCTCAAAAAACTTTTATAGTCTATGAAACTTAAAGCTACATCAATTTTAAAAATTTTTTTCGTAAAAGAGTATTCTCTTAATTCTCTATTAATACGCACACACTGACGGCATCCTGCTTGGATTTTTATCAGGTTTGAACAGACACTTAAAAAAAAACTGCAGACAACCATGAATAACTTGTTTAAAGAAAAAAGGTATCCAACCAAACTGAAAATTCAAAATCATTTCCTCTACAATTCTCAAGGTAAACTGTCCACAGCAGCCACCTCAATGACAAGACATGTTTACAGCGGATGTATTTTCATAAGCACTGTTATTTCTCCAGTGGCACAAGTGACTCACAGTCCGAAGGAGAGAGAGTTCCTCCTCTCTCCTGCTCTTCCCAATCACTACAGGAGGATATTATCATCTAACTGCTAATTAATACACCTACCTAAAAAGCATCGTTTGCTAAAAGGAAAAAAGCAAGGGTCAGCTAACAATTTATCAGCAGATGTGACATGTAAGTGTTCATGGCCCAGAATTAATAGGGCCTATAAAAATGCTGACTTTTTTAAATGATATAATATATTCAACAGAAAAAAATAGTTTATTTTTGTTTTCTGCCCTTTCATTTTTAAAGACAGAGTATTCATTCACGAGAAGGGGAAAATGAGAATACTAAGTAGAATAATGATGTTTCCCTTAATCTGAGCTTAAATGTTATTCTTACTGGAAGTGAGTATAAAAACTGAGTAAGTAAAAGGTAGCATTCTCTTGTATGCAGCATTCTAATTATTACCATCAGTTCAAGAAACTTTCTAAAAGTAAATTCAAACTTTTGCAAAAGACTAAGCCATACAAAAAAGGAAAACAGGTTTCTTTGTAAGTTGGCTTCCTATAATAAACAACATTCTTTCTAAAACTTACTAGAAAGTAACAATTTTATTATATGCATTCATAAAATATGTATATAGGCACTAATTCAGCATTCAACATCATCTTGTATTTCTAATGCTATTTCTATTGCTTTCACTTTTTAAAAAAATTTTCTCATTTATTATCTAACTTGAGCTTCACAATAACTGAAAACTTAGGTAAGACTGCCTTTATCACATTTCAGAGATCCAAAAGCTGAGACACATTTATCTTTTACATCTTAAAGTAATCTATAAATTTGAAGATACAACTTACTAGGAAATGTCAGAAATGATTTTTGAATTTAAATGTCCACTTATTTTTGAATAAAAATTCAAAGATCTGTGTCCCTGGACTGAACTGATATGCAACAAAGTGTTGTAAGCATGGATTCTTGACTCTAGACTCCCTGGGTTTGCATTCCAGCTCTGCCAAGTACACCCATGTAAGTTTGAGAACCTCTCCACTTTAACTTGCTACTTTGTAAAATGGGACTACTACTACTATCCACCTCCTAGAGTTGCTGTGTGTGAAAATTATCTATGACATGTAAGGTACATTTAACAAGACCTGGCACATGGAGTAAGTGCTGTGTACATTTTAGTTTCAGTTATTATTGCTGTTCTTACTAACACTACCTGCAGAATGTGGATTATAATAGCACCTAAACTTCAAGTTGTTTTAAGGATTAAATGAATTAATAAGAATAAAGTGCTTAGCATAGTAATGAGCACATGATAGGTACTCAATCATTATTGTCTGTTTACCTCCACAGTCTGTGGGCTCTATGACCTTGGGCAAAGCTCAGTTCCAGTTCCCACATCTCTAAAATGAGGTTCGTAACAGTCCCTTACACCAGGGTTATGGTAAGGATTAAATGAGATACTTCATATAAAAGCTCTCAGTAGAATGCCTTAAATAAAAGTCTTCAATAGAAACTCACTTTTAAAACAAATCTTATTCAGAATTTAAAAAAAATACTTTGAATTAAAGCATTCAATATTGCTATTTTTTAGGTATGGCGTGAATGATTACAAAAATTAATAATGTTCACACAAATTCAAATATGTCCCTCCCCCCAAATTTTTTTTTTTAAGATTTTATTTATTTATCTGAGAGAGGACACGAGTTGGGGGAGGAGCAGAGGAGCAGAGGGGGAGGGAGAGAGACAAGCAGACTCGGGCACTGAGTGCAGAGCCTGACACAGGGCTCCATGCCAGGACCCCAAGATCATGACCTGAGCCAAAACCGAGAGTTGGATGCTTAACTGACTGAGCCACCCAGGCAACCCTCCAAAAAAATTCTTAAACCTAACATTTATTTTAATTACTCCCAGGTATTTAGGCATTATAAAGCCTGCAAGCTTCCATTCCTCCTGCTGATACTGATTATACACACTTCTGTCAATGAATAAGAGAGAAGGAAATAATAACCAACATTCACTGAATATTTACATTGTGCCAAGTACTTTTCTAAGTACTTTATATATATTAATACATCCAATCCTCATGACATCCAATAAAATAGCTTCTTTATATCTCCATTTTACAGAGGAACAACAAAGAGTAATGTTTACGGTATGCTGTATTTGGAAGAGACCAACTCCCATTTCATTTGTGGAAGCTGCTATATAAGACAGCATATACCAAACCAGTAAAGTCATAAACTTCTTCAAGAAAATAAGACATTTTACTCAGAAAAATTGCAGGGGAGTTCATATACATTGGCTCATACTATATTTCTAGACATGTGCTGTTCAATACAAGTAGCTACATGTGGCTACTGAGCACCTGAAATGTGGCTAGTACAAATTAAGATGTGCTCTAAGTGTAAAATACACATATTTTGAACTTAATATAAAAAAGTAAAACATCCCATTAATCAATTTTATACTGATCACATGGTAAAATAACATTTGGATACAATGGGTTAAATAAAACATGATTAAAATTCATTTCATCGGTTTCTTCTTACATTTTTTAATAGGTCTACTACAAAAATTTTTCTTAATTTTATGTATTTATTTGACAGAGAGAGAGATCACAAGTAAACAGAGCAGCAGGCAGAGAGGGGGAAGCAGGCTGAGCAGAGAGCCTGATGCAGGGCTCGATCCCAGGACCCTGAGATCATGACCTGAGGCGAAGGCAGAAGCTTAACCCAGCCACCCAGCTGCCCCCAAAATTTTTAACTACGTATGTGGCCAACATTATATACATTATACATCTGCTGGACAATAGTTCAGGTTTAGGAGGTGACAGCAGTAACAGAGAATTATTATTTTTTTAATTAGAAAGAATAACTGAGGGGCACCTGGGTGGCTCAGTGGCTTAAGCCTCTGCCTCCTGCTCAGGTCATGATCTCAGGGTTCTAAGATCAAACCCTGCATTGGGCTCTCTGCTCAGCAGGGAACCTGCTTCCTTTTCTCTCTCTGCCTGCCTCTCTGCCTGCTTGTGATCTCTCTGTCAAATAAATAAATAAAATCTTAAAAAAAAAAAAAAGAATAACTGATTTATAGACATATAATTTATATACCAAACAATTCATCCTTTCATTTAAGAGTCCAATTCAATTTTTAGTATATTTATAAAATTGTGCAACTATTACCACTGTCTAATTTTAGAACATATTCATCACCTCAAAAAGAAACCCTGTACCCATTACATTATTCCCAATACCTCTCACTTCCTATTTCTACCTCTCCTCAGCTCCTGGCAACCACTAACACACTTTCTCTCTCTGTGGATTTGCCTGTTCAGTAACAGAGATTATCAAAGCTCTTTTCCCAATTACACATACATGTATGTATATACCACTACACACATGCACACACACAATGCTCATGAGAACCAGAGGAACATGCTACACTAATACTTCACCCTATTCAACATACAGGACTGTTATATGACCAGACAAACACTGCTGGTTAATACCAGTACTTTGTGGATGAGGAGGAAAAAGCAAACCTAAGAGTAAATAATAGCCATGGGAAAAAAATTTATTTTCTTTTAAACTGAAATCATAAGGGTTCCTTTAATCAAAAAAGATCTAACCACTTAGTTCCAGGACTATAATAAATGCCAAGTCTATGCTGTAGGTAAAATTTAAATTTCCTGATGGCTTAACTGGCAGACTATTAAAATATCTGATGCCTGATATCTGGTATCTTCTAGAAAATATCCAGTTTATGGATACCTGTCATATTGTTTTGATCAATTTTACACATTTAACTGATTCTTCTAAACGGATACTGGTCCACTATATAGAAGAAAATTACTCCATAAAGTTTACATCAGATATCTAGAAAAGTCGCATTTATAGTCATGGCTACTATCAGCTGTCAAGTCAAAGAATATTGAAGAAAACTAAGAATTTTTAATATATGCTGGTTAATTTATCATCTAAGTGACATATGTAGGATAACAAAAAATTGAAATGGTTAAGCAAATTCTGCATTTTAAAAGGTTCTCTTTCTTTCTGGTTTTACTATTAATTACAACTATATTTTGAGAAGCCATGGAGAGAAAGTAAATTAATAGGAACCATAAAAACAGAGTTGCTAAATAAAGTGTATACTAAGGTTTCTTTTATCTTCCCTTCCCCAGATTACTTAAAACATCATCATTATTATTATTATTATTATTATTATTATTTTAATGGTAACATACTGATATCTCTGTTTGTACTAAAAACTAGTTCATTCCAGGGCTTCTCAACATTGACACTATTTACCTTTGGGGCTGGGTAATTCTTTGTTGTGGAGGGACCATCCTGTGCGCTGAAAGCTGTTTAACAGCATCCCTGGCCTTTACCCTGTAGATGCCAACAGCACCCTCCCCAACAGTTATGACAACCAGAAATGTCTAAACACTGTCAAATGTCTTCTGTCGGGTAGAAATCTCCTTCAGTTAAGAACCACTGCTCTAGGGACGCCTGGGTGGCTCAGTTGGTTAAGTGGCTGCCTTCAGCTCGGGTCATGATCCCAGGGTCCTGGGATCGAGTCCCACATCGGGCTCCTTGCTCAGCAGGGAGCGTGTTTCTCCCTCTGCCTCTGCCTGCCTCACTGTCTGCCTGTGCTCACTCTCTCTGACAAATAAATAAATAAAATCTTTAAAAAAAAAAAAAAAAACCACTGCTCTATTCCTTCTCAAAATACCTTTTAATTGGTGAAAATGACTTCAATAATTTTTCACAGGGGATCCCCAAACAGCTTCAGCAAGGAGATCCATAAACCCCCTGAAACCATATGCAGAAAAGCTGATGTATGTGTCTATTTCATGTGTGCATGCTGGAATGTTTTCTGGAGAAATGGTTTATAGTTTTTGTGAGGTCCTGAAAGTTATCCCAAAAATGGCAATTTAAAAAGGGTTAAGAATTAGTGCTTCAATGAACTTATTCACTGTGCTATGAAGTTATTTTTTTCAAAGATAAACATTGAAAAATACTATTTTATACACAGCAAATAATTTCCTTATGCGTTCAGTTATCAGGCGAAATTGCTTTTACCACACTTATGAATCTTTTACTCAACAAACATTTACCTAGTACACCTGATATGCTACGCAGTTTGTTATTAGTATCTGAAAGCTAAATTTAAATTCACCCTCACCAAAAAAAGAAAAAAAAATTAATAGCAGTATAAAGTCAACATTTATTGCATAAAATCAACTGAATTTTTGCTTCTCAAAAGTTAATGTAAGAAAAAAAATACACAAGTTGTAATAGTAGTATCTAAAGATAAAATGGGGGGGGGGTGCCTGGGTGGCTCAGCTGGTTAAGCATCTGCCTTCAGCTCAGGTAATGATCTTAGGGTCCTAGGATTGATCAAATCCCCTGTCAGGCTCTCTGCTCAGTGAGAGTCTGCTTCTCCCTCTCCTTCTGTGCTCTCCCTCTCACTCTCTTAAATAAATAAATAAAATCTTTTAAAATATGAAGATAAAACAAGGGTAAATAAACAAAACATACGTAATTTACATTTTTGGTAAAAAGATTTAAAATAAATCCTAAAGACAGGATGCCTGGGTGGCTCAGTCGTTTAAGCCACTATCTTCGGCTTTCAGGTCATGATCCCAGGGTCCTGGGATCAAGTCCCACATCCAGCTCTTTGCTCAGTGGGGAGCCTGCTTCTCTCTCTGCCTCTGCCTGCTTGTGCACTTTCTCTCTCTCTGACAAATAAATAAGTAAATAAAATCTTTAGAATAAATCCAAAAGAAAGAAAGTCATATGAATAAATTATTGTCCAAATACGTTTCTTCTTTCCATCTTTTCCTTCTTTCCCTGCCTTAATGAAAGCAAAGATATACTAAATGACATGCTATCAGACATAGTAACCAAATGCAGAGAATATCAAGTTGAATAAAAAATGTGAGATGACCAAGTGCTTACCATCATGCCTAGAACATAGCAAAAGCTCACAGGCTTTCTCTTGCCTTTCTTTCTGTCCTCCAGAAGCTCATCATCCCATCTCCAAAAATGCCACATGTCTTAGTTTCTCTTTTAAGTTATCTTTTAGTGCTGCACAATAAAATCCTCTTTGTGATTCAAACTATGTAAGCTAACTAAATAAATAACAGCTACATATGCAAAATGTTTGAATAACTTTAATTCTATAATCTCCATAGGCATTTCTCTCCCTTCTTCTTTAGTAAATTGTGGTGTATTCATACAGTGGGATAACACACATCAATAAAAATGAGTAAATCAGAGGTATATCTATCAATATGGACAAATATAAAAAACAAAGTCAATTACCAAAAAACCAATCAAACAACATATACAATTTGTTAAATTTACATGAATTAAAAAAGCAATCTATAATACCAGTTATTTTTGTTCTCTTTTTTTTGTATGCATAAGTTATCTGTAGTCCCATCATATGATAAGCAAATTCAGGATAATGAAAGAGAAGAGAGAGGGAAATAGAATCAGTGAAGGTTATATAGAGCCCTGTAAGCAGTATCTGTAAGGGCTTGGTTTATTTATTTATTTATTTATTTATTTATTTTAGTTTTTAATTCAATTCCAGTTAGTTAATATACAGTGTTTTTAGTTTTTAAAGCAAATAATCCCCAAGTATTCTATTCTTCCTGTGGCGCAGTTTAAAGTTTACAGGACCACTAACCGTTTTTTGGATTGCACAACTGTGATATACAATGTGAAGAGCTATTGCATTCAATAAGTGGTTTGGGAATAAGAGACACTAATGTAATCAATAAATATATAAGAAACAGCTAGAGAAGAGAATGTCTGCTTTAAGATTAATAAATGGATTAGACTAGAATGAGCACAGTGAAAGAATGATGCTTAAAAATATATGGTAAATAAATCTTTACAAATAAGTTAATAACTGTGTCCATAAATGAACGTATCACCACAAATAATCAATACCATCATACCTAGCCAAAAGCTAAACTATTAAGAGAATAATCTAGCATATTAAGTGATTTAAAAAAAAAAGAATGAAGACTTTTATTTTATATACTGACAATAACTGAAAATATTACATAATAAAATCACACTTCACAGAAAAGATGTTATATTGATAATGGTAAATCACACAGAAAGATCATAAATATATAACATCGAAGACTGCCCAGAGAGAAAAAAATAGTTGTAACTCAAAGTGAAAATTATTACATTATTTGCATATTTACCTGCACAGCAAGAGAAGCTGCATTGTCAGAAAGCAAAATTTGCTCCCCTGTGGAAATACAATGAAAAGTCTGAGTCAAAAGTGAGACTGCTAAACAAGCAAAATATACTTGTAAATATTTTTATTTTAAAGCACTATTCCTATTTTTAAAAATAAGAGGTATAGATTTTCACCACAGGAACTATGAAGTTCTATATCAATACAATTGGGTAATCATAATTTTTGATTAAATTATCACAATATGTACATAACACAGACTATTTCCTCTAAAACTATTTGATCATTTTTTGTATTTTATCAACAATATTTAATTAAAATCACTCACTTAAAAACAAATTCATTTTTCAACTTTTCAAGAAATATTATTCCTCTTCTTTTCATTAAAATTAAGTAAAATAGTATGTGCTCAAACCCTTCTAGTTAAAAGCATTCAAAATCATATAAAACCAGCTTGCAGTTAATATTGCACAGTGTGTCTAGGTCTGTCACACAAAAGAAAGATGACAAGTTTGCTGCAATAAAAATTCCATGCTTAGAAGACTAGGGCTGCTGCCTATTAGTCTTCATTACTTTGCAGTCTTCTGACAACTGCAGCAGGCTGCTGAGCCCCAAATGGGGTCCATAATGTGATCTGATGATATATGAAGAGCTGCTAGAGGGAGCCTGAACCATCCTAGCCTATACATTTTAACAGTTCCTTTTCACTGAGAGCCCACTTTACCACAGGACTTCAAAAATCTGCTGTGTCAGCTACTGGTGCAGTAAATCTGCCAACTGCTCCTGCAGCCACATCATTTTACACTGCCTACAGCAGCCAATATAATGAGTCAATAATAAACTAAGAACCTTATAGGCCATGAATAGTTGGTTTACACTGGCAGATTCAAGTTTAGGTAAAATCTCCTAGACAAATTGCACAAGAGAATCCCTTCTTTATGTTCTCTCAGAAGTAAGTGATGTTGAGGGGTTGTGGTTTTTTTGGTAACAATATTTTTGTTTTATAAAAGGATTTTATTTATATATTTGCAACAGAGAGCACGAGGCAGGGGTGGGGGCGCAGAGGGAGAGGGAGAAGCAAGCAAACTTGCTACTAAGCAAGGGAACCTTGATGCAGGGCTCCATCCCAGGACCCTTAGATCCATGACCTGAGTTGAAGGCAGACGCTTAATGGACTGAGCCACCCAAGCACCCCTAGATATATTTTTATATGAGCCTTTTTTTAAATATGAGCCGTTTTTAATTGTGAACAAGTACCTACCTTTCAGTTGCTGATACAAGGTAGCATTTTCAGGCCAAGGCTCTGCAGCTATGGAAACAAGGCAGTGATAATTAGGTACATAAAGCAAAAACGTATCAATAACCCAATTAATAAGCACAAAGATTTGCCTAGAGAATTTAATTAAAGTCAATTGCCAAGGTTACTTTAAATATGGCAACCAATCACACTACCTTAGGTTGTATGGTATATGGTATAAGTAGGTTAGATAACTTCTTTTAAATGCATGTTTGGTTTATTATTTGGTAGGGAGTTGTACTGCTGTTGTCATTTCAACAGAGAAGAGGTAGAAGACATCCTGTCCAAACAAAAGTGAAAATTTAAAAACTAAAACAGCCTATATGCTACTATTCCTTTAGCCTCCAAACACAGACACTCCAAAATGTTACTTATAAGATACTTAATTTGGGGGTGCCTGGCTGGTTCAGTCAGGAGAGCATGTGACTCCTGATCTCAGGGTTGTGAGTTCAAGCCCCACTTTGGTGCAGAGATTACTTAAATAAATAAATCAATCTTTTAAAAAATGAGATACTGAATTTGATTCACTATCAAAAAAAAAAAAGTGAAACAGTATTTTACTATAAACTTTAACAAAGTAAACTTTCAAACAAGTAACAGTATATGAAAGAATCAAATGTATCTCTTTAAGCTACATATCTTTCTTGATAAGCTGGTAGTATTTAAACATACGGAAGAACCATGTTGTATTATAGAACATTCCGTTACCTTGAACCCACCACCACCACTCCACAAAAACAAAGTCAAAGAGCACGATGAAGCAGTAAGTACCTACAGTGTGAAATAAAGCTAGTAAAACTAATTTCAGGCCTGAAGCCAGGCTTGACCATAACCCTTAACCTCTCGTTCAGATGCGCTGAACAGTCCAGGGAGTGCAGGGGAGGAACCCTTTATTTGCTTTAACTCATACTTCAGAATGAAAAGGAACAAAATCATATTATTATAAATTATAAATGCTACTTTTCATTTGGTTTGGGCTACACAAAATTAGACTCGTATTTAGGGATACCATGAAAACCTCGAGCAAATAATGCACCATATATAGTTTTGTATGCTATCGCTCATAATATTATACACATAAACAAAAACTACCGAGTTTCAACTCATATACCAAAAAGGCAATAAAACTAAATATTTATTATATGATACTGTAAACTTTTAACAAAGCAGAATTTTACTAAGAACCCAGTTAACCTGTGTAACATAGTTTTTTAAAATAAAAGTCAAGGAAACAAAAACAAGCTGACATCAGCAAATTACCAAAAAATAACCTTTTAGGCTAAACTGTATGGTCAGCACACCTATAACGTTTACATCTATATGAGAAACAATACAATGAGCTTCATTTGTTGTAAAATCCTACATCATTGAAGATTCAATTAATTTTAAAAAGATTCAATTATATGTATCTAATCTAATTAAAGCAATAAAGCATAAGAATAAAATTAACAAAAATTTCAAAGATACTGAAACTAAGTTTCTTGAGGACACAGATGTGTCCCATCTATGTATGCTACCCTGTAGCATGTTTTGCATATGTTAGTTGTATGCAGAAAGAAAGATGGGGGTATTTGATTAAACCTACCATTCTGTTCCCTAAATATTCTGGCTAATCAAAGTTTTACTGAACCTAGTATTATTAACTTTGTTAAAGCAATGGGATGTTCTAATTAAATATTGTAGTAATTTTAACTTCGGTTAGCTAGGTTTTGTAGGTACTAGACATGGATTACAAGTTTTCAAAACAATGAATAACATACACTTAGCATTAAACATCTGCTCAATATAATTTAAGTATTCTCTGATTAATCAGAAGCTACTTGACCACTCAGCAATATCGCAGAGTTTCATATGAGCAGCAATTTATGTGTTCCATGGAAAAGTTAATTTATTATCACCACCATGGATTCTCCAGACTTATTACAAAAGACATATATGAAAATAAAGAAACCTTGAGACCTACTACCTGATCACAAAAAGAGAAGTTGCCTACAAATACTAAAATTTCTGTTATTAATAGAACCTAAAGATGGAAACTAGGTGGGAGGGGGCTGTTTTCCTTGATCCAGAATACAAAATATATTCAACTCAGAAATTACTGTCAAAAATAAATTCTCGAAAAGTAACTCTGCCAAAACATCTGAGGTTATCTTCACAAATAAAACCTATCATTTAAAAAGAGAAGGAACTGGGTTGATACAACTACGTATGTATATACAAATACGTATTTGTGTGTATATATATATAGTATATATATTTTGTACATATATATATATTGTGTGTATATATATATACAGTTATATATTTATATGTGTGTATATATATATATATATCAATTTAGCAGCATGGCATGCCAGTGTATCCATGGACCAGGAGGCAAGAAATGGTAGAGTATGCAAAGAATGATCAACTACCTATCTCACCCATGAGCAGCTCAAAGTATACAAACATCACTGATTTAAGTGCATCCCCTACATGAACCAGCTCAAATAATTACATTTTAAATATGACATGGGAGAAGAAATAGCTAGAGTGTTATTCAATAGAGTGCCAAAAGTGAAAATCCTAAGTTGTGTGGCATGGCAATGGATCTACAAACCAACCATGCAAGTATCTTTCTAGGAAATGAACTCTATTAACTGCCTTCATAAGTAAATCCATGAATCATGAACACTATTATCCACACATGACAAAGAACACTTCTATTTCTATTTCTTGGTTTGGATAATATTAACTGAAGTTTTCTTTACTGAGAACACTATTACGGGAAAGACAAAGTCCAAAAATGCAACTGCTTCCCTATTCCTCTTTCCCAAGGTTAGGCAAGTCAATACCCACCCCTTGCTCCTGCCATGTGAAAAAGAGAGGGAGATTAAGAACTTATAATTATAGTGCTAACAACAGACCTTAAAAATCTGTAGCATTTCAAAAGAAACATCTTAAACAAAAATAAAACATTTTTTATCCCGTGCTAGTTTTACTTCCATTGACCTAAAATGTTTTAGACCATGAACTAATTCAATAGTGAATAAAATTTCAGGACTCATCTATGCTATTTTCAATTTCTACCACCAAAAACACTCCCAGTATGAAGTATCTTTTTAAACTTGCCTTTGGGAAAGACTGGCCTTGGAATACATATAGAAGGTGAAACTCAAATTTTCTGTAAAAATTTTGGTAGGATTGGGGACTGAGAGAGACCACTGTGCAATGTTGTCAAGGTGCAAGTTACTGGTATTATTAGCACATTAGAAGTAAATTTTATGCTTCCCACACATCAACAGTTGGTGTGACTCCTGTAATAAAGATCAGATTCCTCAACTTGGCCTTACACCCCTCCCTCTCTACCTCTCTGGCCTTCTGGCCTCATCATAACTCCCCTCCGCCTACTTGTACACTCCAGTCACACTAGCCTTCAGTCAGTTTCTGGATGCACCATGTTCCTTCCTGCCCCAGAGATTCATTTGTGCTGTATCCTCTGACCTAGAGCTATCTCCCACCCCTGCAGTGTCTCAGCTCAAACATGCTGAGATGTTGAGCCAGTTTCCTGGACATGCTACCTGAGCAACTGCACAGGGCCAGTGCTTAGAAGGGCTCCACACTCAGTTTCACGTTCTGCCATTAGTCTTGGAATTCTTTAGAACAAGGGGCCTCATGTCATCATTCTGCACTGGACCCTACACATTCTGTAGCCGGTCCTGTCCTCAGGGAAGCCTTATTGACCCTCCCTGAATAGTTCAAACACTCTCTTTACAAGCTTGACAGCATGCATTATCCTTTGTACCACTTATCACAGACAATAGTTTTACACCAATTTGAGGACTAGCTGATTGTTTATCTCCCCTAAAGAACATAAACACCATGAATCCAGTGTTCAGTTCTGATCTTTGCTTACCATTTCATCCCCAGAATTAGTACCTAATCAGTAAATGCTGACTGAATAAATGTTTTTATTATTACCACTATTAGTACCGTTATTACTCTGTACTGTTTAGGCTTAGAATGCAGTAGACAAGATAAGGAAATTATACAACACGGCCAAAAAAGGGAAACTTGACCAGGAAAACTTAAACACTACAACCAATAACACAAATATAAAAATATCAAACAGCTGCCTAAATAGTAGGCAGAATCTAATTCCATAAGTTCACCCCTTCACTGACCCTAAACCTAGAAATGTGTTTCTTTGCTTCCTACCAAATGCACAGTTCCCACTTGGTATTACTGTTGCAGTTCTCCTAAGACTAACCCCAGGCCTTGACTTATCTGACATGTCATCTCAGTACTCCCCTTTCCACAGCATACAATTCTAACCCAGGCACCATCACTTTTTAAAATCTAACATCCCCAGCAGTAAAACATTTGGGCATTCAGGCCCAGATAGATTTAGATATCATATGAGTACTTCTAAGCTAACAAATCATGCACATTATAAAGCATACATTAAAAAAGAAAATAGTTAGGGGTGCCTGGGTGGCTCAGTGGGCTGAGCCTCTGCCTTCGGCTCAGGTCATGATCTCAGGGTCCTGGGACTGAGCCCTGCATTGGGCTCTCTGCTTGGCAGGGAGCCTGCTTCCCCCTCTTTCTCTGCCTGCCTCTCTGCCTACCTGTGATATCTCTCTCTGTGTCAAATAAATAAAAAAAATCTTAAAAAAAAAAAAGTTAAAAAATAAATTGAAGTCCAAGGTCTAGGACTTTCTTCTTGTACTTCAAAGGATTGTCTTATGTAACACAGGGGATACATACCCCACTCCACTCTGAAAAACACTGTTCTAATTAAATGACTACTTATCTGACATTTAGCAGGGAACCCAGCCATTCACACACCCTTAAACAAAGATGAGTCCACCTCTATTCTAGTGAAATCATCTTTTTTGATGATGAGAAAAGGTTGGAAAGAACACACACAAATTAATGGGGGGGGGATACAACAAGACCCTCCTATCCTACCTAAAATTTCCCCTACGTACTTCATACTTTCTCACCTTTGTGACTTTGCTGAACTTCTTCCCGTCTGTCCAGAATACACCAGGCACCACCACATACCCAAATCCTATACCTTTTTCAACACCAAGGTTAAATGCCACCTACATCAAGAAGGCTTTTGAACTGAACAAATCTAATTTCTTTTTTATCTACACTGTCCATAGCAGTTTGTACTTGTCTTATATCATATATTACTTTCTACTCTATTCTATTATTATGTCAATATCTTATCTCTCTTTCTAAACAATAAGTCCTTAGAATGTGAAAAATCCTATGGACCTGAGATTATTTATTAAAGACTTGGCTTCCCAACTGCTCCAAACTGAATGTGATGTGTATAGTAATATATGCTAAAATATGAAATACAAATTAAGTTAGATTTAATTTTTTGTTTAAGTATCATTTAAAGTTAATATCTTTATTTCAAGAGTTTCAAAGTAAAACTACCCACCTTTCAGAAACTCTTTCATAATAAGAAACTACTACATCATTTTCATAACACAACCGTTAACTTACTCTAAGGTACTTAGTGACACACATTAATCCATTATCTCAAATTAGAATGACTTCTCATTCCTTAGCGAAAGACCCATGAAACTTTTTATTATTTTTATTTAAAAAAATTTCTATTTTATAGATATAAATAAAAGAACATCTAAAAATAAAGCTCAGAGCACCTCATAGCTAAGTTTCTATCTGACAAACTGTTGTCTTACCTACTTAGCCTTTTACCTATCTTCCAATTCTGCAAAGGCAAAATTGCCATGATTGTTTTACATTTAGTGTCTTTTTACCAGAAGCAAAGGAGACGTCTCCTAAATTTTCAGTCTTCAGTGGAACAGGAGTTTTTTCATCCAAATGAGTGTTTTTAAATTTTCAAAGACATTTTTCTCCACTCCTGTTTAAGTTGGAGAAGAACAAAGCTAAAAAAGAGAGTGGGGTGCCTGGGTGGCTCATTCGGTTAAGTGTCTGACTCTTGGTTTGGGCTCAGATCATGACCTCATGGATCATGAGATGGAGCCCCATGTGGGGCTCTGCATTCAACAGGGAGTCTGCTTGAAGGTTCTCTCCCCCCTATCCTTCCCCCTACTGATGCATGTACACACACACTCTCTCTCTCTCTCAAATAAATGGGTAAATCTTTTTTTTAAAATAAAATAAATAAAATTTTAAAAAATTAAAATTAAAAATTTTTAAATTAAAAATTTGACTTTTGAAAGCTGTAAGATAAAATAAACAAAAGCATAAAGAAATAAATTAGTGTTAGAAATGCACACAGGGTAAAATATTACCCACAGCCCCCCAAAATGCATATTTGCTTCTCATTTAATTATCTTTAAGGTACCCATTATTTTTAAGTTTTACTAACCAAGACAATATAACAACAACAACAAAAAAATCTAGTAGTCCATTATAACTTATAGAGAAATAACCACTGGCCCATAAATTCACATATATATAGGCCTACATCTCTAAACATGCTAAACATGCTACATTTTACCTGCATTATTCTTTCAAGTATCAAATTCAGTCATTCGAGGGGCAGATAATCTATCTATGCCATTCAATACAGAGTATTCTATAGTATGGAAGTGATATGACCTAATAAACAAGTCTAATTCCAAAGTCTATTTCTTGATGATCTAATCTAAGAGGACAAGAGAAGGGCCATGGAAAGAAGTGCCCTCTGTTGTTGTTTTTTAAGTTCTGCATTCTTAATGCATAACATGACTCTTCTGGCATATGAATGTAGGTGAAGACATAATTTGTAGAATAATAGGCACTAATATTACATGCTGCTTCAGTACTGTCATATTTCCAATCCATCAAATTGATTAATGCTATAATAACTCTACACAACCCCATCATTTGTGCACTAATGAAGTCAAAGCCAGTGTATCCTTAGGCAACTACATTCCAAAAGCTCATAGATGTCATCTCTTCAGCTTCCTAAGACTATTTAGACAGTGTTATACAAATGGACTAAGAAACATGTATAACCTAACCCCAAATTTGGATGGCTTTCTGCCAAAGGTATAAATGCAATACTACTGAGATAACAAATATTCCAAAAGCATTTGGCAGCTCACAAACATGAGCAAGGTACTGCAAGACACAAAGAGAAAAGAAGGAAATAAGTTTACTAGTTTGACATAATTACTATGCTGATCATCTCCGTGATATCAACACAGACACCTATCAAGTTTTAGGCAGTTATGATATAAAGCTTTCATTTAAAATGGATTTCTAAGATCTCTAGACTTTCAATATGATGGCATGGGACTTTATCAAAACTAGAATTTTAAGAACTATGTGTTAGACTTAAAACAATTCAACCTGCAGACTATAGTACAATTCAAAGATAACACTGTATCCAAGGAAATACAGACCAAGAAAGTATTAAATAGCAATGTCCCCTGAGCTACTGTTTCATAGGGGATGTTTAAAGATATTACACAGAATATGTAAGCAGGAAGTGACTCTTCCCACAAACGGAGTTTAATACCATTCTCCCATCACCTCAACAGTCTGATATCAATGTTCATGTCAGAAAATGGCTCATGTTGGAGAACTGAAGTGTAATGTCATGGTGACACTTCCATAAACTTAAAAACACTGGCGGGTAAGCTTTCTGTAACGTGGTGGTAAGACTACTGTCTTAGTTCATTTGGGCTGCAATAATAAAATACCATAGACTGGGTGGCTTACAAACAACAGAAATTTCTTTCTCACAGTTCTGGAGGCTGGAAGTCTGAGATCAGGATGCCAGCATGATCAGGCTCTGGTGAAGGCCCTCTTGTGAGTCTCTGACTTCTGACTTCAGTTCTCAAATGGTGTAAGGGGCTAAGGAACACTCTGGGATCCCTTTTATAGGGGCAATTAAAATGACCCAAAGTGAGGGTACATGAATGCATGATAGAGTAGAATTACTATGCAAGGCAAATGAGTTCTAATAACCTGCCACTCAGAAGGCGGAAGATAGAAAGCAAACAAATTGGAAATTCAAGAAAACTAGTAGAGGGCAGAACATTCCCCCTCACAACGTTAGGCCCTGAATGAAACTAGAAAATAATGAGAATCTATCTCCTTCTGGTCAAACACTACTTAAACTTCTATCTAGGTAGACAATGATAATGGTGATGACAGTGATAACAGCTGAGATTCCCCAAGACTCATAAATCTTATACCCAGAATACAGAAAAAACTATTACAACTCAATAATTAAAGATAAATAACACAATTTTTAATAAGCATAGGATTTGAACAGACTTTTCTCCAAAGAAGATCTATGAATAACCAACAAGCACATGAAAACATACTCAATATCATTAGTCATTAGTCAATGTAAGTCTAATATCATTAGTCAAATGTAAGTCAAAATTACAATAATGAGATACTACTTCATACCCACAGAATGGCTATCATCAACAAGACAGAAAATAAAAAGTGTTTAAAAGATGTAGAGAATTTGGAACTCACACACTGCTGGGAGGAATATAAAAAGTCTGGCAGTTTCTCAAAATGTTAAATATAGAATTACCATATGACTCAGCAATTCTACTAGGTATTCACCCAGGAGTAGAGTATGAAAAAAACATATATCCATGGGAAGACTTGTATATGAATGTTCATACCAGCATTTTTAACAATAGTCAAAAAGTGGAAACAACCCAAACGACCAACTATTGATGAATGAATGAACAAAATGTGGTATATCCATACAACAGAATAAAAAGAACCAACTATTGATACATGCTATAACAGGGATGAACTTCAAAAGCATTAGGCTCAGTGAAAGAAGCCAGTCACTAAGGAAAACAAACTATTATTCCATTTATATGGCATGTTCAGAATAGGCAAATCTACAAAGATAGAAAATAGAGTAACAGTTGTTTCAGGCTGGGAATAGGAGGTGACTGTAAATGGGCAAGGGACTTCTTTGTGGTAATAATCACAACTCTGTAAATATCCCAAAAAATCGCTGAATTATATACTTTAAAAGCATATGTTAACTATACCTCAATAAAGTTGAGGTAAATAGAAAATTTAAGCTCTCTTACTGTGCTTATTGTGCACTTAAGTCCTTGACATGTTAACTATTTCACTTTATGAGGTAGACACTATTATTACTATTTTACAGTAAGAAAACGGAGGCACAAGCATAAGGAATTTGCATAAGTCACAGTGTTAGTAAGTAAGTATTAGTAAGTAACAAGAGCCAGGGTCTGACCCCAGGTAGGCTGGCTCCAGTCAGTGAACACACAGCTGTCACCAGCTAACCTCTTACACATTTAAACCTCTTACACAGGGGCGCCTGGGTGGCTCAGTGGGCTGAGCCTCTGCCTTCGGCTCAGGTCATGATCCCAGGGTCCTGGGATGGAGCCCTGCATGGGGCTCTCTGCTCAGCGGGGAGCCTGCTTCCCTCCTCTCTCTCTGCATGCCCCCCCCCACTTGTGATCTCTGTCCATCATATAAACAAATAAATGTTTTTTTAAAAATTTAAAAAAATAAACTCTTACACAAATAAACAAATCAATAATAATTAATTATTAGAATTAAAGTAATTATAATCATCCTACAACAGTAGTTCTCAACCCTTAATAAGAATCATCTATGGAGGGGCGCCTGGGTGGCTCAGTGGGTTGAGCTGCTGCCTTCGGCTCGGGTCATGATCTCAGGGTCCTGGGATCGGGTCCCGCATCGGGCTCTCTGCTCGGCAGGGAGCCTGCTTCCCTCTCTCTCTGCCTGCCTCTCTGTCTACTTGTGATCTCTGTCTGTCAAATAAATAAATAAAATCTTAAAAAAAAAAAAAAAAAAGAATCATCTATGGAACTTCATAAACTTACGTATTTCCACCAAAGTCTAAACTCTGAGATTCTGATACTGTAGAGATGAGGACCAAAAATCCAAACACGCCACAAGCACTCCCGTAAATCTGAAGCAGATGGTCTATAAATACCGCAAAAAAAGACTGTCGCTGGGACAAAGAATATACCTGATAGAAGATTTAAGTTCTTTTCAGCACTTTCATTCATTTGCCTCAGAGAATGTGGTAGTAAGGGCCTGTGTGGTTTAATTTATTCAAGAAGATTTTTGTCCATCTTATTCTACTTAAATATTTGCACATATGGCTTAAAGCCATGTTTTAAAGCATGTCTTAGTGGCATGTTGCAATTTTACAGTGTTCCAGAGTAAGCCTTTAAGATTAATGAATGAAGCCCTCACTTTTTTTGGAATCAAAGTGGTTAAATGATAGTTTTCCCATTAGATGTAATCAATAAGGAAAGTAAAATTAAGTTAGTCATTATGAGACTTGACATGAGCCATCCTAAACCTATCTATGTGAAACTGGAAATCAATTTCAAAATGGCATTTAAGGATCAATTTCATAAAACTAACAAACTTCTGGAGGTTAACTAGGGTCAAGAAAACTAATTCACAGCAACAACAAGCCACTAACTGAGGCTAAAGTGAATACAAGTTAAATTTAAAATCCTACATCCTTTCTTAGTAAGTACACATCATCTTCTCAAATGGTCATATTTAGACTTTGTCACATTATAAACATAATCAGCCATTTTTCATTAATTTCCAATAGAAAGCAGGCCAACTACGTGTGATTATGAATAGATACGAACTTGGTAGCCAGGATTCAAAATTTGCATTCTCTTCTAAAAAATGGTAATCTGAAATTCATAAAGAAGAAACACTGACACCATGTCTGAACTTTTCTCAGAAATGGAGATGCGTATGAGACCAATAGCAGAACTATACAAAAACAGCTGGTTATGATGAAAAGGGCAATTTCTGGCCAAAAAAAAAAAAAATCAGAGAAGACAAACAACCCCACACAGGTATCAGACCTCAACAATGTTAACAATGTTAATACTCAAGGTATAATAGTTCCCCAAATCTAATCCTAGAAAATGGAAAATAGATGTCCCTCAAACTAAAGAACAATTCTCCCACTACTTTAAATCAAACACAATCACTGTAGTAATAGTACCTATGTTTTTAAATATCTACTATGTGCTTACTACTCTCAGTACTCTCCATATACTCAGTCTCTCACATCAAGCTAGGTAACCATTCCTTTCCAACCCCTTTCCATTCCTCCTCCCTCACTCCTTTCAGCTAGCCATGAAACAAATGATCTTACAGAGGATTTAATGTGTCATTATACCTTCTAAAATCTTGGCAAAACTGCAAGATTCCCCAAAAACAAAAACAAAATACAAAAACAAGCAAACAAACAAAACCCAAGAAAAAAGATAACATAGCCCAACCATCACAGAATCTCTTTATGAATAAGAGTGCAGAGATAGAAAATCCCCAGACAGGGAAAATACATATGAAATGCATTTAACTAAACAAACATAGGTTTTTATAAACTACCAAACTACCAAAAGATGATGAAAAGACAAATATGAACATAAGACTATCACTGCTCTCTAGGGTCTAACTTTGTTGAGTGGGTAAGGGAGAACAGAGCATGGAGAAGGGGTTGGGGAGAGAAGAACAAGTGACTGAGATACATATAACCACTTAGACTAGATAAGTGAGGGCACCTGATTGGCTCAGTCCATCAAGCATTCAACCCTTGGTTTAAGCTCAGGTCATGATCTCAGGGTTCTGAGGTCAAGCCCCGTGACAGGCTCCACACTCAGAGTCGTTCAGCTCAGAGTCAGCTTGTCTCCCTCTCTCTCCCCCTTTGCCCCTCCACTCCCCTCCCCCATGTGCACAGATACACGCTCTCTCTCTCTCCGCTGCTAAAATAAATAAATAAAATCTTTTTTAAAAATTGTTTTAATGCAGTAACGAATATAGTTAGTGTAGGGAAAAACATAGGTCTTAAAGTCAGACATATCTGAGTTCCCCTCCTAACTCTACAGCTTTTTTATCGGAGTGATCTTCACCAAGTTGCTTAACCTACTCTTGCCTCAATTACTTCACCTGTGAAAAGGGGAAATATTACCTACCTTGTAAGGCTGTTGGAAGAATAAAATTTGATAAATCATGTAAGTGCCTTATACAGTCTCTAGCTTACAGAATATATCAGTAATTACTATTAACATTAGTGTCAAACCAAAAGTACATATTCTGCCTGAGGAAGACAAGAAGGAATGCACAAGAAGAGATAAAATCGGAACTGGTCCAAAATATTAATCAGAAGTGGGCCACAGAGAAGGTGAGGGACAGGGAGAGGAGCTGAGATGTTTACTAAAAAT
The DNA here is from genome assembly GCF_963455335.1 of Martes martes. NCBI lineage: Eukaryota > Metazoa > Chordata > Mammalia > Carnivora > Mustelidae > Martes > Martes martes. The sequence goes on from NC_137890.1 coordinate 125,111,659, forward strand.
CTAACATCCCAATTCAGTTTGAGAAGGGACAAAACGTGCTCAGTAAACACTTCCTAAATTACCATTTCTATTAAATACACCACTTTATACTGAAATTACCCATTTCAATGGATGTGCCCTACAAAAGAATGTAAGTTCATCAAAGGCAAGAATTGTTTTACTCTTCTAGGTAACTCAGCACCTAGCAGAGGACCTAGCACAAATTAGGTAATCAACAAATAAATATATTCTGTAGGAAATCAAGTAGGTCTTTTGCTATCTAAAGCCTGAAAGATATCTCACCACAAAAAATTCCTGTAACTCTGGAAATAAAACCATCAAAGCAAATTAAGGAATGATAACATCTCAATAATATGTACTAAATTGAACAGTGGAAACTCATAAACTCGCTTTCTCTCCAAATTGTTTAATGGTTCCTAACAAGAGTTGCACAGCCCAATCATCTATGGAATATTTTAAAAATATACTTGCCCTAGGGTGCCTGGGTGGCTCAGAGGGTTAAGCCTCTGCTTTTGGCTCAGGTCATGATCTCAGGGTCCTGGGATCGAGCCCCGCATCAGGCTCTCTGTTCAGCAGGGAGCCTGCTTCCCCCTCTCTATCTGCCTGCCTCCTCTCTGCCTACTTGTGATTTCTCTGTCAAATAAACTTTTTTAAAAATCTAAAAATATATATATTATATTTGCATATTTTATATACATATATATAAAATATTTGTATATATAATATATATATATACTTGTCCTAGAGCTGCCCTCAACCTTCACATGTAACAGGCTTTTGGTGAGAAAAAACAGTGTGCAAGTGTGAGCATGAGGTTTGAGAAATGCCTTACAATACAGGCATGGCTTGTTTTAGAGAGCTCCACAGATAATATATTGTAATGTGCAGTAACACCCTACCACCTTTACACACCATTCTACCTACACCCACCTCTCATCCACCCCATCTTGTTTAGAACCTATGTAAACGGGACTACTCCATTCCCAGATCTAATTAAAACAGACTCAGGTGACCCCTCTGCACCAGTATATTACCACCTTGTCCACTGTGGCATATTACATTCTTAAAAATGGCCACAACAATATAACCTGCCCTACAAGTTCTTCTAGAACCTCACCAACACCCCCACCTACCCCATCCGCCCATTAAAAGGTGAAGTCAAATCCCCTCCCCTTGAATCTGGGCAGACTTGTAACTCTGTTGTGACCAACAGAATATGGCAGTAGTGATGCTTCAAGACTTCCAAGGCAAGGTCATAAAAGGTGATGTATCTTCTCCTTTGGTAGCTTGAACACATGCCTTTGGAGCACTAAGTAAAATGTCTGACTAGTCGGAGGCTCCTAGGCTCCAAGAAGCCCAGGCCACATGGAAAGGCCATATATGAATATTCCAGAAGACAACCACAGCTGAGTTCTTTGTCAGCAATTCTTAGACATGTGAGTGAAGATGCCTCCAGATGTTTCCAGCCCTCCATTGTTGGATCCCTAGCCTTAGAGTCTTTCCAGGTGAGGATCCAGACATTGTGAAGTAGAAGCAAGCCATCTCTCCTGTAATCTGTCTGAACTAATGCACAGGATCCATGAACATAATAAAATGGCTGTTACACATCCCTAAGTCATGGTGTGATCTGTATATTACAACAGTAACTGAACAGTTACAGTTTCGACAGTTACTGTTAGTCACAGATCTATCATTAAAGACAGAATTCAATATTAAACCATTTGAGTAAAGCTTCAGAATTCCATCTAAATCAGCTACCAAACTGACTCCTGACCATGTTATATTTATAAATTCCATTTACTGCTTCAGGCATAGATTTTGACATTTCCACCCTCCCTCTAGAAGGAAATATACCTTCCTGAAATCTCACTCTCCAACTTCCTGACCACATCACGGCTTCCTGACCTCCAGTCCCCAGAATTTGGAACCCAGTGACTACAATGGCTTACCTCCATCAGAAACTCTTTTCTGTTGGTAGTTGCTACATTATTCAGGAAATGAGGGAAAAAAAGAATCCAAGAAAAAAAATGATGTAATTATGCTGGCTAAACCCAAAGCTTACTATAATCTTTTTATAAAAAGCAGACCAGTAAAGCCATTTAGCTATGATACAAAGATAATCCAAAACAGTAAATAATGAAATACTTTACATGTACCTTTAAACTGCACTCTATCATTTCTAGAACATTATCTACCTTTTGAAATATTTAATATCAAAATTATTTTACCTTTTCCAGACAGCCACAAAATGACAGTATGGAAAATCAGTACAAGTATATATGACAAGAAGAAGAAATCTGTCTGAGAAGAAAATACATCAAGACTAATTCACAAGTGGCTCAGTCAGTTAAGCATCTGCTTTCAGCTCAGGTCATGATCTTGGTGTCCTGGCATCCAGCCCCAGTAGGTCGGGCTACCTGCTCAGTGGTGAGTCTACTTCTCCCTTTCCCTCTATCCTTCCCCCCAACCTGCTTGTGCTTGCTTTCTCTCTCTCTCTCAAACAAGAAAAAAGAATAATTCACAATCTCAAAAAAAAAAAAAGAATTTACAGTTTCAACTAAGAAATAAATATAAATTACCACATAAATAGTTAACATTATATAACCAGTTCTCATCCACTAGCCAAACTAGGATGTTAAACTGATGGACAGTAAAAATTACAATTATGGGGTGCCTGGGTGGCTCAGAGGGTTAAGCCTCTGCCTTCAGTTCAGATCATGGTCTCAGGGTCCCGGGATCGAGCCCCATGTTGGGCTCTCTGCTCAGCAGGTAGCCTGCTTTCCCCTTTTTCTCTCTGCCTGCCTCTCTGCCTACTTGTGATCTCTGTCTGTGAAGTAAATAAATAAAATCTTTTAAAAAAATTACAATTATATCAATGTCTAATGAAAAAAAGTAAGTAGCTTTTATTTTTACATTCTTATTAACACATCTTTTTCAAATTTATCAAATAAAAAAATCAGAAGCTTATCATTCATGATGCCAAAACATTCCTCTATAATGTAAAGACTAATGATCAAAAGAAAAGGAGGTCAACAAAAGGCCAAATCATTAAAGCATCAGCTGCCAATATTAGCTTACAGAAATAAATGCTGGAATAATTAAGCCCCTCTTCCTGTCTAACAAATGATACAATTTATTTGTATGAAGTTCTAGTCAGTGTTCTAGTTTGTCCAGGTAATAGAATATGACATGGGGCCAATTCCAAGACAATATCTAAGGATACTTATCCCCTGGAATATATATACCCAACAAACTTTTTTGAAAATCCAAATGCGGATTAAGCCATGAAGAAACTTCTTTGGCTTTTAAAAGTTCTTAAAGATAAAAATATATAATCAGCACAAAAACACAGCTAAGTGTATAAGTACAATGAAATGCTTTTTACGGTTTCTATTTTGCTAACACAGTTACAGTTAATGGGAATTGCCATGACAAAATGATTGCTTTTATGAAAAGAAACCTCTTTATCACTAACCAATCAAATTTCATTTTTATTACTGATGTAGAAAAGTTCAAAACCATGATTCATTTATAGAGCGTACAAAAATAAGAAGAGTGTTCAAGAATAGAGGGATCATTTACAAAGCAATAAAAAATTAAAACATGCATTTCTCTTACTGGCAAGGCAAATACTTCTACACATAAATGTCTGTAACTGCATTTGCTGAATATTATAATTTCTGTCTTTGAACAAAAAATGAGAAGCCTTAATTTAATAGCTCATCTCCATTTGGTATCTTCAGTCCATCTGATAACTGCTTATCAAGAAATTTCAAAAACGTTTGAAAAATGTTAAATAAGTTTGATGATATTTTCTTTCAATTTTCACTCAAATGTGGAAGGCTTGAGCTAACGTTAATAACTCAAAAGTCTTCACAGAAATAAGACTAGCAAATCTTTATGGGATACCCATCACCAAATATTTTACATTAAAAGCTAAAAATCATGTCATTTCAGAGTATGGAGTGTTAATAAAGCATAAAAGAAAATTAAAACTCACATTATGATTAACTATGGACTACTTCAAGATCAGAAACTCAAATTTTTCTGATTTGAAAGTTTTTTAAAAGGCAGCATATCAAAGTTTTTTAAAAGGCAACAAAACGCTGCCTCTGAGAATTCAGTTTCCAACCTATTCACAAATTTAAGTATGATAAAATAAAATAAGCCACACTGCTCTCAATAAATTGTACGTTGCCTTTACTCTGAAGTAGAATCTATTTTATCTTTGGCTTTGCTTTTCCATCTGCCCCTTCGATATCCCCTTTACATGTGCCAAGTGATAAGCACAACAGTATGAGACCATTCACATGACAAATATAAACGAAAGAATATTCTCTGAATGTGATGGCCAGTTCAGTAACTTCTCAATAATTCCTCAGTGCCTTCCTCAATCCTGGAGAATCCTCAGAATACTAAGTAAAACAAACAATATATCTTTATTTTCAAGAACAAGAATTGAATGCACTGTATTTTTTCTTTTTTCTTTTTTTTTTAATTTTTTCTCTTTTTTTAAAGATTTTATTTATTTATTTGACAGGGACAGCTCACAAGTTGGCAGAGAGGCAGGCAAGAGAGAGAGAGGGAAGCAGGCTCCCCCCTAAGCAGAGAGCCTGATGCGGGACTCGATCCCAGCAACCTGAGATCATGACCTGCGCCGAAGGTAGAGGCTTAACCCACTGGGCCACCCAGGCGCCTCCTGCATTGTATTTTTTCAATTCTCTGCTACAATCATCATCATTAGATAGTCAGGCATGCGGATATAAGAGCTCTTTCAGATATAATAGCTCTATCACTCTCTGCGTTCTCAATAAACCTTGTGAGCAATAGCATCACTTCTATTTTACAAAGGACTTTTAAACTATGTTTTCCACTTCTTTGAGCTTCTGGTACTCTTCCGAACTGCTTTTAAAGTCCACATTTCCGGGGCGCCCAGCTGGCTCCATGAGTTAAATGTCTGACTCTTGATTTTGGCTCAGGTCATGATCTCAGGACTACGAGACTGAGCCCCGACCTGTGCTAAATGCAAGGATGATTAAGATTCTCTCTCTCTCTCCCTTTCTCTCTGCCCCGCCCTTCCCCACCCCATGCTCTCTTTCTTAAATAAGTAAGTCTCTCTCTCTCGCTCTCTCTCTCTCTAATAAATAAATAAAGTCTACATTTCCTAGTACTTAACATGGAAGAGGGATGAAATAAAAAATACTTTATTGATGATAAAAAAACAAAATGTTATAAACATGCCTTTTTTTTTTAAAGATTTTATTTATTCATTTGACAGACAGAGATCACAAGTAGGCAGAGAAGCAGGCAGAGAGAGCGGAAGGGAAGCAGGCTCCCTGCTGAGCAGAGAGCCCTACACGGGGCTCATCCCAGGACCCTGAGATCATGACCTGAGCCGAAGGCAGAGGCTTTAACCCGCTAAGCCACCCAGGTGCCCCAAACATGCCTATTGTGATAATACTTTCAAGATGCTTATATACAGGTTCCATGGAACCCATAAAACTACTTTTTCAGATCATAATATAAATTAATGCTACTCCTAGAATGACATTATTAATAAATTTAAATAATTAAGCACCCACATGCCCACAATGAGATAAATGAAATATTGCAAGTCTTTTTTTTTTACGCTTTATATAGTTTACTGAGCTTCTAAATAAAGAACAGAACAGATATTGTACTGATTTCAGAAGATTAATAATTACAGTATGACGAAATTAACTGATATGCTTCAAGTATAGCAAGGTACTGGGGAAGTAATAAGGTCATTCAGAAAAATGGTATAGAGTTACTAGAAATCAAGACACTTTTGGACTTTTGCTGTCCAAAATAGCAAAAGAATAAAATTACAAATATAACATCCTCAAAGGCTCTCAGGCAATGAAAGTTGTAACAGAAACTACCACGTACCAGTAAACTAGATGCATGAAACACGTTATAAAACATATTACCACTTTTACAAATAAGGAAACTGTGGCCCAGAAAGTCTGCCCAAAATCACAGAACAAGAGGCAGAGCTGAACTTAGAACTCAGTTTTGTCTTACTCCTATGGCCCGGTTCCTAACCTTTATGTTCTATTACCTAAGCTTCAATTTCCTCACCTATAAAAGAAGAATAATATCTATCAAGCAGGATCAAATTGTTAATATTAGCGATTATATATCTAAATCATCTAGAATAGTGGCTCGAAAAGAGATGCTTACTCTTATTATCAATAACTAGATAATTATCAGCTAAGTTTTAAGGCTAAAACATTTTGGCAATGTCTAATAAACAGACCACCAGTCACTCCATTAGGGAGTGGTAAAAGAGAAAAACTAACAAGGTAAACAGCTAAAAATGACATTAATGAATACTTATGGAGTGCTTACAGTGTGTCAGACACAAGGCTAAGCACTAGTATCTTTTCTCATCATCTTTAAAATATATAAAATTATCTTCGCCATTTTACAAATAAAATAAAGATCACATATTTAGTAAGTAGCCAGGTCTGACTTACTCCACAGTCCACCAGAAGTGTAAAAGCAAGGTGAAAGAAATGACTGATGGGCACCTGGCTGGCTCAGTCAGAGGACCAGGTGACTCTTGATCTCAGGGACTGGATGTTTGGGCCCCATGATGGGTATAGAGAATACTTAAAAATAAAAGCAAAACAAAACAAAAAAAAAAGTGATTGACACTGTGGGAGATTTCTGCTGTTTGGTGCTCAACACCTCTCTCTCCTTTTGTGTGTTTCTGGGGGCTCTGTGGAGCCCTAGAGCCTGGAGCTACTCCCAACACAGGGATAAGCAAGGGGGTCAACCCTATCCACCACAGTACCCCATCCTTTCTGGCTACAGTGACTGCTCCACATGTGCTCACACAACCCAAATGGGGATATTCCACCCTCCCCTAGGATACATACCCCAGTGACGGTAAAAAATTTAAAAGATAAATAAAAATCTCATGTAATGTCCTGGAAAACCTTGCCATTAGAACACACACACACACACACACACACACACACACACAAGCAAATGAAAATTTAAAACACACAGGCTGTTATAAAAAATTTTGAGAGCGCCTGAGTGGCTCAGTCAGTTAAGCGGCTGCTTTTCGCTCAGGTCATGATCTCAGCATCTTGGGATCCTACATCGGGCTCCTTGCTCAACAGGGAGTCTGCTTCTCTCTCTGCCTCTGCCACTCCCCCTGCTTGTGCTCTCTCTCCCTGACAATAAATAATGGGTTATTATTAAAATATCAAAAATGGGTTACTATTAAAATAAATAAAATGGGTTTTTTGGGAGCGCCTGGGTGGCTCAGTCGTTAAGCATCTGCCTTCGGCTTGGGTTGTGATCCCAGGGTTCTGGGATCAAGCCTGCATCGGGCTCCCTGCGCAGCAGGAACCCTGCTTCTCCCTCTCCTACTCCCTCTCTGTGTCCCTCTCTGTCAAAAAAATAAATAAAATCATAAAAAAAATATTTTTAATGATTCAATACTCAGGATTATTTTTATCCCTCTTCAAAGTTCTAAATCAAGCATATCATCATCTAAAGATCCAAGCTATTAATTCAAAAATTAAAAAGAAAATTCAAAATCACAATTTACCCTTCCTTTACATATTATTAAATAACAAAAACAACTCAAAATCCTCTTCCACTTTAAGAAATTTATGAAAGAAACTATGCAGTAGATCCACAAATATGTCTATGAAAGCACTGCTCACATCAGAGAAAAATAATATATACCAGGGATGGCTTTAGGATCCATCAACTTGGCTAGACTGAACTACAGCTGCCAGAATTCCCTTTCTCCTGTTTCTGGTTATAGTGAGCTACAGGGACATTCTCTAGCAGGCTCTGGGAGGACAAGAGAAGCAACAGCCATTTTGTAGCTCACAAATACCTTCTCCCAGTTATCCAAACAGTAATTTAGATGTTGCTGTGAAGGGATTTTGCTGATATAAATGAAGTCCCTAATGAGTTGACTTTACATTCATCTAAAGGGAGATTATCCTGGGTGTGCCAGATTTAATCTGTTGGAGGTTTTTTTTAACAGAGGGCCTATGAGTTCATACACTGCAAGCAGCACCTGCTACATGTGCCTCTTCCTCTTCCTTTTCCTCCTCGATCTCCCCTTCCTGGCTGCCTACTCTGTGGACGTGGTCCTTGGTTGGCCAACCCCCACAACAGCACAAGCCAATTCCGTGTCTGTGTGTGTGGTGGGTGTGTGTGTGTGTGTGGGTGGTGGTGGGTGTGTGTGTGGGTGTGTGTGTGTGGAGACATAGATACAAAGCTAGAGCTAGAGGTCAAGATCCTCCAGTTTCTGCTTCTCTGGTTGAACTAATGTAACACACTAAATACCCACCAAAATAAGATTAGATAAATAAATTATGATTTCTTCATTACAATGAAATACTATGTAACCACTGCAAATGATGATGTGTACCTCCATTAGACAAGGAAACACATCTCAATGTTATAGGACAAAACAGGTTACAAAAAAGTATGTACATTTTGTATTATTTATGTGGTTTTTTTTTTTTTAATTTAGGGGCAGAGAACAAGTCAGCTCTGCTCACCAAAGTTTTAATGATGATGATGAAACTTTAAAGTCCTAATCTACATGTTAGATTTTAGGTGATTGCTGTTTTATTCTTCAGATTCTTTTGGATTACTTTATTATCTACAATGGCCACGTATCATAATTACTACCAGAAAAAAAAGAGAAAAAGAACCAGTTCTCATTTGACAGGACAAAATGTGAGACATACAGGTTAAAATGTGCAAACTCTTGTTTGTCCCTTAAGAGGACACTATGTGCCAAAGATGAACTCTACAAAAACAGTTTAGGAAAGTGAGAATTTAACAATGACGAGAGATGAGGCTGAAGAGATGGACTAACTTAAGACAGATCTTATGCACCATGTGACAGTTCTGAACTAATGAAGATGTTGAAAGAGGAGTCACGTTTGCATTTTAGAAAAATAATAATAAAATAACATAAACAAAAGCCCACTGAGGCTTGCAGTGTGGAGACTGTATTAGAAAGAGGCCAGACTAGACACATGGAAATCAATTCAGACACTACTACAGTAATCCAAGCGAGAAATGAAGAAGTCCTGAACTAAGGAAACAGCAGTGGAGATAAAGAGAGTAAGCCACTAAGGTACAGTAAGGAGTAAGAACTGCGGGATTTTGGTGGCGAATACACTGGTAGTAACGAGACAAAAATAGTTCCCTTCGAGTTCAGAGAGGTCTTCCTAAAAGACGGGCTCTCAAGAATATCACAGAGAGATACAACACGCCTTTAAATGTTTCTAAATATCACATTTCTAAAGAAATGTGAGTGTGTTGGCTCACAACCACTCAAAGGAAAAATAATAAGCGATACGCTAAAAATGAGAGCGCTCAACTACAAAAACCAATTCACAATTATTTGTTGTATTTATAACAGGACTATATAAATACAAATATCTAATCTCTTGAGGCTGACCTCTTCCAAGAAAATCAAATTACTGTCAGAAATAAAACACTCTGCATAGTTGCTTGATCTGAGTCACACTCATAGTCACTTGTAAATCAAACATGTTTCATATAAATTGTTATTTTAGTCACCCCTTATTTCACTGCTTGCCCAAATACAATCTTTTAAATTTCTTTAATTATAATCATGTAAACTACACAAGTAAAATATTCTCACTGTAACAATTTGAATAATTCAGAAATGTAGTTACTCTACCCTCCACCAACTCCCTACCCTTATTACTCTGAAATTACTAGTTAAAATGAGTTGAATATTCTATTTTTCTTTGCTTAAACATATACAAGTTTATATAGGATTTATTTAATAACAATGGGTTCATACAGTATATATATTATCCTATAACTTGTTTTTACTTAAGGTAATCATAAATTTCAAGCCAAAATATTTAACATTTCTATTATTTGTAATAATGTGGGCATTCTATAATTTGACATATATTTAGAACATCTGTGGTTTTTTAATACTAAAATTAATGATATAATGAATACTGCTATATATTGCTTTAAATAATGGTTCTTTTGTTTGTTTGTTTTGTTATTTTTTTATAAAAACAGTCTATTTTAATTCATTAAAACTTCAGTTTTAACATATTCTAAAACTATATACTTTTACCCTTCTCTCAAACTTTTATGTTTTTGATGTCACAATATACACCTTATTTATCTTTGTATTCCTTAACAAATTATATTTTTTTTTTACTATTTTTGTCTTTTAGACTTCATACTAGCTTACAAATGATTAACTCGCCACCTTTACATTAGATTATTCTGAACTTTCTTATAAGTTTATTTTTACCTGTAAAGTTATACTTCCAAATGTTTTATTGTTACTAATTAGTACCCTTCTATTTCATTTAAAGAATTCCCTTTAACATTTTTTTTTTCCATTTGGGATTTTTTTTTAATTTTTATTTATTTTTTAAATTTCTTTTCAGTGTTCCAGAATTCATTGTTTATGCACCACACCCAGTGCTCCATGCAATACATGCCCTCCATAATACCCACCACCAGGCTCACCCAACCTCCCACCCCCCGCCCCTCCAAAACCCTCAGATTGTTTTTCAGGTCCACAGTCTCTCATGGTTCGTCTCCCCCTCCAATTCCCCCCAACTCCCTTCTCCTCTCCATCTCCGTGTCCTCCGTATTATTTCTCATGCTCCACAGTCGCCAAACTGTGGGAAGAACCAAGATGCCCTTCAACGGATGAATGGATAAGAAAGATGTGGTCCATACATACTATGGAGTATTACGCCTCCATCAGAAAGGATGAATACCCAACTTTTGTATCAACATGGACGGGACTGGAAGAGATTATGCTGAGTGAAATAAGTCAAGCAGAGAGAGTCAATTATCATATGGTTTCACTTATTTGTGGAGCATAAGAAATAAAGGTACTTCTAATGGTATTTCTATCAGATAAATTCCCTGAAAAGTTTCTTGGTTAAAGGATAGTATTTTAATTAATATTACTATATTAAGTTCTCAAAAAGCAGTAATAATTTAGACTCACCAGCAGTTTGAGGATAGATGTTTTCCCCCATATCCTTGTCAGTTCTGGAAAATTTCATATTCACTTTTGCCCATTTGACTAAATGGAAAACTTTGTCTACTTTTAGTGACAGCATCTTTTCATGTGTTCATTGTCCACCTGCACTTCCCTATTTGTGAATTGCTTGTTCCTATCCTTTACTCTTGATCCTGTTGTCTTTTTCATTAATTTTTGTGGAAACTTATGTTTTATCATGTAAAGCTTTTTAAATTTTTCTGCAATCAAATCTGCTAATTTTTTCTCTCAGGGACTTTAGATTCTGTGTCTTGCTTAGGCCTCCTCTGCTACCCAAGATTAAACAATCGCCTGTATTTTCTCGTAATTATTTTATTACAATTTGGTTTTGTCCTTATTTTACATCTAGATCTTCAACTCATTTGGAATTTATTCTTATGGTGTTATAACTTAGAAGTTGTCCCAACAACACCTATTGAATTATTCATCTTTAAATGCCTCCTTCTAGAGTAATAAATTACAAATAGCCAAGATGGCACACAAATAAAATTCCTAGGAATTCTTAAATTTCACTAACTGAAATAAAATTCCAAACTTGTCAAAAAGTTTTTTAAAAGACATTTATCATTTTTGCTTTAAAAGAAATCACACTTTGGGACATATGCATACAGTATACCAAAAGCAGCATACAATGGTGAAATATTTGATTTTTTTTAACATAGCAGAAATGGAAATTAAATCAATGATCTAACTTTTTTAAGATTTTATTTATTTATTTGCCAGAGAGAGAGAGATCACAAGTAGGCGCAGAGGCAGGCAGAGAGAGGGGGGTGAAGCAGGCTCCCTGCTGAGCAGGGAGTCCAATGCGAGGCTCAACCACTGAGTCACCCAGGCACCCCTAAGTGAACGATCTAACTTTTAACATAAACAGAAATAATCACTGTTTGAAATCTCAAGATTATTCATTGATTCAGGTCACAAATATTTATTGAGCACCAACTAACAGGTGTTCCGGATTTAATGTGGGCCAAAACAAGTAGATCCCTACTTTCATGAAGCTTATAATCTAGTGAGAGCTTCTCTCTCGTCCAGAAACAATGTATTTAAGTGAAAAGAAGAAAAAAAAAAAAGAAAAGAAATGTACGTTCACACAAATGCAGTGCTACGAAAAACATTTTGGCAAATTTTATTACACATTCAGTACTTTTCCATTTCCAAAATACTACTTTATTTCAAATGTACCTATTTGTCCTGGTAACTGTCTCTTTACTCATGTTGAAAATCCTGCAAGAAATTAAGATTAACTCCATTTAAAGATTAGCTATTACCCATCAACCTACACCTACAATACCTATGTCTACTCTCCTCACTTCCTCAACAATATTTAATTTCTTTCACTATGGTAAATAATTCGAAAAGAGAAATCTAGTTACATCAGCCACGTTCAGTTCATCAAATCAAAGTTTTTTCTAAAAAGTATACCGAGACTGAGAGACTTTTCGGCGATTCCTACAGATCTAGCAAATAGCAATACTATGTTGCTTGGAGAGGAAGCAAGAACTTCGGTGGTCCTTACATGGCATCAGGTAACAAGGGCAACTCATTTACGACAATCACCTTAAACGTCAGATCCCACGACCGAGGCCACCGCCACTCTCAGCCTTGTAGTACCTGTCCCTTGTGGCCACGCCCCCCCATACGAACTCAGGGCCTCCTCCACGCACCCTAGCTCCTCGGGACCCAACAGCACAAAGTACTCCCAAGAGAGGGAAGACGGTATTACTGCCCCTCCGATGTGACCTTGGCTAAGTGTCTCCCCCTCACTCCCCGTGAGATGAGGCTGGTAATCCGTGCCCGCCTCTATCCCCAGGCCTGGGTTCAGCACCTAATGCCAAAAAAGGCAAAGCTGCAGCCCTAAGCTCCACGCTGTTCCCCGCGACTACCCCGCGACTACCCCGCGCCGGCCCCGCCTCCACCCGCAGCCCGAGGCCACGCGCGCTACCTGCGATCTGCGAGACGAAGGCTTCCGCCACTAGAGACATGTCTGCTGGGCGGCCCTGCGCCCGCGGTTCCTACACCCGCCGGCCCTCGGCGTTCTCTTCTGAAACCCGTGCGTCTCCTGCTGCTACGAGGCGTGATCCAGGCTGAGACTCGGACTCGCACAGCCCACCTAGGTGCCGGTGGAAGCGGTGAGAACCCCAAGGTTACCGCCAGGCCTGGCCAGGAACTTCCGGCGCAGCTGACAGTGGAGAGAGAGCACTTCCGCTGGCGTCAGCGGCGCGCTCCTCCCCTGGCGCAGGGGTTCCCGAGTCCTAATCTCATCGCGGCAGCTCCGCGGCCGGGGGGTGGGGTCCCTGGTTCCCGTTCGCTCTAGTCTCCAGCCTTGGGGGTGGAAAGAGGGATCATGGAGTTTTTCAGTATCCTTTCTGTAAGCGAGAATTTTCTAAGCAAGTTATGGGTTGTTGTTTTTTTTTTCTTTTTAAAGAATTCTTTCTTTATTTGAGAGCGAGAACCCGAGCTGGGGGAGGGGCAGACTCCCTACTGCAGAGCCAGGGAAGGGCCTGGCTGGATCTCACAATACTGAGATCATGACCTCAGTGGGGCGCTTGACCGCCTGAGCCACCCCTGCGCCCCAGCAAGTAATATTTTTAAACCAAGCCCTTTAAAAAGTGTATACAGCATTCTATTTCGTGTCATCTTCTCAATTGTTATGGCCATTTTATGGATAAGGAAACAGGCTTAGAAAGTTTAAACTGCCTCCTTAGGGAGTATGATGAGGCCCAGATTCAAATCTGAGTTGAATTTCCTGTTTCTCTATACTGCTAGGTTGATTAGTCCATGGACAGACATTAGTGTTTATTCCTTTATTCAAAGGTGTTTGGCAGAGAGGAGGCATGAGAAGCTCCTAAGCTGAGAAATAATTTGCCCTTCAATTCTGGACACCGGGAAAGAAGCTCATCTTGCAGAATAAGTTTCACACACTTCTCCCTTTGGGGGTGGGGGGTGAGAGGGGCAGGAAAAGGAGGAGACATTAAATCCATAAGTGACTTTTTATACAGTTTATACAAGCATACAATTGAAGAAACATAAGGATATGTTACAGATTTAGAGGCATAAAATATTAGAGGCATAAAATAAGTGAAACTGACTTCAGAGATCATCTGGTGAGCCAAGGCCCCCTTTCACTGCTGAGAAATTCGTAACAGATTACCACAAACTAAATGGCTTAAAAACAACAAATTTATTCTCTCCCAATTTAGAGGCTGGAAGTCCTAAGGACTCTAGCTTTTCCCTGACTCTTTGCAGCTTCTGGAGATTGCCAGCAATCTTGGGCCTTCCTTCGCTTATAGACACATCAACTCAAATCTCTGGCTTCATCATCACGTGGCAGATGTTTGTATCCAAATTTCCCTCTTCTTATAAGGACACCAGTCACTGGATTAAAGTCTACCCTTATCCAGTATGACTTCATCTTAACTTGATTTCATCTGCAAAGGCTATTTCCAAATAAGCTTACATTCACAGGTACCAGAGATTAGAAACTTGAACATGTCTTTTTTTGGGAGGAGAGGGGGATACTATTCTACCCACTACACTAAATAATAAATTTTTTTAAGAATAAATCATCAATATTTGCATCACCCTTTGCAACTAGGAAATTTGTTAAACTAATTTAAACTTACCCCAAAAAGTACCTGAACATAAATATAGCAATGTATTAAGAAACAGTATCTTCTCACTGGCTGAGATTCAGAGTTGACAAGGGGTTGAAATAATAGGTTTTTCTTGTTTGTGCTGAGGGAGATAACACTGATAGTAAAGAATATGCCCAGTTTCCTCCTCCTTATCCCATGAATGATATTGACCAAGAGAAATGAAAGGTTCCAGGATATGGGGCGGCAATTGAAAGAAAAGCTTTCAATTCCTGTCTGTTTCTCTGCACAGTGAACTAGTATAACTTGTAAAAGTGAAGATCTGTCACCTATTGAAGTTCTGTTACCAAGTTTGGTTTGTCACTTTTTAAAAGCTGGAATAAAATTTTTGACTACTTTTTGACACTTGCAGAATTTTTTTTAAGATTTCTCCATATCATAGAGATTATGTGGGAACCTGAACCAAAGGCCTTAGAATTGGACCAGGGAATCCAAAATCCAACAAGTCCAAAGGGCAAGGTGAGCCCCAAAGTGGAAGGAGAATGGCAAGATCCAGGGACTTGGCATACATGCAAGAAAAACAGAGCAAGATGAGAGGCAAAGGAGAGTGTGCCCTCAAAATTTCAGTTAGGTGTCTATGGCTTGATGCCTAACACATCGATGATCTGGACTGGCCCAAAGGTACTGGGCTGGTGATTGACACCAACTCTGTTCTAGAAAGCTTTTGAGAAAGAAACTGGGATCTGCTGGGGGCACTGTCTATACTCAACCCTTTCATCATTGTAGCTGGGGAAACAAGACTCATCAGCACCATATGGATTCACTTTTTCTCCCTGACTGATGGTTCCTTTGCTTCCCACACAGGCTAATTTAGACTGGAAAGAATCTATAATGTGGGAGGTCTTTATTACTAAAAATTAGATCCAATAAAATGCAGATGTCCTGACAGTATCCACAAACAAGCTGTCTTTGAATAAATAACCAACTGGAGTAAATGTATTTATGCATCTGTATTAGAACTGACAGATTTAAAACTGAAGATCTGTTTAAGATCACAATTAAGGAAAATACAAGAAAACAAGACACTGAAAGTTTTAAGGATGAGGTTATAAAACAGAAGTGGTAGGGAATCCATATGTTACTAAAAGGATAGTCACACAATTATTTAAAATAAAATATTAATGCATGATATGAATATTGTTTGCCCTAATAAAACCACTTTTCTTGCAAAACTGTACTACCATGAAAACAGTTTCATGTCTCTAGACTAGATTTTATATTACTATATTAAGTAGGAAACACAGAGCTGTCATCATGAATGTATACTTTATTAACATTAAAGTATTAAGGCATTTTATCTGCATTTCATTTTTCTCTGACAGAATGTTCATATTTTAAATGTAAATATTTTCTTTTTTGAAAAATGCCTCAAAGATAAAATTTAGGCTGAGATTCCTTCAAAATTGTACTATTTACTTGACAATGATAAAATAAATTCAGGCCTTATTATGAAATTAGTCCCCCCCTCTTCCTATCTCCATCAACAGAATTAATTATGGATAATTCGATCAATCCCAACAAAGTGTTAATACAACTAAAAACACCAAGGTAACTATAATATGCCCCAGAGCTTTTTTGTTCATCTGCTAACAGTTTTTACTTCTTTAAAAATAATGGAGCTGTAGGCAACTACAGGTGGTCTAATATATGGGATTTGCAAAGATACTTTTTAAAAGATACAGAAATGTGGCAGCCATTTGTCCTTACACCTCTCAACTCCTGTTTCATCCATTTTGTTTAATTCCTGAGAAATTATGATCAACCCAGAACTAAGTTCTTACCAGTTTCTCACTTTCTGATCCCACCCTCTTGTATCTTAGGCTAGCACACCCTCGAATGGACTACAGGCATATGGACTAAAACACTATACTTCAGGAAATATCTACACTATTGATTATAGTGGGCCTGGATTCTTTGAATATTAATTGATTTTCAACAGTACTTAAAAGGCTTATGGGGCGCCTGAGTGGCTCAGTGGGTTAAGCCTCTGCCTTCGGCTCAGGTCATGATCTCAGGGTCCTGGGGTTGAGCCCCGCATCATTGGGCTCTCTGCTCAGCAGGGAGACTGCTTCCCCCGTCCCCACCCTGTGCCTGCCTCTCTGCCTACTTGTGACCTCTGTCAAATAAATGAATAAAATCTTAAAAAAAAAAAGGCTTAATTTCCAAAATACGCTGCCAGTTTAGGTATTCTCATAGTTTTATGTTATTATTAGGAGCTGAGTCTTTTAACTATATCTAGTGAGGGTGCTTTTCTCGGGTTGTTGAAAAATGTCTTATCTACTGTTCCAGGAACTGAGTTAGTTAGGACTTTCCTGGCTGCAAGTTATAAAGAAACAAACCCAATTAAGCAAGTTTCAATTTATTGCCTTGTAGTGGTAGAAAATATACCAGAGTAGTTCACAAAACTGAATGAAAACCTCTAGGAACCAGAGTGTCAGCTCTCTCGTTCTCCTTCTACCTCTCATTTCTGCTCAGCTTCATTCTTTCTCACTGAAGACACACCTTCTCCCAGCAGGCAGGAAAAATAGTTGCCTAGAGCACCAACTTGACATCTTCTTAGCTTGGAAGGCTCAATTTCCATAAATTAATCTGAAGGAAGAATTATAATTGTCTGGATGTTGTCACCTTTGAATGAAACACTTTGTCCAAGTGAATGGGTTCACTGACCAAGCCGGCAAGGGAGGTACAGGATCTGTTATGAAAGAAAATGAGAGAAAAGACGCAAGGCAGCCGATATTATAGTACCCCGTCCACAAGCAGAATCGAGAGTGCTATAGTGGGGCTACCGCTTGTATTAAAACTACAAAAGTCACTCAATCTCTTTATTATTTTTATTTCTGGGGCACCTAGGTGGCTCAAGGGTTAAGCCTCTGCCTTCCGCTCAGGTCATGGTCTCAGGGTCCTGGGGTCGAGCCCCGCAGGTCTCAGGGTCCTGGGGTCGAGCCCCGCATCGGGCTCTCTGCTCCGCAGGGAGCCTGCTTTCCCCTCTCTCTCTGCCTGCCTCTCTGCCAACTTGTGAGCTGTCTCTGTCAAATAAATAAATAAAATCTTTAAAAAATGTTTTATTTCCACAAAGGGGCTAATAAAGTGTAATGATGCCTTAACTACAGCCCCTGGGGTGGGGGAGGAGGAGAGAAACTCAGATGATCATGTTAACTAAGAGGAAAAGCTGAGGAGGCCTTCAACAGAATTATTATATTTATTTATATAGCTATTTATTATATTACTATATTTATGCAAAAGTAAATACTTTCACATAAATGTAATGAGCTAACTCAACCTTAAATCACTATAGCAATGAACTTACAGCTTTTCAAAACAAAACAAAAAACCCACACACAATTGTCTCATCCCATGGTGTATATAACGCCCTTCCACAGCTGGATAACAAGGATATGTACTTTCTGAAGCTATAAATAATACGTGCGAATAAAACAACATGGAAACATGAATGATGCTATGTTAAGTAAAAAAAGCAGAATTAGAAATGTACTTTATTCTGAATATATCTACATAAAAACGTGTATATGGAAAAAAAAAAAAACATTTCTCAAATGTAATAAAGCCTTGATCCCGTAGGGTGGGATCTTGATTTTTTTTTTCTTTTTGCTGTTTTTTAAATTATCTGTACTATTTTTATGCCACTTTTACCATTGGGGGAAAAAAGTGTTTTCATCACTCTGGATAAAGGTGACTGACCTGTCTACATCTAGGCCTTGCATAATATAGACCTTATTAGACCTTAATTATACTGTCGAGAACTTATCTTGGACTAGCTCCATGTTCCATAGCAGAGATTCACTTCCGTAGTAATAGTGAGAGAAGAACACATGCAGGTAGAACCACATCCAAAATACCTTATTGTTTGTATGTCCTTTTGAAAGACTTTGTACAGCTAGGCAAGCACATCTCGTTGTGTGACTACTATTGTTTAATACTGAATGATATGTGATGGAAACTGGCAAATTTTGTGGATCGGTTATAGATACCCTTGCTTTTGCTGATAGTTTGGCATTGGTTTTAAACTTTATCAGAGTTGTCATTTTTATCTTATAACCGGTACACAAAGCTGAAGAGTCGGTGATGGTGACTAAGAAGCCTGAAGCAAGAGCGTCTACAACATGAGTGTCCAAAACGAGGTAGAGATGGGCCTAAGACAACAGAAATTTGAAAGCACTCCTGAGCACTTGGAGTCACTTTGAGAAAAAGGTTCCCATGATGGAGAACTAGGTCACCTCTGATAGAACGTCAGCATCTTGAAGATTATGCCCAATGACATGACCACCAATATTTTCCTTTGCCTTCTCTTCAAATTAGAATCTATCTTAGAGAATGAGATTCATTTCACTCATTCATTCATTCCTCAGGTAATTATTGGACCCCATTTTGCAATGTTAGACCCTCACCCAAATCTTGGAGATACTATAGTGAACAAAATTCAGTGTCTGCTCTGAATTACAATCCAGTTGAAAAGATGGTTAGGCAAACAAGCCATTTAGACACGGCGTAACAAGTGCTATGAAAAAGGGTCTGTATAGGGGCGCCTGGGTGGCTCAGTCTGTTAAGCGTCTGCCTTCAGCTCAGGTCATGATCTCAGGGTCCTGGGATTGAGCCCCATGTTGGGTCAATGATCAGTGAGAAGCCTGCTTCTCCCTTTCCCTTTGCCCCACCCCCGCTGCTTGCGTGCTCACTCTCTCTCAAATAAATAAAGTCTTAGAAAGGGATGAAGGAGGGAAGGAACAAAGAGAAGGAGGGAGGGAAGGAGGGAGGGTATCTGTACCCATTTAAAGTCATAGGCAATGTTACCTAAGAAATGTTTCAAGTTGTGTTGCCATAGCTACCACTACTCTTCAGTATAAGCAAAATGCCCTTGCCAGTATACCAAATTTAAATACATGAAAAATAACTTCTTGGGCTAGTGTGTAGTACACCTCCAGTAATCCAAAAACTTGCCAACTATTTTACACAAAACTTTATTTTGGCACATGTTTAAATCTTACAGTCTTTAAGGGGCACAACATCCTTTTTCATGGCAATTCTTAACCTTTTCCTTTCCAAATAAAATGAAAACATCTCACTCTATAATTCTTCAAAATTAAAAGCAATCTTTTATGGCTGTTTCTCAGTTCAAGTTTCAGTGTGAAATATTTGGTAATTTACCAGCTTCTTTTTATTAAGCAGTATCCCAGAACTCAAATGAAATAGAAACAATTAATATGGGTACCAGCAACTCTTAACAATCCCAGCAATGGTTTCTATTTTGTCTCTGGAAAATTTTTTATAAGTGACTGAATATTTCTCTCTTCACTCTTCAACCCAGTCATCCACATGAACCCACATGAATTTTATCTAGATCTTCAATTAGATTTTTTGAATTTTTTATTTAAATTCAATTAATTAACATATAAGGTATTATTAGTTTCAGAAGTAGAGGTCAGTGATTCATCAGTCTTATATAACACCCAGTGCTCATCGCATCACATGTCCTCCTTAATGTCTGTCCCCCAGTTACCCCATCCTCTTACCCCCTCCCCTCCAGCAACCCTCACTTCCTATGATTAAGAGTCTCTTATGGTTTGTTTTCCTCTCTGATTTCATCTTGCCTTATTTTTTCCTCTCTTCCCCTATGATCCTCTGTTTTGTTTCTTAAATTCCACATATTAGTGAGATCATATGGTAATTGTCTTTCTCTGTGGATGATTTTGCTTAGCATAATACCCTCTAGTTCCATCCATGTCATTACAAAAGGCAAGATTTCTTTTTTTTAATTCTTCTTCTTTATCCATTCATCTCTCAGTAGACATCTGGGCTCCTTGCATAGTTTGGCTATTATGGATACTGCTGCTAGAAACACTGGGGTGCAGGTGACCCTTTGGATCACTACATTTGTATCTTTGGGGTAAATACCCAATAGTGCAATTGCTAAGTCATGGGGTAGCTCTATTTTCAACTTTGTGAGGAACCTCCAAACTGTTTTCCAGAGTGGCTGCGCCAGCTTGCATTCCCACCGACAGTGTAAAAGGGTTCCCCTTTCTCCACATCCTCACCAACACCTGTTGTTTCCTGACTTGTTAATTTTAGCCATTCTGACTGCTGTGATGTGGTAATCTCATCATGGTTTTGATATGTATTTCCCTGATGCCAAGTGATGTTGAGTATTTTTTCCTGTGTTCTGTTGGCTTTGTATGTCTTTTTTGGAGAAGAGTCTGTTCATGTCTTCTGCCCATTTCTTGAAAGTTTGGATTATTTGTTCTTTGGGTATTGGGTTTGATAAGTTCTCTATAGATTTTGGATACTAGCCCTTTATTTGATATGTCATTTGCCAATATCTTCTCCCATTCTGTAGGTTATCTTTTGTTTTTGTTGACTATTTCATTTGCTGTGCAAAAGTGTTTTATCTTGAACTCCCAATAGTTTGTTTTTGTCTCTGTTTCCCTTGCCTTTGGAGATGTGTCTAGCAAGAAGTTGCTGTGGCCGAGGTCACAGAGGTTGCTGCCTGTGTTCTTCTCTAGGATATTGATGGATTCCTGTCTCACATTTAGGTCTTTCATCCATTTTTAGTCTATTTTTGTGTGCGGTGTAAGGAAATGGTCCAGTTTCATTCTTCTGCATGTGGCTGTCCAATTTTCCCAACACCATTTGTTGAAGGGACTGTCTTTTTTCCTACTGGATATTCTTTCCTGCTTTGTCGAAGATTAGTTGACCATAGAGTTGAGGGTCCATTTCTCTATTCTGTTCCATTGATCTCTATGTCTGTTTTTGTGCCAGTACCATACTGTCTTGAGAATTACAGCTTTGCAATAGAGCTTGAAGTCCAGAATTGTGATGCCACCAGCTTTGGTTTTCTTTTTCAACATTCCTTTGGCTATTTGGGGTCTTTTCTGGTTCCATAAAAATTTTAGGATTATTTGTTCCAGCTCTGTGAAAAAAGTTGATGGTATTTTGATAGGGATTGCATTGAATCTACAGATTACTTCGGGTGGCATAGACATTTTAACAATATTTATTCTTCCAGTCCATGAGCATGGAACGTTTTTCCATTTCTTTGTGTCTTCCTCAATTTCTTTCATTAGTGTTCCATAGTTTTCTGAGTACAGATCCTTTGTATCTTCGATTAGTTTTATTCCTAGGTATCTTATGATTTTTGAGGCAATTGTAAATGGGATCAACCTCATGATTTCTCTTTCATCTCTCTCATTGTTAGTGTATAGAAATGTAACTGATTTCTGTGCATGGATTTTGTATCCTGCCATGTTGCTGAATTGCTGTATGAGTTCTAGCAATTTTGGGGTAGAATCTTTTGGGTTTTCCACATAGAGTATCATGTCATCTATGAAGAGTGAAAGTTTGACTTCTTTGCTGATTCAGATGCCTTTTATTTCTTTTTGTTGTCTGATTGCTGAGGTTAGGATTTCTAGTACTCTGTCGAACAACAGTGGTGATAGTGGACATCCCCTGCTGTGTTCCTGACCTGAGGGGGAAAGCTCTTCATTTTTCCCCATTGAGAATGATGTTCACTGTAGGCTTTTAGTAAATGGCTTTTATGATATTGAGGTATATTTCCTCTATCCCTACACTGTGAGGAGTTTTAATCAGGAAAGGATGTTGTACGATGTCAAATACTTTTTTTGTATCTATTGAGAGGGTCATATGGTTCTTGTCCTTTCTTTTACTAATGTAGTGTATCACATTGATTGATTTGCGGATGTTAAACCAACCTTGCAACCCAGGAATAAATCCCACTTGGTCACGGTGAATAATCCTTTCAATGTACTGCTGGATCCTATTGGCTAGTATCTTGGTGAGAACTTCTGTTGAGTTTTGTCTGTATTTTACTGTCAGTAAAGAATCTAATTCCAAGTATAAAAATTATAAGAAACAGCTGCCTCTGCTTTGTTTAAAATTGTATTGATTTTTCTTTTTAAGATTTTATTCATTTATTGAGAGTGAGTGCAAAAGCAGAGGAGAGAGGCAGAGGAATGAGCAGACTCACTGCTGAGCTTGGAGCTGGTCCTGGGGCTCCACTTGGGTTTTTGTTTTTTGTTTTTTGTCTTGTTTTTTGTTGTTGTTGTTGTTTAAGATTTTATTTATTCATTTGAAAGAGATCACAAGTAGTCAGAGAGGTAGGCAGGGGGGTGGGGGGAGATGAAGCAGGCTCCCTGCTGAGCAGAGAGCCTGATGTGGGGCTCAATCCCAGGACCCTGAGATCATGACCTGATCCGAAGGCAGAGGCTTAACTCACTGAGCCACCCAGTCACCCCCAATTGGGGTTTGATTCCAGGACCCAAAGATCATGACCTGAGCTGAAGTCAGATGCTTAACCAACTGAACCACTCAGGTGCCCCCCACTAGTAATGTCATCAGGCTACTCTTCCAATTTCGGAAAAAAGATATGCATGTGGGCTACTCGAAGCACATTAGTTGTATGTTGACTGCAACTAAAGTATCAGAAACTCCAAAAAGAAGATCTTTCACTAGCTTAAGAAAGAGAATTCTTTCTTAGGAGAATTCAATGTCTCCACACAGGATGCCCTCATCCAGTTTTCTCCAGAGGACTTATAGCTAGATAGAGAGAAGGGAACACCCCTATCTGAATGAATAGAACCTGCCTCTATAAGATATCTATAGAAGTCTAGTTACACACATACTTACACACAAATAGGAAAAACAAAAAAAAAATCTCAGTATGTTAAAATGAGATCAAAATACAGTGAGCAAAGATGATACCTAAAAGAATAAATTTTAGGGGCATGTGGGGGGCTCAGTTGGTTGATTGACTGACTCTTGATCTCAGCTTGAGTCTTGAACTCAGGGTTATGGGTTTGGGCCCCATGTTGGGCTCCACACCGGGCATAGAGCTTACTTAAAAAAAAAAAAAAAAAAGAACAAATTTTAAAGAATTTTAAAGATAATAATAAAAAATTTACTTTGATATCTAATAACAACTTAAAGGTCATATAAATAGCCTATATGTTTTTCTCATGTTAAACTACCAATGTATCTTTGTACTTTCCTTTAATGCTCATTATTTTGTTGAAATGTATGATTACAGCAAGACATAAGTCTTTTATTTTGTTTTTTTTTAAAGATTTTGTTTTAATTTATTTGACAGAGAGATAGAGAGCACAAGCAGACAGAGCAGCAGGGAGAGGGAGATGCAGACTCTCCCACATCCCCCCGATGTGGGGCTCGATTCCAGGACCCTGAGATTACGACCTGAGCCAAGGGCAGCCGCTTAACTGACTGAGCCACCCAGGTGCCCCAAGACATAAGGCTATATTTGTATGTGTATTTGTAAAGGTAAACTATAACATAGTAAAGTTACTGAAGCCAAGAAATTAATACTGACGTGACACAATTAACTAGTCTACAGACCATATACTAATTTATCCAGTTTTCCCTCTAACTGCCTTTTCCTTTTTTTTTTTTTTCTTTTTTGAGGGGGGAGCAGGCTCCCTGCTGAGCAGAGAGCCTGATGCAGGGCTCAATCCCAGGACCCTGAGATCATGACCTGAGCCCAAGGCAGAAACTTAACCCACTGAGCCACCCAGGTGCCCCTAACTGCCTTTTTCTAATCCGGACTCCCACACTGCATTTAGTTGTCTTATTTCTAGTCTCCTCCAATACATGAGAGTTTCTCTGTTTTTATTTTTCCTCTGTCTTCCATGACTTTGACACTTTTGAAAAATTCTGTTCAGTTATTTTGTAGAATGTTTCTTAATCTGGGTTTCTCTGATATGTTCATGATAAATTGATGTTATTTGTTTTTGGTAAAAGTACCTCCAAAGCAATGTTGTGCCTTCTTCAGTCTATCACATCAGGATACAAGTCAATATATCCTATTACTGGTCATGTTAAATTTGATCCCCTCACTAAGTTAGTGTCTGTGACTTTTCTTCAATGTACAGTTACACTTTTCTTGTAAGTAAGAAGTACATCGTAAGAGATACTTTGAGACTCTACAATCTTGTTTCTGATATTTTGTCCACTAGTTTTACTATCTGTTGATGGGTCTTGCCTGCAACTGTTATTGCCTTGGTATTTGACTAATGGTGATATTCTATTTTTATCATTCCTTCTACATTTATGGATTGAATCTTACTGCAAGAAAGAGCTGTGCTTTCTCCCCTTGTATTTGCTTATTTTTTCAAATATTTATTTATTTCAGTGTGGATTCATGGATATTTATTTTATTCTATTGATTATAATCCCAAAGTGTCATTGTTTATTTTCTTGCTCAAACTTCCCCAGACTGAGTTATTGGTAAATTGTACAACTCGATTGCTGTGTCTTTTCAAAATACCTCTATCATTTTTTGAGCATTTCCTTATTTTCTGACACTAGAAGATGGTCCAGGTGCATTTTGTATTTTCCCTGCCCTAGCCCTGGAATCAGCCATTTTCCAAAAAACTCTGGTTTCTTTTAGTGGAGAATGATATTTAGAAACAAAGATCTGGTTGTTAGATAAGCCCAATCCTATTGGGTTTTCATTGCTTCCAGGCCCACTCAGTGAACAAAGATAGGAAATATATGTTTATAATAACACAAACACACACGCATCTATATTTATTTCCAAACTATTCATCTCCCTGTGTGTATGTATATGTTTTATGTCTTACACACACACACACACACACACACACACACACACACACACATATACATAAAATCATGAGTTCATACTAATACCTTCAATTTTAATCCAATACCACTAAATTCATTCTAGGTTTCCCTCCTTTTATTATTTGTAACTTCTTTCTCTGACAAGGAGAAACATGGTTCTCATTATCCACAATATATTTTCTTATTTGTTCAATTACAGCGTACACATAAAGTAGTTTCAGAATTGTAAGCTCATATCCCCATAAGAAAAAAAAATTTACTAAGAAGACTACAGTATTTCTGTGCAGGATTTTGGGTTTTGCCTTACAGTTTATGGTCAAAAACTGTTTTCCAAGGTTGATTAGGTTAGTTCTTTCCTTCCCCAACTGCTTCAGTGCAATTATGTTATTCATTTAATGCACTTACGTTTATTGTTACTTTTCATGTTCCACTTAAGGTTCCTCCCGAGTCCTGGCTGACTTTACTTATTTATTTTGCTGGGGACGGTGGAGGGAACGTGTGAAACATTGCCAAAGCGTGTGAAACATTGTCAAAGCAATACAAAAAGACAGACACAAGTAAGTGTCACTCCCTCATTCTTACTACTATTTCTACCCATTCCCACTCACTTCCTGGAGGTAACCAGTCTCATTTCTGGTTTACCCTTTCTGCATTTCGTTTGCACAAATAAACAGATAAATGTTGATTTTCTTAAAATCTCCTTCCTTTTTACATGAGGTAGTTTACCTTCTTTGGCATCTTTCTTTTCTCATAATTTTTTAATGTTATTCTGGATATTCTTTTTTTTTTTTTAAGATTTTACTTATTTATTTGACAGAGAGAGACACAGCAAGAGAGGGAACACAAGCAGGGGAGTGGGAGAGGGAGAAGCCGGTTTCCCGCCAAGGAGGGAGCCCAATGTGGGGCTGGATCCCAGGACCCTGGGATCATGACCTGAGTGGAAGGCAGATGCTAAACCAACTGAGCCACCCAGGTGCCCTGTTATTCTGAATATTCTTGCCTGTTTATTTTCCCATAAGAACTTTAGTATCAATTTATACAGCTCCATTAAAAAAAAAAAAAAACCTTGTTGATATTTTTGGGGGAATTGCATTCAATCTACAAATTGACTTAAAGACATTTTTATAATCTTGACTCATCTTATCCAAGAATAGATGATGCTTTTCCATCATTTTTGACTTTCAGGAGTGTCTACATTTTTGACTTTCAGGAGTGTTTTAAATTTTTCACATCCAGGTTTTACGCACTTATTATTATGTATACTTCTGAGTATTTAATCTTTTTATTGCTACTAATATGGGGCTTTCTCTACCTTTATGAACTGTAACAGGTTATTGTTTGTGTATGTGCACCTAAAGGGGTACATATTGTGGGAAGACAAGCTTAGACATGTTGAATTTGAGGTAACAGCAGAATATACAAGTGAAAATATTCTGGAGGAAATTTGGAATGCAGGACTAGAGCTAGGAGAGATACTAGGTCTGATTTTTTAAGAAAATCTATATGGGTATTGATTGAAACTGGAAGGTAGAATGTGATCCCAAAGGAAGAGAGTTATTTAAAAAAAATTAAAATAGAATAAAGAACTACAAACTGAGGCCCGGATGTTGGAGAGCACCCAGGTTTAGGACACAGAGAGGGGATAGAAGGAACATCAGAATAAGGGAGGCCACAAAGGCCAACAAAGAAAGATCCAGGGAGTAAAGGTGGGCCTCTGTGGCAGAAGCTACAAAGAAAATGAAGCCTGAGCAAATACCATCAGATACAGGTAATTAGTGTTTTCCAAAGCTTGGTCCCTGCCATCCTAGTTCCTTCAAGATAATAATATGTATTCTTCAAAAAATGTTATGGAGATCAAAAAGTTTGGAAAGCACTGATTGATCTAAATTAAAGAGGTTTCTCTACCAGAGGACTTCTAAGAACTATTAACATGCTCCTAGGAATTCTGAGTTTCCAAAATGGAGAGTGGCATGCAGATTTCTACACTTCTGTTTTCCAACTAACCTAGAGTTTCCTTAACCAATCTTTTTCCTTCCAAATGAATTTCTCAAGATGAGACGCATCTTGGAACGTACTCTGGACATTTTAGAGCACACTCTAAACCCATTTTCTTTAGCCTCCTCTCTGCCCTCAGAGTCAAACAACAGAATCTAGGAATTGTATTTCTGTTTTACAGGAAACAGAACTTTCTAACTCTGGAAGATTGCCACAAAGTACTGCCAGTGTTGTCACACCACAGGCACAGCCTAACAGAACACTGGAAGACACTGTAAGGCAGGCTCCCAGAGCTGAAGACAACAGGAGGGTACATTGTGGCCAGGGGTGGGGTTGGGAGGGGAGGCTCTCTTGAGGGCAGAGGGCAGCAAGGAACCATTTGAATCAAAAGGCCCAGGAGTTTCTGGAAACTCACAAGCAATCCGGCAGCACAGTTCCCAAGAGGTCTGACCCAGGAGGGTCATAAAGACTCTGGTTCTCAGAAGCAAATCCCCAACCCTGGGAATCCAGAAGCTGCAGGCTCTTTCCAGAAGTGAGCAGCTCCTGCCAAGGTCCTTCCCGACTAAGTGGGCAACAACATGGCAGCAGAGTGGGGACAGGACTGACTGGGATTCTATCTCTCCATAAAAACCATCCTAAATATTCCAACATTCTAAATGAAATTTTAAATTAAAAACTTTAAAGGAAAAGTCACTTCTCGAGAAATACTTGGTCAGAATAGGATAACGTGCTTCTCTCAAAAAACACGTAAAAGAAATTAATACAGACAGTGGAAGACAACAAAAAGTTGGATGGATTTATCATAAATCTGTTCACCGAGATGTAGCATTCACTTAAATAAGAGGTCACATGAAAAAGAAATCTGCGTGGTATTTTGTAGTAAATTAGAAGGCATGACAATTGCTTGATTATCCAATACCAATGCAATATTCTTAATTTTTTAAGGCCTCAAGGCCTTGCACAGTCTAGAGATAAGGAGATATCTAAATACAGTCAGCTGGATGGGTGCCTGCCTCATGGAATTTCAGGACCAACGTCAGGTCCTCAATTTGCTCCAGCTGTGAACAAGTCCGAACCAAGCCTGGTAGCATATTGGAAACCCCATTTCCATCAGTATGTAGGGCCTGGAATGAGTCTTGTTATTCTAACTCTGGAATCGAAGGCACCCGTACCTACCTGCCTTCCTTCTTCCCTGCTCCCATCTTCTTTGTGGATACCTAATCTGCATTATGGTACTTCTTCTCCAGTTTATTTGGTAACCCATCTCCTAGATATATATCTGTCCTAAACTCAAGCCCTTTTGACTGGGGTCTTGACAGTCACCCTAGTCCTTGTCAGTAGCTAACCTTGACACCTCCCCAACACCATCACCAGCCCTACACTCTACCGGACTGCTGGGGTCTTATTTCCAACTGGAGAGAAATCTCACAACCACTGTTCTTTTACCATTTGACTTAAATTATCACCACCTTATTGGAGATCCCTGCCACAAGGCCTCACCCCTGATACCTGACATTTTTAGCATAGGCACTAATTGAATAGGATAAAAGTTCATAGCAGTTCCCTGGACACCATGATTGGAATGCTGACAACTCCCAACCATCAGTCTTAACCATCCTATTGCCCAAATAGCTCCCTTTTCCTAATAATCTGCCCAGAATGACACCCCAAAATACTTTTTAAAAAATTTAAATAGTTTGTTCTTTTATTATGTTCTTAATGTCTTCTTTGGAGTCCACAGTTGTATAAATCAGATATTTTATAATATCTAACTGATGCTTCCATGAATTGAAGTTCTTGGGGCCTAACATGCCATATGATGTATTTGCTAAACTTCACTCATAGCAAATTATTTCCTGTGTATTTTATAATTTTAGTCTGCGAGGCTTCCTCTGTGGAAACTATGTGCCAGTATGACTAAATGCATACCCTTCCAGAAAGGTTTTCAAGCACTCCACGAGTAATATCAGCCTTGCCTAAACCTCATTTTTGGGAGGGAGGCGTTGATTTCTCAGTGTCGGAGAGTTCCTGGGCCCCTACAGATAGTATAAGTTCAAACAACAAATCCATGTGAGGACCTGTGATTACGAATTTAAAGTGAATGTGATTTCAGTTCACCTAGAATACAGGTGAAAAACTCCTGGTTGCCTCCTTGTGTTGGTAGACAGATTTTTCCTTGCTTGCCCTTTCTTTGAGGGCACAATACTTGGGAACTTTAGCACTGTGGGGGTGTCCAACTTGATACTGGCCCAAAGCCTCTCATGTTCTTGCATGGGATAATAAACCCCAGGTTCTGAGTTAACAAGACCAGTAAACTCTCCATGGCAGTCATAACATCATCCTTCACCACACTGTTTTCATTCTCAACTCAGTCTTCATTTTTGGTGTATGGGGATGCTTTATTTTACCCTGATTTCCAAGTGTTTTATAATAAGAGACTTTTTCAGATTGTCTAACCCACAATTTCGCTGGACATACAAGTATCAGTGTGCCTTTTTCAGATTGAAACGTTCTACTGGTTACTGTATCAGTATAATTATATATCATCAATGTGATTCTTATATAAATAAAAACTACCTTCAAGAAAAATAATACAAGGTCTTGCAATGATGTATTTGAGAGACTAGTCCCTGAAGTTTATGTTTTTGTTATAAATCAGAAAGCCTAGGGAATAATTTCTGCTGTGTGAAATAACAAAGTATCATTCATTTCCTGTTATCTTTTTCCATGTTCTTGGTATATCCACTACCACTCTGGGTTAGGCCATTATCTCATGCCAGGATTTATGAAATAGACTCTTAATTAATTTTCACATTTCCAGTCTCTTTCAGCTTCAAATCATGCCACAGACAACCACCAATTAATCTTCCTAAAAATGCTACTCTTGCAGTAACATTCTTTCTACATATCTCTGATACTTCTCTTCACAACTTAAGACATTTACTCACTATCCCTCCTGACCTCTTCTGATTCCTGCTTTTGTTCACGATTTTTCTCTCATCTAGAAGGCCCTTCTTCCTTTTCTCTGTCTTCCCAACTCCTGCCCACTCTTAAAGATTGTTTAAAAGTTCCATCTTAAAAAGTTCTCTCACTTACCCCTCTGTAAGCAATCTTGCCCTCCTTCATTCACTGTTAGTGTCTAGCACCTGAAATAGTCACCTAGCATTTATCACACAGAAGAGCGAATCCTCGATTTTCAAACAAGTGTGTTCCAAAGGTATTTTTGTAAATTGGCTGCTGAACACACTGAGTTCAATTTCCCTTAGAAATCAGGTTGTAAATACTGGTTAGATTTTGAAGGTAGCTCTCAGAATTCTATTCAGCCCCTGAGGAAACTGAACCAAAGCACCAATAGTAACAATTTAAGAATCTGTAGGCCAAACTTCATGCTATCTAGAAAAAGCAAAAGATGAGTATTAATTTATTTCTCCCTTTTGATAAAGCAATAATGTCCACTCTTAGGCAAATTTCTACTTTATTTAACAAATATTTATTAGACAATTACTAAGCGCCAAGTACTGTAGAAATATAGTGATCAAGACAGACACATCCCTTGGCCTCATGACAGTCTCATCTCTACCACCTTCACGTACGCCACTTTCCCCCATCTCAACGTGGCCTTCTTCTAGGACCCCAAGTTTCTAACCTGGTGACTGGGTCAGAAGGTCAATCTGGAAGTAGTGCCATTTACCAGTGTGGAAATTACTAGAGAAAGGACAGGCTTGGCTTTGCTTGCTTTGAAGTTTTTTTGGTGGCTGGCCTTCTGTGATAAAAGTGACATGAAAATGGTTTCTACTATTGTTATGTTTTATTTGAAGAGAAATGATGTGTTAGGAAAAGATGATGTGTTCTTGCAGAACTTAGAGTTTGGTATGCTATCAGACACCATGTAGAGATCTATAGAGGGGCACCTGGGTGGCTCAGTGGGTTAAGCCTCTGCCTTCGGCTCGGGTCGTGATCTCAGGGTCCTGGGATCGAGCCCCGCATCAGGCTCTCTGCTCAGCGGGGAGCCTGCTTCCTCCTCTCTCTCTGCCTGCCTCTCTGCCTACCTATGATCTCTCTCTCTGTCAAATAAATAAAAAATTTTTTAAAAAAGAGAGATCTGTAGATTAAAAAGAGAAAGGAAATACTTGTCTTCTTATGGGAATAAGAAGAGACTTGGACCCGAGCTAGAGGTTTAGATTCGTCAGTGATTTTTCTCATCCTAGGTATGAGTAAGATCATTTTTGTAAGTATAGGTTGCTTGAACGTTTATTTCTTAAAGTGCTAAATTGGCTGTATGATCTTGTATTTTATTTTGTTTTTTTCCTTGAGGGGTTTTATAACAGCAACAACAGTCTGCTCCCTTAGGGTTAGAACCTTTCCAGTCTAGCTTTATGCCTCATGAAGACTCACATACTGTATGGATTCAATAAATATTTGCCGATTGTTCCACTGTGTCAGTGTGAGATTCTGAGACACATCAATAATTTCCCTAGGGTTAATAAAAGTAATTGTAAACAGTTGGATAGTCTGATGTACCACAGGCTGGCTAAATATAGCAATAATAGCTACCACATTTGCTAAAATAACAGCTAAGCTGCTATACACAATTTGGGATTAAAGACTCATTAAATAATAATATAATTCTTTCCAGCCAAACTGGCCTGCTCACTCTTCAAAGACAAGTGTTGAATATTCCTGCTCCCATGTTTCTGATGACTCCAGTTATCCCACCTGGAAAAACCTTATCACTTTTTCCCGCAGGTCCACCCTCTTCTACCTTGTTAACCTTTCTCAAGTCCTATCTGTAAAGGCCTTCCTAAATTCTCTGGCCCTGGATCTTCATGACCACCCGATACACATCACCCTGTTTCCTTAATTTTATCCGGGTTAGCTATCTTCCCAGCCAGACAGAAGAGGAGTCTTTTTAACTTTTTGGTATCCTCTTGCCTAGTCCAATACGGCAAAATAATAGATACCCCATAACTCATTTCTGTTGATGACGATTGAGGGAAGATAGGCACCCAATAAATCATAGGATCATAGAATATTAGAATCTGAAAGAAACTTTGAGAATTCTGTGATGCCCACCTAACATCTAACAGACATTGTGTAATTGTCCTCAAATTAACCCCATAAGCTAATTGGAGGTTTCTGACGAGGATTCCCCAGACAACTTTTATCAATGAAGTCCTCTGATGGTGAAAAACAAAACAAAAACAAAAACAACAGTCTAACCCAACATTCCTATTTTGGAAATGAAAAAAACCTAGTTCCAAAAAGCTGGATTATTTTTCTGAGGTTACACAACTGGCTACTGATAGAATCTAGAAACCTAGTTTCCTGACCCTTCAAGGTTTCTGCATAACACCAAAGTATTTGGAGACTGGTACCTTAGCTATAGTACCTGTAGAAAGGGCATACATACTTAACAACTTACCCTTTCTGCTTTTGATAATGACATTTTGAGTTCAAAATCTATTTAATAATTCAATTAGACAGTGACTGGATAAAAATAGTCTTTTGAATTAACCAAAATAACTTTGGACTTAAAAATGTTCCCTATGGTTATTACCACTGAAGCTCAACTCCAAATGGAGTAAAGTAGGAGAAAACTTCCAGAATGAAACTGCTTCCACTATTTTATCCTTGCTATTAACACAAGACAAAGACGCCTTGAATTACTAAATCCTCCAAAATACTTCTGTAATGTAAATATGGCTACTTTGGTGTTGTGAAATTACATGTTTCACCTTTTTTTTTTTTTTAAAGTAGGCTCCATGCCCAGCATGAAGCCCAATTCAGAGCCTGAACTATTGACCTCGAGATAAAGGCCTGAGCTGAGGTCAAGAGTTGGATGCTTAACCAACAGAGCCACCCAGGCACCCCTACTATGCTTCATTTTGTTTTGGACATCCTTGACAGAATTCAACCAATAGCCTTAAAATACAGGAAATTGAGTATGCTGTAACATGGTCAATACTTCAAAAAGAGAGTTTACTAAGTAAATAAGCACATTTAGCTTCCATTGCATCCTCTCCAAAGTCTGCAATGGGAGTGATCAATGCTGAAATTAAAAAAAAACCAACAAAACCCTATTCATTTCATATCTATGCTTATAAAAAATTGGGGGCCTCCCCACTGAACATATGCAAAAACCCTCAACAAAATATTAGCAAACTGAATTCAACAGTACATTAAAAAGATCATGAAGAGTAAAAATCATGTGATCATCTCAACAGATGAAGACAAAACATTTGACAAAACACAACATCCATCAACATCCATTTACGACAAAAACACTCCACAAAGTGGGAACAGAGGGAATGTATTTCAACAAAATAGAAGCTGTATAGGACCAACCCACAGCTAATATCATACTCAAAAGTGAAAAAACAGAAAGGTTTTCCTCTAAGATCAGGAACAAAGTAAGGATGTGCAGTCTTGCCACTTTTATTCAACATAGTGTTGGAAGTCCCAGACAGAACAATTAGGCAGGAAAAAAGAAATAAAACCATCCAAATTGGAAAAGAAGAAGTAAAACTCACACTATTTGCAGACAACATGATTTTATATATCGAAGACCTTAAAGACACTACCAAGAACTATTAGAACCAACAAATTCAGTAAAATTGCAGAGTACAAAATGAAAATCTGTTGTGTTTAGGGGCACCTGGGTGGCTCAGTGAGGTAAGCCTCTGCCTTCGGCTCAGGGCATGATCTCAGGTTCTGGGATCGAGCCCTACATCAGTTTCTCTGCTCAGCAGAGAACCTGTTTCCCCCTCTCTCTCTGCCTGTCTCTCTGTCTACTTGTGAATCTCTGTCTGTCAAATAAATAAATAAAATCTTTAAAAAAAAATCTGTTGTGTTTCTAGACAATAACAACACACAAATAGAAAGAGAATTTAAGAAAACAATCCCATTTAAATTGCATCAGAAAGAACAAATAGCAAAAAAAGAAACAAAGAAAGAATAAAATACCTAGAAATAAATTTAACAAAGAAGGTAAAAGATTTGCACACTGAAAAATGTAAGACATTGATTAAAGAAATTGAAGAAGACACAAACAAATGGGAAGGTATTCCATGTTCATGGATTGGAACAATTCATATTGTTACCCAAAGTAATCTACAGATTCAATGCAATCCTTATCAAAATTCTAATCATATTTCTCACAGAAGTAGAACCAATAATCCTAAAACTTATATAGAACCATAAAAGATACTACATAGCCAAAGCAATCTGGAAAACAAGAACAAAGCTGGAGGCATCACACTTCCTGATTTCAAACGATATACAAAGTTGAATATAGTAATCAAAACGGAGTGGTATTGGAATGGTATTGGCATAAAAACAGACACATGGATCAATGGAACAGAAAAGAGAGCCCAGAAATAAACCCACAAATATATGGTCAATTAATTTATGACAAAAGAGCCAAAAATATACAATGAGTTAAAGACTATCTCTTCCACAAATGAATGTCCAGTTTGGAAAACTCGACAGTCGCATGCAGAGGAATAAAACTGGACCACTATCTGACATCATACACAAAAATTAATTCAAAATGAATTAAACACTTGAATTTAAGACCTGAAACTAT
This sequence comes from Martes martes, assembly GCF_963455335.1. Classification (NCBI taxonomy): domain Eukaryota; kingdom Metazoa; phylum Chordata; class Mammalia; order Carnivora; family Mustelidae; genus Martes; species Martes martes. The sequence goes on from NC_137890.1 coordinate 125,146,604, forward strand.
AAAACTCCTAGGAGAAAACATAAGCAGTAAGCTCCTTGACACAGGTCTTAGAGATGATTTTTTGAACTTGACTCCAAAGGCAAAGGCAACAAAAGCAAAAATAAAAATTGGAAATACATCAAACCAAAAGCCTTCTGCCCAGCAAAGGAAACAATCAACAGAAATTAAAAAGGCAACCTACCAACTGGAAGAAGATAGCTGCAAAGCATAAATCTGATAAGGGGTTAAAATTTGAAACAAATATATAAAGACCTTACACAACTCTGTAACAATTAGAAAAGTGATCTGGTTAAAAAATGGGCAAAGGATCTGAATAGACATTTTTTCAAGGAAGACATACAGATGGCCAACAGACACATGGAAAGATGCTCAGCATCACCAATCAACAGGGAAATGCACATCAAAACCACAATGAGATAATACCTCACACCAGTCAGCATGGCTAAAGACAAGAAATAACAAGAGTTAACAAAGATGTGGAGAAAAGGGAACCCTCGCGCACTGCTAGTGGGAATGTAAATTGGTGCAGTCACCATGCAAAAGAGTATGGAATTTCCTCGAAAAAGTAAAACCAGAACTACCATATTATCCAGCAATTCCACTTTTGGGTATTCATCCAAAGAAAACAAAACACTAATTCAGAAAGATATATGCATCCGTATGTTCATTGCAGCATTATTTTCAATAGCCAAGATATAGAAACAACCTAACTGTCCATCAGTGCATGAATGGATAAAGAAGATGTGATATAGGGTGCCTGGATGGCTCAGTGGGTTAAGCCTCTGCCTTTGGCTCAGGTCATGATCTCAGGGTCCTGGGATCGAGCCCCGCATCAGTCTCTGCTCAACAGGGAGCCTGCTTCCCCCTCTCTCTCTGCCTGCCTCTCTGCCTACTTGTGGTCTCTCTCCGTCAAATAAATAAATAAAAATCTTTTTTTAAAAAAAGGAAGAAGTGATATATATACACATACACACACACACACACACACACCATATGTATGGTATACATACATATGTGTGCGTATATACATGTATACACACATACACAATGGACTACTACTCAGCCACAAAAAAGAAATTTTGCCATTTGCAACAATATGGATGGAGCTTCAGGATATGGTATAAGTGAAATAAGTCAAAGAAAGCCAAATACCATATGATTTCACTTATATGTGGAATGTGAAAACAAAACAAATGAACAAAGAAAACAAAACCGAGCTCATAGACCCAGAGAACAGACTGGTGGTTGCCAGAGGGGAGCTGGGTTGGGGAATGGGCAAAATGAACAAAAAGGGGTCAAGAGCTGCAGACTTCTAGTTATAAACTAAGTAATTTATGGGACGTCATGTACAGCATGGTGATTATAGCCAATAACATGGTATTGTATATCTGAAGTTTACTGAGTGTTAATGTTGGGAGTTCTCATCACAAGGAAAAGAACTTGTAACTATGTTAGGGGATGGATGGTAATGAGACTGACGGTGATGATCATAGTAGCAACTATACAAATATCAAATCATTATCTTATACCCCCCAAACTAATATAATGTTATAAATCAATTACACTTGAGAAAAAAAGAATTTTCTACCTCAATATGACAAAATACAATTTAATAGAAGAATCAGTTTTCTTGCTCTTTCCCTTCCCCCATCTTTTAAGCTGACAATAAAAAAAAAAAAAGAGAAATACAAGTTTTACTTTTCAGACAATTTATTCAGTCTTGCTATTGTTATATCCCCAGGGATTAGATTTACATTTTGAAAAAATACCATGGTGTACAAATGTGCATATTCTATTCAGCCAACATATCATAAGATACTATATAATAACATCTGGGAATATTAAACTTTGCCTTTACTGGCAACCCAATTGGCATCTTTAATTTATAGTGCAGATGTTTTATACTGATGTGTTTTGGAAATATTTAAAGTATTCTCTAGACAGTATTCTGAGGTTTCTGCAGTGGTCCACTTCAGTCTTTTGAAGTTCTCTATACAATAGGAGACATACATAGATTTTCCAAAACATGCTTTGGTGGGAATAAAAAAAGAAGAAAAGTCCAAGTTGGCATTATACAAAGCTTCCCTGAGTAGTCTGTACCTAATTCCTTTTTGGCACCGTTGTCTTGGCCGTCTGTGAGCTTTACGATACCCATCTGATAAAACTGTTCCTGTTCCCAGACCACTTTGTGGAATCTAAATCATTTTAATGACTCATATTTACGAAACACTCGTATTTCTAAAGTACAGATATGAAATTTTCATTTTACCTCTGGGCCCATCATATTTCGGTCGTGCACTAACCAGGGGTAGCGATTATCGTCCGTGTGTGCGAGGAGATGGCGGATGAACCTCACCTGTGATCCGGCATCGTTCCACAGCGTTGCCCCGGCATCGTTCCACAGCGTTGCCCCTGAACGTTGCCCCTTTCATCCGAGCGTTGCCCCTTTCATCCGAGGCCTCAGCCACTGTGCGTAGACCTTGCTCCTGTTCACCCCACCGGCTTCTCAACTTGAGCACAGTCTGGCGTTTGTTTATGAGGAGCTGCCTTTCAGACCATAGGAGACGCTGACCTCTAGGAAACAAACTGAGGGTTCCTGGAGGGGCGGTGGGTGGGGGGAAAGGGTAACTGGGCGATGGGCATTAAGGAGGGCACTGGGTCTTACATGCATCCGAGGAATCGCTCAATTCTACCTCTGAGACTAATAAAGAATAAAATAAAAGGAGCTGCCTTGAACCATCTCCTGCTCATGCTTACCAGGAGTCCACCACTGTGCCACATGCTTGTAACGTGGACTTTGGAACTTTTGACAGCAGAGTTTACATCTCCACTGTGTCGGTGTAATGTCGTTAGCTCATAGAAAGCACATAGACTCTGGAGACACATACGTTGGGATAGAATTCCTAGCGCCGTTATTTACTAGCCCTGTGGCTTTGGATAAGAACGCTTTGGAGCTCCCGGTTTTCCTTCCTCTGCAATGGAGACAATACTTTTGTGATTAGGCTTCGATGAGGAATAAATTAGAAGAAGCGAATAGAATACTTTCCTCAGTGTCAGACCTCTTTGAGGGTCTCTGAATTGACATTCTCTGAACTGACTTGGATTAGCAAGTATTAAAATACACCCTACTTCAGTATTCCTTTTTTTTTAATTGTCATGGTAAAAAATACACCCCACATAATTTACCATGTTAACCATTTTTAAATACAGTTCAGTGGCATGAAGGACGTTCACATTGTTGTATAAACACCACCACCATCCAGTCTCCAGAACCTTCCATCTTACCAAACTGAAACTCTCTACCCACTTAATGCTAACTTCTCTTCGTCCCCCCCAACTCCCCACAGGGCCCTGACAACCACCATTCTACTTTCTGTTTCTATGACTTCGACTATTTCAGGTAGCTCGTATAAGGGACTTTGTCCCTTTTTGTCAGTTCTTATGAAACTAACTGCTATTTGGGACTTTATTATTGATTACCTTGTCTTGGTATTAAATTATTAAGTTAAGCCTGCCATACGTATGTTGCATTAAGGGTGTTATGGTCCAACCCAATGCACCTAGGTGTAAAGGTATCTTAACTACCTGTCTAATGGGAGACTGGACTGTATGATGGTGATGATGATGATGATGTATCCTTCTACTATTACCTCCCCAGCTTTCTTCTTTCTGCCCCTTGAAGAGTAATTTCAATCCTAGCCACTTCCTCTTATTCTCAGCCTCTTCACAAAATCTCACTCCTCTCTTGCCTCTGGAGAACTTGGAAACTTTCTGTGCCCCAGCCACCCCCCTACAGCCCTGTAGAACGGAGGCTGCTCATTTTCCATCCCTTACATTCAATAAGCCTGGAAGCTGTCTTGGCATCCTCCCAACATTTCTGTTTTATAAAACATGACTCTTAGATCTTTATGCAAAACCTCTTCCTCATTTGGGTCTCCTGTACACTGAGCTAGCTAACAAGATTTGATAAAGAAATAGAGGTGGGGTATGATAGAAAAAAAAAAAAGAGGTGTCAATGATGATGCCAAGGTTTTAGGGCTTAGGGAGGATGGAGTTGCTATTTGCTGAAGTAGAGAGGACTGGAAAAGCATTTGGGGGCATAATGGACTATCTGGAGCTGTGCTTGAACTGAACATTGAGATGCTCAGGTGCTCATTAGATACCAATGGGAGGCGACAAATAGGAAATCTGAGTGAGATTCGGGGGTGAGGTTCAAGGAACTTAATTTTCATCAGTGTATAGATGGTACTTAAAGACACAAAAATGCATGTAATCATGTAGGGAATAAGTGTAGACAGAGTAGAGGAGAGGTCAAAGGATTGGATACACCAACATTTCCAGGCAGCAAGGCACCAAAGGAAACTGAAAAGGAAAAGCCAGAGAAATCAGAGGAAAAACAAACTAGAATGGTACCCTGAAGAGAGAAGAAAATGTTTCAAGGAACAGAACCATTAACAGTTGAATGTTGCCAGTGGCTCAAGGAAACTAAGGGCTGGGAAATGAATACAAATTTGGAAATGTGAAAGCCATTGGTGACCTTAGAAAAAGGGCAGTTTTAATACAGTAGTCAGGGTGAAAATTGGCCTAAAATGGGTTCAAGAGAGAATCGGGCAAAGACATTGAAGGTGGCTGGTATAAACAACTAATTCCAGGAGTTTTGCAAGAAAGGGACAGAAAGGTTAAGTGTGCAGCTGGACAGGGAGAGAGGGCCGAGAGGTTTCTACAGTGGGAGAAATAACAACATGATTGTATGTTGATGTGAGCGACAGAACAGGGTGGGGGTGGTGGATCATGATGCAAAAGGGAGGGGGAGAGTTGCCAGAGCCCCATCCCTGAGTTGAGATGGCATGACCCCAGTGTACATTGAAAGGATTAGCCTTTTCTAGAAGCATGGCAGTTCACCCATAATAACATGAGAAAGGCTGGTGTGTATGGGTACAGATAGAGGTCAGTGAGTCAACATGATGGTGAGAGCTTGTGAAATTCTCTTCTGATTCATTCAAGTGTCTCAGTGAAGCAAAATCACCAGCTGACTGAGGAAGGGTAGGCAAATAGGAGAGGTTTGAGAAGGGAGGAGAAGGTACAAAATAGTCACTTAGAGCAGTGCTACCCACAGCATAGTATGGGGACCAGAGCTTTTTCACAAAGTCTTTGTTACCAGTCCATGAAAAGACAGGTATAGGGATTACGAGTAAGCATGTAGAAGCTTTTAGAGCAATTGGATGGAATAATTTTATGACTGCTAAGTTTAATGATAAAAATTTTGGACTTGCAATTTGTCTGTCTTTGTTTTATTTCATTTTTATTGTAACTCATTTAAGTTGTATTTTACAAAAGTATTATTCTAGGGGCGTCTCAGTGGCTCAGTCGTTAAGTGCCTGCCTTCGGCTCAGGTCATGATCTCAGAGTCCTGGGATCGAGCCCGCATAGGGCTTCCTGCTCAGTGGGAAACCTGCTTCTCCCTCTTCCACTCCCCCTGCTTGTGTTTACTCTCTCACTCTCTCTCTCTCTCTCTCTCTGTCAAATAAATAAGTAAAATCTTTAAAAAAAAAAAAAAGTATTATTCCAAAATGGATTTAAAATGGTTAGAAGTTGACCCTTCACCCAGATAGTTTGAGAAACACTTGTTTAGAGTGTAGGAGAGATTGGACAAAGCAAATGCAGAAAACTGCTGGGAAGCCTTATGTCAGTAATCATGAATTTAAAACACACAAGTCGATAGAGTCGCTTTTTTCTAGTCTTATTCAACCGTACAGATAATTTTTTATTGGTTGGAGAATTGGGTTTAAGCAGGGTTTTTGTTTCTCCGGGTGAGTAAAGAAGAAGGGACAAGAGCGTTGGGGTATAGCAGGGAATCGATTATAAAGAGTGACCATTGAGGGGGCGCCTGGGTGGCTCAGTGGGTTAAAGCCTCTGCCTTCGGCTCAGGTCATGATCCCGGAGTCCTGGGATTGAGCCCCGCATCAGGCTCTCTGCTCAGCAGGGAGCCTGCTTCCTCCTCTCTCTCTGCCTGCCTCTCTGCCTGCTTGTGATCTCTGTCTGTCAAATAAATAAATAAAATCTTTAAAAAAAAAAAAAAAGAGTGACCATTGGGTTTGCCAAAACACAACAAATGTGAAATTTAGATTTATACATTCCTTTGTATGTCAATTTTACATCAAAAGAAAAAACTATAAACAAATATTGAACTCAATGATGCGCATGCTGAAAAAGAAAGTAGGGATGTCTATAATTTACTTTGAAATGCACTTTTTAAACTGCTGGATGAATGGAGGAATGGCTAAAGGGATAAATATGTGACAAAATTGAATATTACAATTTAAGTGATGGAGATATAGGTGGTCATTATAATCTCCTTCCATTTTGCTATTTGTTTGCAATTTCTCATAAACGTTGGAAAAACTATTGCCTTGAATATTTTTATGATCATTTCATGTTCCCAGATTATTATCTCCTAAAGGACAGAGAAAGTTATGTCCAGGATATCTACCCCATACTTCTTTACTTCACAGATAAGGCAACTGAGTCCCTAAGATGCTGAATGACTTTATCAAGATCGAATGCCAAGTTAGGGGCATATGTGACTCCTACTAATTCACAAGGAGCAAATAAAGGGGGCACCTGGGTGTTTCAGTCCATTGAGCGTCTGCCTTTGGCTCAGGTCATGATCCCGGGGTCCTGGGATCAAGACCCGAGTCGGGCTCCCTGTTCTGTGGGGGGTCTGCTTCTCCGTCTGCCCGTGCCCCCCAACCTGCTCCCGCACGTGCACACTCTGTCTCAAATAAGTAAAACCCTTAAAAAAAAAAAAAAAAAGCAAGTAAATTCCGTAACTCACCCCTCCAAGATCCATGGAAGAGTTTCTGGAATGCCCATAAAACCTCAAAAGCTATATGTTAAATCTTGAGTGTATATTCAAATGTACATTTTCTAAAGGAGAAAATTCATAGCTTCCAAAATACCTTAAATAGTTTATGACTGAAGAGAGATTATTCTCTCTTTAAAAGGGCAAACTTTATGATCATCCGCATTCCTTGTAAGTACAGAACACAGTGTTAAGACATTCAAGAAATATTTTTAAACCGATAGTGTTTTATTACTGACAATCAGTGTTAAAGTGATAATATTTTAAACTGATTAGTGATAACGGTGTTTAAGAAGGCTTTTTGTAATTCCGAGATTATAAAGGTGTTTATAATTTAGGACATTCAAGTGCTTTATATTTTTTAATTATTGTTGAGCTTGCTGCTTAGTGACCTTCATAAGCCTGGCTGAGTTCTGAAATCTGAAATCTGAAAAGATTTTTCTTTCTTTTTTTTTTTCTAGTTCTTTGACATTCCCAGATTGCTGTATTGTTTAGCAAAATCCATCCAAGACTTTCATTTCTTACTTTCCAGTAAAACACTTTATTGGGGACGCCTGGGTGGCTCAGTGGGTTAAAGCCTCTGCCTCTGGCTCAGTTCAAGATCCCAGGGTCCAGGATCAAGCCCTGCATCGGGCTCTCTGCTCAGCAGTGAACCTGGTTTCCTCTTTCTCTCTGCCTGCCTCTCTGCCTACTTGTGATCTCTGTCTGTCCAATAAATAAATAAAATCTTTAAAAAAAAAACCACTTTATTATATAACGTCTTTCACGTTCTGGCTATAAGCTTTCTTGCATTTGTATATGGGATGAGTAAGCAGTTGCCTTTGAGTGTAGAATTAGGCTTGTTTGTTCTCCCCTAGTCCTCTGCTTTACCATTCATTAGAGGAAAGCCATCTTCCTGACCTTTAGCTTTTTTATCTACAAATTCGATACCTCCTGAAGTATGTCACAAGGTGCTATCGGTATTTTTTTTTTAAATAGTTTGAAGAGAATGAAACAGTAAAGTATAAGTGTTCAGTACAAGTGAAGTATAAAGCATATAGTATTATATTTGGTCAAAGGAAAAAATATGTTATCGATATGGTTTTCATACTTCAAGAGATCCAAGATTCTGTATTTATAGAAGAAATGAATCATTGGGTGGAGCTGCTTCTAACATTAGGGGGAAAATATTCCTCATTTCATATAAGCATCTTTCCAGAGTGATTCTCCCATCTACTTGTGCCCACATTTGCCATCCTCTATTTTTCTTATTTGTCAATTCAGTTGATGCCTACCTCAATCTTCTAAAGGCCACATTTTAAGTCAATCAGAGAAAGACAACTATCATATGATCTCCCTAATATGAAGAAGTGGAGATGCAACATGGGGGTTTGGGGGGTAGGAAAAGAATAAATGAAACAAGATGGGATCGGGAGGGAGACAAACCATAAGTGACTCTTAATCTCACAAAACAAACTGAGGGTTGCTGGGGGGGAGGGGGGTCGGGAGAGGGGGGTTGGGTTATGGACATTGGGGAGGGTATGTGCTATGGTGAGTGCTGTGACGTATGTAAACTTGGTGATTCACAGACCTGTACCCCTAGGGATAAAAATACATTATGTGTTTATAAAAAAATAAAAATAAAAAATTAAATTAAAGGCCACATTTACTAAGCAAATATCGTAAAAGCTCATAAACACTGACTGCAACAGGTTTCTCTTGAATGCCCCAAGGATAAGCTGAACAGATAGGTTGGCATAGCTAAAACTGGACTGCTGTAAACCTGCTTGGGCTGTCAAAAGAAAGAGAAGAAGAATAGTGCAGGAAGTAAAGCAGTCAATGAGACAAATTAAAGGAAATAAAGAATTCTGGTGTGGATTGAACTGACAAGCTCAAGAACAAAATGGTAAAGACCTCTCATCACGTCAGAAAGTCTATAAAATTGTGTAAGTACAAGGACTAGAAAACGTGAATAGTAAGCCTTATCCTATTACATAAAGAGACAAAATGAACTGCCAAAACTTCAGAAAGGTCAGCTGTATCATATATGTATCTGTATTGAATGCTCGTACTGAAGACTAACTGGAAGTTTAAGAAAGACTTTGCATTGCTAAGAAAGAATGATCTTTTTAATGAGGCAGATCATCACAAATATGGAAGGCTCTTGGATCTTTGTAAAACCAGGAGAACATGCCTGGGCTAGCCTGCTATAGATTGAGACACAAGGAAGAGATGAACCATGGCCCCGGAGGAAATTCTGGATCAAACACTTAAGTTGCCCAACTAATGTGGAAACCCCCAATGGATCCAGAAAAAATCATTCAATCAAGCTCAGCCAAGATGAGCAGAATTGCCCAGCCAACCCACAGCTCAGGCCTGCATGGATAATATCCCCTGGGGGTGGGAGCAAGGGCAACGTGGGGAGACCAGTGAAGAGTCTACTGCAATATGCTATGCTAACAGCCCCTAAGCTATGGATCAGTACTAACATCACAAAAAGAGGGACAAGCAGACATTCTAGGTCTTTTGATATGATATGATGAAACTACCACTTAGGAGGTAGTCTTCCCAAACAATGGCAACTGCTCTAGGCATTCAGATCTAACCACTAATTTAGGGGCACCTGGGTGGCTCAGTGGGTTAAGCTTCTGCCTTCGGCTCAGGTCATGATCTCAGGGTCCTGGGATCAGGCCCCGCATCGGGCTCTCTGCTCAGCAGGGAGCCTGCTTCCTCTCTCTCTCTGCCTGCCTTTCTGCCTACCTGTGATCTCTGTCTGTCCAATAAATAAATAACATCTAAAAAATAAATAAATAAAATAAAATCTCTAACCACTAATTTAAAAAATATTCAGGGGACAGAAAACATGTTAAACAATAACAGAGAGATGTAATCTGTAAAATCCAAGCTATGGAAAACTCTATGGGACAAAATGCCTGGTTCCTTCAATAAATAAAGGTAAGAAAAAAATAGGGAGGAGGTAATCAATGGGCTAAAAGACAGTTGATAATCTATACAGGAGTCAACTGGAAAAACACATTTATGACACAATCCAGTGAATTTCAGCAATAATTGGATGTTTAATAATAATTAGGAGTCCTTGGGGATTTTTTTAAGATGTGATAATGTTATTGTGATTATTTTTTTTGAGTCCTTATGGGAATGCATACTGAAATATTTATGGATGAAAAGATATGATATCTGACTTTGTCCCAAAATAATTCAATGAAATGGTGAAGTGGGCAGGGTATTAACAAAACAAGATTGGACATGAATTGAGCATTGCTGAAGCTGATTGCTGAATACGTGAGGGTTCATTTTTTTTCTACCTTTGTGTATGTTCAAATTTTTCATTTAAAAAAAAGCCTTAAAATTATGAGAGAATATCATTTACATACACCATATGACAGGAAAACTTTCACAGATACTGCTCTTTCTCATGATTGACAATTAAGCCCTACTATTGCAAAAAGCCCTCCCTTTGCAGATGCCTGTTTCTCAGTGATATGGTATTAATGCAAGGATCACCCTGGGTAAAGAGGGGCTCCAACCAACTGAAGAATGAAATGAAATAATAACAGAGACCCATACGTACAATGTCTGCCTGTAGATTGCAGCATGTGTTTTAGTGCGTACTCACTGAATGACTACCTTTTTTAACTAGCCAGTTTTAAAATTATTAAAATAAAATCATACTAATAGTAAAATATCCAAACAGTACAGAAGGTGAAGGAAAGGTGAAAAGTAAAATTCGTTCTCTCAATATCTAGTCTCATTAGATAGAACCACCTAAGTAACACATTGAGTATCCTTCTGGAAATGTTCAATACATAATCACATGTGTAGGTTGTATGGGTGTGTGAGTGTGTATATGTGTGTTTGGAAAAGTTAGTGTTAAACACTACTTGAATAAACACAAGAATTATCTGGGTTTTGATTAATTTTATTAGAAAATTATTAGTGAACATGTAATACATCTTTAGTTTACGGTGACACTTTCATATTCGCTAAGTTGTACATTCATAGAACTTCATCTTAGCCCTCTTGTCACATGATTTCCTGTATCATCCTAACATAGTTATTTATATTCTATTGATCATTTGAAAACAAAGCTGAATTTTTCACCTTAATATAAAAGAAAATACTCTGGGGTGCCTGGGTGGTTCAGTGGGTTAAGCATCTGCCTTCAGCTCAGGTCATGCTCTCAGGGTCCTGAGATCAAGCCCTGCATTGGGCTCCCTGTTTGGTGGGGGATCTGCTTCTCCCTCTCCCTCCATCCCACGCCCTCCTGCTCATGCTCACTCTTGCTTGCTCGCGTGCTCTCTCTCTCTCAAATAAATATCTTCCACCCATTTTTTTGATGTGATTATCTGTTTTGTGTATGTTGAGTTTGAGAAGTTCCTTACAGATCTTGGATATAAGCCCTTTGTCTGTAGTGTCATTTGCAAATATCTTCCTCCCTTCCATGGGTTGCCTCTTTGTTTTGTTGACTGTTCCCTTTGTTGTGCAGAAGCTTTTGATCTTGATGAAGTCCCAAAAGTTCATTCTTGCTTTTGTTTCCTTCGCCTTTGGGAACATGTCTTGAAAGAAGCTACTGTGGCCAATGTCGAAGAGGTTACTGCCTATGTTCTCCTCTAGGACTAATGGATTCCTGCCTCACATTGAGGTCCTTTATCCATTTCGAGTTTATCTTTGTGTATGGTGTAAGAGAATGATCGAATTCATTCTTCTATACATAGCTGTCCAATTTTCCCAGCACCATTTTTTGAAGCGACTGTCTTTTTTCCACTGTAAATTTTTTCCTGCTTTGTTGAAGATTATTTGATCATAGAGTTGAGGGTCCATATCTGGGCTCTCTACTCTGTTCCACTGGTCTATGTGTCTGTTTTTGTGCCAGTGCCATGCTGTCTTGGTGATCACAGCTTTGTAGTAAAGCTTGAAATCAGGCAACATGATGCCCCCAGTTTTGTTTTTCTTTTTCAACATTTCCTTAGCAATTTGGGGTCTCTTCTGGTTCCATACAAATTTTAGGATTGTTTGTTCCAGCCCTTTGAAAAATGCCGGTGGAATTTTGATCAGGATGGCATTGAAAGTATAGATTACTCTGGGGAGCATAGACATTTTTTTTTAAGATTTTATTTATTTATTTGACAGAGAGAGACACAGCGAGAGAGGGAACACAAGCAGGGGGAGTGGGAGAGGGAGAAGCAGTCTTCCCGCTGAGCAAGGAGCCCACTGTGGGGGTCAATCCCAGGACCCTAGGATCATGACCCAAGCTGAAGGCAGATGCTTAACCATCTGAGCTACCCAGGCACCCTGGCAGTATAGACATTTTAATAGTGGTTTATTCTTCTGATCCATGAGCATGGAATGATCTTCCATCTTTTTGTGTCTTCTTCAATTTCTTTCGTGAGTGTTCTGTAGTTCCTTGAGTACAGATCCTTTACCTCTTTGGTTAGGTTTATTCCCAGGTATCTTATGGTTCTTGGTGCTATAGTAGATGGAATCAATTCTCTAATTTCCCTTTCTATATTTTCATTGTTAGTGTATAATAAATAAATAAAATCTTTAAAAAATATATACATTAGGATGAAAACAAGTTAATGGTTTATTTATTATTTCTTTAAGCCCTTCAAATTGAAAATATTTAGGTGGATTTTCTGTTGGGGCTATTGCAGTGCTCTCATCAATGAAACAATACAAAATTTTAGTGCATGAAAAGAACAAGGTCAGTATCATAATCTTATGTCATCTGCCTGAATCAGGAGTAAAAATAGTTATGCTATAAATGCATGCAACAAGTTTTACAAGATACTTTAAATTTTGAGAGTAGCTTTTTATATTACTTCTCTGTAATGTTTAGCCTTTTTTTGTTGTTGTAAGGGTTGCAGCAATAAACAAAAACATTTCTATTCTTTAAAAAACTTTAATTCACTAATTTTCCATACAACTATGTAATTATTGCCCTTAAGATAATTCTCAATTGAACAGTAACTACAAACTCTTTCTTTCCTGTTAATTCTTCCTTTTTTAAGTTTATTTATTTATTTATTTTCATAATTTCTACACCCAGAACTCATGGGGCTCGAACTCATGACCCTGAGGTCAAGAGTCCCATGTTCTTCTAACTGGGCCACTCGGGCGCCCTTCCTGTTAATTCTTTTACAATATAACAAGATTCATCTTAGACTTCAGTTGGCCAATACAATATTATTTTTCAATATGTCCCCTTTTGGCATGAGCCCATTTTCTTTGTGCTCTTCAAATGACTACTGGTTTTTCAAATTACTGACAAAGAGAAGAGAAGGTAACTATTACTTTGCTTACATGTGGGACTATCTTCATGTGCCCGTGACCCGTGCAGGCACACAGGGTCCCAGGCTCAAAAGAGCCCCACGTTTGATTAAATGCTGTACTATCACTGTGTTGAAATTCATAATAATTTAATCCTTGAACTTGGATGTTTTGTAAGCGAAGTCCAAAGGGACAATGTAGCATGGCATGAGCAGATAACGTATATTCCACGTGCCTTTGTCGTTTCTTGCCACCCCATTTTCATGTAGCATTTCTGAAGCTGCATGAACTGAGAATTCCAGTGGATCCGGCATGGAGCTCGACGGGACTCAAAGTAAGCACAGGGCAAGCATTTTATAGAAGCTATTGACCTCCACAGACTGCTAGGAGAATGTGCACAAATCAAGAAGCGAAAGAAAAAAAACAGGTGAGGCAGTTTTTGGCAGCATATTCAGTGTGGTGGTAAGAACAAAATACAGGGGTGCCTGGGTGGCTCAGTCAGTTAACTGTCTGCCTTCGGCTCAGGTCATAATCCTGGGGTCCTGGGATTGAGCCTACATCAGGCTCCTGAGCAGGGAGCCCGCTTCTCCGTCTCCCTCTGCCTGCTGCTTCCCCTGCTTGTGCTCTCTATCTCTCAGTCAAATAAATAAATAAAATCTTTTAAAAAAAAGAAAAAATACATATATATGTACAAGCTACAAAACATAACTGTACAATTTGGGTGATCCTGCATGCAAGTAAATGTTCTCATATAATTTGAATAAATATATTTGAATAAATTTAAAATTGGAATGCCACACTCAAAAGATGAATGGTAAAAAAAAAATGCCATTAACTTAAAATGCTTTATTCTTCTTTAATTAGGGCAGCATTAAATACATTAAAAAACAGAGATACTGTGGAAAAGGAGGAACGCTTTATATTTTAGTCCCTTTAATGACACTTCCCCCTTACTTTTGAACAAGTAGTCCTCCATTTTCATTTTGCACTGGGCCTCACAAATTCTGAAACCAGCTCTGATTACATGTTCTCTGTCTGCCCAGGAATCCTCCCGCAGGAAGCATCTGTCTTCCATTCTGAAGTCATTAGTTCACTCTGGCAGCTCAGGTTTGGCTGGAGAAAGGACATCTTTATTTTGGCAAATGGGCGGCACTAGGAAACAGAAGTAACAGAAGGAACCATCGTGTGTCCTAAAATCTAGTATGGCAAATGCTTAGGTTCTTAGAGATTAGGTTTTCTTTCCTTTGTTGTCATTTACAGCTATGAATTTTTCACACTGAAGAGCACTTGTCTAAATAAATATTTTTCCTTCACCACTTCCTTGCAAAAGCTCAAAACTTCCCAGTGCCATCTTGCTGTGAATTTTCTTTTCTCTTAGAAATACTAGGGGGGCCCCTGGGGGGCTCAGTCAGTAAGCACCCAACTCTTGATTTCGGCTCAGGTGATGATCTCAGGGTGCTGGGACTGGGGCCTTGTCTGGCTCCGGGCACAGCCCAGAGATTCTGTCTCTGCTCTCATTCTCTCCCTCTCAAGTAAATAAATAAATCTTTAAAAAAAAAAAAAAAAAAGGGTGGGGGCGTCTGGGTGGCTCAGTCCATTGGGCGACTGCCCTCGGCTCAGGTCATGATCCCAGAGTTCTGGGATTGAGCCCCACATCGGGTTCCCTGTTCAGTCGGGAGCCTGCTTTGCCCTCTGCCTGCCTCTCCCCCCTACTTGTTCTCTCTCTCCCTCTCTGTCTCTTTCTCTGACAAATAAATAAATAAATAAATAAAACCTTCAAAAAAAAAAAAAAAAAGAACTACTAGAAATGACCCAAGACTAACCAAAAATTGTGTTGCTAATTTTCATTATGTGTTTTTCTGTCCCTGTCTCTGATGAACCCTCTTCAGAATATTTCAACAAGTATTTATCATGAGCTAGCTTTGTGAGAGGCACTGGGCTAGGCACTTGGGATACCGGGTAAAACAGGAAGACTTCCCAGCCTCAAGGGATTTGGATGGAAAAATCCTCCACAGGGAGCAAATAGGGCCCAAATTTGATGGTGAGTGATCTGGTGGCTCAGAGGGTAAGTTCTTTTGTTTTGTTTTGTTTTGTTTTTTGCCCCACAAATGATTGAACTTTCTCTCTCATGGTACGTAAATCACCCCCTAACAGCTAGTTAAGCACATTAAGTTTACTTAGAGTACAGCAGATAAATAGATTAATGCTTTCAGAAATGGCAAGAAGGGGTTAAAACTGGCTCATCTGGGAAGGAAAAAAACGCTCCTTTGAAAAAAGCTGCTATCCTTATGAGTTGAAGTTTCAGTTTCTCTGATCTGAAAATCTAAATACAGACATGCTGTTTTGGAGAATCCAACCAAAACAGAACTTCCCAAGTCCCAAATCTGTGATTCGGAGTAACTCCATTGACAATGATCAAAATCATTCCTCAAGTTGGGACAGGTGCTCTTAGACTAGATTCTAGAGCCCATTTATCCATAAGCCTCTGAAGTCTTTTCTTCAACATTCACTCAGTCTTCTTCATTCTCAACACCTACGTTAGCAATAATAACTCGTGATGTGCTCTAATACCAGATTCTTGAGGTTGGCTTGTGGTTCTGTTATAGACATGCTCCCGAACATGATTTAACATAAGTTTAAAATTATTATTTAATGCTGGGAGGCAGAAATTCTTTGGAACTTGTTTTCATGAAATGCTTATGGATCTTTTGACCCTGAACAGTCCCCAACTACATAATATTTATCTATTCCCCAACATCTATTCTTTCCTTCTTCTTGGCAGTGATAGTCCTCATTTTTAGCTGAGCACATGGCCACCTGGTATAAAACCATTTCCCCACTTCCTTAGCTACTAGGAATGGCCATATGACAGTATTTTATCTAACGTGATAAAAGCAAGATATATGTATATAATATCCTCCTTTCCTGTTGGCTGGAACGCAAATGTGACAGCTGGGGGCTTAGCATTCACTTTGGACCAGGAGAGAGAACATTAAAGACAGTAAAACAGAAAGACAGGAAGAACGCAGGCACTGCTTATTTCTGGACTTTTACATGGAGAGGAATAAAGCTCTATCTTATTAAAGCGACCATTATTTTGAGTTTCTGTTACTTGCCACTAGATCTAATCCTAACTGATAGATTTTCTTCTAGATGCTTGTTTCATCTGTCTTAGGTGAACTCAGTCTATTTATACTTATAGTTTTTTCTACCTTGAAAATGATTGCTCCTTCTGCTAGAGATTCCTTCAGTAGAGTTATGCTTCTCACAACTCCAGTTAATTCTAGTTTTAAAAAGGATTCAAACAGTATAACAGCTGCAGTAGCTACAAACACCAGTTACTGGTCTTCTGCCGGTGCATATTCTAAGTCTGCTAAAGAATTCCATCTAGTCTATATTCTAATTCTATCTAAAGCACTCAGTTCTAAGACCACTTTTACCTTAGTTTCCGTTCCTATCCACCCCATCAGCTTCAACAATTTGACATTCAATTAGCAATAATAATAATAATAATAATAATAATAATAGGGGCGGCTACGTGGCTCAGATGGCTAAGCGTCTGCCTTCAGCTCAGATCATGATCCCGGGGTCCTGGGATCGAGCCCCACATTGGGTTCCCTGCTCCGTGGGGAGCCTGCTTCTCTTTCTCACTCTACTGTTCCCCTGCTTGTGCTCTCTCAGTCTCTTGTCAAGCAAATAAGTAGAATCTTAAAAAATAGAATAAAATAAAAGTTACCATTGCTTAAAAATAATAATAATGATGATAATGATAATGTTTTTAAGAATTTGTGCATCTAGATTCCACTTCAAGCCTGGACTAAGTCTGATGGAAGCATCATTTCCCTTTCTGGAGGTCGGAAGAACATTTCCTATGGCAGCCACTGAAGCTGTTGCTGGAATTGGGGGGTCCGCAGATACCAAAGTTGTGAACCAGGAGATAAGTGGTATGCTTCCAATCCAAAGGACAAGGTGAGAACCAGACAGATAATACAATAAATGGGTAAATTAGTTCTGGAGTTCCTAGAAGAGAAAGTCTCAATGAGTGGGGCAGAGGGGGGCAGGGGACCCCACTGGGTCTGAAAGAACAGTTTAAGACTTAGTCCGCAGAGGGCGCCTGGGTGGCTCAGTGGGTTAAAGCCTCTGCCTTCGGTTCAGGTCATGATCTCAGGGTCCTGGGATCGAGCCCCGAGTAGGGCTCTCTGCTCAGCAGGGAGCCTGCTTCCTCCTCTCTCTCTGCCTGCCTCTCAGCCTACTTGTGATCTCTGTCTGTCAAATAAATAAATAAATAAAATCTTTAAAAAAAAAAAAAAAGAATTAGGGGAAAGTAATTAAAAAAAAAAAAAGACTTAGTCCTGAGGCAGTGTAAGCAGTAGGGGATCCCTTTACCTAGTTCCCTGCAGACACAAGTGAGAGAAGTTCCAATGGCCTTAAAATTCAAAATAGAGTTTAAAATCATAAGGAAATTACTAAAATTATTATAAATAAGAGCTGGGCATGATAGCAGGTTAAGGTGACAATCTTAAGGAAAAGTCATAACTGTGGTTAAGATGAATGAAAATTAAGGTACCTAAATAGATAACTGCATAAAAATTAAAAATTGGAAGAAATGTATGACTGCAATTATGATTCCAGAATTGATTTAACTCTTTAATTTGAATTTTGGGGGGGTTTAGACAGAAGATGTGCTATTAATACCAAATGATAATCACCAGTGGAAGAGCTACTATCCATTTTAAGCTACTCAGTTTCCTGACAAAGAATCATTTCAAACGTCATGCAAATCCTGATGCATTCAACAAATGAAATTCATTTTAGCTGAAAGTGAAAAAACACCAAGAATATTAGAACAAACCATTCCCAAACCATCTCAGAATATACTGGTTTGAATAACTGGGCACTTTAGTCCCTAAAAAAGCAAGAGCAAAAGATATCAGCCAGTAGCAATAAATATCCAGAATTTAGCAAGAAAACTTAAGAAATGGGTTGTGACTGTACATCAGTGATCCTCAGACGGAGTCTTTCCTTTCCTGTTCCCTTTAATGAGGTGATCTGGAGAACGATTCCTTACCCCTGAGGGCCAAAGCTGGTTTGGTCACAGAGCTTTCTGTTCTCTCCTCTTTGTTCCTTTCTTTACTGGGAAATGATTCTTAGCAGCGGGCCAGGGAGGCTCATCAGTGAGGCGCACAGCTGTGTCTCCCAGAAGAAGGACTAGGATGAGGGAAGTAGCCCAATCTATTGGACATCTGGAGCTATCTGGTCTGATATGACAGCTGTCCCAGTGTAGAGAAAGAAAGAAACAAGCATCAGTTTCCAATCTGATTTCCTTCCTTGCCTCACGGCCAGTTCTGACACCTTTGACACTGAGGCAGGCAGAGTAAGAAACGCTCAACTATTAGCAGAAAATGTGTAAAACCAAGTACCTGCTGAGTGTCACCTGTGTGCTTGGATACTCCATGGATACAAACCAGGAGAGATGAATTCTGTCTTCGACTCACATAAAGTTGCAAGCCAAGGAGTGACCGTGGGTAATTATCTTTTTGTGTAACTGTATCTTCCACTAGACTAGGCTCCATGACAGTAGGGACTAACTATATTCATCATATGCACAGCTGCCCATTATTGATTGCCCCGTCCCTGGGCAATAAATACTTGAATAAATGAAAGAACATACGCTATCGAAGTAACAACAAAAGGCAGCCTCCACATAACCATGTACCAAAGCATGGGATACAGGAGAAATAAGCAAGAATCTGTTAGAAAAAGCGAAGGTAGCTAAGTGAACAGGAGAGGGGTTTGGAGATTATCACTGTGTGCAGGATAAAAGAAGCTCTCCCAGCTAACGAGAGCCTGGCAGTTCTGGGGCTCTGGGTCCTACCAAATGTATAAAGCATTCTCAAGAGAGGACATAACACAGCAAGTGCCCCAACTTCAATGTCAAAACTGTCTACCCCATATGGGACAATGGTGGTATCTTGGTACAAGTTTCTAGAATAACCTCTTCTCTGGAGTCCAGAGACCTTCAAACAAATGACACTTGCTAATGAGGCTTTCTTTGATCACTAGACTATTCTTTAAAGTACCCAAAGCCTGAAACCTTGGATATAAAGCTTAATTATAATACCATAATTTAGATGCCAGTGATGGTTCTGAAATGTGAAGATTTGGTTGCTTTTAGCTCTATGACTTTTGAGAATTGGTAAGTAGATGGCTGGGCAGCTCAGCCCTGGATGGCCTGACTACTCTTGGCAAGAGGCCAGGCCACACCCAGAGGTAGAACATAATGGCCATATCTCCAGAATGGCCCAAGGCAACAGGACATCACTTCAGTCCGGGACTCTCTTCTCAACCTGGTGAGACCCCACTGAGGGAAATGTCATCTCACCTTCAAGTAGAAGAGGAAGGAGCCAATTTTCTTGAGGATTCCGATACTGAAATAACCCCACTCACCTTCCTTTGCCATCCTCATAGGCCAAGTGGTCTGAAGTGGTGAGAAGTCAGATCCTTCTCTGGTCCAGTCACCTCCTCTTTCTTCCCCAAAAGTTCTGCTTAGTGGCCATAAAGCTTGTGTGTCAGTCAGAGGCTCATTAGAAAACGGATGGTACACTTGAAGTGGGATAATTTGAGGAGAGCTTGGTAAAGGGCCTATTTACAAAGATGTGAGCAGGGTACCGACAATCAACAAGGCATAGAACTGTAGTGCCCGGGCACTGTTACCTCCCTGCAATAACAAGGGTATATAGAGAAGTTACTGGAAACCTGAAGACTGCATACAGAGGGACGCCAGACAGGATCCAGGACACAGCCAGCATCGTGAAACCCCTCAGGGAGGAAACCATAAATACTCTCTCCCCTCTGATCTCCCTTGCCAATACCAATAGGAAGCTGGGGGCAAGGGAGCCAGCCCTTTGATGCATTCTCTACAGGTCAGTTCTGATGCAGACAGCAGGATGGAGAAGCCCAGGCACGGATCTCCGGGGGCAAACCAAAGCTCTCCAGCACAGCTGCGCTTTACTCATTCTCCTTGAGTCTGTGTCTGGGTAAAGACTCATTCCTTTCAAATAGAAAAAAACCTCCTTCTAGAATTCGTCCTTAATCACACTAATGCAGTGAGCCACAAACAAACAGAATCATGGAATCCAGATCCTAAACTGCAATCCCACGTCTGCTAATCACTGGCTGTGTGATGTTGGGGAAGTTAGTTTTCTGTATTTAGGCTTTCTCGTTTGTCTCCTCGTCACTATCTCACGAGAATATTGGGGGATATCTGCAGCACCTGACTCTATGTTGACCACAATCGCTTTCCTCAATTGCTCGATAACCAGGAGCTTCCCTGTGTCTTTCTATTCATTTCTGCAAAATCTCAGTACCTCTCTCCACCCCCAC
Organism: Martes martes; assembly: GCF_963455335.1. NCBI lineage: Eukaryota > Metazoa > Chordata > Mammalia > Carnivora > Mustelidae > Martes > Martes martes. The sequence continues at coordinate 125,167,119 of NC_137890.1, forward strand.
CTCTCTCATCATTGCTTGACATTCTTTCCCCCTGCATTTCATCCGATATTGAAACCTGCTCTGTGGCGATGTACTATGAATACTGCTGTGGTTTGATTCCATGTTCTTCGCATCTGTTGTTGAATTCTGTAAAAAGCTGATCCATCAGGTTTAAGGAGAGCCACACCGACAGCATCTTTTATGATCCTGATAGTATCCCAACTTGTTCAAAACACAAGTACTTTTCGCAGATATTGTTGAAAATCTCCTTCCAGAAGCCGTAAAATGCCAGAAGCCACGTATCTAAAGAGTAACTGATTCTACAGGGTCATGAATATGACGATGATAATGATCATAAATAACAGGAGTTTCCATTTACGTAGGTTTATATATTGCATGGAAATCATGGACGTTCTGTGCCAGGCACCATCCTAAGTATTTTAAACATACAATATCATACCAATTATTATTTGGTGTTATTGGGTTCCACTTTGTAGAAGAGGAACATGAGACTTAGAAAAAGTAGATTCTTTCCCCGGGTGCCTGGCTGGCTCAGTCGGTAGAGCATGAGACTCTTGGTCTCAGGGTTGTGAGTTTAAGCCCCATGTTGGATGTGGAGATTACTTAAAAAATAAAATCTCTGGGGCGCATGGGTGGCTCAGTCATTAAGCGTCTGCCTTGGGCTCAGGTCATGATCCCAGGGTCCTGGGATCAAGCCCTGCATCGGGCTCCCTGCTCGATAGGAAGCCTGCTTCTCCCTCTCCCGCTCCCCCTGCTTGTTTTCCCTCTCTCCCTGTGTCTCTCACTCTCTGTCAAATAAATACATAAAATCTTTAAAAAAACAAAAAAAAGAAAAGAAAAATTAGATCACTTCCCAAAGTTGTCAAGTATTACTCAGATTCAGGATTCAAATCCAGTTTGGTCTAATTCTATAGCCCATGTTCTTAGACACTACAATATAATTGAATTTCATAAAAGGCACACAGGGGTGCCTGGGTGGCTCAGTCTGTTGGGCATCTGCTTTCAGCTCAGGTCATGATCCCAGAGTCCTGAGATTGAGCCTGAGTAAGGAGCCTGCTTCTCCCTCTCCCTCTGCTGCTCCCCCTGCTGGTTCTCTCTCTCTCTCTCTCTTTTTCTCTCTCTCTCTCTCTCATCCAACTAAATAAATAAGTTAAATCTTTAAAAATAAAAAAAAAAAAGGACACACAATTCAAACTCTCTGACCCAGCAATCTCACTTACAAGAAGTCTTCCTGCTCCAAAAGAGTATCATTCTAGAAACGGGTAGTGGTGGTAGTTGCACAACAACATAAACGTACTTTATGTTACCAAATTGTAAACTTAAAAATTATCAAAATGGAAAATTTTATGTTATGTGTATTCTACCACAATAAAAAATATTTAAGAATTCAACCAGAAAAAAGAAGGCAGTAAATCAAAATTTTAAAAAGTGATTTTTGTAGTACGTTGATTTAAATGCTTGTGTGACAAAATTAATTATAAATATATATTACTTATATTGTTTCCATGTCTAAAATAGTCTGCTCAAGCTGGCTAAAAACTTTGAAGCTATATTCTTATTGGAGAGGTGGGATTTTTCTTAGGTTTGATATTGCCATATATTTGGGCATGGCAATATTCAACCAAAAATCAATAGCCATCTAAATTAATATTTAATGAACAGAAAAACAAAGACAGCTTTAGCATGAAGTGACTCAGAAATTTTGCCATCCACCAACCACTGAGAATTATCTGAAGAGCTACTATAGCAAATTGAGAAATGTACCAAGAAAGAGAAAGACCTGGGAAAAATTAAAGTGGTAAGAGGAAAAAAAAAAAAAAAGAACCATATCGACAAGATGATGGTTGTCACATTATTTTTAATTGCAAATTAAATAGGAAGTAATGAAAATGCCCAAAGAGAATGAGGAAATTAGCTAAATTATGAATTATGGTACTCCCTCTTGAGTGGATATTATGTAGCCATTAAAAATTGTAAGTACAGGGGTGCCTGGGTGGCTCAGTGGGTTAAAGCCTCTGCCTTCAGCTCAGGTCATGATCTCAGGGTCCTGGAATCGAGCCCCGCATCAGGCTCTCTGCTCAGCAGGGAGCCTGCCTCCCCCTCTCTCTCTGCCTGTCTCTCTGCCTACTTGTGATCTCTGTCAAATAAATAAATAAAATCTTTAAAAAAATAAATAAAAATAAAAAATAAAAATTGTAAGTACAGAAATTCTTTTTATGTTTAATTTTATTTATTTATTTTAAGTAATTTCTATGCCCAATGTGGAGCTCGAACTCACGACCCCAAGATTAAGAATCGCATGCTCTCCTGACTGAGCCAGCCAGGCACCCCTTAAGTATAAAAATTCTTATAACAATACGGAAATACTTATGGTTTAAGTGTTAAATGAAAATAATAGGAGGCAAAATCTGATTCACATTATGCTCATCAGTAATAGAAACGTATGTGTATATATGTGTGCAGATTGAAATGAAATACGCAAAAGTAAAGCCAGAGTTGTGACTGAGTGTAGAATTATGGGTGACCTCCCCACCCCCACCATTTTCTAAACTTTCTGTAATGCCATTTCATTGCTGTATCAGTTATCCATTGTTATGACACAAATTATCCCCAAATTTAAAGCCTTATGACAGCAAGCATTTGTTTCCCCACAGTTCTTGTGAATCAGAAATCCAGGCATAGCTTTCCCAGATGCCTCAGCCTCTACGAGGCCTGAGCAAGGAAAGATCCACCTCCAAGCGCCCTCAAGCAGTCGTTGACAGGATTCGGTTCCTCTGAGGTCCTGGCATTGCGGGCCTAGGTTTCAAACTCTCTGCCTGTCCCCGGGAAGCTGACTTTACTTCCTCGCCGTGAGGCCCCTCTGTAGGGCAGCTCAAAACATGGCAGCTGATTTTCATCAGAGCAAACACATGTGGGCAAGTATGATGGAAGCCAGAGACTTCCTGTGGCCTAATCTCAGAACCAAATCTCATTGTCTTTGTCAAATTTTGTTGGTTGGAAGCAAAAAGTCACTAGGTCTAGCTCACATTCAAGGAACTGGAATCCTTGGGGCCATCTTAAAGGCTGCCTACCACAGTGGTCACCAAAATAAAAGACTCGTGGGGCGCCTGGGTGGCTCAGTGGGTTAAAGCCTCTGCCTTCAGCTCAGGTCATGATCCCAGGGTCCTGGGTTCAAGCCCCGCATCAGGCTCTCTGCTCAGCGGGGAGCCTGCTTCCCCCCTCTCTCTGTTTGCCTCTCTGCCTACTTGTGGTCTCTTTCTGTGTCAAATAAATAAATAAATAAATAAAATATTTCTAAAATAATAAATAAAAATAAAAGACTTGTGAGATAGAGCTCTTCTTTTCTTTTTGTCATCCATGACCCATTATTTTTGGGGAATAGAATTCAGCAACTTCTTTTAACACACATGCCTCTAGAAACTGGAAATGACAGCAAACCTGCTTTCCCCTCAGGTCTCTAGAAAGGACCGTACCCCTGCCAACACCTTAGTTTTAGGCCAGTGAGGCCTGCATCAGATTTCCGCCTCTGGCACTGCAAGATGATAAATCTGGGTTGTTTGAAAACACTAAGTTTGTGATAATTTGCTAAGGCAGGAATAGAAAAACCAATAGAAGCCACAAGCCAAACAAATCACACAAGTGTAGCTTATTCAGTTTCCGTTAGATTGAATGCTATTTTCCTTGAAGGGTTTACGTGGAAACATAAGAATTCTTCGGGGCCTGGCTCACAGGACTCCTGTGAAAGCAGTTTAAGCCTGTCATTGCAATCATTAGAAGGAGTCACAGAAACAGTGGTCTTCAATTCCCCATTGACTTTTCATACTGAGTCGTGATAGTAACTTTCATCCAGCACAGAAATTGATTTTAGTTAGTGAAGAAATTGGAAAATATATGCTTGTTTATTTCAATAGAAATGAATGAAAAAATAAAGACATTTAACTTCTTCTGCTACGCTAGGAATACAAAGCCTGTTCCTGGCTTTAAGTCCAAGAATGCAGGGACATTTTGGCAAAGGCAAGGGCAGGCAGGCAGGCAGGAAGGAAGGAAGGAAGGAAAGAAGAGAAAAGGCTGTAAAGTCCATGTAAGTAAGAGGGATCTGGCCTATAAACTATAAACTATAGATGGAATCCCATTAACCTACGTATTCTAGAAAGATAAAGAAGCAAGCCCATCCTCCAGGGATGGGAACACATGATTCCAAATAGTTTAGCCATTTTATTTTTAAGATTTTACTTATTTGGCAGAGAGAGCGTGAGAGAGGGAACACAAACAGGGGAGAGGGAGAGGGAGAGGGAGAGGGAGAGGGAGAAGCAGGCTTCCTACTGAGCAGGAAGCCTGATTCGGAGCTTGATCCCGGGACCCTGGGATCATGACCTGAGCCGAAGGCAGAGGCTTTAACCCACTGAGCCACCCAGGCGCCCCATGGTTTGGCCATTTTAAAGCCAACACTGTAATGTGGTTGAACAGGTAAGTGCAAAGAGATAGACTTCTTTCTCTTCCTTGAAAATTCCATGGGATTTTTTTTTTTTTTCCTTTCCACTCCATGTCAAGGGTCTGTGAATGGAGACTGACAGATGAACTGGGATGTTAAGAGGTAGATTTGCCTGCTGATGGACTCGCTGAGCTTCCATTAACACTTCAGGGAATTATATGGAACTATCAGTGGGTGAATATATCCCTAATACTCTATTTCTAATTTTTTCTTCAATGAACAATTATGTTTAGTCAATCCCCAGCAGGATTTGTTGGTGAGAGTGCTGGTTTCCTAATGCAAGTTTCTTTTCAGTTAGTCAAGCTAATGCTGATGTCCTGTGTTCACTTGGTGATGTACTGTTAGATATAGTCAGTGTCTACCTAAATGCATTGGTGAATTAAATCTTGTCTGGGAAGATTTGCTCATTCAACCTAGGGATTAGAAATTATATTGACCCAAGAAGCAAGACTTGCTATATTTAGTCTGGGATCTGTGCCAAACATGCAGAGCCAGACCAAGGGATTAGGGAACCCTGACATCATTTTTACTCCAACCCCTTATAAAACATCAAGGTTAGCAATTATGTTACATCATCTGAAAGATACAACTCCCAAGTTTCAAATTATTTCAAAATTTTTTGTGTGGTGCCTCATTCTCAGATCGATAATATTCAGCGCAGGAAGGGAAAGGAAGGGCCTAGAAGGGGAAAGAAACTGCCTTTAGAAGGACTAGCTGATGTGCTTTCTCCCCTTCTGTGATGAGAAAAGCAATACACAGAGAGGCTAATTAAGTAAATTATGGAAAGGTACAATCGAATTGGTAGCAGGATTAGTATTCCAGCCCATCCCTATCTGGCTCCAGATCCCATGCTCTTATCTTGCTTCCATTCATTCTATCTTTGTGGGAGACAAAGGGGGTGTGTATGTTTCATTTCAGTTGGAGAAGTAAGTGAGAACTTTATAATAATGGAATGAATTCAGAATCTCCCAAGAAAAGCTGAATAATAACTTCTGACTCAAACTCCCATCCCTTTTTTAGACAGTCATTTCCCTCCTCTTCTGCCTTTCCTTCCTAATAAAAGCACGAATGAAATTAAACATTAAAACTCCAGCAGGAAAAATATCTCCAGGAGGGCACAGATTGTCATTTATCTTTGTATTTCCAGCGCCTTGTACTTACCTGGCCCAGATTAGGTGCTTGTCACCAGCTTGTCATAGGAAAAAGAGAATGAATTAATAAACCGGAGAAGATTGTTCTATTTATAATGCTTATTGAAACTGCTGTTTCACTTTCAAATGGTAGTAAGTAGGTAAGTATTTTGTTATTATTTTAAGCCAACTGTTTTAAATATGTTAAATACTCCAAATTTCTGAAATGTGTTACTAAAGACTGATTCTGGTCACGGGACTTTTTTTCCTCCCTCACTACACACAGACACAGGGACACATATATCTGTTGTATATTCTTATTATGCTCCCCAAAATTATTTAATTCAGTTTATATTCAGAGGTACAAACACTCTGAGCTCCAAGTAACATTCTCAGAAAGGGCCTTTTTAAGTTTCATTAATCAAAAAGATGTTCAAAAATGAAAGCATTCATAGGTCTCTCTAAACTGTAGGTGACTCTTAGGAATGATTTATAAATTGTCCAATTGTAATGTAAAACACAGTTGAAATTGTGGGTAGATGTGACAGATATCACCATTAACAAGGAAGTAGGAAAAAAACAGTAGTTTCTATTTAAAATCTGGTTGTATTTGAAGCAGCTAGATGTATATAACCCCAGACAACAGTCAAAACCTTCCAAAGTAATATGTAATGATGGGCTGAGAATTCTACCCAAAATGTACACCTAAGGTTTCCTGCATTAGACTTTTATTTAGAAGCAAGTATGGTACCTTAAGTGTCTTTTAGCAAAAAGCAAACAAATTTTAGAATTTTTCTTGTAAAGCATTCCATGAAATGCCTGGTTTCCAAGTCAAAAAAAACCTCAAGGAATTGTAATTACATGTAAATCTTGCTTCAGTGAAAAAGCCCATTTCCAGAACATTCGTTCTACCAAAAGTGGGACCTTTTCTATGCAAGACTTCAGTTTATATCCTTGAGAGTAGAGATTTTTTCCATAATTCCACCTTTGGAGGATGCACTGGTATAAAGAATGTCAATACATGTAGGTCACACATGAGGTGTGTTTGGATGTATTATATATTCCAACTGTACTTTCACACAACAAGCTCGCTCTCAACCTAAATGAAGAACATTTTTAATAAGAAGGTAATAGGACTATAGAGATCTTCGTATGGCATAAAAATACATGGGGAGGTGTATTATAATGTGAATAAGACTAATTGATCATCTTATTGGAGAAACACTTACCTCAAGATGAAAAATGGCCACATTGTTGTTTGACATTTGGATTGTCGATGACTTGACCAGAAGAAACCTTAGCCAAACACTCCAGAGACACGAACAGTTCAAGAGAGCAGCTGCTTGCCAAAGGTCACTGAGAGAATAATAGGGTTTTTCCTTCACGATCTGGAGAAAGGCCGGTGTTGCTTATATCCCAGGGAAGGGGAAATAAAATGATGGCCAAAAGTCATGCTTTTATTAAAAATACTACCACTCATGTAGCAATAGAATGACTCTAAAATTTCTCTGTAATAGAATCCCTAGATAGTATACATAGGCATGTAACTTATTCTCTGCTCATCTGATATACAACAAAAGTAAAACATTCAATTCTTTTTTGAGAGGATAGAAACTAAGAAAATACCAAGTTGATTCACTAGTCATCCAGCTTGAAAATCATTCAAATGAATAGAATTCCTCTTCTGTTTTGTTTATTTATTTATTGACATTTTACTTAAATTCAATTAACTAACATATAACGTATTATTAGTTTCAAAGGTAGAGTTTAGTGATTCATCATTTGCATACAACACCCAGTGCTCATTACATCAAGTGCCCTCCTTAATGCCCATCACCCAGTTACCACCCCCTCCCCTCCAGCAACCCTCAGTTTGTTTCCTAGAGTTGAGTCTCTTATACTTTGTCTCCCTCTCTGATTTTGTCTTATTTTATTTCATTAATTCTTAAGTTTAAAAGCCAAACTGTTTCTAACTTCCCATAATAAAAAGAGACTTTAGGTAGGCATAAAAGTATTTTAAAAAAGAGACAAAGAGCTCCAATGGGTCTCTCTTCTCTCCCATAGCAGTTTTAAGGTCGTCTGATAGAAGGGTTGGTGGATGTTCTGAGTCATTCCATGAACCTTTGCTAATTTCAGCATTTCCTGTCTGCTAAAGCTGTTCATGTGAAGAATTTTAATTTTTAAAACTGTTCAATGTGCTCTCTCTGTCTCTCTCTCGAATGAATTAAAAAAAAAAATCTTTAAAAAAGGGGAGGCGGGGCGCCTGGGTGGCTCAGTGGGTTAAAGCCTCTGCCTTCGGCTCAGGTCATGATCCCAGGGTCCTGGGTTCAAGCCCCGTATCAGGCTCTCTGCTCAACAGGGAGCCTGCTTCCCTTCCTCTCTTTCTGCCTGCCTCTCTGCCTACTTGTGATCTCTGTCTGTCAAATAAATAAATCTAAAAATCTTTTAAAAAAAAAAAAGGGGGGGAGGTACATGGGTGGCTCAGGTTATGATCTCTGGGTCCTGGGACAAGACCACGTCAGGCTCCCAGCTCAGTGGGGAGCCTGCTTCACCCTCTCCCTTTGCCTCTCCCCGGCTTGTGCTCTCTCTGTCTCTCTCTCTCTCTCTCTTTCAAATGAGTAATAATCTTTTTTTTTTTTTAAAGGAGATGGTTCTTTTTTTTTTTTTTTTAAGATTTTATTTATTTATTTGACAGACAGAGATCACAAGTAGGCAGAGAGGCAGGCAGAGAGAGAAGGGAGGAAGCAGGTTCCCTGCTGAGCAGAGAGCCCGATGCGGGGCTCGATCCCAGGATGCTGGGATCATGACCTGAGCCAAAGGCAGCGGCTTTAACCCGCTGAGCCCCCCAGGCGCCCCATCAAATGAGTAATAATCTTTTAAAAACGTTAAAACTGTTAGAGATTTCAATATCACATTAGCAAATACAACACAACTAAATTATTTCACACGATGTTGGCAACAATGCTAAGATGACTGGTAGACATGAGGTACTCCCAAACCTTGGACTTCTCATTCTTTACCAAGGAAAAGGTTTCACAAAACTACAAATTTTAACCAGTGTAGTGCCACCCCGAGAGAGATACAAAACCTAGGACCATATCATGTGAGGTTAAAATTTCCCCCACTGCATCCCTACCCCAGAATTTTTGCACAGTGGATTCAAGTTAAAATATATAGCATGGGCAGACTTGAAAGCAAAAAGAAGTCAAAACAATTTAATACAAGGCCTGAATTGCATGTACGGGAAGGAGGAGAGGCAGAACCATTGCCCTTTAACCTTGTTAACTTCAGGCTTCTTACCTGAACACTCCTCCCACACAAAAGATGTACAGACCATCCTTGCCTATCTTGATCACACTAGCAACCAAGGGCTTTCCAAACAACGGTACTCCAATTCATGCTACCCTCATAGACTGTTCTGAAACTTATCTGCTGATGCTTGTAATGGATGACAGAATTTTGGGGGGACCACACCAGTGTGAAATAAATTTTGAGTCCTTTTAGGTATGAACAGCCTCATCTTTTTAACTTAATGGCATTATTTATCAGTAGGCTCTGAAAAGTACAGTATACTGTGGGTAGAGTCAAAGACTGACCTAATAACCAAATCACCATAAGATTCAACTGCTCCCTAGTACTTCATCCCCAGGGCCTAGGTGACCCCCACATAGCTTGAAGACCATGGAAGAAGCTCAAAAACATCTCACCTGTCCTATTCAATGGGGGAAATCCATGTTTTCAAGTCCCTGGGGAAAATGCATGGATTCCCGGAAATAACTAACATTTCCCAGGTGACTACCAGTTCCACGAATTGAGTAATATTAGGTTTTCGCCAACATTACTTTTACAAGATTCTCTGCAGATGGATATATTACTTGCCATCAAAGATTGTCAAGACTCCAAAGCTTCTTATGACCTATATTGGGCGTGACTATAGGATCTTCTGCCACAGAAACATACTTGAGTCTGGAGAGCCAACCACCTTTGAAAAGCTGCAGGATTACTTGAAAACAAAGAGTCCTATAGTACCAGCTGGTTCTGGTCTACAGAAAGGTGGTAGCATCCATTCTTCTATCTGATTTTGAGGCTGGGTTGCATCCTAATCAAATCCTTCAAGCGTGTTCATAGTCGCATCCTTGTCATCTCTGAATCCTAAATGTTAAGCTAAAAATGGTGACCCAGAGCTCCCAGAAGACACCTTGTCCACAAGCGTGGCTTTTATCATTAGCTTCTGTATTGCTTTTGACTACTTCTTAAGAAGTCCATGTAAATATTCCCAACCCCCCCCTCCTCTTTCTCTTGTCCCCTACTTGTTAAAGCTTACAAGAGGCACACTATTTAATAATCAAGTCCTCAGTAACAGAAATTTTGTTAAGAATAAAGAAGTGTTCCTGAACCTTCCATTACCTAACTGTGTGATACTGGGAAAATTATTTAACCTCTCTCAGCCTGTTTTATCCATCTGCAAAATGGAGCTACTAATACCACCCTCTCCGGGGATATTGTAAGGATTAAATGAGATATAAAATAACTAGAATGTCTTAGGCGCATAAGAGATGTTAGAGTCTTTTTAACAGAAGTCCAAATTTATTTACATAGAAACCTGTAAATGGATGTGTTTTTCTTGTGCCAGCAATGTCTTTAGGGTTAAATTATCTCTTCACCATTTCATAATCAAGCTTATTTATAATCTGGGATATTAAGGATGGATTTAAAGTGTTTTTCATATTAAGGGCTGATTTAAAATGTTTATATACATACAATATTACATTCTGTTGCTACTGTCCAGTTAACTTTATATTTTTACAAATTTTATATAATTACATTGTCTTTATAATATTCATTTTGTGCATTCTCTAGAGTGATGTACCATAATTACTTATTTCTATCTTGGGACTTCTGGTTTGTTTGCATTTCTTCAGTAATATCATCAAATAGGGCTGGAAGGGAGGGAAAACTTTGTGCACAAGAGCTTTTTCTAATTTGTTAGTGTTAATGTTTAAGGATACAGTTCTAGAAATGGTATTACTGGATTGAAGTTTTGATGGTTTTGATTTGCTTTTGCTGATTTTAAGTGTGGGGAAAGAAGCTACTGTGAGGTAGGATTATCAGAGGTCTGAATAGGGAGATTTGAAAGGTGGGAAAAGAAATATTTCAGGAAGAAAAAAAATGAAACATAAACAAGTAAGAACCTAATATGGGGGGGTGGGGGAAGACCCGGAAATTAACCTGATTGAAGTACAAGGTTTTTTTGGCAATAGTGGGAAATCAGGCCAGACGAGTAGATTCTTATTAGAGGCAGCCCTTGACCTTGAGAGTGAGATAAAATAGTTAAAGCTTCCCGTTGACGCCTAGAGCCCAGGACAACAGCACAACGGAGAGGGATAGGGTTCCTGAAGAATTGCTGGACAGGACTGAGGCTGAGCTAGACGGGAAGAACACCGGAGAACAGCTAGAATCAAAGCTTGCCATGTGATGTCAAAGGAGAGGAATGTGGAAAGTGAATCCAAGTGCTTGAAGAGAAAAACGAATAAAGAAATTCATTCATTCATAACCTCTAGAAAGAGGTTAGCGTAAGAGAATGCACAAAATTGTACTTCCTCAAAATTCTCAGATACATGAGTGACTGGAAATGAGAAGTTGATGTCACTAAACTGGCAGCAGTCAGGTAACCGAGAAGGAGAACCAGTTTGCTGGAGGGGTGGACTGGGCAGGGGATATTGATTTTGAGTTGATAGTAGGATATTCAAGTGGAAATGTCGCATAGAAGCAGTTGGAAGTCCTTACATTCTTTAGGACTTTACTGGTTGAAGCTGGATACTTACAAAACAAGGAGTTTGTGTTGCAGGGTAGGACATTTTACCAGAAGATGGAAAAGGTACTGAGGAGCTTCTGAGATGGTCAGATTAGCCATGGCCTTGGACCAAGGCAGCAGGTCATCCTGAGATCTGCCCCTGGCCTCCCAGGACCCCAATGTGAGAGTCAAAATTTCACTAGAAGCCATGTTCCCTTCTCTAGTTCCATGATCAAATATGTGGTAAAAACACATTTGTGGTGAAATATCAGAGCAAAAAGGAATGAAATTTAGAATTATTTCACTTAAGGTACTATAGGCACAAAATTGGCAATGCTATTATAGGACTCAGCCCATTTCACTTGGGGGCCAATAACATAGCTTTCCTAATTTTTTACTTCACAAGATACCTGTGTGAAAAGACTCCTCTAAAATATATGGCAGAGACCCTGAAAACTCAGAAAATCTCTGAAGAGCAGTATGAATACCTTTCAAGAAACTACATGATATTGAAAATTTGGCAGGCCTCACACCTGCAAAATCTTACAGATGAGCTCCAAGGTCCGCACCAAACATTCAGAATTCCGGATTCATCTTTCAACTGTAGAAAATTCCACAAGAAGAACCTAATAATCCCCTGGGTCATCCAGAACCACTGAACACATACCCCGTATTCTAAATATAATCCTTTGCATTTTTCCTTAGAGGAATACTAATCACATGTGTGGGCCATATGTTGCAGTTTAATATCTCCCCAATCAGCAAGAAATTTCCTCAGATTTTTCACAGGATCCCTGAGGAACCCGAAATAGACAGCAGGAGAATCCAGTTTGAAGTAATCATCTTAGATTGAATTAAATATAATCATGTATGTAATGGTACCAGGATCTGCTGGAAGAATTTGGGTGTACTAAGTTTTCCTGAGCTTGTGTGTTTTATCGATTTTTAATTATCGCTTTTAAATTTCTGGGGAAATTTTCCATCGAAACAGTTTATAATTCAAGAATCATAAATAAGACTGTTGGTGTAAGGCCATAGTTAATCACCTCAAAAAATGCTCATGCTGTCTGCAAGGTAAGTTAGAGAAGGCACCAGAATAGCTCATAGACAGTGGGACTGGCTGTGGCCCAAGAGTCCCCCAATACAATCTGTCTGCCGAGGATTCTCAGTCTGCCTCTCGAGAAGGAAGGCTCTGGAAATCACTGGTGGTGAGCCACCCTAAAGCCCTGTATCAGAATCAAACCTGGAGCGTGTTGGATACATCCGTCTCCCTAGAGTCCTGAGCCATGGGCCTCCAAGGCCTTCTGAGGGTAGATGCCCTGGATTTCCTGCTTTCTCAACGTCTGTGAAGTTGGAGTGAATGCGAATGGAGGGGGGTGGTAGAGGACAGTGAGAACAATGGTTTTGATTCTTTTGAACTGACAGATGTTCACAGAATTACCTATTTTTTCTTTTTGGTAACTTCGCTAAATTTGTTCGTTGCAATCGAATAAGATTTTGCAGTCCATTACCCTGTAATGGATGTAGCCTTTGGGTATTTTTGAAAACTAAAATTAGAAGAAAAATGAGCAAGTAAATGTGTTGATTAATGCATCTATGAGGATCTTTATGCTCTCTTTTAAACAAACTAATGAATATGTTTAAGCAAAATTATAACATGAAAATAAATATACTTTGTATTTGTAATGACAAACCTAGTTTTCAGAACCACCACCAATGAATTAGTATCATCAAACCCATTTCAGAGATGGGAGACAGTAAGACCTGAAGAGATGGACTTGTGTCCCACACACTCAATATGTTGGCTAGAGCAGTAGCGGCTGTCTAAAACCCTAGCCTGGGTGCCTGGGGGGCTCAGTCAATTAAGCGTCTGCCTTGGGCTCAGGTCATGATCTCAGGTTCCTGAGATCGAGCCCCAAGTTGTCGGGCTTACTGCTTGGCAGGAAGTCTGCTTCTCCCTCTGCCTGCCACTCCCCCTGCTTGTGCTTGCTCTCTCTCTCTGTGTGTCAGATAAATACAGAAAATCCTAAAAATAAATAAATAAAACCAGTGGCCCAGCCAAGGGTTAGGGATAGGACATTTGTAAAAAGTTTCAAAGTTGTACCCGATTTGCTTGAAAGAGGAATCATTTTATCAGTATTTTCCAGGCACGAGCATGTTCCTGAGCTCTGTGGCTCCCTTCAGGGCTGCACCCTCTGGACTCAAGCTGCCCCCTGGATCCTCTGTTGGGGCAGGCAAAGGTGGATGAGGCTCGCTTCCATGTATTCCTGCCTCCCCACTCAGGGCCAATTTCAGGCCTCCCTCCAGACCTCACCCCACCCACATGCTTCTCCCATTCCTGAGGTAATTCATAACTAGAATTGGAGCTGAGGATGGGCATGGTGGCCAGCCTCCAAGGTCCTCCCTTCCTGCCCGTCACATCTTTGTGGAGTCTCCTCTCACACTGGATCAGGGCAGGCCCATGTGCCTAGTAGAACATTCCACAGTGTAGTGTGTCATTTCAGGTGTGTTAGGGTATTGAGTTTTTACCTTGCTGTCTTGAATTGCTTGTTTTGGAGGGGGCCAGTAGCCATGTCATGAAGATACTCAAGCTGGCCCACAGAGAGGCCTGCATGGAGAGCCCTGACCAGCCAAAACTGAGAGGCAGCCATGGTAGGAGTGAATCCTTCAGGCCCAGCCAAGCCGTCAGACGGCTACAGTGCAGCTGACGTCTGGCTGTACCCTTAGGAGAACTCCAGAGCCAGAACGACCCAGCCAAACCACTGCAGAATTCCTGACCCACAGAAATGGCAATATTATGGATGATGACATCGCTCTAAGCTACTAAGTTTATAAATACAGAAATGTTTTTTACGTATTGTTTTATTTAATCCTTACCATGATCTTATGAGGTAAATACCATTTTGTTCATTCCCCCAAAAGGAAAGTGAAACGCAGAGGAGGTCAAATGGCTTGCCCAAGGTCAAATAGTAAAGAGTGAAGTCTGAACTTGAACCCAGGTCCTCTGATTTCCAAGCCCATGTTTTGCGACTGGAGTGGAAAATCGCCAAGGCTCTTTCCAGCCCGAACAGAGAAGATTCTATGCTGTAAAAAGCTTCTCCTCTCCTCCTTGCTTAATGCCACCTAAAGCACCGTCCACCTTTAGTGGCCTTTGCTGGGATCATACAGCCATCCTATCTGCATGAGAGATTTGGGAGAGTCCCAAGCCTGCCCTGGCCAAAGTCTCACAACCTCTCTCTTGAAGTTTCCATTTCTGCATTGTCTCTAGGACTCACTAGGGTCCAGTAAAAAAAAAAAAAAAAAAAAAAAAAAAAAATCCCTGATTAAAACTTAAATATGTTACCTGGGAAATGTACACCAACCCGTCATCACCCTCTTCGACCTATTAGCAAAGAACAGAGCCTGAAGGAAATAGGAGACCTGGCAGATATATTGGCGCTTAGGGAGAATTTGAGAAAGATCTGAAACTGCCACATTTCCAGGCATTGGAAGGCCTCTGAGAAGTTGAATACCTAGAAGGTGAAGCAAGAGTAGCTCCTACACACACATTCCACTCACGCCCCAGACGTAGAAAAAGAAAAGTTCAGCTTCAATTATCCAAAATTTGCAATCAGAAAACCCAGAGATAGGCTTTCTTAAATATAAGCGTATGTATAGTTCGGTGTCATTTTGAAAAACACAATTTTATCTTAAATGACTCGTAATGGAGGTGAGGCACAGCAAAATCATTTCTGTTTTGAAAATATTATGCTAATTTAAATAAGCCAGACACAAAAAGATAAATATGATATGATTCCACTTATGCAACGTATCAAGAATAGGCAAATTCATAGAGACAGAAATGAGGATGGTGGTTTAGCAGGGGCCCGGGGGAGGAAGGACTGGGGAGTTAGTGTTGAATGGGTACAGAGTTTCTGTTTGGAGAGATGAAAAAGTTCTGATGATGGACAGTAGTGATGTTTGCCCAACAATGTGAATGCACTTCATGCCTTGGAATTGTGCATTTAAAAGTGGGTAAAATGATGAATTTTTTTTTAAGATTTTATCTATTTATTCATTTGACAGACAGAGATCACAAGCAGGCACAGGGGGAGGGGTGGGGGGAGGCAGGTTCCCCACTGAGCAGAGAGCCCCATGCGGGGCTGGATCCCAGGACCCTGAGGTCATGACCTGAGCTGAAGGCAGAGGCATTAACCCACTGAGCCACCCAGGCACCCCAATGAATTTTAATTTATATATATTTTATCGTATTAAAAAAAATGTTTCCCCTATCTTTTCTATTGCTAGAGCTCCAATGTTTGTATCTGGTCTTACTAACTCCTTCCCATTTTTTCCTCCAAAATGTCTGTCTGACATTTTTCCTCCTCTTTCTTGCCTCAAGCCTTCATCATCTCTCGCAAAGCCTATTGAAACAAGCTCTTAAATGGCCTTGCTGATTCCACCTCTTCTATCCAATGCTTCTCTGTCATCCCAGAGTTAAAAGTCTCTCAGGGCCTCTTGCCTTTAGAGGAAGTTTCACATATATTAAAAATCAGTTTTCTCTCCTATTCAGTGGGAAACCCAGGCTGGACGCCTGTTTCCAATGAGCATTGTTCCACTTATTTTTTGAAATCACATTTTAAGTAAACTCCATGCCACACACAGGGCTAGAACTCACCACCCTGAGATTAACAGTCACACACTCTACCAACTGAGCCAGCCAGGCACCACTCACTTATCTTGATGGTGCAATTCCGCCTCCGTGCAGAAGGGTACTTTCATGTAGGGTTTCAACTGCTCATGTAACCAGTTTTAGAGAGGACATTGACAGTTGGTGCTTAGAGCTGACCGGACAGTATGAGTAGATGGAGGAATAGCAAAACGTGCTTCAAAAAGAAGATATAGAGACAAATTTCTCTGGTTTTTATCATCTTAAACCCAAGCATGCGAGGCAGCACCTTCCAGCAGGATCAGAGTGGGGTCCATGGATGATTCCTTTAAAAAAAAATCTGTTCAAGGGCCCCTGGGTGGCTCAGTTGGTTGGACAGCTGCCTTCAGCTCAGGTCATGATCCTGGAGTCCTGGGATTGAGTCCCACAAGGGGCTCCCGGCTCCATGGGGAGTCTGCTTCTCCCTCTGACCTCCCCTCTCATGCTCTCTCGCTCTGTCTCTCTCGCAAATAAATAAATAAATAAATAAAATTTTAAAATCTGTTTAGGGTTGCCTGGGTGGCTCAGTGGGTTAAAGCTTCTGCCTTCGGCTCGGGTCATGGTCCCAGGGTCCTGGGATCAAGCCCCACATCGGGCTTTCTGCTCAGCAGGGAGCCTGCTTCCCCCTCTCTCTGCCTGCCTCTCTGCCTACTTGTGGTCTCTGTCTGTCAAATAAATAAAAATCTTAAAAAATATAAAATAAAAATTAAAAATAAAAAAATCTGTTCAGTAATGATGGTGTAGAAAACCAGTGTAACACTAAACAGCTCTGGTTAGGGAGTCCCGAATTAGGAAGGTTGAATAGTACAGCTCCCTTCCTGGAGGGGACAGACATGGATGCCGTCAACAGCAGTTGTTTTATAATAAAGGTGTGTACAAAATGCAAAGTGGAGTGAAGAAGGGTTCAGAAACGGAAAGAATTAAAATGAACCAAGCTACGAAACAAAGCAAGAAGCAATTGGTAGTGGTATCTTTGTCATCATTTCATTCCCAGTTCCTACCAGGAGCTGAGAAAGTTCTGGAAACCCAAAGAGACGGAAGGAGAAAACGTACTCCATGTCCCTGATGCCAGTCTAGGAAGCAACTTACAGTGCGTTTCCCGTGGAAGTTGTGGAAGCCCTTCTCCGGAGATCTGCTGCTGCACTTGGAAGTCTCACGTATCCGCCGGGCTGCCAAGTTTGTTAAAGCAAGCGGGATGCATGCCAGATTGCCACTTCCTTTTGTGCTGTGTAGACACAGTCCGAAGCAGGTGAAGCTTCCCTAAAGCACTTAAAGTTATTTTTGGACTTGTCTGATCTCCCTTACTGGTGAGTTTTTAAGTTCCTTGAGGGCAGTGCGTCCCACAGGGTCCTGAGAGGCAAACATGGGCCCCACGCAAGCTCGCTGAAACAGGGGGCGGAAATGACTGGGTTTGGGTAATCCCAGAAGGACCACGGATCTACACTCAGACAGGGCGCTACCGCCAGACGGGAACACCTCCCTCGGGGTAAGCCGGCCTCGCTGCCCTGGGCAGGAGAATCAGCCATTCCCTTACCCCCAGAAAAGGTGGGAAGCTGTTAGAGGAAGAAGGAGTAGGCACTAGGCCGGCAGAAACAACCAAACCAAGGTGGGAAGCAAAGTAGATGCTCACAGAATTTTACTAATTCGGCCACGTGGAAGTACCTAGTACGGTTAGAAAGAATACATCTCTATTTTAAATTTTCTCACACATACTTAGAGGTATCAAGCTGCTCTTCCAATAAGCCAACTTTGAAATACAGCCGACGAAAGAACTAGCATTTTCTCATGGTGGTTATCTAATCTTTCGCTAGCCTCCTAGAGGCTTAACAGGACCTGTGTTTTTGGTGTGTTTCCCTCATAGACCACCATGGAATTTCCTAGGTCTTTCTACAGTATAAATGAATGATAGATATCAAAGGATATTTTGGTGCTCTCCAGAAAAAAATGCAAAGGATATTAAGAATACTCATTCTTGGGGTGCCTGAGAGGATCAGTCAGTTAAGTGGCCAACTCTTGATTTGGGCTCAGGTCATGATTTTGGGGTCCCAGGATGGAGCCCTGCATTGGACTGTATCCTCAGCGGGTAGTGGGCTTAAGGATTCTCTCCCTCTCCCTCTATCCCCCCCCCCACGCTCATGCTCTCTCTCCCTCTAAAATAAATACATCTTTAAAAAAAAAGAATACTAACTCTTATAAAAAGTTTGCTTGTATCTTTAGAAACCTGCTTTTAATATAAAAAGCAGCATTTCTTGACTTTTGCTTTGTAAGTATGGAAAAATGAAAAGTATAGTTTAAGAGGGGGGATGGGCAAAATGTGTACAGGGGGTGGGAGATACAAACTTCCAGTTTTAGAATGTGTAAGTCATGGGAATAAAAGGTATAACATAGGGAATATAGTCAATGGGATTGTAATAGTGTCCTGTGGTGACAGATGGCATAATGTAGACTTGTCTGTTACTGTTGTACACCTGAAACTAATGTAACATTGTGTCTCAACCATACTCCAATTAAAAAAATAAGTTCCATAAAAAAGTATCATTTTCCATATTTCTTGGTTCTCCATTTTCCTTAAGCTAAAGATATTCTTTTCTTTTTCTTCTGCTCTTCATGAATTCTGCTTTTATCAGCACAATTCAGAGCTTGTTTCCAACTGGTAGGATGAAAATTGAACATATGTGACACACGAGCGCTGAATTCCCTGTTGAAGAAATGAACGATAGACCTTATCTATCATTTATTCGACTCATGTGTACACCCATGTATATTATAGACATTTTTATTTAATTATTCAGGAATTGGCACATGAGATGCATTATCTAATTCCTCTAGGGTCTTCCACTGGCAAAAAATAAATGCAAAGACTGTGACTATCAAATGCAATTTTCCCTTTTTCATATATTTTAGGGTAATGACTTCATTATCTCTACATTTAATGATTCATTATTTGAAGATTTTAAACAATATAGAAAAGTACTACAAGTGAAAAAATCAACAAAAGCCCACCATGTAGAAAAAAGTCATCATTAACATTAGGTGAACATCTGTTTTGACATTTCTCTATGTAGACATGCAGATAGGAGGAATGGTAGATGAATACATGGAGAGAGAGTTCGGTACACAGAAATAATTGTATAAAACTGGGTACCTACCATGCACGTTATTTTTTAAATTAAAAAATAATTAAATTTAACAAACGAGAAACAGATGAAACTAACAGATAACTATTTCTTCTTCACTGGAAGAGTAGACTCTAGAAGAGACTTCTGACAATAAGGGGGGAAAATATTTAAAAGTTTGGACTTTTTAGCGACCCAAATGTGTTCTTCAATTTTGTTAAAGTGTCCCTGGAGCACCTGGCTGGCTCAGTCGGGGGAACGTTTGGCTCCTGATCTTGGGTTTGTGGGTTCGAGCCCCATGTCAGTTGTAGAGCCTACTTAAAGACAGAAAACTTAAACAAACAAACAAAACTAGGGCACCTGGGTGTCTCAGTAGGTTGAGAATCTGCCTTGGGCTCAGGTCATCCACGGGTCTGGGGATTGAGTCCCTCATCACACTCCCTGCTCAGCAGGGAATCTGCTTCTCTTCTCCCTCTGCCCCTCCCCGCTGCTCGTGCTCTCCCTCCCTCTCTCAAATAAATAAGTAAATAAGATTAAAGTGTCCCTGATACTACATAATTTTAATTGAGAAAGCTTTAAGCTAACTCTATTTGTCCTGAGTTCAAAATGGCAATTATATTTTACAACTAAAATTGGAGGGGAACAGAATTGGAAAATCTGAAACTTTTATTTACAAATAATCTGGGGCTAGCTTGCTTTGTCTTTGTGATGCTTATGAAGTTAGGGACAGGTATTAAGTAATACCTTTATTCATCTTTGATCGATTAGACTGAAATTCAGTCCATTGGTATCATAAAATACATCACTTATAATAGTTTTTTATATGAGATCAGTTAAGAAATCCTTAGCACTTTCTTGTAAACTATATAATTTTCAGAATTCAGGGCCAACCAAAAATCACAAACTTCCAATAAAAGTAAATTTGGACTTTTCTTAGGTAGTATCACCATGGAACAAATTCCAAGGCTTCTTCAGAGACACAAACACAGCTGTTTTTGAAGTTTCCAAAGGAACCATATGCTGCTAGAAAAATAGATTATTCTGGTTGCATGTGGGCTTTTATTTGTCGTCAAAAGAGAAGAATAAAGTGGGCTTCTTGACAGGTTTACCTAAGGAAGTTTTTTCTTTTAAGATTTTATTTATTTATTTATTTATTTAAGAGAGAGAGAGAGAAAGAGTGCAAGTAGGGAGAGAGACAGAGGGAGAGAGAATACCAAGCAGATTCCTCTTTGAGCGTAACGCCCAGTGCAACGCTCAACTCAGGGCTTGATCTCATGACCCTGAGATCATGACCCTGAGATCATGACTCTGAGATCCTGACCTGAGCTGAAACCAACAGTCAGAGGCTTAATGGACTGAGCCACGCAGGTGCCCCAACCCAAGGTAGTTTAAATTGTTTTTAAAGTCAATTAAAGATTTTTAGAGACAAATAGTATGCTGTCCTTGTCTGAATAAGAAATATTATACTTTTAACTTGTCCTTTGTAGCTTATTATATTTATTTACTGGGAACTTATCTTTTCTACAATTCCTTTATAAGCTAGTAATTTCTTTTCTTGCCCCCTATAGTAAAGCCAAAACACTTCACAAATTTGAAACGTAGCCCAGGTTTCAAATGTAAGAGGAGATATAAACATTCATATATGATAGAGTAATTATTCATACAAGCAATTGAATACTAACACTATTTTGACTATTAGGTCACAGGCATTTAGGAAAAATAAAATACTTTCTATTTACATAGGACTGTCTTACCATTAATTAAACCTCAAAATGTCCCTTTGCAGCAAGCCTTTTTTTTCCCCCAGCTTAAGGGCAGGCTTTCATAAACCTACAATGGAAATAGTTACAGGTTTATGCACAGTTAAGAAAATTCATGATTCCTCACTGCCAGAGTAGGTAGAGGGAGGAATTTCTTCTTTCTGCAGCAACAGAGTCAAGAATGTGGTTGATTGTACTTTAACTTTGATGTCAACAGAACATAGTAACCAGAATCTCTATTTTTAAGGATGATAAATTCAAGCCGGGGGAAGTGCCACAATGTAGGAAACTCATGTAACTCATCACTGCAATCTAATTTATGACACCGTCAAAATGTCATGCATGTGAATTCATGTGTCCTCCCAGATAGGGAAAAATTAGGCAGATGTGTAGTGGATTTAAGTTTTCTGCATTGCCTGGTCAGTAAATTGGAAGCAATGGTCAGTGGTCCAATGCCCCTCTCATCCTTATTTCTTCCAGGTTGGATCTTCTAATGTCTTGGGCTCTTAATTCAGTGCATGCTTAGCCATTGCTCTCATCAAGTATTCATTAACTACTATTTTACTTTTATCATGTACCACCTATATTTTGCTAATTTTATCAATAACCCTAGAGCTTTACTTATTCTCTCCAACCTGATTCCCCGTGATTCTTGTTTTCTTCTCAATATCACTCCAATTCTAGTGGTTAATAGTCTTTCTGGTACCTAATAGCTTAATAAATATTTGTTTTATGTCTATATATGAATATTTCTCTCCCTTAGCCTGTGTCTTTCTGCCCTAGCTACCCATTAGAACTCTCAACCCGTATTCATATTTGTGAATGATTATGAAACATCAGGCGTTGTGCTAAGCAATCTGCATGTATTACTTCTGTTCGTCTGCACAAGTCAATGAAATAAAGATGTTATTATTCCCGTTTTTAAGGAAGGAATGTAGAGCTAAGTGACATTGCATTGCCCATTTTAGGATTTGCTCCCAAGCCTGTCTGCCTCCAAGATGCACTGTTGTAACCACTACATTTATTGTCTCCAGACCCTTCTTGAGAAACCCCAACACTAGACCTTATTTGGTTTCAAAAATCCTCTTCCAGTGGCTCTGCTCCCATAAGGTACTCAAGTTCCCATAAGGTACTCAAACGATTATGGTAAGTAATGAATGCAATACAATATATTACAAAGCCTCGAACAACAACCGAAGTGCATTGTACATTATATTCTATAAAGATATAAGGGATGGGTTCACATAACATTCCCACTCTCCCTTGGTTTACAGGTAAAGAAGGAAAGTCTGTGGTTCCTCCATTGTCTCTCAGCCTCCTATTTGTATTTCACTGTGTGGTCAAGAATAGCTCCTGTTCTATTATAAATAATGAAATATAAAGAATACTTAGCAAAAGGAGCCTGGCCGACTCGGTGAGTAGAGTTCGTGACTCTTGATTTTGGGATTGTGAGTTCCAGCCCCCGCTGGGCGTAGAGATTACTATTAAAACAAAACAAACAAACAAAAACAAACAAACAAACAAACAAACAAAAGCTCAGCAAATAAATTGTTATAATGTTCTTCACCTGGTAGAAGAGGTGCTTAATGAGTAGCCCTGAATGTGATGATCTAATAACACTGCACTCAACGTTCAGCAACTGGTATAGAATCGCTATTAGGTATAAGGCACTCAGTGAGAGAAGAAATACACGCCAGTGGCGAGAAAACTAACGGAGAACAGGGACGAGGGAGACAATGGCTGGGAAGGAGACCAGAGGCCAGATCAGCAGGGTCCCTCCATCGCATAGCTGAATGGGAGATGGTTAAGCCTGAGCCAATGGAGAAAGGAAAAAGGCATGAGACATCCTGAAGAAAAAATAAGCAGGGCTTGAAAACTAATGGAAAGCAGGAGCAAGTTGGATATTTGTATCTCTTTTCTGTAACAGAACAGAGTATTTACTTTGGAATCCCACATATCTTCAAGGAAAAGAAATTCCAAATTATTTCTCTATTCTGAAACCTGTCAACTTAGAAGAATTAGGAACAAAGAGATTGAGAATCAGAACTTGAAGCACTGACACCTATTTAGAAAGTTTCTTATTCGACACTAATTTATCTGTTCAGAGGGAAGCGGTAACTTCGGGGGAGATTATCATCATTGTTAGCTCTTTTGTTCAAGTCAAGACCAATGAGAAACATCACCTAGTTCATACTTACACACACACACACACACACACATACACACACACACACACATTCTTTTTTTTTTTTTTTTTAAGATTTTATTTAGGGTGCCTAGGTGACTCAGTTGGTTAAGTGTCTGCTTCTGCTCAGGTCTTGATCCCAGGGTCCTGGGATTGAGCCCTACATTGGGCTCCCCGTTTAGTCGGAGAGGGTCTGGTTCTCCCTCGCCCTCTGCCACTCCCCCTGCTTGTGCTCTCTCTCTCAAATAAATAAATAATTTTATTTAAGATTTTATTTATTTAAGACAGAGAGAGCCTGAGAGAGAGCACAAGCCAAGAGGAAAGGCAGAGGGAGAAGCATACCCCCTGTTGAGCAGGGACTCCCTCCCCCCACCCCCCGCCATGTGGGACTTGATTCCAGGACCCTGGGATCATGACCTGAGCAAAAAGCAGACACTTAGTGGACTGAGCCACCCAGGTACCCCTAAATAAATAATACCTTTAAAAAAAAGAGGGGGGGAGCATGAGGAGCAGAGGCAGAGGGAGAAGCAGACTCCCTGATGAGCAGGGAGCCTGATGCAGGACTGGATCTCTGGACTCCAGGATCATGACCTGAGCCCAAGGCAGAAGTTTTATAGACTGAGCCACTCAGGTGCCCCTTTACACACACAATCTAAGGACAGATAGCTTAAAATGTAAAGACCTCTTGTTGATGCTGATCTTATACAGCTACATTATTATTAAGTAAATTTTTCAGTAATAACCAGCAAAGTAAGGGATTGTGGCAGAATACTAGGGTGAAAAGGAAACTTAATGATCATCCAGACCAAACCCCTCTGTTTTATAGAAGAGACTGAGACCAGGGAAGTTATGTTCCCTTTTCATTAGAAACCACAACTGGGGGGTGCCTGGGTGGCTCAGTGGATTAAGCATCTACCTTCTGCTCAGGTAATGATCCCAGGGTCCTGAGATCGAGCCCCACATCGAGTCCCACATCGAGTTCCTTGCTTGGCAGGGAGCCTGCTTCTCTCTCCGCCTCTTCCTGCCACTTTGCCTGCTTGTGTGCTTGCTCTCTCTCTCTCTCTCTGACAAATAAATAAATAAATAAAAATCTTTTTTAAAAAATCATAACTGATGCTAAAATCCACATCTCCTTCCTTAAGGATAATGTTCTTCCCCTGCCCCCACAGCCCTTTCCTCAGCCTCAGTGATTCCATCCTTCTGGGAAAAGCTTAAGAATCAGCAGGGTAGCTGTCATCTCTGGTTCTAGATTTGTATCCCTGAAAAGGAAATACAACAGAAAAGCACCGCTGGGATGAAATAGAGCCCCATTACCAGAAAGTGAAATAGTTCAGCCAGCCAGTAGCCCAGAAAAGCAGAGTGGGATTGAGAGGCTCAGAGTGTAGACCAGAGCCCCAACCTGCCATTGTCCACAGTATCTAATATTTGATGCCTTTAAGAGGTACAAACAGTCATTCTGGTTCCAAGATCCTGGGAAAAAGCAGTCACTGCTATCATTTTACAAACAATGACTAGGTATTGGGAATGAAGCAACGGTTTCAGAAGGGGCAGATAGGGTTTTGTGATGAACCCAAAGACACTTGGGGTGTCTGCCCAGCTCGGTCAGTCAGTAAAGCATGACACTCTTGATCTCCAGTTGTGAGTTTAAGCCCCACATTGGGTGTAGAGACTACCTAAAAATAAAACCTTAAAAAAAAAAAGAAAGAAAGAAACTTAATCTCCACTCACTTGGGCTCTTCCAGATCCTAGAAGATACTCTAGCAATTTTGTATTCACGATTTTTTTTCTTAAAGACGTCCCTCAAACTGTAGTTTAGGTTCAACAAAACCCCTAAGAATGATGCACTAAATAGTCTAGCGCCCTTTGAAATCCCTTGAAGGTGTCAGTGACTTGCTCTATTAGCTACTTACGTGAGTCCAAATGACTACTCTGTGGCCATTCTTTATATTTATTAAATTATATCAGTAGGGGGCTCAGTTGTTATGTGTCTGCCTTCGGCTCAGGTCATGATCCCAGGGTCCTGGGATCGAGCCCCACTTTGGGCTGCCTGCTCAGTAGGAAGACTGCTTCTCCCTCTCCCACTCCCCCTGCTTGTGTTCCCCTCTCTCTCTGTGTCTCTCTCTGTCAAATAAATAAATAAAATGTTTTTAAAAATTATATCAGTAAGACTAGCAGAAGTAGAAAAGATAATGTTTAGGTCTTTTTTTTTAAGATTTTATTTTTTTTAAGACTTTTACTTATTTATCTGTCAGAAAGAGAGCAGAAGCACGGAGAGCTACAGGAAGAACAGGTAGAGCAGGCAGAAGGAGAAGCAGGTTCCCTGCTGAGTAAGGAGCCCAATGTGGGGCTCCATCCCAGGACCCTGGAATCATGACCTGAGCCAAAGGCAGACACTTAACCAACTGAGCCACGCAGTCATCCCATGCTAAAGTCTTTACAATCTAAGTAATAGACCTTCCTTTCATGCCAATATTCAGGAATTCTTTCCTCTTGGTTCACTATTGAATTTAAACCATTTCTATTTAATTTATATTTGCATAACAATTAGAACTTCTGAAGCAGTTATAAGTAAGATGTTAAATAGAACCCTTTCCATATCTGTTGCATGTTCATGCTCTAGAAATGTGCTTTAAAGAACAAAAACATGAAAATCTTTATTTCTATTCAGGTGGAGATTTAACATTATTTGTGAGATATGTTCAGTATGGTTTCACTTTAAAACCAAAATAAAGTTTTAACAATCGGCATTTTTCTTGTCAAGAGGTCTGTGGTCAGACTCAACATTTCTCTGAACTTGATTAGGTCCTGAGGTTTTTCAATTCAATATTCACCAAATATAGAGCATGTGTTTGGCCATAAGAAATAATTAAGAAGTCCGGAGCTAATACAACTCTCCTGAGTCTATCCGTCTTTTCTGATGTCTCTTTTCTGATGGTCTTTTCTGGTAATCGGACGCAACCTCTCCAGTCTCAGTCCTCACCATATAGGAGACTGGGGCACAATGCATACAATTGGTCTTTTGAGGATTTAGGTGACATTGCTTTAGGTTTTTACATTAGCAACTCTTTTGTTTGCTAGAACTCAAGTAATGGAAATTTAAATATTATTAAATGCTTTATTTCTTCTTCCTCACTCCCAACTATCCTGAATCCAGAAAAATAGACACATGGTCATTCTGTGAAGACAAAGGAACATTGAACAGTAAATTATACAACAGCCAGAATTGTCCACTGTGTATTCATTCTTGAAACGGACTGCTGGAGGGGAAATTAGCATATTTAGTTTGAATTCTTATAAAATAGACAAGGGTTGTTTTAGCAGTTTCACAGTTTGCATAGTAACCATCATACTTCATGGATGATCTCACTCAAAATAACACAAGGCACTGAACAATGGGAAGGGGAATGTTCTGTAAACAATCCAGATGGGTTCGGTACCTCCACCGACAAGATGTATTTAATGAAGTCTAAAATCCACTTTTCCTGTACAAACACAGTGTCACTGTCATCCCATGGACTGCATTTACTTTCTTGGGGCTGAACTCTCTTTTTTTCCAATGATAGGCCTAAAATAAAATATGCAGAAGTCATTGAATCGTTTCTTTAGCCTCTTCATTGCTGAAAGGGACCTCCAGAGGTCACCTCGTTCATCCCCGTCTCCAGTCAGGACTCTCCCTAATACTGAATATAGCTGTATAGTGATCTACATTAAGAAAGCTTTTAAAGATCCCTGGGGTTGGTCAAAAAATAGCTAATATTGGCCTGATTCATAGAACAACATTATACATATGTCAAAATAGCCACCTTCATCAAGGAAGACATCCATCAGGGTTAAGTGCTAGCAGTAGCTTCAAAAGGAAAAGCTTTATTTTCTCAGAGAAAGGATGGTAGATTAAGGAAATGACCCAGCGTGTTGGCATTTTGTTTGTTTGTTTGTTTGTTTAGGTGTACACTTAATGCTTATCAAAAAGGAAACATTGTCTTGTCAAAGACCACTGCAGGGGAAGGAAGCAAGCAGATGACAACTGCAACAAGTCCTTTCAAATAGCTACCAGGATGGGGTGGGGGTGGGTGGGGGAGGGTACTGTTGTTTCAGACCAGATCTGATTAGCTTCAAGTCCATGAAGGGCAGATGGTGAAATGTAAGCATAATATTGACAACCTGAAACGACTACTACACTGTATGTTAACACACTGGAATTTAAATAAAAACCTTAAAGAAAAAAGAGAGTGAAACTGTGAAAAACAAACAAACAAACAAAAAAGAATAATATTGACAGACCTGCTTTTTAAATGATATCTTTTCCCCCTAATCAGCTGAGTTTGTTAGAGCTTATAATTTTATTCCTCCAACTCCATTAAACTGTGAGTGCGAAGGACAGGAATTTAAGTGTAACTTCAGTCTTCTAAGACAATTAATCACATCGTGGATGGTAAGCCTCCACAACTGTTAGACTTCCAAATAACTGGATTTAAAGCACTACACTAGAATCTAAAAGTCTAGTGAAAAGGAGAGCTGAGATATGAGCTGAGGTTCATATCTGGATTATTTGAGCCCTGAAGCCCTTTGGTTGAACTACAGAGAGATTTTAAAGGTGAAGTTCTAGCTATTCATAAAGTGAGGGAAATGAACTGCCCTGATAATTGTCCCAAGTATCTACTTGGCTTTGTGTATTAATGTCGCATTTTTTACATAATATTTCTGTAAGGTTGCCTAAAAGCCTGGTCAACCACACGTATTTCCAGGGTTAGGAGCTGGGGAGCTGGGTGGAAACCAGCTTAGAGGCTTTTTACCACATACCCTCTTGCCATCCTTCAAATTTTGTGCTTTGAAACTTCTTTCAAAGAAGTCACTTGAAAGCATTTCGTTTTTAAAAACAGAAAGTTACCTCTGTGCTCTCTTATTAGGCCAGATGTCAGTCTGGGTTACAGAAAGTGGAAAGCTCTGACGACTGGCCCTGCCAGCCTCCTCTGTAATTCTTGACTTTGGGAAAGGGAAGTCTGCCATTGAGAACTTTTGGATGTGCAGCTGCCTTTCTCAGAGAACACTAACCAACTAACAAAACCTTCAGGTTGCCTTTTCTTGTCGTGAGAGCAAGAGACAAAAGAATAAGGAGATCTCTCTACAGTGTCTTCTTGGCTTTACAACATTACACAGTAGACACCTAACCTTTGAGTTAATGGGCAGTCTACAGTCACCCAAAAACTTGCAGACTTAAAGTAAGTACAGCAACTCCTTAGTTAACTTGAGTATTTGGCGTAGTTGTTCTTCTCCCTTAAACTGCTCAGATTATTGTCCATTACCTATAGTTGGTGTATACAACCTATAAAATGTGTTATTTTTTAGAGTTATTAATCTAGACAAATTCCCAGAGCAGAATCAAGAAATTAGAAGAAACCAAATTAGCGTTTAAGAAAGATCATGAAAATGAAAGGAGTGTAAGGAAAAACAGAGAGTAGCAGATTCTGTAATTTTTATTACAAAAAAAAGTTCAAACCCTTTACATGCTGACATTAAACGTCATATAGAAGTTCATTGCAAGCAAACCTGTTTAAAAATATACATACTGTATATATTTACATTCCAGTCTGAGTAACTGGTGTCAAGGTGTAGTTCAGGTTCTAGTGTTCACCCACCCTGTGGATTTGTTCCACTACTAACTAGACAGCCAGCGATTGTATCTTCACTCAGGCACATGAAGAGGTAGAAACTGCTTTTAAAAGAAAAGAAAAGAAAAGAAAGCAAGTGGAGTGCAAACGTGAAGATCACCTTTGAAGCAGCTTACAAGAAGGCCCTAACTAGCTTTGGTCATCTCGAGCTGAATACATGTAGTCTATCCTTTAAATAAAAATGAGAAAAACTTTGGGTAGACGTTCTTCTGAGCATATCCGGGTCGGCAGAGATCAGCAACGAGCGCTCTTGTCACTTTGTACCGAAGGACTGCATAGGACTAAGTTAGGCAACATAGCAGCAGGGCTGGGCTGGCACTTGGATACCTTTTCCCTGATAAGACACAAATAATACACAAACGAGTGGCTTAAGCGACTTCAAATTGACATCTGTACACCTAAGCCTGGAACTCAGAAGCCCACTAAGATACTTCCTTTCCTGAGAGAAACCTGTTAATTTCGGCCCACGCCCACCTCCATCCCAAACTGAGCATACTAAGTCTAGACAGGTCGGTGAGGCAGCCTATGACTTCTGCAGGCCAAGGTTTCTCAGCCTCAAGACTAAACCTCATGAGGGCTTTTGGGCCTGAGAAGGGCTCCCTGGCTTCTTGCCAGACTTGGCGGTGCTCGTTCCTGAGAGGGGGAGTTGGAGGGAAGCCACAGGGGTGGCGGAGGACAGAAGCCCTTCCCGTTCTCTTTTCTTCTGTTTCATCCTGCGGTTCTGGAACCAGATTTTGACCTGGGTATCATTCAGCTGCAAGGAGTTGGCTATCTCGATGCGTCGGGCTCGAGTTAAGTACTTATTGAAATGAAACTCCTTCTCCAGTTCTGTCAGTTGCTTGGTGCTGAAATTCGTGCGGATCGCGCTGGAGGGGCTAGCGGCTCCATATTCGGCGAGTTTGCCTGCAATGTAAAGACAAGGCATCAGTGGGGCGAGAGGACGCGGGCACACTGGTTAGAATCAAAGTTACAAAGCAGTTCTCCTGGGTCTCTGTAAACCCAGAGCTCCGCGGAGAGCTCCCTCCTAAAATTTCCTCAATGCCTGGCCCATTTTCGAAGCGTCTACTTGGGACACGCTCAATGGAGTGCGCCTACTTTAATAATGCCTCGGAACGCATTTCCCCCATAAATCTAAATGGCCGTCAAGAGGGGCAGCTGCCACGCGCTCCCAGCGTAATTCTTCGGAGGGGGGCTCCGACCCCAGTAGCTCGGTCCGAGGCCCAAGCACTTACTTTTCCTAGGGGCGTTCCTCTTCACTTTCATCCACTCGAAGGTGCTGAAGGCGGCGGGGAGACCGGAGGCCGGCGAGGCCGACTTGGGGTAGGCACCAGGGGCCGGGGACGCGGTCTGGAAGGTCCCAGGGTGGCCGTCGGCTGGCTCCTTCAGACACGCCGGCAAGGGGCCGGGCTCGCCGAAGGCCGCGTAGTCCACCTGGCCGCTGAGCAGAAAGGAGCCCCCGCCGGAGAAGACCGCTGAGGTCGCGTAGTGGACGTGCGCCCCGCCGTCGTCCGCCGGCCGCCCGAGCGCGCACGGGAAGTCGTAGGCCGACCCCGGCCCCAGGAAGCCGTAGTCTGCACCCCCTGCCGCGGCAGGTGCGGCGCCCGGCTCGTAGGCACCCTCCAGGGTGCCTGGCGCGAAGGAGGGCGCGGCCGGGGGCGGCGCGGAAGGCTGCGCGGGCGCGGCTGGGGGCAAAGGCGCAGGCCGGGCGGCGGCCAGGGATAGGCAGCTGACGAAGGTGCCGTTGCCGCTGCCCAAGGGGAAGGCGGGCTGCAGGGCCACGGGCCGGGCGTCGGCGCGGCAGAACTTGGGCGCGAAGCTGAGCACGTCGCCGCCGCCACCCGCCCCGCTGCCGCACGACACGTACTCCAGGTAGGAGCTCATGGTTCCGGCCCACCCGCCTCCGCGCGCAGGCCGGGGCGAGAGTGCGGGGCCGGGCAGGACCTCCGCGGGCTGCGCCGCTCCACCTCTGCTCCCTACCCGAGCTGCCTTCGCCGAGCCATGGCGAGTGAGCCTGTGGTAAATAGTGGCCTAATATAGCAGCGGGGGTGGCCACGTGGCGCTGGCCGGCCAATGGGCACCTGCCCCGCACCGCCGGGGTCCCGACTGGCGCGCGGCTCCACGCGCTTGCCTCGCCGCCAACTTTGCCAAACCCGCGGGTGGCCGCCGTCCAGCACCCCCCGGGTCGGAGAGAGAGCCGGCGCGATCCAGGGGCGGCCTGGGGAAGGGCGGGGCGAGAGCGCAGGACGCCCGCTACCCGGATAGGTACTGGACGGAGCGGGAACAGAAAGACAGGACGGGCGTCTCCGGTGAGGACAGAGGGGGAGAAGCTTGTTCTTCTGGATCGGTGGGTGGCTGACCCCTCGGTTGCGGATTGTGGGCACTAAGGTGGGGAAAGGGTTAAAAAGGAGAGTGGACTTCAGCCCTTGGGGACTGCTCATAGCCTCCCCCCACCCCCAAGCTCGGGAAGGTCAAGTATTCCTCCCCAACCCCCCCCTACTCTGAGTCTTATGCGCTTTCGGTTTTCCTGGCATTGGTGTTATTCCTCTCCTAAACCTAGAGTACGGATTTAATTTTCCCTCGTTTTCACCCTCCTTCCGATTCCCGGGACTAAATTGTATGCCCTGGGTGCTGTGTACCTGGGGCGGCACGACATCTTCACCGTTAGATTTTCACGTTACTTCGCAGCATCCCTTCAGTTGGCGTTCCTTCCATTTGTGGCGGCGGTGTGATGAGGGTACGCGCTGGGGCGCCAGAGGTTTCTGCCTTGTGGGGAAGTCTACCAGATTTCCCCTCCTAACTAGGATGTCCAAAAAGACTCTGCCCTTGCGGTGGAACGCCGGTGGGAGGCTGGCACCCGCATCCGGGCTGCTCACGTTTTCTCTGAGGGGCTTGGCTCCAGGGCGCGAAGGCTTCCCAGGGACAGGTCAGATCTCAGAGGTTTGGACGGGCTTGTACCTCGAAGCAATTAAAGCTTCTGTTCCATCAGATAAGTGCTGCGTCGTCTCTTGCGAGTGAAATCTGAGGGCTCACAATGTTAATGGGCTCAAGTCTTTCCCTTGATAATATGGTTTTGTTTACTGAGCGTAGAGACGGGAAATAAAAGTGCAACTGGCACAGGAAATGAAGAGGAGAAGGGTTACAAAGACAAGCCTCCCATTGACAAACTTTCCAACTTCCTAGAACATTTCTTATAATGTTTTCCTCTTTGGGGCTGTAGAAAAATAACAAATTAAATATATAAATGTTATTTACACACGGCAGTCTTGAAAGAGAGTGGCTTCCTAAAACTGTGTGAATAGGGTCTGCTCTTGGCTTATTCAAGTGCCCTTGAGAATTTGATCTATTATAGCCTCTTAGTTATGGTGACAGAAATTTTATTATTGTTTTACTGATCCACTTGTCATGAAAGAGCGATTGAGTCCTTGCCTAAAATTCTGCTCTCAGGAAGCCTGGAAAGTAGGAGCCACCACAGTCCAGGCAGCCAGTCCCTACTGGGATGTGAACTTGTGAATAAACAAAGTCACACCAAACGTGTTGCTGGTGAAGCTGAAGTCGAGCCAAGGTAGGGAGGGGTAGGTAGAGAGTACACACCTAGGAATGAGCACAAAAGCTAAGAGGTCTGGGGTTCCTACACCGCTGGAGTTCTTGGATTAGGTTGGGAAGCAGAATCCTGTGCTGAAAATCGCCCTTCAACCTTGATGTTGCTACTTCAGTTCTCTCCTAAAGCCAATCAGATGACAAAGGTCCTAAACAATCTTAAAAGGGAAAAATAGAGGCTCTTTTTTTTTTTTTTTTTTTTTTTTTTTTTTTAGCTCCCTGATCAGGAAGTGATAGAGCCCTTCAGAGCTAGCTCAGCCTTCATATGAAGAAGTATTTCTTTGCTGTCCCTCACTCTGGGCTCTTAATACAAAAATACCAGCAACTCAAATGCTGCTGAGGTCACATAACACTTCATTCACGCTTGCCTAGACTTTAATAGCCAGTTTTTATCAGCATAATGACCCAGTGTGCACACTCCTATCTCAAAACTATAAGTCTTTCTCTCAAAAAGTACTTGTTTAATCACAGCTCCTAGGCCCAGAGGTTATACTTGCTAAAACCAAGTCAAGAAGGCAGATGGCCTTGGGGCACCTGGGTGGCTCAGTGGGTTAAGCCTCTGCCTTCGGCTCAGGTCATGATCCCAGGGTCCTGGGATCAAGCGCTGCATGGGCTCTCTGCTCAGCGGGGAGCCTGCTTCCTCCTCTCTCTGCCTGCCTCTCCACCTACTTGTGATCTCTCTCTCTGTCAAATAAATAAATAAAATCTTTAAAAAAAAAAAAAAAGGAGGATGGCCTTGCAAAACTTTCTGGAGAAGACATCCAGCTGGCTGCAACTCAGGATGTAGGACAGAAAATCTGGCCTGATTGTCTGGCCAGTCTGACCAAAACCTGTCATATTAAGCACCTTTGCTCTAAGGTTTCGGGAAAAACAGGCAACCTAGGCACCTTGGCAAACCTCATTGCAACAGGGACCAGGTTTCTGCTGTTATGCACTGGGGGCAAAAGTTGGGTCCTCACTGTCACAATTAAGTATTGACTTTGATGCCCCCATAAGCTGTCCACACTATTTCCCTGAAGCAAAATTTTAGAGATTGAACTTTTGCTGGTGGAAGAACATGTCCTAAAAGAGAATGAGATTTTTTTTAATCGCATTGTTTTGTTTCCAAAACTATAAGTGAGTGTGGGTGAGTGGGATGTTCAATATTTGTCTAGACCCGATTGCTGTTCTCTGGTAATTGCTTACAGAGAGCTACATTCTGTCCATCCTCTCTACTCCCTTTAATCTCTCCGGCTTTGGTATATTCTACACCTTGGGGCCCAGAGTTGCCATCTCCACTCCTGGACTGGTTCTTGACTAGTTCAGATTGGAGTCAAGACTCTGATTATCTTAGACTCAGATTCAACATTTGCTGAGAACCTACTGTGTAAGAAAGTTTTGTTAGGGAAGATCTGGGCTGGGGGAAAAAAAAAAAGATATTCTCAAGCCAAAGGAACAAGAGATTCATTACTGGCACAAGTCTCCAGAAGAATCCGAATCTATAATTTTCTAAGGAGAGATAGGAAGATATCATTGGAGAAAATGTTTGTAGAAAGATGTGAACCTAGGATACTTTGAGTACTTTAAGGTTTGTCTCCTAGGTGTTCACAGGGTATGAGAGAAATGTCTTACTAATTTTATTGCTTGTTCAAGTCATGAATTCCCAAGGGTCACTTGCCCTGCTAGGTCCTGGTGCTGTGAGTTCTCAGCGGGAGGTGACAGCAGAGGAGCCTGATTGCCAGGTTGTGTTTGATGTAGGAATGCTTTGAAATCTCTCCCATACTGCTAACGGAGGCAGCCACCCCCCACCCCCACCCCCATGACAGCCTTTGTCTCCCATCTGAACAACAAGGTTTTTTTTCTTGCAGACAGAAGACAGAAGTGTTGGAGGGTGGCACTCTGGTCTTCTGTGTGTTTACAGTTGTTCCTAAGAAGTCTCTTACAACCCCTCTCCACAAGTTTCATCCTCTTACCCCTTGGAGATGCCTTGAGCATATGCAAACTCTTGGCTTCACAGCCCCAAAGGATAGAAAGGCCCTGGATTGTTGGGGTGAAAAACAGAGGAGGAGGTGGGCTTTTCTCTTAAGCAAGATTTGTAGTTTTCTGCAGCAGACTTCAGTCCTCCCATGATGGAAGTGGGGGTGGAAGGGATCCTAAGGACAGGAATTCTAAACCTATCAGAAGATTGTTAACATGACCCTCCTTGAGGAAAACAGTTTAGAGTGCTGTGCCTTTCCCTGGGAGCTTTGTGAATGAAAGGCTCATGGGTCAAGCCCTTGCCTGGCACACAGTAAACGTCCAAGAAATGTTTGTTGGACAGAAATAAAAATGGACAGGATGATGTGTTTTTACCATGACTAATATTGGCTAAAGGATATCCTTAGATTATTGGCTCCCAAAATCATCACAGAAGCTTCTTTAAAAGTGCAGGTTCCTGAGCCCACCCAAGAGATTTTAATCCAATATATCTGACTCCAGTAGGAATTTTAATAAGCCTCTCGGGTGATTCTAGAGCAAGGTTCTTTGGAATCATACTTCGAGAATTTCTGCTTCAGGAGCTGGGTTGGGTGGGTATTGTTGGGATAGAGGGGTGATTCTGTGGGAGAGACCCTTGACCAGCACCATGAGAGCTCATGGCTAGCTGGAACATGAGAATACCTGAACAATGTTCAGAAGCCTGTGGTAGGGACAGAGAATGTTGAGGCCAAACCTGAGTCTAGTTGGGGTGAAGTTTCCTAAAATAACTTTAAGCAGTAGTCAGTAGGAGTTTGCCAAGTTTTGCTGACAAAGTAGTGTTTTGCAGAGACCTGGCTTCTGCTCCTTGCCACTTTCCTAACTTGGCTTTGGGGATGCTAGTAAGGTAGGAAGTGAAAGGGTTTTGTCTATCCCAGTGTCCTCAGGGAAACTTTCAAACGGTTTTGAGGTAATGGAAAGAAGGAAGGTGTAGGAATGGGGGTTCTCAAGAGGGAGGAGCCAACTCTTCCTTCCTTCCACCTCTCCCAAATTGTCTGGAATGAGCCATTTGAGCTCCGGGGATCCAGAGGGGATGAATTGTCTGTTGGCCTAAGCTGTAACTCTCCTTTTGGTTAAAGATGGACCTTTCATGTCATAAAATGTCAGTGCAAGAAGGCTCCTTAGAAATAAGTGACATTGAACCTCTCATTCTAGAAAGGAAATCACTTTATTCAAAGGTCGAAAGACAAAATCGTCCTGCAAAAAATGACAGCCAGGTCTCCTGACCACAGTCGACTTCCTGTCCACAGTTTACAAGGAGGGACGAGTAAAGCAGCCCCTCCTTCACACCGTGGCAGCCTCAGTGCTGAGCCACAGAGCAGTGTTCAAGGAGACACCCTTGTTTCTGGGAGACCGTACAGCCCATGTAGCTGACTGGGAGGCTTGCCACCCCCCACCATTTGTAATTTGTTTCCGAAATTTGTGCTCCAGACTTCTGAGGCCTCACATGAGATACTCCTGCAAGAGAAGGCAGAGAGGATCTGGCTCCCCACCCCCTCCACCAAGCAAGGGTAAAGGATCCCCTCATCTCCTGCTAAGCTTGCTACCTAGGGCAGCAAACAGGAAGTGTCCTTGGGTTAATGTAACTGGACAGTTCAGATTGAGGACGTGTGTGAACACACACAGGTGCACCCAGGTCAGTTACAGTTGTACTGATCTTTTTTTTTTCTCCTTTATTTTTCAAATAGGTAATAAATTTAAATTTACCTGGTTCAAGATTCAAAGGGTACATGGTGGTATGCAGTGAGAATCCTTCTCCCACCCCGTCCTCAGCCACCTAGTTCCCCTTCACATAAACACCAGTAATTGGTTTCTTGTATGTCTTTCCAGAGGTACTTTATACATCATCTATCTATAAATTCCCCTCTTTTTTTGCATAAATGATAGCATATTAGATGATTCTTTTGCCCCATGCTTTTCCCCTGTCGTATTTTTTTTTTTTTTAAGATTTTACTTATTTAGGGGCACCTGGGTGGCTCAGTCAGTTATGCATCTGCCTTGGGATCCAGCCCTACACTCGGTGGGGAGCCTGCTTCTCCCTCTCCCCCTGTCTCCTTCTGCCTCTGCCTGCCACTCCCCCTACTTGTATGCTCTGTCTCTGTCAAGTAAATAAATTTTTTAAAAAAGATTTTATTTATTTGCCAGAGAGAGAGAGAGAGCTAGCACAAGCAGGGGAAAGCAACAGGCAGAAGGAGAAGCAGGCTCCCCATTGCACAAGGGCCCTGATGTGGGACTTGATCCCAGGACCCTGGGATCATGACCTGAGCTGAAGGCAGATGCTCAACTGACTGAGCCACCAAGGTGTCCTCCCCTATTGTATCCTGAAGATCATTTTATATACATGCATACAGAACTTTCTGGTTCATTTTTACAATTTCATGCTGTTCTGCTCTACATACCTACCATAATTTATTTAACTAATCCCCTATTAATGCGGATAGAAAAGTTCTTGCTTATTTTCAGCCTCTTGCTATTATAAACACATGTTCAAATTTTTGACCTATTAGATAAATTCCCAGACATGAAATAACTTAGTCAGAAGTATGTGCACTGGCAATTTTGATACAAAATGCCAAATTGCTCTCCTTAGAAGTGAATCAGTTTACCCTTCTACTAGCAACATAAGAGAATTCCTGTTACCCCATACCCTTGCCACATCAGTGGGATAGTAAATTTTTTTATTTTTTGCCAGTCCAATAAGTAAAACATAGTGCCTCTTACTGACCCTTACAGCATCTCCAAAAATGCCATTCTTCCTTATCTTCTTTGATCCTTTCATAATTCTATTTTACAAATGGTAATACTGACACAGAAAAGATAAACTACTTGTTGTCATCACACCCAATGTAAATGGCCAAGGTCAGATGTTCCAACACCCTTTCCTACACTGCACTGTGTCACAAGGAAGCCTAAAGAGGTTCAAAGAGAGTGGGTGGCTTCAAGCATTCTGTGAAAGACACATGATATAAAAAAGCTTTCTGACATCTGCTAAGAGGCCTCCTCTTTAGTGGTCTGATACCAGGACCACATTTTTGCACGTGTCCCTGGAGAGTACCCTCCGGAAGCAGAGGAGCTCTAATTAGCAATATGATCTGACCTAGTCCTAAGCATTAGCTTGGATTCAATATCTGGGAAGCAGGAGGGTGTTGTTTGTAATTTTCCTGAGACATATTTCTCACTAGCCACCCAGGATCTAAGTATTGATTAGCGTGGTGTGGGTAAGAGGATGTTTTCCCTAGGTTTTAGCTTTGCATACGACACTCCCTTGGACCTGGTGAAGGTAATACCCAAAGTAGACGTGCCCGTGAGCGCGCGCGCGCGCGCACACACACACACACACAATAAACTTCTGAGGTAGATATCTATTGACCATTATATTGGTGATGAAACTGAAAGCCAGAAAGATTAAGTGAATTGTTTAGGGTCATACAGTGTATCAGTTAGCAAAACAGAAAACACAATGTAGACCTAAACCTGAATTCTTTAGTTTCCTCTGCAAAGTCTTCTCTTCTGTATTCATTTTGGTGAATGACCTGAGTACTCATTCAGGCCCTCTAAACAGAAACCTAGGGATTAACATCTGTAACTTCTCTTTCACTCACCCAGTTATCACCAAGTCCTGTGAATTTGTCCTCCTCAATGTCTTTCCTCTTCATTGTCATTTCCTTAGTTCCTCTCTATGCTGGATTATTGCAACCTCCTTTTTTTCCTTCTTGTCTCCTATCTCTGCTTTCTCCAGTCAGACAGTTTCCCAAAGAGCAGTCTTTCCAAATATACAACCTCACATCCCAGCTTAAAACCTTCAGTGGCTTCCCACTGCCTATGGATGAGGTCCAGACTCCCTTCCATGAACTCCATACAGCCTCTTTTTCCAGCCAGATGTTCTACTCCAAGGTACTGTTCTTGTTCCAGGGCCAGACTTTGCTCTTTC
The DNA here is from genome assembly GCF_963455335.1 of Martes martes. NCBI lineage: Eukaryota > Metazoa > Chordata > Mammalia > Carnivora > Mustelidae > Martes > Martes martes. Next base: position 125,205,472 of record NC_137890.1, read on the forward strand.
TTCCCTTCTTGTTTTGCATGTGCTGGTCTCTCTGCCTGGTATGTCCCCCCTTCCTTCCTAAGAAATTCTAAGAACCCAAATTCATTTCCTCTGAGAAGCCTTTTTTTTTTTTTTTTTTTTGACACTACAGTGGTGTTGGTGGCTTCTTCTCTTTATTCCAGGAACATCTTGGCCACACCTGTGTTATAGCATCTGTCACACTGTTTCAGCGTTCTTTTCCTCCCCTAGTAAATGAAAAGGTGCACACTATTAGTGACACCTTTTTATATCTCAGAGCCCGACACAATACCCACAGGAACTGTTCAGTAGGTCTTGCTGAAAGGCAAGGAGAGAGGGAGACACTCTGAGCCAAGGACAACAAGACCAGTATTTCAGTTGCTTAATGAGTTCAGAACACTGTGCAAGGCTTAATGCTTCAGGTTATATTTATCTAAAGCAAAACGATAGTAGAACATCTCTCCAAAGCAAGTTAATTTCCACCCAAGAGGATGCTGAAAGAGAAGAGTGGAGGAGGGAGGTGGGATTTTCTGTCTTTCAGGGGCTCTTTCCTATAGGCTGAGGCACCACTTAAGGAACTCCAGAAACTTCTCAGCTGATGTCACTCAGAAAAAGAGTAAAAGGGGTGGGGGTAGCCTGGAACTTTCTTAGATGTTACAAAGAGAAGTACAAGTACCACTCGAGAAGGGCTATACGAATGCTTCACCACCCACTTACCCAAGCCCTCCCGCGCTAAACAGCTCTAATGCTGACGACCCCCGCCCCCCGCTGCGCGCCGTTTTCAGTCTATCCCTTAGTATTATTATATATGGTATTTCTAAAATGAACCCCAAAAGAGCTGATGTAAAATAGTTCAGTCCTTCCTTCACACCAGAAAAGAGAGGAGAGGCATATCATTGTGGTTGGTATTTTAAGTCTATTTTTATTGTTCTTTTTATATGGCATTCAAGTTTAGTTCCAAGTTCAACCCGGGTGTTATCTTGCTTCCTCCCACACAAATTACTCCTGCAGGTAAATAAGAGAACGAAACTAGCTCCGTCTCTTCCCTGAAGTCTAGTCCCTTGGGAATCTTTTTTAAATTCTTAGTGTCTGCAAAAACCTTCTGTCCATTGGGATTTTTCTTGTTCTGCCTTGGGAGAGATGGAGTTGCCCGTTTCTAAGCGTAGAGTGGCGTGGAGGGTGACTGAGGAGGGAGGAAGCAGGAGATGTCGGTGGCGGGGGTGCGGGACGGGGTGGGGTGGATACCGAGTCACGGTGCGTCTGGGACGGGCGCTGCCGGCCTCTTGGAAGGGCCGCGGGCCGCAAGTGGTCCGAGGGCGGGCCGGCAGGCGACAGGAGGGACCCGGAGCGAGGGGGTGACCGGCCTCGCACCGCAGAGCGTGGGGCGGCGGGTCGCACCCTCCGTGAGCGCTCACCCCGCGTGCCTGCGTCTCCTCTGCTTGCGGTTTCTGGTCGGCTCCCAGATGGCCCGGACTTGCTCTGAAGTAGGAGGAACCGCTGTCGAGCGAAAAGTGCACACGGGGTGATTGATGAATTCTTAATAGGACTAACCTCTCCCGCCACCCGCTCCCCAACCCGCGACACGCACAGAGAAATCCTCCTCCCCAGCCCCCTCCCCAGGCCGCCTCGCTGGCGAGAGGGGACGCGGCCGCCAGCCTGTTGGGTGATTAACTCACCGTTTGTCTCTCCGAAAGCGTGCCAGGTGGATTTCGGCAGCCCGACCGCGGCCCCGCGGCTCCCGCGCTCTGCTGACTGCGCCCTGCCGCGGGCCCGGGGAGCGCGGAGCGAGCGCGCGCGTCACATGGTGGCGCGGCCCCGAGACGGCCTTTGTGCCGCGCGACCGCCCGGCCGCCCGGGGGAGGCGGCGGCTATTGTTCCCCGCAGGGGAGGGAGGTGCTCAGACTCGGGGTCCAAGCCAGCCTCCTCCCCAGAGTGTCCCCACGTCTGAGGACGGGTGGGGGCTTCCTTTGTGTGTTCTGTGCCTGCGACAGGAATGGCGCGGCGTCGCTGCCCCAAGGGGCAGCAGAGAGGCTGAGGGAGGTTGGTGCCAGCTCTGCCACTACCTCGAGCTCCGCTCAGCAGACCCAGTTTCCCGCTTTCCCCTTGCGGAGGAGGCAGGGAGGCATGTGGTATTTGTAGGGCAGCGCTTGGAACAATAGAGCCATCAAAGGGCCTTTTTCCCCTCTCCTCAGAAGTCAGCAACGCTCTTCTTCCCTCCTTCACAAAGGCCCTGGCCCAAAAGGTCCTCTTGGCCTGGTTTTAGGCCTGCTTTCCCAATAAAAACATTTCATCTGTTCCACCAGGGTTCTCCATGAATCCTGATTTAAATTAAAGTCTCCTCCTTGGGCTCTTACTAATGTTAAAATCCTATTTTCATTATTTTCCCAGATATTACTCTTCCATAAAAATGATCCAGACTAGCTATCAGAACCAGTCCAGATATTTTGCCACCAATAGGGACCTTTTGGGGCCCCTGGGTGGCTCAGGCAGTTGGGTATCTGCCTTCAGCTCAGGTCATGGGATTGAGCCCCACATTAAGCTCTCTGCTTAGTGGGAAGTCTGCTTCTCTCTCTCATTCCCCCTCTGTGCTTCCTCTCTCAAATTAATAAATAAAATCTTAAAAAAAAAAAAAACCCATTAGGGACCTTTCACCTGCTTCTGCTACTGCAAATGATTGGACATCCATTTACATTTCCTCTTCCTTCATGTGGGGAAACCTTTTGTTCACTGTGCTTCAGGCTAGACCTGGCTTGAAAGTGGGTCCTTGAATTACCTTTGTACTATTCCAACTTGCCAAGTGGTTATGGGATCTGAGGGAAGTGTTCAGGCATGGGCTTTAGGCCAGGTATATATAATCCATTTGGAACCAACTTTGAGCCCCAAAGATAAGGGCATTTGTAGCTGGACCAGAGACAAGGGAACAATGAAAACTAAGATTTCACCCTCTGTGATGATCTTCACCTCCAGCACCACCAATGCGGTGAGTACAGAGGATTCAACTACCCTGCCTTTTTTTCTCTCCATCCAGGCTCTCTGCAAGAGAAATCTAAGTGAGCTAGTCCTCATAGCTGGGGAGGGTATGGCTGGCGACTCAGTCTTAGCTCTCTGTGCCCAGAGTGTCTAGGGCTAAGTCTGTTCACCCAGGCCATAGCTCTGTCCTCTCTGGGAAGTTGCAGTGCCCCAAAGTGGTAAGGCTATAGGCCTGTGGGGACTGAGGCCTTCTGCCCCTCTTTGTATTTTTATTTAATACTCTCAAAGTTCTGTTCATCCTACTTTTTTTTCTTACAGTTTCTGAAAGAAGGACCAAATTCATGTCAAGAACACCCAGATGAAGAGGACCTTCCTGGATCTGTAACTGAGATTAACCCATTCTTTACTTTAAGAGAAAGTTGCAATGAATTCTGAGGACAAAGCCAAACAGGCTCGTGACTGTTCCTTGAGTACTAACAGGATAAACAAGCTTCTGGCTCCTCCAGGTCAAGCAAGAAACACTTTTCATTAGGATGTTGGGTTTCTTCTTTGTTATTCAAACATACACCCACACATATCCTCTTCACCCTCCCTAATGAAAAACCTCAGCAGATGGAGAGCCTAAGCTCCCAAGACTTATGGCTGAGGAGATGCACTTCACTCAGGGGTGGGTTGGCTGGTGCAGAATGGGGGAGGGAGAAATGAATAGCTAGGGTAGGTAATGACTATCTTTTAATACTCCTTACAGATAGAAATTCGAAAAATCCTGTTCAGCAAGGTTAGCAGCCTCTGGGGCCTAGGAAACCAATTTGGCTGATGTGTCTGTGATAGGGACTAGGCCTGGGGCTGCACCAGGGGGAAAGTACTCACTCTATATTTTCTCTCTCTCTCTCTCTCATTTGAAAGCCTGTACAAAGAAATGGTACAAATGGATGGTTAACTTAATGATTCATCAGAGGCGGATTTTTCTCTGTCAGGTCCCTGGATGAGGCTGAGGTCTGAAAGCCAGGAGGCAGAACATTTACTTAATCGCCCTTTCTTACCACCTTTCCAGGGGCCAGGACTACTCTTCAGACGTTTCCTCTGCAACTGCCCCACACCCCTGGCTAGCTCAGTTGGGTCTCTTTACTCCACTCCAGGCTGGATCCTGAGTTTCTCCTGGAAGCCAGGGCAAGCTCTCTCTCTGCCTAAATCTCTTTCCCCACCCACACATCCCAGTCAGCAGTGGGCCCTCTGGGCAGCCTCCTCTCCACCCTGCTTTAATTCACGTTTGATTGCCTGGACAGAACAACCAGGGGCTCCCAAACGGCTGCTACCCGCATCCGTGGGCCTGGGTTGTTGACTCTGAGCCCTTTCTTCAAGCCTCAGGGGGATTCCCCACAACCTCCCTGACCCCTCCCCTCCCCCCACTTCACCCTTCAGGGGTCTCTGTAGGAAAAAAATAAAATAAAATAAAATAAAATAAAATAAAATAAAATAAAAAAGAGCTGATCAAGGCCTGAGCCAAAGAGCCACTTCCTCTCCTGGAGCAGCAAACGAGGTACACCTCCCAGAGACCAAGGCTCGAAGCCGGCCCAGCCCTTCCTCAGCGCCAGGCGAAGGCCCAGCGGTGCCATTGTGAGGCCTTACCCGATGCCGAGCCCCTGGGGAAGCCTCCCACACAAAGGCGCAGGGCTCCCGGATGCCCTGGCTGCTGCGAGCGCCCGCAACCCCGCGCCCGACAGTGAGGGGCCAGCAGCCTCGAGGCCTTGGTGCGTTCACCATTGCCCCCGGTGAGCCTGTCTCGGGCCCAAGTCACGGGCTAGGCTGGAGGTTTCCTTCTCCTGCCAACTTGCCCCTTCCCGCTGCAAGTTACACACTCCCGCACTTCCCCGGGGATGGAGAGGCCTGGGCTTAGGGCGCCATTGCCCAGTGCAGGCTCCCCTCCCCCACTCTCTCCTTTCTCTGCTTCTCCGAGGCCCGGGAGGGAGGAGGCGGGCGCCTCCGCCGATAGAGCAGCTATTGTGACCTTCCCTCGCGGAGCGGGAACCCAACCGAGAGTGTACCGCCGGCGAAGGAGGAGGCGACTGTGTGTGCAGACCTCGGGGTGCGGAGGGGGTGGGACTGGGAAATAAATAAAGGTTTGCAACCTTGGGCAGTTGGGCCCTTCAGAGGGCGTTTGGTTGTGTTTAGACTCCAGTGCTTCCTAACACTAATTGCAGGCTCAAAAGGAGCAGAATTTATGGCGAAGGCCAAGGCAGCTTGTTTATAATTTATGAAGTTTTAAATGGCTGTGCCGCAGACCCCCCTCTCGCCCTGGCTGTCGGCCGCGCGGGAAGCGCCAACCCAGACTCGCCACCGCACCCCCCCAACCCCCCCCCCCCCCCCGGGAGCGACCTGGTGCGCCCATCACATGACACTCGGGCCAATGGCAGGAAAGAATCCGAGCTATTCTCAGAAGCCTCGGGGAACCTTTCTCCAAAGGTGAGAGAAAGCCGATTTGTCCAAAGCGAACTCCCCCACCCCATGAGAGAGGGGCGCCTCCGGGCCCCCAGCCCCGCACTTCGTTGGAGCCTTGGTGTGAGAGGAAGCTGATGTCAGCCGGCCCAGACACCGTTTAAAGTCTAATCCATGAAACCCTAAGCCGCAGATGACACTTGGGGCCTTCGCAGACACCCGCAGACTCAGCAGATACTCCTGCGGTAACACACCGCGCTGGAAAACGCCTGGAGCCATAATGCATTATGTATTTTTATTATTATTTATGGTAGGAAGAGGAGATGAGGGAAAACCAGGCTGAATCTAAACAGCCTGATAATTCATCTATTTAATATTTAGCCAGTTAAGAAAGGTTGTTGTAATCCCTGCAAGGCTGCAAGCTCTTCTTTGACTTCCCTAATAGCTTAAAAAATAATTTCTTACAAGACAATTAGAAATTCTGCCTATGGATGCAAATCTCATAGAAAACAATTTTAAGCCTTGAAAGTGGGTAAAATATCTCTTCAGTTGAAGTCATTTATTCTGTTGATACACTTCTACAACATGGATACTCTAAACCTGCTCAGATAAAGTGAAATTGAGCAAAAGAATAGTCCCTTCCCACCCCCAATCTAACATGCCATTTTAAAAACAGCACAAAGGAACAAGGAAACTAAATATTATTTGAGCCATCATTTAGCGAAACACAAACATCCAAATAGAAACGATTGTTGTTCCACCAGAAGATTAGAAGTTAAATTATTTGCACACAATGGGAATTTCACCTCGTGTCACTGGGGGATGTAGTAGGAGTTGCATTATTTGTCAAACCAAATAGAGATGCGTGGGCCAACGTTGCTGAAATACAAAAGAATCCAACCTTATCTGAAGGCGCTTTCCAAGTGTCTCCTTATAGAGAAGTGGGTGGACGTTGTCCGCCCCTGGCTAAAGCCATGCTAATATTTACAAAATGGATATAAATCCTTGAAGACATTTTTGCCCGTTTTGTACAAAGAAACAGGAATAAACAAGGTGTTTATACTTGTTATGTTCCATTAATGAAACTTTTATTACTTTACATCGTGGGGCAATGTTTGTTTACTTTAGAAATGAACCACCAACCATTAAACAGGAAAAAGTCCTGACAGCATTTCCTAGAGAAAAAGCTTAGGTGCGTGTCTCCAAATGACCATTTCTTTTTGTGCACCTTAGCTTTTTCATAGCTCAGATCTTACTACAATTTCACTTGTGTCTTTTCTTTGATTGTCAGTTTTCTTTTAAAGTTTATTTTGTTATTAGCGCAGAAAAGTGAGCGCTGGCCTCCCCAATGTAAATGCAATCTAAAAAAAGTCGATTTGTGTCTAAAAAGAGGGTGATGGAAACAACACAGCAGGCAGAGCACAAAGCCCTACCCAAATTATCCCGTCCAGGACGTTTCTAGGCTTGCATCCTCAGATTTCCCCCACCCCCTCAGGTCAATGCTGCAGTGTAATCAAGTATCCCCAGAACCAACTCGTGTACCAGATTCCAAATAAATTGAAAAAAAAAATATATATATATATATCTCAAAGAGTCAGCCTATTTGGGGGCCTTCTACTGGGATTGTGCGAAAGATAAAAGGCAGAGTGATCTACTTCCAAGTGTGCGTGATTAACACAGATACACTTCGGACTGAGAAATTTTTTTATTCTAAATATTTGTTCAAATAGTACCAGACAATTTGAAATCAATAAACTGTGTCGAGTGGTGAGGGCTGCGGCTGTTCAGAAATGAGTAACTGGTTTGGTGCCACGCCGCGGGGCCGCCTGACTCTACCCATGAAGGACAATTTGCGGTCTTAATCCTTTACATCAACTACAAACACCAGCCACGGTTACAACTGTTCAAAAACTACTCTCAACTAGTTCAGACCAAGGGGACTAAAGAGGTGAAACGTGGCCCCCGCGGCCTGGGAGCGCGTTCCTAAGCTTGGCTGGAGAATTCTACAAATATACACATAAATACATTAAGACGAGGATAAATAATCAGGGAAACGAAATGACTCGCTTCAAATAATAAATACAGATCGTTGAGTCCGTCGCAATCCTTACGGGACGGGAAGGAGCATATAAATTAAGGTCTCCGCAACTAAGCTAGACTCGGGCCAGGCCCGGGGCTGTCCGGGCGCTGGTCCCTCTGCAGAGCGCGCCGCCGGTGGATCTCAGACTTACCTTCGGGACACCATTACCAGATTAGAGTCCCTCGGTCCGCAGTATATGGCACTGTCAGGGTTACAGAGGAGAATCCGCGCGGCTGATTTATGGCGAGTCACCCAAAGGAGGGCGCGCCTGGAGGGGAGGCCCAGTCGCCTGCGTCTCGGCCGCAGTTGGCCCGAGACCCGGGAGGCGGCGACCGGGCCAGGGCGAGGGAGGGGGGGGGTCACCGAGCTGCCCCGCGGGCCCCGCCCGCCACCCCCGCCACCAAAGCAAAAGAGGTAATCGCGCCGCGAGTTCCGGCCGGCGGCGGCCGCTACAGATGCGTCAGTTTGGGGGCCTCGGGCAGGCGTCCCTGAGACGAGTGGTGGGCCGAGAGATCTGTGTAGGTGGGATGAGGGTCGCACGGTCCATGGTGATGGTTGCCGGGAATCTGCGCGGCGCAGCTGTAGTCCACGCTGGCCGAAGACGGGTGCGAGAGGTGGCCCAGGTTGAAGACCGGCCCGGACGCGGGCGCCATGGAGTCGACGAAGTTACCACCCACGTACACCGGGCTGCCCTGCAGGTTGGCGCTGGCGAAGCCGCCGCCGTTGCTGGCCATGGGGTGGGGCTCGAACTCGGGCGCCGCGTAGCGCTTCTGCTGTGGCAGGCAGCTGCTGAGCGGCGCCGTGTAGGCGGCCAGGCCGTACATGTTGGGCTGAGATTTGGCGAAGGCGGGCGGCGAGGGCGCGTCGTAGGCCAGGCCGGGCACGGGCGGGAGCTGGCCGGAGTAGGCCACGTGGCTGGCGGCGCTGCCCAGCGGCGGGCTGCGCTCCGGGGACTGACCTGCCGGCGAATGCAGGATGCCCTTGGCCTTCTGGTCCTTCTTGTACTTCATGCGCCGGTTCTGGAACCAGATCTTGATCTGGCGCTCCGTGAGGTTCAGCAGGTTGGCCATCTCCACGCGGCGCGGCCGGCACAAGTAGCGGTTGAAGTGGAATTCCTTCTCCAGCTCCACCAGCTGTGCACTGGTGTATGCCGTGCGCACCCGCTTGGACGCTGGGCCCGGCGGGCTCTTATCCTCGCAGCTCTCTCCTGGGCAGGAAGGGAGATAGAGGAGATGCTGAGCGGGGGAGGAGGGGGGCACCCAGGGCCGGAGCAGGGTGCTTCCCTAGCTCCCTTTTCTTCTTCCATCCCTCCCCCAACCTTAATGCTGGCTGGCTGGAGTGGGGGAGGGGGGCTTCTGAGAGGTGAGACTCCTAGCCGGACCTCACATGCCCCGGTCCTACCTATGAGTTGCACCTGAACCCCCCCCCCAATCTGCCTTCTGAGGTCCGATTAACTCTGCCGCCTCCTCCCCTCCAGCCTAGTTCATCATCCTGTCCCTAAGGCTAAGGCTGTGGAGGAGTTTAATGAGAGACTAGTAGCAGCTGGTAAGGCCTAGCCCCCACTCCCAGCCCCCATTAAAGAAGGGCCAGACTTCTTTGAACACTCTTCCCAACCTCTGCTGGGGGGTTAGGGAGGAAGGCACCCTCCTCCACCCCCTTGCTCTGGGGCTGGCTCCTGGGCAAAGCACTCCGGGAAGCACAGAATGAGGGTGGAGATATGGGCACCTCACTCCAGCTCAGCTGCACTGAAGGGCTCTGCACCCCAACTCAGGGAACTAATAAACCATAAAAATACCGCCCCACAGTTTCCGGGGCTCCAAGGCCAGCCTGGGTGCATTTTGAGTATTTCAGGGCTAGGACAGCAGTCTCAACCTGGGTTCCCATTACCCCCCTCCCTCAGCAGCTTGTCCCTCCCTCCCTGGTTGTACAAATGGATTTCTCCTGGGAAGGAGGGGCTGAGCTTGTAGCTGGGAAGCAGGGGCGGAAGAAGCTTACAAGCTAAAAGGCACTTTCCCCCTAGGAGCTGCAGCCCCAGAGAGATCCTGGCTAACCAGAGACTTGATAGCAAGCTAGCTACATCCAAGACCTCAAACTAACCCTAGACCTGGAACCAAATTCATCTACCTGAAGATAAACTGCATCACAGGACACAAGGCCAGAAAATTTTAGGAACCAAGCAAGGCTGAGTGAAGAGAGGCAGCAGGCCTTAGAGCTCCTGGGCCTGCCCATCTTCTTCCACATATCCTGAATGGACCCACAGAAGATCTCAACTCTAGGATCTCCCTTTTCAGGAAGAGAACCCCAAGGCTGCTCCCATTTCAGAGCACTTCCTTTTCCCCTAGGATATGCCCCTTCTCATTATGGATTTGCTGGGATGGGGAGAACTGGGCTGGGGTAGACCAAGTAGAGACCATGACTAGGTCTTGGAGGCTCTGGTTGGATTCAAGTGTGCCATTCTGTGGCTTTGAGATCTTGGGCAACTCACAGTTTCCTTATCTATAAAATGGAGCTGTTATCATTTACCTACCTCAAAGGGGTTTTTTTTGAAAATTAAATTAAATAATGCTTATAAAGCATTTAGCCTGGCTGTTAACATGGAACCAGATTAGCACTCCACAGACTTTAGTTTTTATTAATTAAAGGGAGTGGGATTCCTGTGATATAGGCTACATAAGAACCCATGCTTGGAGAATCATAACACCTGACTTCAAGTTTTGAGGAGCTGTCAGACAGAAGAAGGAGCTAAGTCATGACCAGCAGCCCAAGAAAGCAGATAGAAGGTCAATGTAAGAAAAAGGCCACCTAGTCATAACTGTGGGAGTTGTCCAGCAATGGCACGAGCAGCCTGGAATGGAGCACCCTGTCTCTGTAAGGGCATGGCTCCAACTGGGGACACTAAGAAGAAAGGCCATTTCTGCATGAGTACAAGTGTAGACCTATGGCCTCCAAAGCTGCACTTGCAGCCCCGGGTCTCTTGCTTCCTAGGTGAGCTAGCTTCTTGGGGTCATTCTGGGGGACTTAGCCTAGGAGGAGCCCCCTCAGAGAGCTACCTGCAGTGGCACAGCTGTTCTTCTGCTTGGAGTTCTGTCGGGACTCTTTCATCCAGGGGAAGATCTGCTTGCTGATGGTGGCTGAGGAGCCAGAAGCATTGGGCCCACCCTTGACCTTCTTGGCAGGCACTCCACCTCCAGGATTGGTGGGTGAGGATGGGGGCAGTGTTGGTGGCGGAGGAGGGGGTTGTGGTGGTTGCTGCTCTGAGTTCAGGCCAGGAGGCTGGCTACCACCACCCCCACCCTGGCTGTTCCCAGTGCCAGGCCTCATACAGCTGCCATTGAGTTCAGTTCCTTTGTGGGGTGGGGCTCTCAAAGGTGCGGAACTCTGGATGGAACAGGCAGAGCCCGGGTAATCGGTGTCCAGGGAGCTGGCAGCAGCAGGGGGTGGGTAAGGCTGATGGGGGGTGCCATAGCCATAGGTGTCCTTGCTGTAGCCATAGCCTCCGAAGAGTCCTGGGTTTTCATAGTAAGCAGCTTTCTGCATCGTGCACTCAGGAAGTTCCAGGGCCTGCTGACCCGGCTCAAATAACATTGACTACCACTATCTCTTTCACCGCCACTTCCGAGGTCTGCTGAACCCTGGGAGGGCTGGGGTAGCCCCAGGCTCCAGGTGACCTGTGGAGAAGAAAAGTGAAAGGCCCCAGAGGGACTGTAACTGACAAGATAGTCAATATAGAAGGACCAGCCAGCCTGTACTCTCCACTGCCTACCCACTTCCTAGGGAGAGGATTTGAGATTTTATGAAGTTCAGCTTATTTTAACCTTGCAAACGTCAGAAGGAATTTCTCATAAACATAAGGAAAGACCTTTCCTTCTCTTGAGCTCAACTCCATCCAAGAGAAGGGGCTTCCTCCCCACCCAGACACTATTTTCTTTCTTCAAGATCATCGATTTAGCTTTTGAAATGGCATAGAAAAGCACTTATGGCCTCATACATTTTAATGGCTGAGTCTCCCGCTGGACTTCGAGCTCCTTGCAGGCAAGGACTGTGTCTTATTCACCTATATATTCCTAACACCCAGCTCAGTGCCCTGTCTGTAGTAAGTGCAGTAAATGCTTGTTGAATGAGTGAATGTATGGGTCAATCAGTCAATCATTGGGACACCCGAGGGTGTTGATGAAGAAAGAAAGCTCTATTACACACTCAGAACAGCCAGAACTCTCAAAAAAAAAAAAAAAAGAAGAAGAAGAGGAGGAGGAGGGGGAAGAAGAAGAAAAAGTATCTCCCCCACCTGATTTCAAAATCACAGCATCTTTCATGAAGACCCAGATAGTCCACTTTCTGGTGACAGGGTGAGAATCCGCCCAGTGAACTCTGTGGGTCAGCCCTGTGAAATGGACTAGGAGATAAAAACCAAGAACACTTAGACTCCCAAACTTATTTTGAGGTTAGAAAATGTTTCTTCTCTTTCGTCTACATTTTTCTAGTCTTTACTTCGTCCTCTACTACTTTTAAATGGATACTGGAAAGGGTGAAGAGGTTTAGAATTTGAAATGCATGGAGCATGGGAGAACATAGGATGTTTTATAATATAACTATATCATTTTTATCTTGCATCTATTGTGTAAATATATATTATTATTGACCTCTGCTCTGGATCCTTCACGGCAGCCCAACTCCACCCACTCCACAACCAATGAGAGAACTTCTCATGCCATGATGAATGGACCCAGAATTAGAAGAAGAAGGAAAAAAAACTAAGAAAATTCTGTCCCTTTTGTGTCCTCTGATTCTTAATGGGGGTTTCCCTTCTCACCCACTTCACCCCCTTCTCCAGACTCCTAAGGAGTTAAAGTATAACTAATACCATTCAACCACTTTTGTCTGCTTGATAAAGAAAACTCATAGGTCAGCTCCCTGGTCTTCATTCTTGATCTCCTCTTTCAGGCACCTTTCCTTCCTCAAAACTCCCCAGGCTTCCATCATGGTCATCATGATGGACCACATTGTCTAGACAACTTATGTGGCCTAATGGATTTGACCACTGGAATCAAAACCACTCCTCCATTCACTCATTTCTCCTCCACTTTCACCAAAGAGCCCAATTTTTAAAATTCTTCATATTAGCCTTTGTTTGGTAGTATTGTTGCCCTTTTTGTTTTAAAATATAAGGGAATCTGGCATTTATCTTGTAAAGACACAGGCCCTTTTCAATGGGATAACAGAATACTAGGATGTGTTTTAGGAATTATTTCTTTTATTGTTCTTAAATGTATTCAGTTAAGATATCTACCTAGCAAAGCTGGTCTTAATCTTTCTTTCATTCATTTTCTAGATCATTCTCTGACTATTAAAGTTACTGAGTATCAAATGGAAAGTTACATCCCCATCCTATGACTAATATTTATGTGTTTGCCCCCAAGCCAAAGAACTGGGTATTCCAGCTTTATTTGTTTCTGGACTTTTCTTGGATCCCGGTTCCAGTCTTAATCCGTGGGCTCTCCGGATGTCAAAATGGTCACATCTGACACTCAGACCACCAGAACTCACTGCTGATTCTGTCATTTCATTTACAACTGTGGAAGCAAAATACATGCCCCCCCACTTTTCCTCCCAGGTTGACCAAGTTTATCTCAATAGGTGGACAAATCACATTAAAGTAGCTTCTTTGGCTACTAACCAGGTCTTTGAAACAGATGGCTTTACATATATATTTGTTTCTATGGCATATTCCTGAAGAAGCTCTGTGTACTGGGCCTCAAAAGTGTAAATACTTGGCAGCTTCATGAATAACCTCAGCGCCTGTTCTCCTGCATCTGTTTTCATTGTCTTAAGGAATTTCAAGGCCTATTCGATGACACCCCAATGTCTATTGCCCCAGAAGTGAGGGGAGCAGCCCTCTCCTCACCAGGAAGGGCTTTGCAGCCTTCCCCCACATCCATATTATAATGTCCCAAAGAAACCAACTGTCCTAAAACAGAACCCAAGAATATTGTTACAAAATTGGTTAAAAAAAAAAAAAAAAGGCTTATTTCTTTCCAGAAATCCCTACTCCTTGTGAACTCTGCTTGAACCTAAAAAGCAGGAATGGGTCATAAATCACTTGGACAATGGTCAACTGTTCAGTGGCTCATCTTTTCGATCACCCCCCCCCCTTTTTTTTAAAGGCTTTCTTTTTTTCGCCCTTTGGTACCTCTGCTCATTTTTGCTCCGGGACCCAAATGCCTTGGGGTGAAGACTAGCCCCTGTAGGGGGAGGGGCGGTCTGCGAAGTCCTCGCTGCCCTTTTCTCTCACTCCTCCTCCCCTCAACCCCCGGGGCTCCGGCCCGGGCAGCCTCCCCAGAACCCCAACGACACAACCCCTGGCCCCTTCTAGGGTAGGGGCACTAAACGGGATCTGGCTCGACCTTTCTCGCGGTCCCGGGAGGTTGCCCAACTCAGCTCGGAGGCCCAACCGCAGGCTGGGAGTGCAGAGCCGAAGGGTCCCCAGCCAGAAGGAAGGCGGCCTCAAAGCGACCACCCTCGGCCGCCTGGGCCGCGCTGGACCGGCGCACCCGCCGAGCGTCTGAAGACGCCGAACCCTGATACTTCCTCACTGCACTTAATTCTGCCCAGGATCAATACCTAATATGATACCGAATAAATAAAAGGCGCTCACAGCGGCCAGGGGACGGGGTTATTAAGCAGCTGGAGCTCTCACGGTGCATATCAATGCACCTGTCATTGTGGTTTGTAACAAAATTTATGACTGCAAGCAAGGCGGCAGTAAACGCTTCAGTAAGGAATGAAAAGAAAAACACTTCCCAAGGCCCGGCACTTTTCAGAAGTGGAAAACAGGCTCCGCGTAGGAGGAAGAGCAGCAAAAGAATTCCCTACTCCGCACTTTGGCCGGCCCCGCGCCCCGCGAGCAGGGGGACTATATAAAGTGGCTACTGCCCGCCTCTCGGAGCAGCTCTGCCCGGCGGCCGGACGTGGGACGGGACGCGCGCTGCCTCGCCGGGGGCCGAAGACGTGCTGCCGGCCGCTGCCTGGGGACGCCGGGCTCGCTGGATGCGAGGAGGCCCGCCCGGCGCTCGCTCGCCCGCCGGGGCCTTTGAACACGCCGAAGGGCTTGGGGAGGGAAGGGGCGGCAGTCGCCGGGCTGAGACTTGGTCGGTGGGTCGTAGTAAATTATGGACTGGTAGAGTCAGGGCAAGTTGAAAGAGAAGGGGGAGGCGATGGTTTGCCGGTTGTGTTTCTGTTGTCTGAAATGTTTCTAAGGTTCCAGTTGGCCTTGGCTCCTCTCCCTGTTTCTTCCTAAACCAGGGCCTCGGAAGCCCACAGATCTCTTTTTGGCGGACCAGACTCTTGCTGGGCATCCCCGTTAATTCGCTGGAACATAGCAACGATTCTTGCTCCCTGTTGGCTTTGCTACTTCGGGATTCCCAAACCACCCCTTTTCGGGTTTGCTCCGTGGAGATCTATTTGCTGCAGAGCTGGGATAGCTTTCTGCCCGAGCTCTTTCCAGCTCTCAGCCTGAGCCTCTTCTGCCCTATAGGAAGCCCCAAGCGCGCCTTCTAAATCATTCTTATTTAGCCCAGATAACTCAATACGCAATACACCCTGCATTTAAGGCACTGGGTTCACCCCATTAAAGGACCATAAATTTGAAGGCCGATGATCGGTTATCATGTAACGGGCAGCAGTTCACACTGAGGTGATCCACTTCAAAGCCGCCCTTTGTTTTATGTCTTGATGTATGAATCCTGAGATGGCTACCTTGAATTGTAGGACAGATGGAAATGTAGTGGAAATTATTATTTTTTTTAAATCACACTACTCACCACAATTGTGTGTGTGTGTGTGTGTGTGTTCTCAAATTTTGTCGGTAACTCTTTTTAGGTTCTTCGGGTTCCTTTTGATATTCTGTTGAGGCAGATCTGGAACAAAATGGAAAACTCTCAGTGGCAGTTGCTTCTTTTTTACCCAAACATTTCGCGAGGCTTTACCCCTTTTAAGGGTGTCTTAATCAATGTGACTATTGTATATGTTGCCCGCAGTCATTCCAGGCACCTTCTCCCAGGCAGAAAGGAGACTTGGTTGGCTTCTAGAGAGCGAGTGGACTTTAACACAAAGTCTTTGGCGGGATGAGGGAAGGAAGAGCTCTGACCTGAGGAAAATGCCAGACCCTCAGGCAGGGGATAGGATAAGTGAGTCAAAGGCACAAGGGGATTAGTTCTCTCCTCCTGCTTCAACCAGGCTCTAAGTACGCCAGGTGCCCTAATCCCCCAGGCCAAGCCCACCCTCCTAGGAGTGAAAGAGAACTTGCAGAATTAGGGTGGGAGGAAGGCTACAGAATAGGGCCCCAGAAAGAAGAGGAGGAATATGTGGACGGGCCTGGGTAGGTCCTAGTCAATGGCTGTCCTACTCAGCCCCAGTGGAAAGGGAGCTGGGCGCTATTTCCTGGTTTGTACGTTGTATCTTGAATGGTTCCCCTGAATTTATTTTATTACAGTAGGTACCCACCATATTCCTGGCCTGGGCTGCTCACCCACTCCTGGGTAGGGATTAGGCTGCAAACCATCCAAGAAACAAACATCCCTTCCACCTTCACCCAGAAGCAGACCCAAGCTGCCCACCACTGTGGGTGCCTAACGGGTGCCCGTTCAGGTCAGGCCAAAGGAGAGACACAATCCCCCCTCTTGCATCTGCCCTGTGCAATTTGTCGACTCAGTAGTTTGCAAACACTAAACCACGCAGGAGAAAGCCCCACACAAAGCGATCCGGTCCCTTCTAAAGACCAGATCACGAAGCCATAAGCCTTTGAAGTGACCTTTGGCTCACACGGCAATAACTCACCCCTTAATGAACACCCAACGGAAGCGCCTCAGAGAGATCCCGGCTGGGTAGGGCTCCTAATATCGCGCCCGGGCTCGAGCTTCCAAGCCAGCCTCAGGCCCAGGGGGTGGCCTGGAGGGCTGTGCAGCAGGGACACACTTCACCCAGGTCCTAGAACCTGACTGGTGGGCCCCGAAGCCACTTTATATGATACATTCATGGGAACGGACATCAACTTTTGCCGCTTGACTGTTTTATTTTATTTTTAAAAGAGGGTTCTTTGAAAGTAGGATCTTTCCCTCAGAAGAGAGCTAAATTGGGAGGCCACCAGGGCCAGCCCCGTGCTGCCTGTAGCTTTTGTTTTCCCAGCCATGGAGGAACAGGGTAAGTGTGCTCCTGGGTGCTCTGGGATGCCCCGTGCACCCTGTGCTCTGGTGCAGGAGGCTTGGGAAGGGAAAAAGAAAAAGGACCCCAAGGGGGACAAAGTTGGGCCACCCAGAGTCCCCGCTGCCTTCTCAGGCTGTTCCCTGCTCAGCCCACCCACCGTCCAGCCCAGGCCCAACATCAGCCTCCTGCTTGCCCAGAATCGCAGGCTGAACCCAGCTGGCTCTGGTCCACCAGCTCAAGTACCCTTTCCACAGCCAGAAACTGGGGGAGCAGAGGGTAGCCCTATCTGTGAGCTGTCAGTGAAGAGCTGGTCTGAGGCAGACCCGGCCCTATACCCCAACCCCCACCAGCATCCCCCGGAAAAGTCTTTAGGATAGGGAGCCTTGGTGCGGATTATTGAAATTTTCGGGGAAGTTATAAGTGAGTGCTCCATGGGGCCAAATGAAATGCTGCTCGCAGTAATTGGATTCAGCTGACTAAGTTGGCAGGCGCGCTGCTCCAAGGCAGCAGGCGAAGAAAAATGTCCAGCGACTTTAAGTTCTGATGGAGCCAAGAGCAGGCGATTGACAAAACAACTTTCCTGCTCTCCTTTGATGGCGCTGCCCTTGGAAGTCAGTCTCTCTCTAGCTGGGGCCTGTCCCAACTTAGGCTAAAGGTCTGCTCCTTGCTTTTTGGGACCCTTCCCTACAGAGGCCCAGTCTGGCCCGGCTGTGTGGCATTCTCCTGAGCCCGGAGCTGCTCACTTGGACTCATGGAGCTGCTTACTTGGGCATTAGACCCGGGAAAAACCCCAGGATGAATTGTCCTGTCCTCCTCCAGCCAGGAGCCACAGGATCCAGTAAACAAAAGGATGCGAGGAATTTAGAAGCCAAAATATGATTTAGCTTTCATCCTAGGTTCTTCGGGGAGAAGAACTCAGGAGCCCTGAATCTTTTCTCTGACACTACGGAAGTCAAAACCTAGATTAGTGAGGGGGCATGTGGAGGAGCCTCTCAAACTCTTCTGAGTAGTTTGGGGGTTCTCTTGAATTTGGGGGAGAAAGCCTGAGTAGCACTTTAACCTCTAAAGGAAAAAAAATATTAAGCCAGCAGCAAGAAATAAAGGCGTGCGTATGTGGAGCTAGCTCCCAGAACAATGCAGGGAGCTGGCTAGTCACAGAGTTTATTTTAAATACATATAAATCAACCTGCCTGTGCCCAGCCAGGCAGCCCAAGACACGGAATTAATATGACGCTCCATCTTACTTTGGCAGTGACAGTGTAAAAAAGTTTCTTTTTATTCATTTCATTTTCCAGCCCATTTTCGTAACTGCACATTTACCCCCAAAATACTTCCTCCAGCCCCCGACCCCTTCGCTGACTCTCTCCTCAAACTGCCACCTCCTCCCTCTCCAACCCTACCATCAGCCACCCCCCAAGCCTGGCAAGGTAGTGTGTCCTCCTAACCTTTGGGTAGGCGGGGAGCACCCCCACAAAGCGCACCTCCTTACGATTAATCACCGTCCTCGATGTATATGTAGAAGTGTATCTAGGTCTACGCGGACTGCCTCACCAATTGGCAATAATCAAGATCACAGATTACACAAAATAAATCATATTTAGTATCCCATTCAGGGCAGCAAGCAGCCCGGTGCCCAAAGATTTCCATTTTGTCATGCAATTGCTTACCTGGATCCCAATTTATCATAAACCTGGTGTCCTCGGCCTCAGAGGGGGCGCCAGTGGGGGACAGAGCTAGCCTTCCCCCTTTGTCTGCAGACAGCACTGTCCCAACCCTGGTCTTGCGCGCTCGCAGACGCGGCCATATACCCGAGCACACAGAATTCCCGGTAGAACGGAACCAGGCTGAGGTTCAACTACCAATAAACGCAGGAGGAACGAGTTCGTAGTCCCCGAGCTGGCTTCGCCCGCGCTGCGCACCCGTCGGTCCACCCGCCCGCCTGTCCGCTCCCAGGCCCAGAGCGGCGGCCACCCGAGCCCCCACCCTCTCCTGGGTTCCTGCCCAGCCCTCCCAGACCCCCCAGAGCTCGGGGTTTGTTTTGCTTTCGGAATGTGGCCCTTTCTGGATTTGGAGAGAGCCCCGGAAACCCCCTCATAGTCGGGAAATACAGACGCTGCTTTCAAATGCGAGGATATTTGTTCACGTGACCCCGAGGGAAGATTGTACTGATTGAGGCTGAAACTTTCACGCCATCCAGCCCCGGAGCGCAGCCAGGCCTGGGGGCTCGGAGGAGGGGCAGGAAGCGTGGGATCTGGGCCCATTCCCCGGAGCAGACATGGGTGGGCATGGAGCGGAAAGAAAGTCCCCATCTCAATCGGGACCAACCCAGCCCTAGCCTGGCCGCCGGCAGTCTCTCCCCCCACGACCTCTGACCCTGGCCCGGCCTTCCACCGGACTGGCCCACGGACTGGAAATTTTAGAGGCTGCCTCTCAGAGCCGTCTCCGGAGACGGCTGTGGAGCATCAGAGGCCCAGGGTTCCCTTAGCTCCCCGGCCGGCCAAGCCCGGTACCTCGCATCTGCACGCACCCAGGCAAGGCTCTGTCTAGGCCGACGCGCTGCTCTCCCCATCCCGGGACGAGACAATTAGTTGTGGCACAGCGGAGGCTCAGGCCCTAAGGTGGGTGACTCCAGCTCCCAGACCAGGCCGGACACCCCGGGGGAACCCCACTCCCCACTCCCACCCCCCACCCTCACCACTGCTCGAGGCCTCGGCTCGTTCCGCAGACGCGGCGGCGGAGCCACCACTCCCCAGAGCCAGAAAAGGCGCCTAAGCAGCAGGCCGGACCGCTAGCGGTCTCCCCTCTCCGCGCCTTGCGCACTCCACTCGGGCGCCGCGCGGCCTGGAGCCGCCGAGGCGTAGAGCCGCTGTTTGCCGAGACCTGCGCGCCTCCCAACCTGGGCCGGGCCCACGGAATCCGCAGGCCCCGCGACTGGCAGGCCGCGGCTTCCCGCTTCCTGCGGTGCCTCCCAGAAGGCGAGGAGCCTGCGGTATCAGTCCTGGTCGGGCTGATCTGGGAGTCAAGGGAGCTTCTGTTTAGAAATAAATAGCACATCGGGACCTGTTCCCAGCACTCTCCAAGTGGTCGGGCGGAATTTACCGTCACAATTCTGCGTGTGAGAAAGAGTTAAGCTCCCAGCCAGGGTGAGCGACCAGCGTCCAGGTCCGAGCCTGCCAAGAGCCATCCCCCCCATGGCCCTCTCCTGGCCCAACCTACACCCCAGAATCCCGCACCACGCGGGAGTCTCCACCCCATCCCCGAAGTATCGTTGTCATGGCCAGTTCTGCTTCTCAGTGGCATCGGGCACGGAGCAGATGCCCTGTCACCGCTTGCAAAGTCTCTGACAGGCGAAAGCGAGCGTGAATGTGCTCGGCAGCCCCGGAAGAGCCGGGTAGAAGGGGGTAAAGTCCTCCTCATCCCCCTTTCAGAAGCACTGAAGTCCCCGAGGACAGTTCACAGGCTAGAGCCCCTAGACCTGTCAGGGAGCTCCTCCTTTGTTCACCTGGCCGGGCCTGGCTGGAGGCCCACTCGGGACGCCTCTTGAGGCCAGACTGTAGGTACCCCCAGCTCACCCCCACCTGGAGGATCCTGTCCCCCAGCCTCCCGCCAGGGGCCGAGCAACGGGCCCGCAGCAAGTGTTAATCTCCTGCCAAAGAGGGGGGCCGATTTGCGGGAATTTGTCTCCAGGAAAGGATCTAAGCCTTCTTCAATCGGAGCATATGTTCATAGAGCAATAAACCGGAAAGATTTACAGTCCTCGCCCGGCCCCCAACAGCCTCGCACCCTTTCAGGAATTACTTACGATGATTTATCACATCAACCCGGGCAATTGTCACACTGATAAAATAGCCCGGCCGGTGCCCGCCAAGCCCAGGACTTGGGAGACTGCTGGCTGCCGGGCTGCCACCAGGGCTGGGCAGGCTTTTGTGGGTTCCTCTCTGGGCCTACCAGGGAATGTTGAGGTGGGTCGGGGTGGGTGGGGTTGGGGAGGGAGGGGAGCAAATTCTCATTGAGAAAAACGCAAGCGGCTCAGAGAAAGCGCCCGGAATCTGCGTCGGAGTCGCTTGCAAAGCACATAAACATTTGTCATCTTTGAATAATTGAATTAATGTATTATTGTTTGAATGTATAATTCATAGCGAAGGAAACTTTGTCTCTATCCTGACGGGGAAATATACACAAACCAAAAAAGAAATCAAAACATACACACAATCCCCAAACAACTACCAAACACAGCCAACTCCAGCTAGCGGAAATCATCCTCAAAGCCAACGGGAGCGAAGGAGGCGAATAAAGAGGCTCTCCTCCCCGGCACTGGCCCTGAGCTGCGAGCTGGAGGAGAATGTCCGCTGCTGTCCCAACCCAGAGCCCCCGGCAAGCTGGGGGTGGAGTGGGTGGGGTGGGAGCCGAGTGGCTAGTGGGACCTCAGGGCTCCTCGGAGGGTGGGAGAAAAAAGGCTAAAATGGGGGGCGACAGGACAGACAGCCTTTGCACCACGACTTGGCTTCTCCCGCATATCCCTGGCCCAGGCTTCGTTTCGCCCCCGGGGTCTCCCACTCCAGCGACGGGGACTTCTAACCCGTGCCTTTATTTTAGATCTTCGCCCAAATTAAAAATACAAAAATAAAGGGGAAGAAGGGGAAACTCTTTGCGGGGGTGACAGAAGCAGCAGAGCTTGGGTGGGAAGGAGGGGAGTGGGAGAAGCAACTCGGAAATCATTATCTGTTGGTTAAAACCTGCCTGGGGTAAAATTTCAACTCGATTTTATAGCCTTCTATTATGACGCAAAGAAAAATTTACGACCGTCGTTTGAAAAGAGGGCCAGGGCCTTTTCTCACCGGTTTAAGAATAGGCAGCAGATGCCGTGACAGCGACCATTGTTCCCGGTAGACACAGGCGACCGGGCAACCTCGGCCCGCGTGCGCCAGGCGCGTCCCCCAGCCGGGCGGGTTTTTAACAACTCCTGTTGTTTCGGAGCAGCTCGCGCGCACCCTCGCCCCTCGCCCCCTCGCCCCTCGCCCCTCGCACACCCCCACATGCTCACACACACCCTCTCGCGCTCTCGCAGACACACACTCGGCCGCTCTCAGTAATTTTTCATAAGTGCAAAGCTTTGCTGAACCAAAGGTCACCATCCAAGCCACTAACAACTTCTCGCCGGCGCGCGGTTCCAAATCAGGAAGCAAAGGGAACTATTTGTCAGCGGCTCTGACAGCTAAGTTCATTAAGGATTTAAATCTGAAGAAATAAAAGTCGCCAAAATATTTACCTGCTGGCCGCGCTCCCGCGCCCGCCACTGGGGGCCCGAGGGTGGAGGGCTTGGGGGCGCCGCGCGGCCCCCCTCGGCGGGTGATATTCTTGGGATCCCTGCACTTTCCAAGTCGGAGAGAGCCCTTTGCGTGGCAGATTAATGACGACTCCGTGTTTCTTAAGGGACGTGCTGAATTAATTATTTCGCCAATCACGTGGTCGGGACTTGTAGAAATCTATTCTTATCATCTTCCTCGCACTTTGAAAATTCTCCGGGTTATGAAAGGCCCTCCCCCGGCTGCCGGCGAGCCCCGGCCGCCCAGCCAGGCGCGGGGGGCAGGGAGGGCTCCCCAACATGGCGGGCGGGCGGGAAGCGCCGTCTGCCGAGGGTCCCGATTTACTGTACTGTACTCAAGCGGGCTCGGCTATGGACTCGCTTCCTCCTCGTCCCTGCCCGTGATTCAATACACACCACGGTATTGATGTATTGGTGGGCACAGGAGGAGCCATTAACCAGAAGACGGGCAGAGGACAATCATAAAATGTGTCTGAATATTTAAACTTCTGTCTGCACACTTATAAATACACATGTCCACGCGTCTGAGGCGAGCCCTTCCATATATTAAGGACACATGTCTGATTTTATGCATTCTGCTCATTTCCTGTCGCGAGCAAGCCCCCCCTCCCCAGCTATTTTGGGACTCCTGTCTTGGCCCACTCTTCAAGGCCAGGCAAAGACCAGAGAAAGCCCTCGCGGAAAAAAAAAAAAAAAAAATAGCGCACGCCACTTTTTATAGTGGGGAGTGTTTATTGTCGTCTCAAGGGCGGAGGGGGCTCCAGGGGAAGGAGGGGCAGGTGCTGGAGGCCCCAGTGGGGCTGAACAGCACAGGAAAAGTAGGAGTCCAAGACTGGAGGCCAGAGGGGTCTGGTCCCAGTAGCCACTGGCCAGTTCCAGCTTGGCCCAGAACCCAGCACTCTTTCAGAGTTGGGTGGTGGTGGGGGTCGTGCAGGGAAGTCTCTCTCCCACCACAAAACAAAGAGAGACTGAAGGGGTCTAGGGCTAACCCGGGCCACACAGAGAGCCAACCTGGAGCCTCTTTTTAGCCTAGGAAGTTACTTATTTTCCTTTCAAAAAATAAATAAATAAATAAATAATGCCCTGCAGCCTGAATCCAAGCTTAGGCTTCTCAACGCCCACAAAATATGGTGGCCAAATGGGAGTGTGTACTTGTGGGGGAGAGGTCAATGACAGATTTGCTAACCCTTACACAGTTTAACCTTCACATGTCAGGCACAATGCAGAAAATAATAAAATAAATTGTTTATATTGAATGTTAGCTTTTAGAAGACTTAATGAAGAATGCTTCTGTGGAGGCACCAAACAGGATGGAAGTTTTGCTACACCTTTTATTATTTCAAATATAGATCAATGAGTTACATCAAAACTACAGGCAACAATTAGTATAAATAATACTTTAATCAGTGGCAGCAGAACAGTGGTCAATTCTATTAAAAAAGCATCTTGTGTGAACAGACACCATGGGGCTGACTGGCAATGTCATCTCCCAACAAAAGGCTGCAATGGACAAAGTGAGATGGGAGTCTGAGGAGCAATGTCCTCAGTAAACACTTCACTCCTCCCCAGTCACGACCCCAACACAGTTTAAAAAAAAAAAAAAAACACAAACACCAAAACAAACACTTCTGGCTCATATTTGGGGGAACAAACTGGAAACAAATAAAAGCAAATGGGCACTGCGCCTTTCCACATCTAGGTTTCTCCAGAGTGCGTTCCCAGATGGAAACTCATTTCCTTCCCTGCCCTGGGTGGTGGTTGAGGGGGAGGCACTGCTTCATCCCTGCCCCACTCCTGTGGGCCCAAATGGACACCGGGGTCCAATTGGGACCACGGGGTTGAGGGCTGCCCCCTGGGCCATCCAGGCTCCATTAACATTTCAAAAGACAATCCCTGGAAACTGAGGAGAACTGAGACTTATAAACAAAGAAGTTGTTTCTCTGACTAAGTTACTTTTCAAAGTAGTGGGGCTATGTTTGAGAAGAAGCTTGGGTTTTCTTCATCAAAACATGGCTCTTGGCTTTCCTGTGGGGTATAAGTGAGGGCAGCTATGCAGTTTTGGCATTTGGTCTAAAGCTGGAGTGAATAACCTGAACTTCTGGGAAGGGGGAAATCTATATAATAATCTTTATAATATATATGTAGTTCGGTGTTGTGAAAATATATTCTTTTTCCCCCTCCCAAGGAGAAGGTTTAATATATTCACAGATTTGGGCTTTAGGAAAGAATCTTAGCAACTTTCCAACTTGCCTAACCATAGCGGCTCTTTTCAAATGCTACATCCAAAGACTGCTCTCCATGTTAGAGGGGGAAAAAAAGAAGAGAAGGGTAGTTAGAGTCCAAAAGGTTAAGGGTTTAGAGGTCAGTCCTCCCGGCTGAAATACAGCTAATCGAATAGAAAATTTGTCCTCTGGATGAACCTGATTCTGTAATTTAGCCGAACTTCAGTAAAATACCTTTTCAGCTTCT
This sequence comes from Martes martes, assembly GCF_963455335.1. Classification (NCBI taxonomy): domain Eukaryota; kingdom Metazoa; phylum Chordata; class Mammalia; order Carnivora; family Mustelidae; genus Martes; species Martes martes. The sequence goes on from NC_137890.1 coordinate 125,229,948, forward strand.
CAACGTGAGGGCGTCAGAAAAAAGACGTCTTGACTATGTATGAACTCTTTGCTTTTTGTCATAGAAACAATGATGCGAATAATGCAGGAATATCCATCTTTAATATCCCGACGTGGCGATATTCAAGTATTGCCATGTGCAAGTCTGAGAGCCAGGCTCACCCCAAGGAGGAACAAAGAGCTGTCCCCAGGGTCTAATACAAAAGACCAAGGCTTGGAAGATACTTTAGAGAAGTGGAATTTCAGCCTAGGGACTCAGTGAATACCTGCTCTCAGCTCTCAGGAGACACCAAAGAACATGCGTGCAGAAAAAGTCTTTTTTTCTCCCTCCACCTAAATATATTTTTAAAAAATTATCTCCGAACCTTCTGAAGCATTTTGAAGCACTGAAAAAAATAGCTCCAGGTCTGAATCTCTCTTTCAAGCTCATCCTTCTCCCCCCACCCCCTTTTGCCACTTTTCCGTAGCTACAACCAAGGGGTTTCTTTTTGGAGCCTGAGGCTTGGGGTTTAAACTTCCAAAGTCTTGTTTCATTTGAGTATATGAACTCTGGCCATTACCTTTGACTCTTTCCCCCTTATCCTTAAGGGTCAGCATTTTAGAAAAATGAGCTTTGAACCCTTCTCAGGCAAGGCATTAGAAAAATGATTGAAGAACATCACTCCTGTTTGAGAGTGATTGTTCTTAAACTACTATTCTTTAAGGCAAGGAAGAGGGCCTGAAACTTTTATACTTTGACAATTTCTGCTTCTAATTAATGTGTTGAGGAAAAACTTCCTTACATTTGTTTAAAAAATAAAAACTTCAGGAAAAAAAAAAAAGCCCTAAGACCAACTTTTGTGGACTTCTAGATTCAATTAGCTTTCTCTCTCTTTTTAAAGCAAGATTTCCCCTACTTTCCCACTTCCTCCCCACTACATACACCCTCTCCCATATAGGCCGTACACCAATTCCTATTTTTAAAAAAACTGCTATATGGGTTATTTGGAATCCAGCATTTGGAATCCAGTTGGAACAGAAAATTCAGTCATTATCTAATGACCCAGAACATAGAGGTTTTGTTTTCTTTCCCCAGAAGGAAAATGCTGGACCATTTGTTTCTTTCTTTCCCCTTTTCTTTAATCACCCAGAACTAGTTGTAAGCACAGTGCTGAAAAAAGCACATGTGGAAATATATTTTCAAGAACTCAACTTTGAGTGGACCCTTTCCTTCCCTCTAAAAGGGTTAAGGGCCCCCTACACACATTTCCGGGGAGTGGGGAAGGGGTGAGTTCAAAATACCGCTTACAGCCAGAAGTTAGTCCACACATCTCTGATTCTTCTCCCTGAAACTCAGCCCCTTTCACCTTCTTAAGATTTTTGGCATTAAGATGTCAGTTATTTCTGTACCCCATCCCCCAACAAATAAATATTTAAGCAAATATAATCTAAACATAAAATAACCCGTTTCCACTTTCTTCTTACACTCATTTCTTTGGGCATGGGGCCACTGGGAGCAAAATACTTTTTTTTCACACTGGAAATTATACAGATAACCAACCCAGAAAGTTCAGAAATCCTGGCCCACCTCTCCTGTTTCCACTGAAAGCACCTAGCACAGGGTGAGGGGGGCAAGCTCCTGCCTCAACTCCCCCAAGTTATTAAACCACAAAGATCCCTGGAGGGGTGGGGTGGGGGAGGATGTTCAACTTCACGCTGGGATAAAGTATCCCACCTTCATTTGCAAATTCAAAATCCAACAGCAGAGATTTTCATAAGTTTAATAACTCGCCAAGGTTTATGTTCTCAGTAGCTCCTGCCATATGATAATGAACTTAGAGAATCCCGCCCCCCTCCCACCCCCATTCCGCTCCAGGGAGGGGGCTGCCCTCGGGCAGGATGCTAACCTAGTCCGAGGGCGGCCTGCGAGTCCCAGGTCCACCCCACAGTACCTTAGAGCCCAGGGAGGTGACAGCAAGCCCGGCCTGCCCCCGCAGCTTCGGCTCAGCCGGGAGCGCAGGGAGGAATGGGCCCAGGGTCCCCACTTCTATAAGGTCGTCAGGTCCGTGTGGTGGTCCTTGGCCAGCGGCTGCAAATGCTGGCCGGGAGCAGCTGAGGAGGAGCAGGAGGAGGAAGAAGAGGAGGAGGAGGACGAGGACCTGCCTTTGGTGTTGGGCAGCTTGTGGTCTTTTTTCCACTTCATCCTCCGGTTCTGGAACCAGATCTTGATCTGGCGCTCGGACAGACACAGGGTGTGAGCAATTTCAATCCGACGGCGCCGCGTCAGATACCTGTTAAAATGAAATTCCTTTTCCAGTTCTAGGACTTGCTGCCTGGTGTAGGCCGTCCGGGACCGCTTGGGCTCCCCGCCAGTGTAATTGGGGTTCACTGCGAGACAAAACAGACAGCACGGTCAGGTCAGCGCCCAGCCACTCGTTAGGCCCCTTGCCACTGCCGCTCACTTCCTGGCGCGCCCCGAGGCCCCGCGACCCTCCCCGCACACTCCCCAGCCCGCTCCCTTCCTCCCTCCCGCCCTCCCGTCCTCCCTGCCCCGCGCGCGCACACACACGCTCACTCCCACCCACCCTCCCACCCACCAACTCCCCCAGGCTCCCCGGCAGGGGATCCCCAAATGTGCTCCCATCTCCCCGGCCCGAGCCGCGAGCTCCAGAATTCCCAAGCATTTGGCAATCCCCCTCTCCTCTACCAGGTTCCCTCGCTCTGAAAATGGAGTCCTCCCCCACCCCACCCCCATCTCCACCCCCTTTTTCGCCCACAGCCAAGCAGCCAGCCACATGGTCCCGGCCTGCTCCCTCAGCTATAAAAATTTATGGAGAGAGTAATTGCAGCGCCCATTGAAGCCCCACACGCCCCCACCCACTCCCATCCCCTCCCAGGGGCCCAGGCCTCCAGGCCGGGGTGGGGACTGAGAGGTCGCTGGGCCTTGCCTTACCCGAATTCACGTGCACTTTCTTCATCCACGGGTAGACCACTGCGGGCTGCTTGAGGGCCGTCCCGGGGGGCGGCTGCTTGGGGCCGCCCGGCTGGCTGCAGGCCCGGGCGCTGGGCAGGGGCGCGGGCGGGGGCGCGGGGGGAGCGGGGCACGGCTCTCCTGGGGCTCCGTAGTGGCCGCCGGGGCCACTGGCTTCTTGCCCGTGACCCCGTGGGGGCAGCGCGGAGCCGGGCCCAGGGCCGCCGCCGCCGCCGAAGGTCTGCTCACCGAAGTCGGGCCGTGGGTAGAGCCCCGGGGGCTGGAAGTCTGCACCCTGCACGCCACCGCCGTAGTAGTCGGCGCCCTGCTCGCCTAGGTAGCCGCCCTGCAAATACTCCTCGCACGGAGGGAACTTGGGGTCCACATACTTGGAGTTCACCATATACGAACTCATGGCCATTAATTTCAGAAGGTAGAAAATACTAATTTTTCTCGTGTTGTCTTTTTTTCTCCTTCCATAGGGCCCTCCTACTTGCTGTCAACTGAATAAAGTTGGCGGCCATGTGACCAGGCCAGCCAATAGCGAGGGAGCGAGTTTATCACCGGGTTGGTGAGCATCTCATAATTTTCACAAATTTAACTAAATAACATACGTGTAATCAAGTGACTCGCCATGGCACATTCGAAGGCCCCCACCAGATGTTAATGTAGTTCTAGAGTCCCCAGCACCCTCGGTCCTGGCAGGTAATCCCAGCTTTTGTCTGCCACTGACTTTGTTAACCTGGAGTGCCCTCTCCAACCGCCCCCACCCGCCTGAAAACAGCCCCCCCAAATGGGTACAGTTCAAGGAGGGGGGTGAAAGCCCAAATTTTTCAGGCTGCAGAATACCACCAGGCCGGTGGGTGAGGCAGCCCTGGACTTAGCCAGAGTACCCCAGGCAGGCAGGGCTCCCGCCCGCGGGAACGGGGACTCTGCCATACAAAGGCCGAGTCCTGGCTTTGTCTTCGTCAGGGTCACCCAAAAGTTACAACAATCTGGCTGGCCTGAATCAGGCAATGAGTAACTGCCAAGCTTTCTGTGAGTGCCTAGGCTGGAGCGTTTCTGCCCAAAGCCCCTCTCGCAGGTATGGCAAGACAGCCACCCACAGGCCCCCCAGCTGCTGCAGCTGAGGGGTGGGCTTGGAAGCCTCGGATGGCACCTTCACCTCACCCAGATGGTCTCCAAAGGACCCTGCACTCCTTCTTCCCAACTGGCTTTTTCCCACATGGCAGTCCCTGACCAGTGAGTCCCCCTCACTGGGTACCCTCTGACCTCACCTCACACTCCCTCAGGGCAGAGCTGGGGCTGGGGCTACCTGGCCTTCCACCCTGCTCCCCAGCCCCCCAAAACCTAGCCTTTTGGCCCTGCATTCATGCAACCAATTAAAGGATTACACAGGAGCCTCGGAGGGGCTTCTCCAGGCAAAGACTCCATTATGTCACCAGGCTCAGCCCATCCTCCTGGAGACTAAGGTAATAAAACAGAAAGAAAACTGACCCGCGCCCGCTGCCTCTGGTCTCTGCTTCCGACTATGGCCATTTCGGAGAAACATGAAGTTTTTGCATCGACCATATATTCCCCTAGAATCGAATCTGTGACTATGTGGATACCACACAAATTCGGTTCTACAGGGTATATATAGACAACGTTACTAGCTCTGGGTTCCGGCCAGAGTGGGTACCCCGACTGCTGCCAGCCCCGGCCTCTTCCTCAGAGCCATCACGGGCCCGATGCGGCCACTCGCACTTTCGGAGAGGATTCAGGTAGCTTGAAGAGCTTGGTGAAAATTTGCAGCAACGAGTTCCCCATCCTCCGTACCAGGGCCAGAGGGACCGAGCAGCCAAGGAGACGGGACAGTCATCTTAAGAAAGAAGAAAAGGAAAGGAAAGGAAAGAAAAGAAGAAAGAAATAATCCATCCCAGAAATGGCGGCTTTATTACCTTCCCCCTCCAGATCCAAATAACATCCCCTCCCCTTATCAAGTGGTATTTTCCTGAAAGGAGTAAATGCCCTCAGTGGCAGAAGAAAAGATGCAAGAGGGGAATATCCTCCACCCATTCTTTTTCCCAGCGCGGAGGCAAGCCAGGTTGGCTGACAAAGCTAGTTCTCACAGAAGTCTCACGTTTACCTTCCTGGGCCCTGTGCCGGGCGGGCCTCTTGGTCCTGCTTGCTGCTGCTGCTGCTTCTGCTGCTGCGGACCCCGCGGCAGGCACTGCTTGCAGGCACCGAGCTGCCCTGGGCTAGGGTCGGCGTGCTAATGGTGAAGGGCAGGGCGAGGGGTCATTCGAAATCATTTACAAACATATCACAAAGTTTCATTATTTTTGCTTTGCCGACAGCAGCACACAAGAGTACAAAAGTTCATGAATTGCACCCGCCCCAGCGCCTCAGCGCCGTCTAGGGCTCACCCCTCCGTTTGGGGCACGAAGAACACAGACACACTCAGGGCCCGGCTGGATCTCGGGGGCAGAAGGATGCCTGGGCTCAAGAGGGGGTTTTTGGATCTCTGACCGTAGGCTCGAGGTGTTAAAAATTTTTTTTTGATTGTTTTGATTTTCTCCCTTAAGATTCAAAAACGAGTTTCAGCCTCAGCCTGAATCTTGTGTGGTAGAGCAGGGAAACTCCCCTCTGCGCCCCCCCCACTACAGCCTGGCAAAATTGGCTCCCTGCTTCTAGTCTGCACTTTGGACACTACCCCCCACCATCCTTTGGTTCCAGGGCTTTAGCTATTTTACAGGGACTTCCTGGGTGCCAAATCTAAGGAGAGTCTGAGGCCGCCCCACATCAAATGCCCTTGTTGGGCGGGTTCCCCCCCCAACCTCCCCTAATGCCACACACTCCCACACACCCACCTGCCTGGGGATACTGGCCTAGGCTTTATCCAGACAAATTGGGGGAGCCTGCTGGGCTGGGTGGGGACCGGGTGGGGGTACACATTTTCATATTTGTTAGACGCTGTGACCTGCCTTTCACCTTATTGCTCCACTTGCTCAGACAGGTCAAAGCCAACGAGTTATTGATGAACAAAAGCGTTAAATATTCACCTCCCGCTCAACTGCCCATACAAATGCTTTTGATCTCTCGGGCTTTTTGTGCAGCTACAGGGTGCCGAATGTGGGTTTGCAAGCGAGGAGCACTGGCAGAGATAAGCACCCAGAGCAGGGGCAGAGGCAGGAAGGGGGCAAAACCAGGGTGTCCTGGGGACACCAGATTTTCCAGCCTGGAGCCCAGAGCTGGTTTTATTTGGGCCAGCCTGAGCACTAGAGGGGAAGTATGAACTGGGCAGACTCTCCACTTCTGGGGAGAAACACAGCCTCCAGGAAGTCAACTAGGCTGCCAACCCTGGAGAGCAAAGAAACCTGGCCCAGAGCCAAGCCCTGGCTTCTTCCACCCTGGAGAAAAGGTGTCTCAGCAGAGAGGAAGGGTGCCTGGCTTCCACCGCCCTCCTACATTCCATCTCCCATTAAAATAAAATAATCTCCGTTTTGCAGTAAGGGAGGAGGTCACTGTTTTCTTCCTTCATTCTCCTGCCACTACCATCACCTTAATGAGATAGTCTTCCTGGAGATTTCACAGGCCTCCTCAGAAATCTACCTGTCTTCGGGGCACATGCAACTCAGAAAGATCCAAACTTCTGAGCTCAGGACTCCAAGCATCTCCAAGCATCCCCCCCACCGCAGCCCTACCACCACCACCACCAACACGACGTCTGCCTGCAACACCAGCGGCTCTGCCGCGAAAATTCTGGAACTGCAGGCTAAGAGGACCAGAGGTGAACCAGAAGGGTCGCATCCCTCCCTCCTCACTCAGCCCGTGTCCCCAGCCCCAGAGGCCTAGGGTGTGTGTGGGGGGTGGGGGGGAGCGAGGAGGGATTTCCAAGTAAAGCTCAGAATTCGCAGCCCTTCACGAAAGCGGACCAACTCCCCACACCCGCAGCCGTAGAGGGTGACCTTTTTTTTTCTTCTTTTTTATTAAAAAAACGAGAGAAGAGAAGTTGGGCCAGGCTGGGCAGCGGAGGGGAACCGCGACGCTTTGGCGTTTGGCAGGTTGGTTCGAGCAGAAAGCGATGCTCGCAGAAACTTGTAAATAGAGCGGGCTGCTAATTAGCTGCAAGCTCTTCACAGAAGCGGAGACGGCAGCGGGGCTGCACCTGTGCGAGCTGGGGAGGCCTGGGGAGGCCCAAGGAGACCAGGGTGAGAGCCTGCGGTGTGTTCTCTTGGTTGGGTGACTGTGAACTAGGCCCCAGAAAAATCTATCCGGGAGCACAACTTCGAGCCTCCACACCCGAAGAGAGCTTCCCTCGCACCGCCAGGCCAGGGCGGCCAGGGCCCCTCTCCCACCCGCCCAGTCCTGTGGGCCGGCCCTTCCACCAACACCTCCCCAGTTCTCAATACCGCCTCTTCGCAATTCGGAAGAAACGGGAAGGTACTTACGGCGGCAGTCTCGCATGGTCTCGAACCTGTTGCAATGAAAACGGGGGTCACTTAAATTCCACAGGATAATAAAGCAGAGACAGAAGATATACAGAAAAATGACAAGGCCCAGACACCCCACCAATACCCAGACCTCTCCGCTTCGGGTGCCGCCCCCAGGAATTGCGCCAAGTTCTCCGCGGAGCGGGAGACCACAGTCCTCAAGGGCAGACCCAGGGAGTAGGAGAGTATTGGCCCCCATCACCTCCCCCGCTCCATGCACCCTTGGGCAAAACCTTACTGGTTGCTTGGCCCGACTCAGGCTGCCTGTAACAGGGTTTCCCCAGTGGGAAAACGGGAAGCGAGGAGAAAATGGGCCTTTGTGTGTTCCCTTCTGCACAATCAGCCGGGTGGGCGCAAGTTCACCGGGGAGAGGGCAGCCGCTGCATCTGTCCCCTGCCCCAGGTCCCGGTCTGGCTCGCTCTGGCGCAATTCAACCCCCTTTCCCAGTTTCGGGTGGGTTTCAAATTCCCCAGCCCCAACTAGCGCCCCCAAAACCTGGCTTCTCCCCTTTCCAAAGAAGGACCAGGCATGACTGGGACTTGCCTTCCCACTTCTGCTCAAATTCAAAACAAAGAGCAATTTCCAAGGGAAATGAGGACCTAAATGATAACCAAAGGAGGAGGAAAATCGATGGGTTGGAAGGTAAATAGCAATGTTTTAGATTGTCCTGCAGCTCCATGGATGTGGCAGCATTTTGTCAGCATTGCTACTGGAGAGCCCACAAAGCAATCTTACAAAGCCGTGCTCCTCACAGGGGCTGGTGTCCAGCTTTAAGTTTTCATCTATTCTAGGATGGCAGCCTTCCCTGAGAAATCTCAGAAGCAAAGCCCTCTCCATCCTCATCCTTTCTCTCCGTCCCCTTCTCTCCCCCACTCTCTCACTCTCTCCACCTAGACTACCACTGTCTAATTCCACATCTGAGACAGATGCTCCATTGGGAGGCGGAGAGAGACAGTAAGTCCCCTTTTGTGAGGTAGGAGCCCTCAGTTCCTAACTTTCTATGTGCAGAAGGGAGGGGAGGATCCCAAGATTCCCATTCCATTTGTTAATTTCAGTTTAGGCTAAAATGAAAATTCACTTCTCTGGGACTTCTGCTCACCCCAGGCAGGAACGACAAGGCACAGAGAAACCCCCACCCCTGGAGCTGTCCTGGAAAAAGTAATAAGGGACTTACTGGTTTTCTCTCCTAGTGGGCAGGGGAACTGGGAGTAGCACTGTCTCCTCCTGAGCCTGGCGCTAGCTGGAGCCTCTCACTTCCCTATCGCTGCTCCAAGAACCAAGCATCTGCACTTGTATGCTCTTAACCTAATTTATGGTGGGAATTATATTTTGGCTTGTCAACTCTCAAGCCATAAAACAAAGTTTATTGGAATCACGTGCTCGTAAATAGCCACTCAGGTCTCATCTCTGCACAACCATAAATAACCTTCGGCTTTAAACTTTTATTCACTAAATAAAGGTTCACTGCAACTGTTCTCTCACATTTAAATAGTTCCAAATATTCAGGATGCAAGGGGGGTCATATTCATATCAATACCCTGGGCTTTTCAAATAGCATCTTTTCAGACAAGTCTCTTTAAGTTGGGAGGTAGTGCTATTTCGGAAAGACTGGTTGGTGGGCATGTCTTATGATTCTTTGGCTGCATTCACTGTGAGTACCTTCAACTGCTTTCTTTCAATCATTTTCTAGCTCTAGATATGGTAAATAAATAAAGAGGAAAATCAAAGGCTACTTCTGACTCCCTTATACCAGGAATTGTTTGAGATTTTGTTCAAACTTCAACAGAAAATAGGGTGGTTAGAGAGAGGCTGGGTGGGCTTGGGGTGGGGGCAGCAGTTGGAGTTAACACTTGGCTCTGTATTGTTGTGGATGGGCTCAGTGAGAAAGGTGAAGGTAGCTACATGCCTAGAGGTTTCTATAATTTGCTTAGCTCTGAAAGGGGAGCCTTTGCAAGTGACCAAACTGCTTAAAACAGCAAGACTTGGGGTTTGGTAAAGTGAGAAACTAGAGAATAGCCCCATCGGGACCTTTGGCAACTGAAGCTCTAAAAGAAGGTTATAAAACAATAAAACAGTCCTGGTGTGAAGGGGACAGGGTGTGAGGAAGCAAATGAGGTTCTAAAGGAACCCAAGCCCAGGAAGTCAGATGTCCCTGCTCCCACTGGGCTAGGGGCTCATGGTCCCTGCGCTCAAACCTGAGTGAAATGCTACAGCCCCACACTGCCACTCCCACTCCCACTAGAGGGTTAGCCTAAGAGACGAGGAGGGAGTGCGCTCTCCTGCTGAGAAAGCCCAGAAACGGAGCTTGGGCCCAAGTGAGGGCAGTTGGGGAGAATGGGACATTCTATGCTGGGCCAGGTGGGGGTGGAAGCAATGTCCCCAGCTCCCACCAAGCGGTAAATCAAAAGAGAATGGACCCCCAGCACCCTTCCATAGCCCACCAGAGTTTCTACCAATCAGTGTGAAGACATGTATGATTTTGACGATTCTGATGAAAAGAATGGGGGGTTATGTGTAGGTTTGTAGAGCGCACACACACACATACATGATTTCTAAATCAAATTCAGTTGCAAGAGTTCTCACCAGCAAGTTCCACCAAGCCTATGAAAGAGATCTCTCTCTACAAAGATCTCTTTGCATTCTAACTTCCACCCATTCTCTGTGTATTTCTAAACTTCCATCAGCTGAAGGCGGGGAGCTGTTGGCTCACACTCTATGACATTTATTTTTTCTCCCCTCCCCCATTAGCCTCTTAGGAGGACTTTTTTCTTTTACAGTTGGTAGCATTCGTTTTTAAGACACGCGTAAAGATCAACCCTTTAAAAAATGATTTCTGATTCTGTTAGGACTAGGTGAGCAGCTTCAAAATTAGTCCCAGCTAATCCACCATAAAAAAATAATAATAATTAGAATTTGAGAGATTGAGAAAAGATTTATTTATTTTTCCTTAAGTTAATAAAACAGAATTAATCAAAGGATGTGTGACTTTCTAGGCAACTGCGTGAGCTTTTCATGGAGGGTGGAGTACAGGAGGAGACCAGGCTGGGGAGGTGGTTGTTTGAAACAACGCCGAGTGCCTGATCTGGGCTCCGTGGATATATTTTGAATGAATGGCAATGAAGGACGGTGACTGGGCTTGATGGCAGGCTTCACTGTGGCTCACACAAGAAGAATAAAATGACACAGCCTATTCTGTATTTCGAGATAATAACAGGAAAGTAACTAGCCATGCAGAGGAAAAAGGAAAGGAAGACTCTAAGGCAGACATCTTCAATTATTTTCTAATCTTAGGGCAGTCAGGCAACATGATTAAGGAGAGAGTGTCCCTACAGTCTTCCCTTGCCTCCGAGCCCTCGGTGTCCTGGGCTTCTGTGAATGAATGAGTGAGTGGGGATAAGAAAGAACAAATTTGGTCTAATAAGAAAGCTGAGTATCAGGGAGAACAGCATACTAACTTGGGCCAATTTGTTGGAGTTTTCTCAAGGCGTTTCAATGGTGGTGGTGGTAGTAACAGAAGAAGAGGTGTAGAAGCAGAGGTTGAAGACTTCTTTAAGAACCTGTAATGAATTTGTGTTGGGGAAAAGCAGGACTCTGAGACTATCCCTCCTTATTTGCCTGGAAAGGGCCAGTCCTGGGAATTCCTGCCCAGAAAGCTCCCATGAGGTAAGGCTCCACCAGCCTAGAAGCCAGAGCAGCTTCCCAGGAAGGAGGAGAAAGTGAAGGGGCATCTGCAGGTATCAGCTACACTCCAAATGTAATGAGGCCTGCCCTCTGTCCACTGGAAGGGCTACGGCTATGTGGCCCCAGGGAAGAATAATCTGACATTGACTTTTAAGAGGCCTGTTGCCCAGAGGTAGCACTGAGCTTTCCTCTTAAACTAAGTGTCTGCATAACAAGAACAGGTAGGGATGGGACTTTGAATGAACTCCCAGGTAGGGGACAGATGGTACAAGAAGACTACCTAGGCCTGGCACATGGGAACACAGGATGGGGGTAGGGTCAGGGAGGGGCTGAGCAGAGAGTCCCAAGCAGGGGAGAAATATGATCTCACATTCCTGGCACTATACTCTATTACTGAAAAAGGAACACTTTTCCCACTACCCTGAACCCTATCTCCTACAAGGGAGTCTGTGCTTAGGAGTTCTGGCTTGGTGTCCTCTGCGAAGAAAAGATGACTCCAGAGCAAAATTCCAGTAGTGAGAGATGGGATCCAAATGAACGGGCCCTGAGACAGGGCCTTTGATGATGGAGCCTGGGACTAGAAAAGACTCCAGTGGTCTCAAGAAGGGTAGGGTCTGGGATGGCCACCTTAGTACTTTGAGAAACTAGAGTGGAGGTTAGATGGCACAGAAGTTGGGGATGGCTGGGGACTGTAGCAGTCCCCTATGCCATAGGCCGAACTTCATCTGGTATGGTTGAAAGCTAAAGAGACTATGTGTGTTTTTGAGACAAAATCTGCCCCAGGTGAACTCCTGGTTAAGCCAAGAGAAGTAGCTTGGTGAAGGGCTGCTTGTTAGAAAAAGTCTATAAGCACAAGTCATGGAAAACAGGACTAGGGGTTGGAACCTGGTTGCAAGGGGTCTGCACAAGTCTGTGGGTTGTAGCATGAAATACTATTTACATAGCTCTTTTAAAAAGAAAGAATCTCAAAAATCTGGAAAGGCTGATGGATACTGAGGGGATAAGTCCTCTCCAAGATACACCTTGATATCACTGTGGCGCAAGTTGGGCTTGCCCAACTTAGCCCTGGAGCCTAGATCTTGGAACAGAAGCAAATTAAGAGGGAGTAGGACACTTCTGGCATCCTCTGCTCTTGCCCATTGGCCTTTTGCTTTTTTACCCTGCTCCAGATGTCAAGATGCTAAAAAGGGGATACTTGCTTTGGTGCGTGGGACTGACAGGTGGTGGTGGAGGTGGTTTTCTCAAGAAAGGCCTGAAGCCTTTGGTAGGAGTCTGCATGGGTGCAAGGCCTCCTTGGTCTAGCGGTCTACCCACTGAGGGCCTAGGGGCACTTTCCTTCCAGAGGTCTCCCTGAAGCCCACAGATGCCACACACCTAAGACCCTAGGAGGCAGGGCCTATAAGGCCCATTACAGCAAGAGGAAGCATCCCCAAACTAAGTTCTTCTGGGTATGTCACTGTCTATGTGACCAAGCCTACGGTCTGTCTTCTCCTCTGTAGAGTTCAAGAATTGGGTGAGTGAACCAGGTCTCTTTCAGCTCTAAAAGTCTAGGCCTGATGTAGAGCAAAAAAGAGAGAAGGATAGAAGCAACATGTACTGAGTGCTTGTTATGTGCCAAAACACTGTTTCAAGTACTTAACCAGTGAGTTAACATACATAAGGTAGTTAGATTAGTGCAAGGCACATAGTGTTGCTATGTAAGTAAAAAAAAAAAAAAAAAAAATCTTCGTAACAGCCCTTGAAGGTACTCTTATTCCTACTTTTGAAATGAGGAAATAGGCCCCTGGGAATTGTCCCTACTTGCCTAAGGTTACATAGCAGGTAAGTGGTAAAGATTTGAACCAAGGCGGTCTGGACTGAGAACATACTCACCTCTTTAAAATCTCCCAGTTAGCAAGAAATCAATGTCCCCTTCCCTAAATGGGAGCAATTAATTAATCAGCCTATGGGGCAGTGACATTAAAAAACGCAATTAAGGAGGGAGCTCCAGGAACCATGGGGGGGGAAGGTGCTGCACAGTAAAGGGAGCTTGGCCCCTGGAGGCCAAAGAACATTGAAGAAGCAGGAGAGACACTTGACCAGTAGTTCATAACTATAAGCATACTTCTTAATTGCTTTTGGGAGAGTGTTTACAAAATGCAGGTCCCAGATATTCTGATTTAATAAGTCTGGCCTGAGCAAGGAACCTGAGTTATAAACAATTTGAACTCAGGTCTTTATTAAGAATCATTGCCCTCAAGTACGGAAAAGAGCGAAGAAGAAGGCTGCATTGCCAACAGACAATGGGAGATCAGTGGGGTTGGATCAGGGTCGACTGTTGAAGTTGGGTGTCACAGTGGTGCAAGAAACGACCCGTTGAGTCCAACAAAGTTCTGAAATGGGCCCGGGGGTGAAAGAAGTGTGTGTGGGTGGTGTGGGAAGGAGCTGAGCTGAGCATCTGCAATGTTCTCAGGCTGCAAAGTCAATGAGATTCGCCCCCTCAGAGCCTCAAGGACACCCAGAGGGAATCCCTGGGAACCCAGGCCCTGCGGTAGGAGAGTCATGGCGAGGCCCGTCCGTCTGCCCCGGGAGGCGCTGGACATTGTGCTTTTCAAGGCTGCCGATTCTGGATCGCAGTTATGGGTAGGTGGCAAGAACAGTAGCCCAGCCAGGGGATATGGTTAAACACTTCCCATCCTACCGCGGGGCCCTAGTGTCCTGCTTTTAGGAGCCCAGCGCGCGGAAATCGCGCCACCTCCGGGAAGACGGAGGAAGTGAGGTGGCCCGCCACCCTGCAATCTGCCTTCAGGCTCTGGGGCCTCGGGTTAGCCTAAGCTGTCCATCCCGGGAAGCAGCCCTCTGGGGTGGGCGCAGTACCTCCGACTCCACAGAGGCCGAAAGCACTAGGCGACCAAGAGGAGAAGGGAGGAGAGTCACGTGTCCTCCCCTACCCCCCCGCCCGCGCCCGGGGCCTCACCCGCGCGCCGCAGCGGGCAAGACGCTTGTCCTACAGCGCCTCCTCCTGGACAAGGCACCAGACAGCCGGGCAGGGGGACTGAGCCTGCCGGGAAAACCCGAGGCTGAGGCTTCTTCGCGCGGGTGGTGGTCTTCTGGCACCAGAGGCTGGGAGCCGGTCCCTCAGTGTCCCCTGGGGGCAGCCAGAGGTCCAGAGGATCCTGAGACACCCCCCTCCCGTGCCACCCCCAAGGCTCTCGGCCCAGGAGCATGCATCCCCCATTAATTAGGCAAGTTCAGGCAGAAAATCCCTTCAGCTTATCCGTTTATTTATTTATTTGACCAATCTCTGCTGAGCCGCTGGACCCCACAGAGCCCTCGAGCGTGCTGCACTGGCGTAACAAAATCCGGGAACGGTATGGCTGAAGGACTGGCCTGAAGTTTGGCGGTTTGAGCAAACGCCAGGAGGAAAGGCCTTTTCCTAAAGCAGAAGAACCAGGCTGGGAAAAAAAAAAAAAAATCTGTACACTTCCCTGCGGATCACGCATAAAAATTTTCTTTTAAGGTGTTAAAAGTGTGTGTGTGCGTGTGTGTTTCTTTTAACACCTTTCTTTGAAAGAAGATTTGGCTTCCCTTTGGCCACTAGCTCGTATTTGCAGACTCCTTCTAAATTGGGATGGGATGGTGAGTCAAGATGATTGAAAATAACGGAGTCAAGGACAACATGTTTGGCTATATTTAGATCGAAGGCTGGAATAAAGGAAAGATGAGTAGTGCATAGGAGGGAGGGAGGGAGGGAGGAGTGGAGAGATCGGGTTCTATCTTCCTGCCCTGGGTCCACTCGCCCCCTCCCCCATCCGTGCCTTCTGGCTGGATCCCCGGGTTGGGCTATTTCACTGCACATGCGCCAGACGCCAAACCAGAGCTTAGGGCACTGAACTGCAAGAGCAGCTCACGCGCTGCTATGCGGTTTGCACCGCCTCGCACTGCTTGCGTTCTTACCTGCGGAGGAGCTTGGACACCCCATCTCAGAGAGAGAGGATGCGTTACTTTCTCTTTTCTTTCTTTCTTTTTTCCAGGAAAACCTGTATTAAAAGTCCCAGCCGTCCTTTCTGATTTGCAAGCCCTGTTCCACCAAACCACCCAAATCGCCATGTTGCCAATGCACACTCTCAAGGTTGTCATCTGGATCAGCAATTTCACATCTAGTACACGGCTTCCCTTGATTGGTTCATCGAGGCGGGGGGAAAACCACCCTACGTCGAGAAAGCACAACTTATCCCTCTTTCGGCACAACCATCAAGTCTAAGGGACTCGTTCCTAGAAAGAGGGTATCTATTCACACTAATTCCGGAAAAGTGGCCCTAAATTGGACTGAAGTCGGAATTCCGAGTTCTTGGTGGCTTCTCCCTAGCTTCCGGTGCCCCCGCGTGCCCTGCCCCGCGGCCGCACTGCGGCAAGGCCGTAAATACCTCTAACAGCTGCCTGCCTGCCCAGAGTGAAATACTGTCTTTGTTCCGATTTCCCCCGCTTCCCTAGCTCAGAAAACAGAATTCTGGCGAAATATACTTATTTGAAGGAGCATCTGACTGGAAAATACGTTTGGTTTTCAGCCCTGGTGCTTGGCCACATTTATAACAGCGAGTTTTGCGCTTTTCCCTGGACCCCATGAAAAGTGCAAGCCCAGCTCTCAGCCTGACCCGTAAAACACCGAGGCTCCGACATGTCAGCGACTCCCTGAACTGTAAACGGAAAGAGGTTCGGGCTGAGGACGCTGGGAGTTACACTTCCTGGCTTATGAGCTTTCAGAGTCAAAGTGTTTCTTACTTGATTTTTTTTAAAAATTGAGTTTAATTTTTTTTTAATTGGGTTAACAGGGACAATGGGGGCATTTCCGGCAGTAGCAAAAGCGTTAACTCGTCTCCTCCTGGCCTGAGTTCAAATGTGATTTGCAGATTATTTATTCCCTTAAATGTAATCGACCGTTAAGTTCCAATAAGCTCTTAATGCTACCACAGGACTTACAAAGAACCCTTCAGTCTTCCGTATCTGCCCAAGACCTCACCCTCTGCTGGGTAAGAAGACCTGCGGCAGGCCTAGGTTTTTAGTCACTTGGGCACACTCAGCCACCCAACCCAGGGAAAAGCAACTGAAGCTGCCAAAACTAGGGCTTGGTCATCATGGTCACAACTCCTCCCCACCCCCACACTTGTCCCAGCCCATCTAGGGGGCTCCTTAGGCTTTGGAACTGCCAGGGGACAGGCCTATGTGCCTCTGACCTGGGGCCTGCTTTTCAATAGGTAATGCTTTTTACCAGTATGAGACAATGATCTCAACAGCCATTGTACCGTAGTGGCGAAATAGTTACAAAATACAGACATTCCAAATAAAAAATATCACTCAGTTTCTTATTTGTAAGACCATAGTGAGCCACGACAATTCCTGAGGTCAACCGGCCTCAAATAGTGGCCCTCCATTTTGAAGCCAGCGCGATTCCATCGCTCGTGACCACAGAAACCTTTCTACACAGATGTCATTTATTGTTTAGGCACACTTTTATGGCCAAAACGATTACAAAGAATAGTTGGAATATTATTAGGATCTGCCGCTGGGTGCTCTGGAGGTGGTATTCAGCGGTGCGCAGGTCCACGCCATGCGCAATGCGGCATATTGTCCACAGGTTTTACTCTCTCACAAGGTGCTCATGAGGGAATAGTCAAGGGGAATTGAGAGATACATCCTCAAGTGCTGTTCAAAATCGGTGGGATAAAAGAGCATTCTTTTTTTTTTCTGCAAAGGCTTTTCTTTTGATGCATAGATAATGTTTCAGTTCAGTAATTTTGAAGAAGAGGGTAAAATGTTGCTATGTAACGTTTATTGGAAGGCAAAACAAAACAAACAAACAAACAAACAAAACCCAACCACGACAGTGCAATTAGACGGCAGGATATCTACTCTTTTCCTATTCTGCCAAGTAAGAAACACTCGCGATATTTGAACTTAGACATGCTGTGAATTTCTTAAATATCTGTTGATTTTTACCCAAGACCTGCACCGGATTTTCTGATCCCATTACCTCCCAAAACATGTATTCATTTTGTGACATAAAATAATCCAAATTCATCTGATAAATTATTAGATGTGGGAGGAACCTTTCTTAAATTGTTATAAAAATTCTCTAAGAACGAGAGAAACGGTTAAAAATATTTAAAATTCCATCTCATACATAAGGCCCAGTAAACCATAAACCCTAGAAATTAGCCAGCATCACTCACCAAAGCCTAGATTAACAAACGGAACACATCCTGGGTACGCAGAATCCACCCCACCCCCACCCCAGCCCCAACCCTCAACCCTCAAAAAACACCTGTTAGCCTCCCAGATACCTCTGACACAGACATGCCGCAAAAAACTGCTCTATACTATCGAGTGCCTTTAGTGACCCGCGGCACAGCTAAGACGCCCAGGAACCATCTACAGATTCTTCCCAGGGTGGGGACTGAGGGGCTCTCGATCCAGGGGGGTCCTATCTGCCAGTCTCCACCTCTCGGAATCTCGAGGGGAAATGAGGCTTCCCTTCGACTTCCGAGCTCAGCCGGACCCCACCCGGGGCCCCAGGGGACGCCTGCTCAGAGACGGAGCGATTAGGAAGCAGGGGGCGCAGACAGCCACCCCAAGGTACCGGAGAAGTACAGGGAGTCGGGCCAAGCTCACCGGGCTGCCCAAGGAGGTGGGCGCCTGGAGCTCCTCCGCGGCAGTGCTGGGGCGCGGGGAGGAGCGACTCTTACCCGGAGGCTGCAGAGCCGGAGGCGGCGGTCGGCCGGGGCGGCTGCAGTAATCCATTAAGCGCTGCCGGGCGATGTGCCCTGGGGGCTGCAGGGATCCGCTCACGTTGGAGAAGGGGTCGCCCCGGAACCGCGCGGCTTCAGTCCCCCGGAGCAGGCCGGCTGCTCCCGGCGGGCGGTGTCGGCGCCGGCGGGGGCCTGAGCGCCCCGGGCTCCTTCCGGGCTCTCCCGCCCGCCGGGCTCCCCGCCGGCTCCGGAGGCTGCAGCGGCGCGGCCAGAGCGAAGCGGCGGTGGGGCCACGTTGGGCGCCGGGCGGGAGCGGAGGCCGCCGCGGACCCCGCAATCCCGCAGCCCGCGACTGGATCCCACCTCTGCAGAGACAAAGGTTAGAAAAAGAGGGGGTGAGGCTCCAGGAAGGCAGAATGCGGGGGGAAATTCGCCTGGGAAATCAGGAAAAAGGCCGTGAAGGCGAGCGGCGCCTGCACATGACCAGCCGCAGCCAATGACGACCGCAAATAGGTCATAAAAAGGTCTATTACCAAGTTGTAAATTTTCTTCAAACAAAAAGGAATTTGCTGCAATTCCTTGCGGATTTTGCACATACAGCTCGCAAGCGCCATGTTTTTTCCTCTTTCTCTCCCCGCTATCTTCTGTTCTCTTTCTGCCTGTTCCTCCTCCTTTTCCTTCCTTCCTCTCTTTCTTCCTCTCCGCTCCTCTTGGCTCTCTCTGCGTCTCTTGCCTCCATGGTTCCTGACTCTCACCTTTTCTAGAAAGTATTTCTTTTGCTCTTTTTTGGTTTGGCTCGAAACCTCTGCTGAATAGAGCGTTGTGTTGGGAAATGAATGCGGTGTACTGCACAGGCGCTCCGGGAGGTGCTCCTGGCAGTCACCCCCTCCGACTCTCCTTGCGCGGGTCACTTGGCTTCCCCTCCCCTCCCGTCACAGAAAGGCCCGCTCCCCAGCGGCAGCCAGGCACTTTCGGTTTTTGCCCCTCTCTTCTCCAGGCAAGCCAGACCCAGTGATCTAGCGCAGAAAACCTGGGCTCTGCAGGCCAAGAAAGCCCGCCCTCCCCCTAACACCTCTCCAACATAAATTGGGGTCCCTCCCATTTCTTGGGGTTTCTAGGGGTAGGAGAGTCACCAACCAGCTCAAAGTCTGGAAATGGTTTTAGGTACTTGTCAACTTCTCCAAAATAACATTTGAACTCCCAATGCTTGGCATTTATCTTTTTTTTTTTTTTAAAGATTTTATTTATTTATTTGACAGATCACAAGTAGGCAGACAGAGAGAAGGAGGAAGCAGGCTCCCTGCTGAGCAGAGAGCCCGATGCGGGGCTCGATCCCAGGACACTGGGATCATGACCTGAGCCGAAGGCAGAGGCTTTAACCCACTGAGCCACCCAGGCGCCCCGCTTGGCATTTATCTTGGCAGAAATATCCTCCTGGAGAGTGCTGGGTTCAAGGGGAGGTAGTCTTTCTGGATCCCCTATGAAGCCCCTTGCTATGTCTCCCCTAAGTGCAGTTTTTATTTCTATGCAATTTAATTATAGTTTCCCCTTCTTCCATTGCCCCCCAAATGTCTGTCCATTGAAAAGACTGCTCAATGCTACATTGAAGAGGAGAGGGGCTCCATTTGTTCCAGTAAAGAGCAGACCCTCAAGTTCAGCCTTGGGGAAAAAAATTGTCCTTTTTCTTCAAAGGCAGGAGTCGCATTCCTTTTGTACTTCTGATAGGAGCTGCTCCAGAGAACACCAGCTGAAAGTAAATGTCCTTGAGGGCCCCAGCATTCTCCTCATCATTAATGCATGGGCATGACCATCCAGGCTTCAGAACCTGCCTGAAGGAGGTAACCCATCCCCCCATCCTTTCAAGGACATCGTCTTTGGACTTCTAGTAATGCATTTATAAATACTTGCATTGGATGTCTACGGGTAGATTTTCTGCTATTAACATCATCATATCCAGTAAGTACCTAAGTGAACAGAGACTTAAACAGAAAACACACAGCACCCTCTAAAGCAGGCCATTTGTATCCCTTGAAAAGGTTTCGATGATCTTGGATGTTTTTTACTAAAGGAATTCTGTTGCCATCTGTCAGCAAAAGTGATATTCTTTCTAGAAACAGTGTGCTCTAACTTTGCTGGAGGGAACCACAGCAGTATCCAAGGTCCATTAAAATGTTCTGTTCCCCTGTCCACCCCCAGATTCCAGAAGAATCAGCAAACACCAGGGAAGCAGAGGACACAAGCTTGGATGTGAAATAGCAACATCTTATGCATTGAAGAATAATAAAACAATGTTTTTAATAACAAAAGAAAATGTGTAAGAATATGTGGGGCAAATATTGGGGCCCTTCCAAGCTAGAACACTTTACACTGATCTGTACATATGGAACTGAACAGAGATTGCTCGCTTTAAAATTTTCTAAGAAATTATCTCAATTGCCAATTTTCCTCTCGCCACATAAAAGCGAACTTTATGACCCTCCTTTTCAGCCTGGGGAAGGGGGTCTGGGAAAAGACTTTGCACTTTTGAAAAGGCAGCCATATTTGCACTTTTTCCCCTGTGCAGAGTTGTAATCCAGGCGATGTGCTGGGCTTTGTGGAACCTCACAAAATGGCAGTCTCCGAACTGATTTTTCTCTAGAAACCTTTGCGACCCACACCCTTTTGTGTGTTTCTGGTCCTTGCAAACAGAGAACCTAAATCACTTGGAAGGCTTGGTTCTTTCATTCAGTGTTAACATTGGAGGGTCCTATTTTTCTCTAAACGGTTTACAGACCTCTCTAAGCAGACTCTAAGCAATCCAGGGCCAAAAAGCATCGCTCGATTTTCAAAGGATTGTCTGAAGGTTTATGCAAATTTCTGCAGCAAAAATATTTGCTCGTTTTGCTGCAAGCCTCAGATGTTTACAGATTTGAGCCAAATAGAAGGGTATCTTCTGTGCTCCTCACCTTGAGTCTGTCTGCATGAAACACCATGATGGGGAGTTTCTAGCCACTAAAAGAAGGTGGTGTGTGTGTGACACAGAGGGAGAGAGAGAGGGAGAGAGAGGTGTAATTCCCCAAGCTCTTTATTTGAAGGCAGATCTATGATTTTCCCAGCTACAAAAAGAAACATATATACCTACATTTATGACCAACACTTTCTGCAATGTGTAATCTATGTGTAAGTACAAATACACCAAATATATACCCAGAATACCAAATTTATATATGTACAAATACTCTGCAGTGCATCACGTACTACAACAGAATTTTTTTCTGTACAAGAGCTACAATTTTACTATGGGTTGGGGGCGATGGGTCAAGAAGGTACAACACTTCCAGAGCAACACAGAATATAGAGGAAATAAGGACATTGCTACCTCCTCTTCATTTCTTGATTACCACATCCATTCATGCACCAGGTCCCAAGTCTTGCCCCAAATCAGTGACTCTATAACCGCATTTTGGGGAGCATTTTTGAGTGGAAGACAGCGAATTTTGCTAATAGAGGAATCACTTAAATGGAAGGCAGCTGGAGTTTAGCAGCAAGAAGCTCTAGCCAGCCTGTCGCCGCCACCACCATTTCCACCGCTACTCTACCAACCCCCACTGCCACCACCCCACAGGCTGTTTCCTAGCCATGCTTTCAGGGGCTTGGCATCTTTGCTCTAGAAGCCAACAGCAGAGTCTCAAGCAGCACACGGAGCAGAACGTTTCCAAATCCAGCATGCACATTTGCAGCTGTCTCCTCTCGTGCAAATGTTTCTTAAGCTGCAGGCCACCCGTGACTTAAAATTGTCTTTCCTGGCTCAGGTCAGTGAATGCCATGGCCACAGCCTCTTCCCTGGATAGAAAGCTAGGAGGCGTTTCACTTCTGGACCCATCGGTGCCAACATTTCCTAGGTCCTTGAAGTGCCAGGCAAATAGCCCACCCATGCCTGAGGGGCTGATTCAGGCCTAAGAGTTTCCATTTTTTAACCTGTGCAATAAAAACCACTCTGGAAATTTAAATGTACCTCTTTAAAAATAAATGCATCTAAAAGATGCGAAGAGCCCGTCAATGTCTACCTTGAGATGCTTCCCGTTTCTTCAGGAGAAGTATTAGTTTACTTGAATTTTTCCTCTTCTCTACTACCGCTCTTCCCCCTCCTCTTCCCTCATAAAATGGCAGCTGTAGGAGCAGCCTCCAATGGAAAATGGATATCTTGTTAATAACAGATCTCAAACCACAGCATCAGCACAGGCTCAGCGGAATAATCTGTGGTGTAACCCGGACTGTGGGTCTTCCCCCACTGGGCCCACAACTTGAGTCCTTTGCGAAGTTGAAAGCTTTCACAGTATCTTAGCAAGGTTATTTAGAGCAAGATGCAGCTAGGATCTTGAGCCTAGCCAGCCCTCTCTGGAATGAAAAAGAGACCCCTCCCCTGCATTTATTTATTTATTTATTTTTACAAAGGAATGCATGTAACCCACTCCTTTCTTTTCTTTCTTTCTTTTTTAAATCAAATAGAAGCTTTAGTGAAACATTGCCTTCTAGTAGCCCAGGTGGTGGTTTCTGACTCAAGGAAAGGATTATGTGCGGCGCTCAAAGACACTACCTCTAGAAAAAGATTCATTTCTTTATTAAGGAGCTAGCTATGTTCTGGAGCGGTTGTTTACACTCAGATTTTTCTGCGTTTGCTCTCAGGGCTTGTTTCAATAGGTGAGGCCATCCTGGAGAACAGCAGAGGACGTACCAACCGACATCTGAGGCGCACACAAGTTGGCTCAAAATGGGCGTGCAAACAGAGCGAAGGAAATACAAATAAATATGGCATCTATTCAAAAAACGGATCACAGCAGCGGCCACAGCATAGAGACCTAGCGAATTCAGACGATACCAAGCGCAGTTCAAAACGAAAGCAAGTTGAGAAATGAGAGGCATTTCACAAGGCAACTTGCCAGAGTGAAAAGTTAATGAGTGAAAATGTTATAATTGGCTTTTCAAGTATTCATTCACTTTAGATGATTAAATTGCCACAATTTGTATAGACTACAGAAAATTATTAAACATCAACTACGAGATTTTCCTGAAACTTTTGTCATTGACCCAACATCTTTCCCAAGTTTAAGGAAGCTGCAGAGCCGGACGACACATTACACTCTTCAGCTAACATGTGCTTTATGAATATTTGGCCCAGAATTTTCCCAGAGATATTACATTTACAAAATACTCAAAGAAAAAAAAAATACTCAAAGAAACCTTGTAGGAGTAAACAAAAGGCACCCGAACCATTCATTATAAAAGCAGAAAAAGAAAACATAAATAATATGCTTTAATCAAATAACATAAAGTAAATATTCTGCAGGCATAATTTTTTAAAAAAATTAATAGATCTCTTTTAATTTACTCACCATAAAGAAATGATTTTAAGTGTTCAAGTGCACTTGTTTGATTAATAAAGCATTTTATATTCAATTATTTAGTGCTAATCATTAGGAAGTTTATGTTGTTGAGGCAAATCACCAGCTCAGACATTAAAAACTACCATTATAAAAATATAGCAACAAGGTCAGTATCAAATTACCCTTACATAGGACAGCTCAAGGGCTGCTTCTATGTGATACTAGAAACTTTTAACACCCAAACCCCTCTCAAAGCGCAGAAACCTCAAGAGCAGTGACATGAAGGTAGCTTGAAATACAGGTAAAGTCCTTTCCAACAAAGAAAATAGATGGTGTCCAACAGCATGTGTTGATCATTAGTTTTAATAGTCTGTGGTAAAATTTTAAAGGTAGAAGTTAATTTGTCAGGCCTTCAGCTCTGTCTTCCTCCAGCTCTTGGGCTTCCTTTTTGGTTTCCCCATCCTTTGCCTCCTGTCGGGAAACTGGAAATTTGTCCTTGTTGTTCTCTTTTTTCCATTTCATTCTCCTGTTCTGGAACCAGATTTTTACCTGTCTCTCCGTGAGGGCTAGGGCGTGGGAAACCTCAATTCTTCTCTTCCTGGTCAGATAAGGGTTAAAAAGGAATTCTTTTTCCAGCTCTAGGGTTTGGAAACGACTGTACGTTTGTCTTCCTCTTCGTCTACCAGGAGCTGCTGATTAAAAAAAAGAAAGAAAGAAAACAAGCGTTTTAGAAATGTAATGGTGCCTCTGCAGGTTGCTGGAGCTTTCTGGAACGTGTCTAAAGAATGAAATACAAACAAGTCTCTAGCTCTGATATATATAGGATATGCAGGCAAGAGGAACAGAGAGAAGGTCTTCACAATTACTGTCCCCATCATCTTTACGCGGTTTCTACTTTACGAAAAAAAAAAGTATTACTTTATGAATAAGAGCTACGATAGCTACATAAGAAAAAGGAGAGGGCAAGGAAAAGGTAGTTTTAAAGCTAGAACGTGAGATGGAAGCAGATTTCTCCCCCTCTCCCCGCATTGAAAAAAAAAAAAATGCATCCCAACCTTGTGGTCTCATCCAGGGAAACATTTGAGAAGGAGACGAGCTCTGATTTAAGTGGTCTGGGTCCTCGCCAATATTACCACTGGACGATTTACAGTCAGGATATTGTACCAGCTCGGCCTCTTGCTGGGTCGTAAAAATCGGCTGTCTCTGTAAGTTATCGTATCCGTAAAACTTCGCGGGCTCCCCGTGACAGGCAATCCCGCCGCAGGGGGGAGGCGGCGGCGGAGGCGGAGGATGCGGAGGAGGAGGGGGGGCGGCCTGGTAGGCTGCGGCCGGGCTGCCCCCGCCGGGGTGGAAGTAGTCCTGGCCGTGGCCCGGGCCGCCCCCACCACCGCAACCCGGCCCGGCGGGCGGCGGCGACGGATGCGGGTGCGCGTGCGCCTGCGGGGGCGCGTGCGGGAAGCCGGCGGCGCTGTTGCCATAGAGCTGTAGGGCGGCGGCGGCGGCGGCGGCGGCGTGGCGGCTGCCGACCTCGGGCGCGAAGTGACAGTCGTAGTAAGTGGGATTGATGGCCTCGCCCGCCGCGGCCGCCGCCGCCGCCGCGGCCGCCGCCTTGTACTTGGAGTACAGCGGGTTCACGAAGTAAGAGCTCATCGGGGCGGCGGCGGCGGTGGTCAGGGGCCGAGGTAGGGCGGCCCTGGGCGGGCGGTGTGCAGCAGGCAGGGAGCGCGCCTCAGCACGGCCGCACTGCCGCGGGGGCCTCTGGGGCGGCTGCTCGCTCCGCCGGGGCCGCCGGGCTACGTTGCTGCTGCCACCCACCCGCCCGCGCGCGCGTCGCCTCTGAGGCCCGGCCGCCGCGGGCACTTGGCTACTGGACGCTCATGCCCGGCTCTCGCGCCCGCCGCCTCGGCCTCGCGCCGCCTCCCTCGCGGGTCGCGGGGCCTCACCCAGCCCCCGCGCTCACCGCCCGCCCGGGCTCTCCCGGCGCGCGCCGGCTCGGCCGCAATATAATCGCCGACGCCCCGGGTGACCTGCCCCGCTGCCTCCACTGTTTCCTCTCAGGCACCAGGCGGCCCTGAGCGCACCGGGACAAGAAAAAAAGTGCGCCCGGCCCACGGGGACACTCTTTGGCTTCGGTTTACAAACGCCCGCTCTGGAGGGAAGAGAAAAAAACACCCTCTACCCGCCGCCACCTCTCACCTCGGCCCCCCCGCGGCCCCCTCCCACCGCTCTCGCCGCCGCCGCCGAGGCTGCCGCCCCGGTGCGCCCCGGCGAGGCATTTTCGCACCACGCCACTGAGTGGAGAAGATGGGGGCGAGATAACCGCGCGGAGGGATCCGCGCGGAGGCGACACCGTTGCTCCCGACGGGACTCCTCACGCTGGCCGGGAGATGCCTCCGCCGGCCTTAAAGGGGGCCCATAAAGCCGCACTGCCAAGGGCTCGCCTTGCCCCCCGGGGCCCAGGGAATGTGGCTCGCGGCTGGCGTGGCGGGGGCGCGAGAGAACCTTACACTTGGGGGAGGGGGGAGGAAGGAAGGCCACTCCCAGGAGGCCAGGGCAGCAAATGACTCCCTCCCCTGGCCCCTAGAACAAACCCCCAGAGGTTGGCCGTGGCTTTTGCGCTTCTGGACACGCGGGCGCAGACCGGGGAACAAGGGCAAGTGGTGTAGACTGACCCGACCGCGTACATTTGGGTTGGGTCCGGAGTGGTTGGATTAAAGGCCACAAAGGTGATCCCCAAACCTGGCATTATCAAAGCGAATCTACGCCCTTCTTTTCCATGCGGGCAGGCCTTGTGGAAATGAGATGTACATTTACCCTTGACGCACTGCACGCCTGGCTGAGGCTCCCAGGTTAATTGATATTTAATGGAAATCATGCCTATGAATATAGTTTCCATCATTTCACCCTTGATAGACGTCAGCACCAGGCGCAGGGGGAACTGAGGAATGTGGGGGCGGCGGGGGCGGGCAGATTAGCATTGCTGAGGGAGTAAATAGAAAAGCGGACAGAAATGTTCCAAGGCGGGAAGGAGAACTCACGCTCGGGCGGGTGGTATTTCCTCGAGCAGGACGCGCGGCTCCCGGGTCTCAGCCCCGGCACGGAGCGGACCAGGGCAGGCGGTGGCCCCGGGCGAAGCACGGGGGGCCGACGCCTGCGAGTCCCCACTTGGAGCCTCGGGGCCGGTGTTAGGACCGCTCCGGTTCCGGGCAGCTGCAGGCGGCGCCCATGGTCTGCTAATGATTCTAGTTCATCTGCCAAGCCTGTGAAGTGACTGCTGAGAGCGGGCGCTGGATTCAGCTTAAAAAGTTACTAATTTTTCGAAAGAAAGGAAAGAAAAGGGTCATCCTAGCTTGAAGGATGAGGAAGAGAAACGTCCCGTGTCATGTGGGCAAGTCGAATGTGAATCGGCAAAATATTCCTGATTTTACAAGCACGCTCGCCGTTAACCGCCGTTTTCTCTTCCTCATACCTCCTTTTTTCTCCCTGTCTACTCCCGTATTAACGTCCAATAAGTATAATAAGTCTATATTGAGTGCGTTTTCCCTCGCCAACTCGGCCCTTTTCGTGGGCTCTTCAAATGACCGGGCCCCTTTTCCTTAGGGATAATCTATTGGTGTGAGGGCACCAGGCCCACACCAGCCTTAACCGACCTCGGAAACATGCCCCGAGCCCACGGAGGGCGCTCCCGCTAAAGCTAAACCACACTACGCCGGCCTTTCACGCCAAATGCAAATATCTAAAACCCCGAGACGGCCCCCAAAGGCGCAGCAGGCGAGTCATTTCCACTACCCCCTACTCCTTGTGGGTTGGTCCTGTCTGTGACTGCGATCCTGAGGTCAGTCCGTCTGGACTGAATGATATTTTGCAAATGGAGAAAATGAGATCGAGACGGAAAGGCATAGCAAGATAATGTTTAATACTCTTTCAATTGTTTCTACAGAATGGCTGAAAATGGTCAAGGTAAACGGATGGTTAATGAATTTCCAGATGATAAAGGCATGCTTTATTTTTTAAATTAGTGGGGAGTGGAGGGTGCGGGGTGGGGTGAGGGGAATGGGGTTTGTTGTTTTCTGCCGGATATGCCCAGGTAAAACTTCCTTAAAATCCGAAGGCGAACAAACCTATTCTGATAGTTAACGATTTGTACTTCAGCCTTGCAAATACCCAATTAAAAGAGAATTATTCTCAATAAAGCCTTGGAACCAACTTTGTAATTGTGGCTTTTTAAATTTCCGTGTTTGGTGTGTGCTCTTGTGCGTATTTAAACTCTGGATCAATGAATGGGTTTTGGAACAGAATGGGAAAAAGAAGAGCGAGCCCAGATCTCAATACTACAAGCACCTTCCAGAACCGTGTTTTTCCTTGGGGGGGGAGGGCGGGCAGGAAAGAAACACAAATACTACGAAATTCATTTCTACACATTCTGGCCTAATTAAGAAAGCATTACAACACAACATTTCCTCTTGGGACAAAACACTTAGCTCCCCCTCGCCCCCACCCCAAGCATTCTGTTTATAATCTGAATGGGAAAAGAGCGCGATTAACTTTGTAAATAAAGATCTATGCTTTTTACATGCTTGTTTTGATAGACTGCATTAACTTAACCATAACATTTTATAGTTTCAGCTGTGCCATAGTCCAAATTTTCTGAAATCCTGACTAATCCCAAATTTTATACCTAACAAACACGCCTGGAGAATTTAATAGTGTACACTGCTTCTTTTTGGTTAAATTTATCCTGATTAAGAATTAAAAATAAGATTGTAAATATTTTAAATCAAAACCTTCCTCGTCGCAGCGCCAGCTTTACGAGATCACAGAGTGGAGCAACAGCGCTCTCTAGTGGCAAAATGCCGCCTCCAGTTGACCGAGTTTAACTTTATCCGACTCAGACCAGTTCTAATCTTGTTCTTTATTTTGACTGGGGCTTGGATCGTTGACACTAATAATGCTTCATCCCTTTGATTGTCAACAAGTCAAGTGCAGCAAGCAGGGGCTCCTGAACGCCAAAGATATCTGTACTCCCAAGAGCTTCCAATAGTGTCTTTTTCAAAAACTTCCAGACCTTCTTTTGCCAGACACAGTAGGTCCCCATTCTGTAATCGCCCACAATTACAGGACCGGCTGGACTGAAGAAAAATTACAGCTTTCTAAATATCAACTACAGCAGGCTTTTTTGGTCAGAGGAGCCAGGCACTTCGAAAACGAAGAAATGGTAGTTCATTTTATTGGTATTTTCTTTTAAAGCTTGTTGCTCAGCAGTAAATCCTGAATATTTGCTATTTTAACTTCTTATTTTTAATCCTTCAGGCCCATTTCACTGGGCAATCTGGGGACAAGGGAAGGCAGAACTAGATACCAAATTAAAAGCTTTTTGCTGGATCTCTGAGCGGCTGTTTGGAAAGGCCCTGTTTGGCTGTGTTTATTGGCATTTCTATACACAATAAATGAGATTTTAAATTTATATCACAAGTCACAGAGTGAGATAAACTGACTAAGCATTCCACTTGAATTTTTGTTAAAGCAAAGACTTTAATCAGCTGAGGTATTTCCTTCGAGGTTAATCTTTTTTCTCAATTTCAAAAATGTCTCCTTCCAATTCAGCTGTAACAATTACATTTTTTATAAGCAAAGAGAATTTAGAACAATACTTTTGCTGCAAAGTTTGGAATGGAGGGCCAGGTACTTTTATGAAAGGGCATTTAAATACATCTTTTCCTGCCAACCCTGCGACGATTCGGCTGGGAGAACCTGGGTTCCAGTAAATGATTCAAGATCACTAACTTCTCCCCAAATAACAGGCCAATTAAAAAAGAAAGAAAACGAGCTAGACTGCCGCCATAGTGAAATATTATAAAGAGCCACCCACCATAGGCTAATTCTAATACCCGGACTGTTTTAAAAATCAGAAATATATCATCTCCTCTTTCCTACCCTCCCCCATTTTTATTTCCTAGGTGCTCACACCTCACGGGGAACTCTCAAGCCCCTGCCTTCTTGGTCCAACACAGTCTTGTTTATATTTTATTGTCCAGATTTTAAGACCCAGTTTTGTCTGCATTTTTCCCTTCCTCCCACAAACACAACATCAAAATGAGATGGTTTCAAAGCGAAGCGCCGAGCCTGTCGTAAACTCATTACCTCCAGACGTCTCGCCGGCTCGATGGCTTTATGACACCTTGGCTCTTCCTGTTTTCAAAGAGCCCTAGGTATCGGGTTGGCCGCAGGGGCGGGGGTACGCTGCACCTTCTGCCGGATCTGGGCCTTGGCTTTCCCTCCCAGCCCCCTTCTGCTTTTCCTTCAAGTCCCCTCTTTCATCAGGATCCCCCCAAACTCTGCCATCGCTACCCCCCCTTCCTCCACCAAGCCCAGGCCACCCGGCGCCACCCACTCTCCGGCCTGCAAAAGCTGTGCTGGGCCCGAACCTTCACTTACAATGACCTTCATTTTAGCCCCTGAACGGGGACCTCAGAGGGTCAAGCTGGGGGCTAAACTCGCACTGGAACTGAGGGGGGGGAGGGGGCACTGAGATGGGGTGGGGGTAGCTGCGGAGGAGAGCCTTGACCATTTTGATCTGCTAAGGTCACTTTGGGGCTCTTGAGTGTGTGCAGGGCGGTAGCTCGCAGCCTAACTGGCTCAGTCCTCCAGGAGCCAGCCAGCCTTTGGAGGTGGGGGAGTTGCTCCAGAATGCAGTTGGCCTTTCCCTTGTTTAGAGAGGGAAGGGGATGGCTTGGTACCCTTGAGCAGGGGGAGACGGGGTGCGATGTGCCAACGCCCCAGGGAAAGGGCTTCTGGGGCCCGGGGGGCTCCGCTGGGCACTGCTGTGAGGCTGACACTGGGCCGACGGCCCGGAGTTGGCTGAGAAGCTGGAAGCAGGCTGGGGGAAGGACAGAGCAGCCAAGGGCCCCCCTCTGCCCACACAAAGGGTAGACTCAGAGGCACATCAGACCTTAGGTGGAAGGGCCCCAGATTTTTAGCAGTGTCTCCCTCCCAGGGATGGGAGAGAAGTCCTGTGGGGGTGGTATTTTGCAAAGAGACAGAGAAAGCAGGCACACAGTGTTCAGGGCCAGCGTCTGGGCTCCGTTTGATCAGGTCAGCATTTATTGGTAGGAAGCGGTAACATTTACAACTGGTCCTCAGGCAGGAACCCGGAGGGCCTACACCCGTGGCCGCCCACGCAAGCCGAGCCCTCCCCAGGAGCCAGCGGCCCCTCCAGTGCACTAAGAATAAACCCCCCACCCACCAGAGGCCCTGGGCTCCCCTCTCGGTCTCATTTCAGGTCTCAGTGAAGGGCCCGCCGGCTCCCTGAGGAAAGGGGACTTTCGTTAACTGGTGGGCAACCTGGGCGGGCCTCCCACCGTTGTCGCTCTGCCTTCATTCTCAGAAGTGGGGCTCCCTTGGCCCCTGCTTGAGCAGCGCTAGGGACTAAACTACTGCACTTTTCAGAAACATAGGGGACATTTACACAGGGGAGGGCTCCTCAATCCAGCGTGCACTCACAAAATATAGCATTTCCTATGGAACCAACGGTTCAGGAAAGGGAGGGAGCGGGAAAAAGGCAAAACCCAAAGCCACTTCGTTTCTCCAACACAAAAGCGAGCAAATACAGAGTCCCCCAAATACCTCACAGAGACCAACCACACAGTCACTTCTACCTAAAAGGGAGAGGGGGAGGAAATGTCCAAATCGCTGGAGAGTTTCTGGAAATCAGCACCCACAAACAAAACCCCCACTGCCTTTGCAGCACACAGTGGTCCCGCCAGCGCCTCGTCGGGTCAGTCTCCTTTGGGGCATTTCTCCTTGCTCATCTTTTTCATTTTCATTCTACGATTCTGGAACCAGATTTTGACCTGTCTCTCTGTGAGGTTCAGAATCCTTGCCACCTCGTAGCGCCGGTCCCGGGTGAGGTACATGTTAAAGAGGAATTCCTTCTCCAGCTCAAGCGTCTGGTATTTGGTGTAGGGGCAGCGCTTTTTCCGAGTGGAGCGAGCGTGGATCCAGTTTGCTGCAGGGTTATCTATGAAGAGGGGAGTTTGGAGAAAGGGATCGAGGGGCGGAGGGGAGGCAAGGAGAGACGACAGGGTGGGGGAGAGAGGTCGTTAAATTAATTTCACCGAGGATGGCCGCTTTTCACAACTTGGGGGGAATTATCATAAAAAGCCTTAATGCCCGCGCTCTGTTTACCGTACAAACCGCGCGCCTAGGGTAGGTGGTTATGGGAAGCTTTTTATGGATGCGTGTTGCTCGCCTAGGCTAGAGTAGGCGTCTAGACGTTTTTATAGGTTAGTAAAACTATCAGTTTTGCACATTCGAGCCTTACAGGTTTCAGCAATAAATCAGGGGGCAATTTCTTTTGCACTTACTTGGGTCAAGTTGCTGCTGCGGCGGCTGCGGATGCTGCTTCTCCTCCTCCTTCAGTGGGCAGCCTGGGCTCGGGTGGTCCCTGCAAGCCGAGGGCTCCGACGAGCCTCCTGCCCCGGACCCGGACCCGATCCCTGCCCCGGGCGCCGTTCCCCCAGCCGCCGCTGCCGCCTTGTCCCGTAGGAACGAGTTGCAGGAGAACTCGGGGCCGCCGCTCCCCTGGGACTCCCGGGCCGCGGAGCACTCAGTCCTTTTGGAAGAGGAAGACGTGGAAGTGGAGGAGGAGGTGGAGGTGGCGGCAACAGGGGTCTGGGCCGCTCCGGTTTCAGGCTTAATCCCGTAGTGCCGCCCGTTGGGTGGGCCGCTGGGGCCGGGGCTGGGACCAGGGCCCGGGCCACCTCCACCCCCGCCGCCGCCGCTACCGCCGCCGCCACCGCCGCCGCCACCGCCGCCGCCCGCGCCGCCCGGAAAACCGGGCAGCGGCTCCATCCAGGAGCGCATGTAGCGGCCGGGCTCGGAGGCGGCGGCGGCCAGGGGCGGCGGGGGCACGTACGGGTGGTAGAGGCCGCTCATCGCCGCCGCCGCCGGGGGCTGGGCGGGCACCGCGGACCACGAGGCGGAGAACACGGCCGATTTGGGGGCAAAACTACACGAGGCAAACTCGGCGGCAGCAGCGGCCGGGCTGTCGGCCACACCTGTGGGCCTGCCCTGTGCGCCGGGCCCCGGCGGTCCAAAGCGCGCGGCGAACACCTCGTCGCCCTCATGGCCTATGAGCGAGTCCACGTAGTAGTTGCTGAGGGTGCCACTGGAGGACATTTTGAGGCGCCGTGCGCTCCCACCCAAGGTTACACTGCCCGCCGCGGCGCCGCTCCCCGCCGGCGCCGGAGCCGCCGACTAGTTCGCAGGCTGCAGCTTCCACCATTGGTCGCGCGGCCCACGTGATCATATTTACCAATACCGGGAGTAAATCAGTCCGCTAAACTGGGGGCTGCTGTGATTTAAAAAAAAAAAAAATCATCATCAACATAAGCGCCGCAATTAGAGCCCATGGGCCCGGTCCGTGCGCCCAGCTCGGTCCGGCCTGGCTCGGACAGCCTGGCGGTGGCTGGAACCACTACGCCCGACCGTGGCCGCAGGAGGCGCTGGGGACTATTTGTTCGTCTCTTCTTGCCGTCCTCGGTCCTGCAGTTCAGACCCGGGAGCTGCCTCTCCAGCCCGTGGACTCAGCTCCCGGCCGCGGGTCCCGGGCGCACCGAGCGCTGGGCCAGAGCCCCGAGCGGCCCAGGGCACGCAGGGCGGCGTGCGGCCCGAGGCAGGCTGGCCTTCAGAGGCGGCCCCCTGGCGCCCGAGGGGAGTTTTTTCCCTGTGCCTTTCTCGCTACCCAAACGCACCCCTCCCTACACATACCCACACACGCTCTCTCACAGCTTGTCGTGTTGTTTAAAACAGGTGGAAGACCTCTGTAATGATATTATGCCTTTCAATAAAAATTTTATGAGGTGTATTTGATTATAGATTAATGTGTCCCTAATAAAACGGACGGATGGAGCAGCTCGGAGGGCCTCCTCCCCCTAGCACACTCACACACGCCCGCGCAGCCACACACACCCCCGACGTGAGGCTAAGCACACGCCACGGCCCGAGGGGTGAGCTGGGGCAGCCCGGCCCGCCGACTGGGTGCTGCGGCGGCCTCCGCTGGGGCTTCTGTGTGCCCTCGGAAGTGCTGGCAGACGGCAGCGTAGGCACCGCGGGGACGGTGGCGGCCAGGATGCCTTGTCTTTCTCCCGGGCTGCTGGAGAGGCCCTGGAAGAGAACACGCCATAGGGCAGAACCCGAATGCTAGCGCAGGCCCGCTCCCGCCCACCGCCCGCAACCTGCCTCAGAGAGGCCAGCGGGAACCGCATCTCCCCGGGCCGCTTCTTGTGGCGCCACTGTCTTCCGAATTCTCCTACTTCTTCTTCTTCTTCTTCTTCTTTTTTTTTTTTTTTTTCCAGAAGTAAGGCTGGGCAGCCTTGAATCTGAGGGAAATGCCCATTGTCACTCCCAAATCCATGGTACAAAGCCTCGGAAGCTCGGCTGGGAGCCGAGACAAAAGCAGCCCGAGAGCGGGCGGCAGAGGATATATTCCTCACTCTACAAGTTGCCCAGAGCACCCTTGGAGGGATCCTAGCCCACCTTGAGCCCCGGAAAGGAAGGGGGTAAATGGCTACTTATGGCCTGATTGATTGCCTTTGCCAATGGCTTTCTGATTTTGTTCCAGAGGCGATGCCTTTGCCTGTAGCAGGGGTTTTCCTCTGAGACATGGCCCCCTGTCAACAACTAATGGCGCTTCCCACATCGCAGGGAGGAAACGGATAAGTTAAAATTGCCCTCCTTCTCCTGCCCAACCAATGGAGGTCTGGGCAAATCTACTCTTGTGTTTCCAACCTGGCATTGATTCCTAGCCTTCTCTCTCCCACCCCTAAGAAATGGCTCCCCTGAAGGGTTCTGTCTTGGAACTGGGGAAGGTTCTTGGTTTTCAGGAGGAAGTTTAAAACTCTGAATAAATACTGAATTTCCCAAAGACCCCCTTGATGGGAACTGTAAGGCTCAGAGCCCCTGAATAAATAGTTTCATGGGGAGAAAAAGTGAAAAGGATGTGTTTGGTGAAGCTCCTTGAAGTCGGTGGAGACCTTTTGAAACCACAACACAACATGAGGAAACGAATTCTCTGTCGGCTCTTCCCTCTAAGGCCTCTTCTCCTTTCTCCCACACAGGACTAGATAAGTCTGGACTCTCTCGGTGAAGGCTGGCTGGAGTTTTCCAAGCTGGGTCAGCAGCTGGAACATTGGACTTCATGTGAAGTCATGTTCATTTGCAAAGTCCCTTTCAGTCACCTTTTGTACATTTTCTTGTCTCCCTGATACAGTGGCTCCACCCAGCAGTTTATAGTTAAATAGGGGGAGCATTACCTGGGGAGGAGGAATCTTTTTAGAAAATTTTATGAAAATTTCATGTGGGCCACTGAAAGCTAATGACTGATCATGAAATCCTTCCACAAGGAAACCAGGGCAAAGTGGGATGGGAAAACTCACCCATCCTCGGCTTCGCTGTGGCCTGGCTCTTCTTGCGCTTGGGATAGGGTTGGGGAGAGGGCAGGGAAGGGGGCAGAACTGGAACCGTGGCAGTGCTGGCTGCTGTTTGTCCTTGTTCCTGTAAGGGAGGCCGGCGGCTTCCAGGTGGGCCAGACTGGTTTCAACCTAGCCCCTGATGATGGCACGCCAGTCAGAAATCACCAAGACCCCACTGAAAGTGTTAGAAAATAACAAAACCAAAACCAAAGACAGGAAAACACACAAAAGGGAGCTGTAGGGAAAAAAGCAGCCGGGGTGGTCTTACTAGGCTCTGGTTAGAGGGAAACATACACCCATCTAGAATTCAATTTTGTTACTATCTTGGGGAGGGAGGGAGAAGACTCCCCTTCTTCCCAGCTAGGAAAACAGCACACCCAGGCTGGATTATCACTCCCCTCCACCAACCACTGCCAAATTTTAGCACCCTAGGCCTCCTTCAGCTTCTCCCATCTTCCTTCTTGCTCTCTGTCACCATCCTCAACTGCCCCAAACAAGCAATTTAACCAGAAGATAATCTCACCAAAGGCTTTCATTTCCACCGTAACATAGGTCCATTTCAGAAAGCAGAGGGAGCGAACTCGTTTCCAGAGTTTATTGCATTATACATGCGACCAGAACATGCACAGAAAGGACAGGTTGCTGTTGTACTTCTACCAAACCACAGATGCACCACAAGGGAAGGCTACAAGGCATAAGTCGTCAATATTCCATCTCACCAAGGACAATTGCTAAATTCATTTGCGAAAAGATACATTGTAATGTGCTTTTTTAGTCCCCCTCCCCCCAAAGCTTGTGGGTTTTCTTAATCTTTTTTTTAAATATATATGTAATTTAAGTACTTTTAAGTACTGAATGTATTCAAAAACGCCATGAGATCATGGACTAACCACACACAGAGACCTTTTGCATTAGGAAAAACATGAAAAAGTCACATTGCTGGATGGATGAATGAACTGATGGATGCTGTACAGTTCCAATAAGTTAAGACCCAAATGAAAATGCGCAGTAATAGTTACCCTGCATTACGATGAAAAAATAATAAATTACACGTGCTAGTTTTTTTTAATATATATATACTCATAGGGATTACAGATCACTTGCAGCACGAACAGAATGACCCCAAAGTCACATTCTAGCAGGAAACAAAACAAAACAAAACAAAAAACAAAGAGCAATGAAGGTTTTGTTTCCGCCTTCCCAGTCCTCCAGCACTCGGCCCTGGAACGCGGTGCCCCCTCTCCGATCCTGGCCTCCGACGGGCCTGGGACCTAAGAGAAGGTGAGGTTGGCGGTCAGTTCTCGGATCCGGTTCTCTCGGCTCATCTTCTTGAGTTTCATTCGGCGGTTTTGAAACCAAATCTTGACCTGCCTGTCGGTGAGGTTAACGCTCTTACTGATCTCTAGGCGGCGCTCGCGGGTGAGGTACATATTGAACAAGAACTCTTTTTCTAATTCCAGCGTTTGGTGCTTAGTGTAAGGGCACCTCTTCTTTCTGCCACTCTTTGCAGTGAGCCAATTGCTGGTTGGAGTATCAGACTTGATTTCCTCTAACAAAATTAAAGGGAGAAGAAGAAAAAAAATCAAGAATTTTTTTTTTCTCTCAGTCTTTTCAAATGTACCCTTGGCCATGACCCCGCTGGCAGTCAGGCCGCTTTGGGAAATGCTGGTATTAAACATTACTCATATGAGGTGGGCCCTGGAAAGGATTTGTAATTGATGCCAGATTAGTTTAAATGCCCAAAATGACACGATGGGCGGGTACTCTTGCCCTCGATGTCAGGGTTCTCTCTCTTTCTCCCTCTCAACTTTCTGATTTGCACAAAACATCAGTACAATAGTAAAGTTTCAGGATCTCCCCAACAACATTCTAACTGGGCAGCTTATAATTGGGCTGGAGTGGAAGAAGCAAACCACAGCCTGAATAAGACTACCAAACCCACGGCTGCCTTACATCCCCAAGTCTGCCACTTCTTCCCCATTTTTCCTGCCCAGGCGAGGAGCCCCACAACCAGGTTGATAGTTGCCCTTCTCTTTCAAAAGATAACCAAGGAAGCAAGTACACCTTCTCCGACCTGCCTGGGGCATTGTTGTACTCCCCAGAATTTCTTGCATTCTCATGCTTTCTTGTTCTCACACAAAAGCATCCTCCCACCCCCAGAAATGTGGCTCCTTACTGTGGCCCACCTCTGGGCACTGAGGGAGAGGCTTAAGGGCAGGGTTCCTTCTCAAAAAGCCAGCACTCCTGGCTTTTTGACCCAGCCCAGTCCTGAGGCTGGCCCTGCCGGGTGGGCCCTGCAGATTCCATTCTCCCCCCTTCAGCCTTTGCCCTCTTTGCAAATGGATTCCAAAGCTTACGGCACTTTCCCCCAGACAAAGCCAAGGTTACCTAACCCCGCAGAGGCTGGGAGCCCTGTTCCCCATTCCCAGCGCCAACCAGCCCAGTCATTTCGTTCCCATTGCCGCCCCCAAGCTCGCAGGATGCGGGGTGCATACACTTGAACACGGACACAGTGCCTTGGACCGCCTTAAAATCATCATTGGGTGAAAGGCAAAGCTGGGACTGCAAATCTGAGCAGGAGAAAGGAGGTTTTTGGGCCGTGTTTACGAGCCGCAGGTCTCATTTGCCCTCTTTTGTTGCGTTTCAGGTCTAGCTCAGGAAAAATAAACCCGGCAAGCCCTTCCTCTGCCCAGGCGCCATCAGCGTGGGGCCAGGACTAGTCAGGAGGGCCAGGGCAGCCGGGGAGAAGCGGGGACCATCTCGAGACTGAGACTGCCCCTCTAAAAGCCAGGAGGAGCGGCACCTGCCAGTCGGGCCCCGCCTCAGCTGCCCCGGCTCAATGCTGGGCACCCAGGTGCTCCCTCTCCGCCGGGTTCCCGGGCTGCACGCCCCGCTGGGGTGGCAACTTGCTCATACCGACCTTTGCTTTCTTTCTCCTGTACTTCGGGACTGGACACGGAGACCTCAGCCAGGCAGCTCCTTTCTTCCGGAAGGCCGCCCTTGGCCTCGGGGCTCTCCACCTGGGAGACTTTGGTGGGCTCTTGACCGCTCACAGGCTCGTTCATCTTCTTTTCCATCTGCAGCTGGGCGGCCGAGAGCTGCGGCTTGGCCGCGCCGCGAGGGTTGAGCTGGAGCATGACTGTGGAGCTGCCTTCGGGGCTGTTATTGTACTCTTGGGTTTTCCCGGTGGCGTAGGTCTGACTCAGTCTAAAATATCCAGGGACAGGAACTTCGGGGTTCTCAACGGGACAGGACTCAGGGACCAGCCTCTGGTACGAAGGGACCTCAGCAGAAATGAGTTTGTTGCGCTTATCAGAATACATGCAGCAATTGGATTCTTCCTTAATGTTGGTGGTGAAGGAGCAAGTGGGGACTTGCTGTGTAACAGGTTGCTCTATTCGACAAGATCTGTTCGGGTCTGTCCAACTGTCTACTTGAGGTATATAAGGATGCACATTCATACCCATATTTTGGTGGTTCACTTCTCTTTTGGCCAGAGACGGGAGCAGTCCACAGGTTTGCATTCCATAGGTCCCCATGTCTGCGCTAGGTGGTGGCATGTACATGCTGGCGCTGCTCGAATAAAAACTGTCACTCCTGCAGGCACTGATCAAGGAATCTACTAAAAAAGTATTAGCAGCAGGAGAGCTGTTGGGAAAGGACATTTTGGGGAGGAATTTGAAGAAGAGAGATTGTGTCCTTTGTAGGCTGACATCTCTAGGAAAACATTCCCCGTGTAATTGTGGATGCCTCTGCCGACCACATGACAACCAAGCCAATGAGATTTGAAAATGGCCTTGAGCCGCAGCCTCCTCGCAGGTCACGTGCTCCAGAGCCCGGCCGGCCGGCCGCGTAAGCACGGACAACAGCGACATCTACTACGCGCCCGCGATAGTGCGCGCTGGAGACAACCGGTCCAGCGCTCTCCGTCGCCCGCCAGCCTCCCCGGGGCTCGCTCAGCCGGCCGGCCCCACTCGCGTCCCCCGCTCCGGCCTCTGGGCCCCGCTAGCGGAAGGAAAACCTCAGCCGGAGGGGCGTCCGGGAGAACGAGCGGGGAGGGAAGCCAGAGTGCCGTGCGCCTGCACACAGAAGCATGCCCCCGCACACACCCAGGCAGAACGCGCCCGAAAGCCGGGGCACGGGCGGGGGGTGGGGGCCCGGCTGGTTAATTTTCTCCCGGGCAGCGTGGGAAGGTGAGTCGGATTCCCCGGGCTCAGAGACATCCCACCCCCGGGAGCCACAAGAAAGATGTCTCACGCAAAGACGCGATCAAGTTATCGTGGGGAGCGGAGGCAAGAAGGGCGGCCAGGGCTAAGAGGCCAAGCTGGCCGGCCCGGAGCCCCGAGGACTGGCAAGCCCTGGCGCTGTCCATTCCCTCCTCCAGCCCGAGGGAGATGCGGGATCCAGGCCCCTCCGCGCCCGGGCGGGCTGCCCAAGCCTTCGGCTCTCTCGAAGGAACCACACCCCGACCTCTGCGGCCCGGCCGCTGGGAGCATTCAGCCCGGAGACAATCCCTCGCCAGCAGTTGGCTATCCTCGAAAGCGTCCCTCCGGTTCCCTGCGGGAGAACTAAACCGAGGTTTCCCTCCCTACACACCCTGATAATAATGAGCAAAGAGGAAGGAAGGAAGGAAGGAAGGAAGGAAGGGAGAAAGAAAAGAATTTTTTTTCAAGGAAAGGGGAAAACTCTCGCCCTCAGACTCCAGAAGTTTGAGAAAACTGGCTGGGC
Source organism: Martes martes (assembly GCF_963455335.1). NCBI lineage: Eukaryota > Metazoa > Chordata > Mammalia > Carnivora > Mustelidae > Martes > Martes martes. The sequence goes on from NC_137890.1 coordinate 125,269,340, forward strand.
CGAATAGGAGAGAGAAAGATGCAAAGGTGTCATTTGGTTCTTCTGCAAAGAAAAATACGTTTTCCTTTTATGGATTTTGTAAAAGCATTGGTTTCTGACAAGTGCAAGGTACAAAAGGTTGTGGAATTTATTAATACATATTAAGAAGAATCAGGGCGATCAATAAAATTCTCATCTACATTCTTGGGCTACTTGGTAATTTTCTTGCTTCTGAAGGTTTTTAAAGAGTTATACTCGCTGTTGCCACACACGGGAAGATATTTTATTAACAAATCAATCGAGACTTTGTAAAGGATAAGATTAATAGTTAAGATTTAGCATAATGGCGTTCGCTTTATGAATTATTGAAAATTATACTATTGATTTTTCCCCTTCGCTACTAACCAAGAAGGTCAATTTTTGTTTTAACACAAATCGTCAAATATTAAAAGCTATACTTTTGTCAGAAGTTGAGTTTTATAGTTTTGGACAATTCCTAAAATTATTTGACACCGTTTTGCTTGGGAAAGGGGAGGGAGGGAAAAAAAAAGGAGGTGGGAGAACCTTAGTCCTCTGTTTCCTTTGGTGATGGAAAGTTCTGTAAAGAGGATTTGGTCTGGGGTTGTGGTCGAGCTCATTAAAGAATAACCACCATCACCACCATGGAAACTCAGAGTTTTACGAGAAACTTCTCCAACAACTTCCTTTCTTGTTCTCTGGTTGCAGGCGGGTGAGCCGCCCTTCGGAAGCCCCGGCCTCCGGGCAGCAGCGGGGAGCTTTAACCTTGATTTCCAAAGGCTTGCCCTGGTTGAGGGGCCAGGCCAGGGCACAGGAGCCGTCCTCAGGCTTCCCAGATCCCCTTCCCTGCATCGGAGAGAGGAAATGGGCCCCAGAAACCCTGATTGTGAAACAGTTCTCTGTCCGGAAAGGCGTCTGTGTTTTCTTCTCCCCACACTCGCCCTGTCATGGGCTGGCCTTGGGTTTCAGGCCCAGAGACTGAACTTGTGGGCAAATTGGGTTTCCGCCTCAGCTGAACATTTCTTTGGAGCCTGATGCTCATTAAAGCGCCTCAGCATTCCGGGGTGGGGGGACTAGGAGCCTGCTCACTTCTTCACAAAACCCTTTTCCAAAAACCCTCTGTCCTCCTCCCCAAAAAGAATCTCCCCCGGCCTGGTGGAAACAGGCGCTGGACATTATTTTCGGCCTTGGGACCACTTTGCCTGTTCCCTCGAAGTGCCCTCGCCCAAACAATAACCCCTTTTAAAAAACTTCGCGGTGGCAATGAGACAGACCTTTTAAACCTTTACGCAGCTGTTCAAATACAACATCATTGTCAGGTTAAAAGCCTGGCGCCTCTAACTCCTCAGGCTGCGGGATGCCGCCGGCCGGCGAAGCCCGAGGTTTAAACATTACCTTTCCTTAGGGGTGGCTGTTTTTAAGCTTGAGGATGGGGGTGGGGTGGGGTGGGATGGGTGGAGAGGAAGGCAGGGGAAAAAAAAATCCAACTTTTGACTCTAGTCTGTTGCTGCTCCAGTTCAAAGCTAACAGCCACAGACCGGCACCCCAAAATTTGTTTTATCAGAAGGTGGAGATCATGATCCCGGCCTCAGCTAAGCGTGCCCAGGGCTGGACAAAGTGCCCGCTGCGCTCGCTCTCGGCAGGCGCCCTGACGCCAGCCTGGCGCTCGGTGACTCTCGTCCCTTTGCCTCTCAGCCAGGGTCGCTGCCTGGAACTCGGTTCTCCAATTCTCCCTATCCCACTCGTGAGGCAAGACTGTTCAATCTAATCGGGAATTTTATGCCCATCAAATGCCCTTTCATAATCTTTATTTATACATGAAGAAAACATTCAGGCTAAAATCCAACAATTCCTCGCCGAGCGGGTAGGTCTATGGTGAGCCAACACAAGCAGGATCTGCCTTCCGGATTTGGGGGCCTTTCTGTTTCAACTCCCGGGGCCTTTGGGCTCTAAGTCACCCCCACATTACATCTGGCTTTACATGGTTCTTCTCCATTCACAGAAAATACGTGTCTTGGCGCTGATTTTGAATCTATTATCACAAAATTCTCTTTTATTCCTTCTCAAGTATCTGTCTTTAGACCAATTCCTTGAGGCCAGGGACGCCAATATTTCAGAGGAATTTTATAATGAAAATAGAGCAAAATAGAAATAATACAAGGGAGTGATCTGGACCGGAGAGGATGGCAAGTTCGGTTAAGACTCTAAGGCTAAGTTGAAGCAAATGGAATGAAAGGGCAGTGGCTTTTAAGGCCAGCCTGTATTTTGCTTAGGAGTAGTTAATGTAGCTGCATAGCTGCTGTTTTCGATCATCTTTAGATCAGTTGGAGCAGTTACCATTAATAATAAATCAATATTGCACTATAAAGGAGATGAATATCCATATTTGTACCAAGACATCCTTCTCCCTGGCACAGCTCTTTCCAGAGAAAAAAATTAATAGGGTCGCTTTAGCAAGAAATTAGCATTTGTAATCCAGAAGTGGCTTGCATCTGCGCTTTTCTGTCACCAGGAAGAACAGTGACCCTGGGTGTGAGAAGACTTGGGGACTCCTAGGTTAGCCCTGAATTTGGGCCCTGAGTGGCCTCAGGGCTGTGCCATTGCCATTCCTTGGGGGCAGATTGGATGGGGACAAATTTTAAAGGCTGCTTCCCCAGGGAGCCCCTCCGGGTTGCACTGAGCACCTTCCAGCCAATCTGAAAAGAAATCGAGGGGGCAAATGGGCAGGCTGTGGAAGCCACCACCAACTCAATGAAGGGTCTGTGGAGACTCTGCAAAAGGGCAGGCGGCCGGGAGCCTCTTTCCATCCCAGACACAAAAGACTCCTACTTGGCGCACTTTCCTTCCACCTCAGGATCTGAGATCTCAGTGATTCAAAATACATGGCTGTACTCCATGAGCCCCACAGGCTCTGAACCATCAGGAGGGGTCGGGTCCTCCGCAACCCCCGGAAGTCCTGGTCCAGTCCTCTGTCCTTTCTCAGGCCCATCTTGGGCGCTGCGGGTAGGAAGGGAACTGCAGACGGCTGAACGCCCGTTGTCTGAGGAAGGCTGCCAGCCAAGGCCAAGGGGCTTCGAAAGCCCACATGCACCCTTGCTGGAGCCGCCTGAAGAGGAATATAACGACATTTGGGGAGGAGGATTCTCTCCCCACCTGGACTGAGACCCAGGTTCCGCTCGGAGAAATGTCGCTTCACAGTAGCTTAGCAGGACCCGCGGTCAGACAGGCGGGAGCCGGGGGTGCCCATGGGGAACACCTATGCCTCTGGTTGGTGCCTCACTGGGGGGCTCATGGCGCCCCAGCCTCCACTGAAGCTGATGCCAGCTCCCAGGGGTGGACCCGGGGCCTTTGGTTCAGGGTTTGGAGAAAGGAGACAGAGGCAGCAGAGCCGAGGAGGCCAGCACTAATTCTGGGCATTTCGGGGGCTTCACAATGAACTTCAGGAAAGAAGGGACAGGCACTATCCCCCAGAACAGCCCATGCCTGTCCTGGAGCCCTCGCTTTTGGACAGAGGATGGCGACACAGGCCCTCCCCAAAGTCAGGGGCTTTGCAAAAGGAGGTTGGGGGGCAGGAGGGCATGCAGCAAGAAGACTGCTTCCGAGAGCTGGTGCCAAAATCAAACTCCGTTCTCAAGGCCAGCGGGCAGCTGAAAAGAGTGTCCAGGGTTCTATCAAACGCAAATCTCGTTTGCTTCAAATGCAATCCCCATTCTATGCCGCCTTGCCTCGTAGTAAAAACGTTTCCCGGGACAGCCTGCTGCTTCCTGCAGCCGCATCAGCCCAGCCCAGCCCAGGCGCCCCCAGCTCACAGTTCTGCCTGTGCTTCTCGCTACGGGCAGCCCCGGTGCCAGGCATGGCCGGGGTGGGGGGCACTCCCTTGCCCAGAAAGACCCCCTCAGTTCCGACGCATCTCATTTTCTCTGAGACCACACTCAGCTAAGTTGCCGGCGCCCGGATCAGTCTTAAACAAAAGCCTTTTAATCATCCCAGGCGGTCGGAGAGCGTTTTCAGGCGGACGCTGTTTTGGGGAGGAGTTGGTACAATCCTCATGTTGTTCTCTATACTCAAACCAACAAGACAATTAATTTCTCTAATTTAATTAGCTCTCAGTGGCATGACCTATTTCAAGATGTACGTATCGGTCTTTTAAAAAAAATCCCTCCTTGACACCACCAGGTTATACCAAGGTATTCTTTGCAACAGTGTTATCTTGAAGGAGACAACGATTAGGTGATTGTCTGTCTCAGGAATACGGGTAGCTCCTTTTTCTCTGTCTTTGTACAACTTCCCACACCTCGTCGCTGCTTAGAACAAACAAACATCAAACAAATACCTTTGTGGCCCCGTGTTTCTAACCGGCTGAGATTGCCTATCAGAATCAGCATTGGGAAAGATACGGTACCGCGGCCTCTCCGCCAAACGCGGCTTCTGGAACGTGAGCGCGCCCCCGTGTGGCTCCCCAAGGCCATGCAAACGGGAAATGCTATCTCTTGATTCGGCTTACCTACGGTACTGGACACACAAGCTTGCTACATTTAGACGCAGTTTAAAAAAAAAAAAAAAAAGATAGATGGAGAGAGAAAGAAATAAAGCAGTTTTAAGCTCCTGCAACGATCATACTACTAGGGCACTGACATTTTAACGGACGCCCAGAATTCCACACAAAGGAATCCCCTTCCGAACGAAATTATTCAATTGTAAGCTTTGTTTCTCTTGCAATTTTCACCAAAGGTTGAAGGACACTTTGGAAAACAATATAAATATTTTTAGTTTTGCTCCATATCATAGAAAGCACAATAACTTATCTGACAGTGCAGCAGTTTTTTTCAAATACAACGAAGGTGTAAATCTGACTAAAGCTTCCTCTTTCAAATGCCTACTTTGAAAGCCGTGGTTCTTCATTAGGGCAAAGAGGACTGCTGTCTGTGACCACCTCCCCCCCGCAAAAAAAAAAAAAAAAACAAACAAACCCACCTCGGTATATACTATTTGTATTAAAAAAACATGCTGGTAGTCACTTAAATCTAACCAGTATTTTAAAAAGAAGTCAACTGCTATTGAATTACACAAATGTTTGACGGGAAATTAAGGTTATTGATCCTGAAATTAGGCATTTGCTTAGATTTATGGTGAGCCCCTGATATGATGCTGTGTGGTCATAAATGTATGTGGGGGTCTGGATATGTGTAAGCATGTCTGTGTGAGAGTGGGTGGCGGCTGAATATCACAGAAGAACCTTAAGGCGCCTAATTATTCAGAAAGGTTAAAGGTGATGACCTTGACATTTTGGAAGTTCAAAGGCATACACTTATGCACTTATGTTTTTCCTCCTCCCCCCTCTAAACTTTGGCAATTAAAAAAATTTTGCCTTTGGAAATGCATACCTCCTCTGAAAATGCATGGGGTACTGTACATCTTATGGATTTCTTTCTTTCTTTCTTTCTTTCTTTCTTTTTTTTTTTTGTTTTTTACACTTTGGGCTTAACAGAGGTTAAGAGTCATGATTCACTTTACCTTTTTTCAGAGAAAGAGATGCTTTTCTCACTCCTACAGTTTATTGCACATTGCGGAAATCTCTTTTGGGCCCACCAGAAGGTGTATAATATAACCCAATTAAGCTGTTTAGAACTTTGGCTTTTATGGTGTTGTCTAGACAGTTCAAGGTTTTGTAAACAGCCTGGCCTGGCCCAGCAAAATAATGTGCAGTTCAGCCCCCACCACATTCTTTAACTTGAAGCGATAAATGCAGTGAGAAGTGGGTCTGTAGCCTCAGGCCCTATTCCAGGGAGGGGTCTTACCTTCTCTACCACATGCCTGCTGTGACCCTAGCAAGGATCCCAAGCCCTCTCGACCACTGGTAACTCCCTTTTAGCAACCTTTTTTTTTTCAAAGAAGCTTTCTAATTTTGGTTTCTTTTTTTAAGGGACCTTGGGTCCTGACACCTTGTTAAGGTTAAATTTAGATTTTCTAACAAGTTTTTTTAAAAATGAATTTTGTCTCTTCAGAAATTCCAAGTTCACTAAATTGGGGGTGGGGGGAGTAGACTTCCTTCTTAGGTTCCTGCTGCCCCAGCCTCACTGCCTACAGAAAGCAGCACCAGAATGGCTGGGTCACAGCCTTAATTCAGAAATTCATCCCTAAAGTGATTTTTAAAACCGGTGTAGCCTAGGCAGGGTGGGAGAGAGCTACTCTTATTTCAGCGGGATTAAAAAGTATTTCACCTGGTTTACAGTTGCATATGGGAGAAGGTTCTGGCCACCAAAATCCCCTAATCAGACACTAAACTTCTTTAAAGAGTAAAAAATCATATAGTGTGTTGAAGCTGTAACCTCCATTTTACCAGAAACCATTTATTCACACAAAACACAGTGACTTATGCCTTGATACGACAGACCAACAGGCCGAAGATACATTTCCCAGAGTTTAAATAATCTGCATTCACCAAGGGGATGATCAGGTCCCTTAAACTCAGAAAGAACAAAAACAAGCACCTTCCAGCCTAGCAGCCTAACTCTCTACAGATCCCACAGCGTCCCCACGGGGACTCTGAGAGAAGGAGGGAGAACAACAGCACATTGGCGGTAAAATTGTAAAGGGACGTTTGCATTTACCATTTTCCCCTTACTAGGATCCATTCGGCCAAGTCCCCGGCCTCGTCCGCAGGCAGCACTGGTCGCTGGGAGGTCCCGAGTTGACCGTGGGAAGGAATCGTGGAGTTCCACAGAGAAGAGGCGTCATTAAACCCAAGGACACTGGGCCTGCCCAGGGCAGGCTGATGGGGAAGTGGGTGGGTGAGTGGGGCTCGGGAAGAGGGGTGCTTCCTGGAGCTCTCAAAATAAGGGGTTTCCAGTGAAATACTGCAGACGGTCTCTGTTCAGTTTCTTTTCTTTCATTCTGCGATTCTGGAACCAGATTTTGACTTGCCGGTCAGTGAGGTTGAGCATCCGAGAGAGTTGGAGTCTTTTCTCTTTGTTTATGTACACGTTAAAGAAAAACTCACGTTCCAGTTCGCGGATCTGGTACTTGGTGTAGGGACAGCGCTTTTTCCGGGACCGCTGGGGGGCCACTGCAAGTCAAAGAAACCAAGAGGTGAGAGAGGCCGCTGGCTGCCCACCCCCGGCCGCCCGCCGGCCCAGGCCCGCACGAGGGCCAGGCCTCGGCCCGTTGGGGACGTCCCCTGCCGCCACTGAAAGGCCCTGCCTGCGTCGTGGGGGATGATATATGGGCGGGCACAGGAGAGAGTGCGGGCGTGGACCTGTGTTCACGCCCGGACACACACACACACACACACACACACACTGGCACGGAAGTGGAGAAGCAGAGGGCAAGGCCGGCTCTGAGTTGGAACCCGAAGGGAGAGAAACACGAGCGCGCCCAGGCATCTGCTCTACTCCAGTCAGCAGCGCGCGTCAGCCAGAGGCTTGGATAAAGTCCAGTTCAAGGATCTCCCCACCCCACCCCACCCCCCCTTAAAAGCTGGAGGCTCGTGTCCTCATTCACAAAGTGGCTTGAGATCTCCCCTCTTCACTCCACGGTCTCTAGCACCACCACCCCCCTCCAAACTGGGGAAAAGCTCTCTGCAGCGAATAATGTCCCCTTCGAAGTCTACCTTAAGCCCACCTAAATTGGTTTCCTATCGTAAACACACTTTACAACGGCCCGGGAAATCTTATAGGATGTATAAACCCCTTCGAACGCTTATAAAGTGGCACATAAAACGGCGCAAGCAGAGGGAGGCCCCCGCCGCCCCCCCCCCGCGCCCGCGGCCCCCCGGCCCAGCAGCCCACCCCGCACCGGGTGCCTACCTGTGCCGCCACTCTTCTCAGCCCCCGCCTCCCCAGGGGGCCCCTCGCCATCGCCGCCGCCGCCTTCTGCCGCCCCCTTGGGCTCGGAGCCGGGGGTCGCCTTGGCGCAGGGACTTCCCCCGCCGCCACCGGTCCCCGTCTTGGGGTCGCCCTTGTCGGCAGCGCCCTCGGGCTGTGGCGGCGCAGGAGGTGGAGGGGGCTGCGGCCCTGCGAACGGGGGCCCGGGCGCAGCCTCGTAGAACTGATCAAAACCCTGCGGCAGGATGCCATTTCGGCCCACGGCGCTGTAGAAGTTGGAGGCGGCGCCCGCGGGGCCGTGTGGCGGCCCGGGCGCGGCGCACACCGGCTCCGGCGCCTTGAAAAGCACGTCCGGCCGGCGGCCCGCGGGAGGCAGCAGCTCGCGCTGCATGGCCGCCTCCTCCGCCGCGGCCGCTGCTGCCGCGGCAGCCGCCGCCGCCGCGTAGTAGGGAGCGTAGCCCCCGGCGCCGCCGCTGCCGCCCCCACCGGGGCCGCCCCCGCCGCCGCCGCCCCCCGCGCCGCCGCCGCCGCCGCCGCGGTACGGCCACTTGGCGCGCTCCAGGCCGTAGTCGCGGAAGGCCACTTCGCGCACGGGCTGGACGTGCGGCGCCAGGTTGGAAGAGTAGGGGAAAGTCATCTGGCAGGACGACGGTTGCGATAGGAACGACGGCTTGCTGGCGAAGTCCGACGGGGCCACATAGTAGGCGCAGCCGGGCAGGTACATGCTGGCTGCGCTCGGGCCGCACTCGTCAAAGTCGTTCATGGCTCCGCGGCGTGCGCGCCGGCGAGCCCCGGGCCGCTCCCCGCGCCGCCAACCTGAGCCATCGATTGCACAAGAGGCTTGGGCCAGGATCAACTAAGCAAAAATCCCCACCGGGCGCTGACGTGCAATTCATCTTGATTGATTCTGGTGGTAATTATGTCACGTGACGCCATGGAGAGAAATGTCCTTATATCTATATCAGCTCTCGCCAACACGCCCCGGGACGGCTCCTGGCGCCGAGACACGCGCGCGCTGGGGGCGGATCAGTCTCCCGCTCCAGCCAGCACTCCCCGGGCGCTCCCCGACCTGGCTGAGCCGCAGGCCGGTCACCTGTGCGCCGCCGGCGGCTGCCACTGCTGGGTGCATCTGCCACCGCCCGGCTGGGCCGCCCGCCCGCGCCGGCCCGCCCGCGCCGCTTTAAGTACGCGGACCCGAAGCCGGCGGGGAGGAGGAGGGAGGGGGAGGAAGGGGGAGGAAGGGGGAAGGGAAAGAAGCGGAGAGCGGAGGGGGGAGCCCCAGCCTGGGGCACAGGGGACTAGGTGTGAGGTTGTGAGGTTCCCACCCCCCACACCCCTTCCTGCAGCCGCTCCCTCCCCCGCGACACCGCCACCCTCTGCAGCTTGCGGGTCAGGAGCTTGTTGCTTCTTGCTCAGGGGGCGTAATTGCGCCACTCTCGGGGCACACGGAGCCCTGATTTACATATTTCTCAGCCCTGCGCGTTCATCGCAGAATAACTTGGCTCTCTCCACTGCTGACCCCAGGAGCACGAGTGCCAGGCTCGAAAAAACCTACACAAAAACCTTACCAGGAGCTCACCCACGCCAGAGCCTCGGTGCGCACTCAGATCTCTTGCCCTCTCTCCTCCTCTCTCTGTTCTTGTCTTCCTTTCTCCTTCCTCCGCCTCCCTTCAGTCTTCTCACTTCTTTCTCTCCCGTCCACTCTTGCCCCGCTCCCTTCTCTTGTCCCCTCTTGCCTTCTTCCTTCTTCTTACTTTCCTCGTTTTCTCTCCTCTTTCTCTGTCTCCTGATCCTCTCTTCCTTTCCCCTAGCTGTGTGTCACCACCTCTGTGTTCTCCCTGTCGCCTTTCTGCCTTTCCTCTCCTAATGCTAAAGCAAGGAGGAAGTTTAGCCAGCGGAGACGCCCCATGACCCTCTAGAAGTTGGGGGGTCTGGTGAACAAAAGGATCTGGAGTCCTACTCTAAAGGTGCCTGATCTCCCACTCTCCATCACCAGAGACAAACCACTGATGCCTCCACCCTCCTCACCCTCTCTGCTTTTTGGCCTGAGCTAGGACCAGCCCGCCTCACAACCGGCCCCTTCCCTGGTGGGAGACCCGCCAAGGCCTACGAATGGACGCAGCCTGGTCCCCCCTGGCTCCTGCGGTGCCCTTGGGCCGGCATGGTCCCTGCGGGGGGGGGGCGGCATAAGCACCCCCCCCAGGTCCGTCGGCTCTGGGGAGGGGAGCAGAATGCTCTCAGCAGCTTTTTCCTCCTTGGTTGAACTTCTCTGCAGCACTTGGCCCCGAGAGACCCCCATCCATTTGCCCCAAGGCCTCACTTTCTTCCACCGCCGCGGGGTCCCTCTTTCCTAGCCCGGGGGTCCAGGCGAGGCCTGGACTCCTGCCTCCAGGAGAGCCAGCGCTTTCCAAAGGTAAAATCGGTCTCTCAGAAAGAAGCTTTCCAAACCCAAATCCCAGAAGCAAGGGCAGGAAGTTGCCCCTCTCCCCAAGATTCCTCAGCCCAGGCAATCCCAGCACGGGGTTCTGGGCCTCAGCCCTATGCCCAGAGCAGGCGGTGCAGGCTGTGAAGCTGGTTCCCTCCCTGGCCCCCGCGGCTGCAGTGCCCGTGTTGCGAGCTCTGCCCACCATGCCGACAGACAGAGAAAAGGCGGGTGATCGGAGCTCATATCTATTTTCTGGCCGTTGTTCCCCCCCCCCCTTTCTCTCCTCCCTCCTTTTCTCCCTCCCACTCTTCTTCCTCCGCCCCCCTCCCACCTCTGCTTTCCTCCCAACACTGCGCAAACAGGTCTGTGGCGACTGGAGGGCAAGGAGGCTCCCCCCGCCCCAGAACTTCCTATCGTTTTGTGAACCCTCCTTCCAGCTGGCACCCTCGCCCAGGTTCCCTCTCGCCCCTTTCTCCTCAGTCCAGACCGCCAGCACACTTATCTGCCTCTCATCTCCATCGCCCGCCAAGCCTCTCACTTTCGGGCTCGTGGTCGACGCCCCTGGATCTCTCTCCTAAAATGGCTCCCCGGACACTAGCCCTGCGGCAGCTCAGGACCCCGGGCAGCAGCTGCAGGGACCCCCCCCCCCCCAGCCGGGTCTTTACGTGTCTGGGAGTGCACAAAATTCTCGCACCTTCTCTTTGCACGGGGTGGGGCGCAGGCAGCCCGCTGCCCCCAAAGCGAAGCCTGCTGACCGCTGAAGAGGGAAATGGGGAGGACGGAACCATTCAAGTTCAACGACATGGCGATGGCGGCTCCGGTTGGAGCCGTGCTTTGGCGGGGGAGGGTGAGCCATCTGCAGCGGCGCGCGGGTGCGGAGGGGAAGGGGCAGCGGACCCCTCTCTGCGCGTTTGCGCAGATCCCCGTCCCCACCCCCAACACTTGGGCTTTCATTTTGGGCCCAGCCCGCTTCGGCCTTTTGCCCCAGCTCCCTCCTGGATCCTCACTCCGAAACCCAAGGAAAACCGCAGCCTCCCGACCCGCGCGTCCCGCGAGAACCTACCATGAAGACTCCAGCGTTGTGGCCTTGTCCTTGCTTGCGTGGGCCCACTCGAAGCACAGGCTCATCCGACCCTTCCCGCACAGCCAGCTGCTCCGCGAGTGGTAGCTTTCCGCGCAGCGCCCAGACGCGATGCGGTAATTTTGAGCCACCCAAGATAAGACACTAACTTGACCTTAACTTTGTCAGGGCGCCCCTGGTATCTGGAGAACGTGAACAGACACTGTCTGGCAGCCCTCGTAAAAGCTGACTGGGGAAGGGATTCTGAGTCATTTCATTTATTGCCACTACAGTTCTGCAAGAAAGCTTTTCCTCCCTGCCAAACTTTAATTATTTATGCTCTTTTGGGAAACGAAAGAAGAGGAGAAACGCAGGGAAAAACACCCAGAGCCAGTCCCTTCCCTGCAGAGCCTTCGGAATGGGCTCCCTAAGTCAAGTGACTGGAGAACAAAAATGTGGGGAGATCACCTTTGTCCAAGGACGGTCGGACAGGCGCTGTGCACCCCCCTCACGAAGGGGGGGGGTGATTGCAGCTGGGAGAGGCGGGTGAAGAGGCACCCCCTCCCTGCAGACATGAATATTTACAACGGTTCTGGATTTCTCCTCCACCCGCGGGCCTACTGGAAACCTCCCTAGTCCTCCTCCTTCAGGGAGAGCCCCCAGGCCTTAAGAGTCCCCCGGTGGGCCCTCTGAGCTTGCAGCCGGTTGAATGCCAGCCGAAGCCATTTTTTCTCGTTTAAAACCCTTTTTCTCCGTCAAGAGGCCTGCCCAGACTGCAGCATTTCGGACGACGCATTTGTCTTTGTGCGAGAGAATGTTGAGCCCTCAGATTTCAGCATCATTTCTCTCCGCATTTGTTTCTTAGGAATTTTGTCGTGGTTCCAAATCCCTGCCAGAACCTTGGCTAGGAGAGGAGAGAGGACATCACCGCCTTTGTGTGGATCAGTAAAGGGGATAAATTTGAAAAACACTGCTGAAGCTCCAACGGACAACGAGATTTTACACTTAGAATAATTTCAATCTCTTTGGGGAGTGGTCTCCATGAATTTCTCCTCCAACCCCACCTCCCAGACTAAAGAGAAAGAGCACGATGATTTAATGGTATACATTGGAAAGAAACTGTTTCTCCGTGTTATCCTAGGGCCTGCATCTAATTCGAGTTTCCTAGTCCTTTACCCAGCTCTCTGGACCTAAGGTCTGCGTGTGGCCTCCTCCTTTGTTCGGCTGTTTTGGGGAAGAGACTCAGCTCCTGGTGCAACTAGCTCCCGGAGCCCCATCAGGTGGGAAGACATTTCTAAAGATAGGGTCTCACAACCTCTTGCTTCTTTTTTTCCTTGCTGTTGTATTTTTTTCTTAAAAGAGCTGTTTTTAAAATGTTTTAAAATACACATCAAATTTGCTTCAGGAAAGGGGAATCGGAGCCCACGAATACTTGGTATTAGAGATTTAATGGTTTTGCTAATTCTTCCACTATCTAAAACTAGGAATTCTCTAGTTTTCATTTCAAAGCTAGCTGGGATCTGAGGTCTGCAAGCAGATAGTGAATGCTGAGCAGACTTTAACTTCTCCAGCTTCAGCTAGAGGCTCCTAAGGCCTACAATGGGGTGCGGAGGCCACATTTCCCAAGGGAATCTACTGGGCTCCAGACAGAAGTGCCAGGATGCAGGATTTCCACAGAGCATAGCCTGTTCCAAAGTAGCCTGACTGAAACATGGCAGGGAGAGATGTTTTGTGTTGAAATCTGAGGAACCTCATATCTTGACAACACCCTCCCCCAACAGCAAGCCCTAAAGTTTGAGAATTTAGGCAAAATGTAGAAGCACTGGCCTACAAGCTGAGAGTTCACTTAATGCCTTCCAATCTGCCCCAAGACCCCTGTCTCCTCCCACTTGGATGCTTCATACACATTTTGTTCATAGGCTTTTATACACCATTTTCGGACTGACTTGGAAGCCATTTTCTCATTTAATGAACAGTCAACACCTGCAGTGAAACCACAACCGGGAAAGAAAAACGAATTTGGTGGCCTCAAATCATGAGGAGGGAATCTGGAATGTTTTTGAAAAATTGACATACAGTCCCTTGACAGCTTGGCTGGGACTTGTATATTTATTTCCACTCAAAACATTTTGATGTATCTGATATATACAAGCTATTGTTTTTTGGACAAAATCAAAACAACACAAAACATGCACAACAACTATTAGATAGCAAAGAAAATGTAATTAGTCTAAACATAAACTGCGGTCTGTTGGACTGAGGCTTGGGGCTCTCTGGGAGGTACTCGCTCCAGATCTAGGGCCTAGTCCTCCGCTGAAAATAAGTCACTGGACATGGGGAAGGAATCATCAACTCTTTGGCTGCCATACATCTTAGTAGGAGCTGGGGGGTGCTACTTCTCAGAAGGAGAGGGAAAAGAGGTAGGAATGGTAGAAGGAGCTGGAGGGGGGCTCAGTTTCTCTGAGGGTAAGGCAGGACACCCCAGCACAAACAAAACAACTCCATCTGGCATCAGGAAGCCCAGTCTCCACAAAGCAAACCCAGCAGGGCCCAGGGCCTTACAGGTGCCCCCGAGGCAGGCCAGACGTGGGCTCAGAAAAGGCACAGTGGCTGAGGCACAGAAAGGCCCCCTGTGGAGTTGTGCAGTGGTGAAGAGTGTGAGAGAGGGTGAACTTCTCTCTACTTGGTCAACAGCAGCGATCAGGGGCTAAGGATTTGAGGGACCTCCTTCTTCACCCCCTGGCTGATGGAGGAACTTTCGTCTCTCCCTATGGTGGCCCATTACCTTAATTCAAGAAAGACATGTCCACAACTTTACCCATCTGAAGAGGGAAGACATATTTACAGTTGGAATGTAGGACACCCTTCTTCTTGCTCACTCCCTTCTCCTCCCCCTGAATATTTTTCCCACCTCCTAGTGCAACCCAGCCTCAGAGCAGATTAGCAGCTGTCCTCACCAGAGCTGAGTCCAATTACGGAGTGCAGGGCTCTGGCCTAGACATATGGGAGGAGATAGGAGAAGTAGGAGAAATTTTACCAGTCCTATCTAGAGACCGCAGTTTGCCCTGGAGCCTCAGCCTCCCTGGAATCCACGGGAAGGAAGTATTCACCCCATTCTGTCCAGCTGGAGGGGCCAGCCCAGCCCAAACTCCGAGGGGTCTTCAAATTTGTCCAGCCACACCGTCCCTCCCCTCCCTCTTCCTCCCGAAGTCTGAATGTCTAGGGTGGCTTTTGTCCTCTAGAACCAGCCAGGGCAGACAGGAGGGGGGCGGTGCCCTTTCTTTCTCCGGATCCAAGTTTCTGGCTTTGCCACAAGGGGCTTTGGCTGCAAAGAGACAGAATTGTGCCTGCAGCCCTTTTCTACTCCTTCCCTAAGGACTTCCCAGATTTAATTCCACTCAGAGCTCTAGCGGGGTGCCTACTAAATTCAAAAAGGACTGGGGAGAAGAGGAAAGGGAGTCTAGGTGGAAGCAGAAATCCAAGTACAAGGGTGCTAGAGGGAGCGCCCGTGTAAATACCCCAGACAAGAGCTAGGACAGGTGACCGCAGACCCCCACTCAGGAAGCCTCAAGACCAAGGTTATATTTCGACTTCTGCAGAACCCTCCCAGAGAGCTGGAAGCATAGAGGCTCCACTGGCCCGGTCTCCAAATCCTCTGCGGGCTTCCGGGGCGGCAGACTGAGCGGAAGGGTGCTGGGGACCAGCGGAGAAGGAGCGGAAGGAAAAGCTCCTATCCGCAGCTCTTCCTACACGCCAGGCCTCGGCTTTAAAAAGGCAGGCCTGGCCAGCCCCGACCACGCGGGGAGCTAGTATAGCGCCAGTGCCTGCTCGCGCAGCACCACGCGCTTCTTTTTCATACGCCGGTTCTGGAACCAGATTTTGACCTGCTGGTCGCTGAGGTTCAGCCTGTTGGACAATTCCTTGCGCTTCTGGCGGTTGATGAATTCGTTGAGGAGGAATTCGTTCTCCAGCTCCGCAATCTGCTGCTTGGTGTAGGGTTTCCGCTTCTTGCGGGTCCTCCCTGGGGCCGCCCCCCACGGCAGGCCTGCAACACAGCCCCAACCCAAGTCAGCCCGGCCTGCCGCTCCTTGTAGCCTACCCGCCCTCCGCGGCTCCCTCCCCCTACACACTCTCCCCTGCACCCCACCTCCCAACCCAGCCTAAACTGGCCCAGGGAGCATGGCCACCGTTTACCGTCGGGCAGCGAAGGTCGCAGGCAAGAGGCGACGCTCGCCGCCTGCACTGTCATGTTCAAGTTGAGCGGGCCCTTGGCGTCGTCCTTGAAGCCGGCAGCGCAGGGGGTCCCCTCGAGTAGGGTTGCAGAGCCCGCTGCCGCACGGCCCACACCCGCGTAGTCGTACTTGGCCGCTTTGAGAGCAGCGGCCGCTGGGGCCAGGCTAGATTCGGGGACGAAGGGCGGCCGCGCACGGCCACGGTCCTCCGGCCCGGCAGCCACATCGGGCGCATAAAACTTGGCCTGCTCTTCGGGTCCGTCCTTGGCGCCCAGGGGCTGCAGGCCGAGCGGCCCGGAACCAGCCAGGTAGGGCTGCGAGAAGCTGCCGAAAGCGGTGGCACCGGCAGGCTGCGCTGGGGCGCAGGAGGCGGGCGTGGTGGCCCAGGGCAGAGCACCTCGCGGGTATGAGATGGGGGGGAGTGCGGCCAACTGGCCGCCATTCGGCCGCAGGTTGGAGAAGTAGAAGGAATCAGGCGACTGCAGATTCAGAAGCGAGCCCACATAGCCCGCTCTGTAGAGACTGCGCTCACACATCTCCAACAAAGGGCTTCGGCTGCGCTTGCAGCAGTATTTAGTTACAACAGGGAATAAGAGGACAGGCTCAGACGATTGGACGAAACTCTGCCTGCAGGTTCTTCAAAGCCGGTCATTTCAGCACCGCCTACATCCCCCCGACCCGTTTCCCCCCCTTCAGGGTATTATGATAACACCCGCAATATTGGATGGCGAAGGACGAGGCTGCCAGGCAGAGCCAAGGAATGTTGAGCGAAGGTGAAACCACTCGGAGTTCCCAGGCTCAGCTTCAGGAGCTGGGGACACTGGGTGCCTTTGCCCGAGTGTCCCTTGGGATCCTTATTGGTCTTGATTAGCTTTGAACTCCTTTTTTCCACTGGCTGCCTGGGCCGGGCTTGCTTCCACCAGCTTTAAGTTGCAGCTAAGGCCTTTTCCAGTACTGTGCACCTCTAGGCTTGCACGGAGAGCCCACGGTGTGGTGGGGCTACCAGCTCTGTCCCTAGGCCTGAGCAATGCTTCTCAAACGCCGATTCCTCCCTGCCCTGTCCCTCTGGAGAGGATTCTGCCCTAGTGGTCTAGCAGCGAAGACCCACACACTGCCTGAGCCTGGCACAGTCCAAGACATTTGCTGATGGAGAAGAAATGAAGCACAAACTCTGCCCAAGTTTGGCTCCCAGGAAGGTGGTTTCACACCAGTTCTGGTGTGCTTCTCCATGGCCAAGCCCTCTGCTCCCAGGAAAGTTGAGGCCATCCAAGTCCATGGAGAATGCTGGCCAGGGAAGGGGCAGCTGCATTGGCCAACTGTGGCCAAAGGCTACATTCCTTTTATCGCCTGGAGTCACCTTGGTGACTACATCCTGCCAACCAGAACTCCAAGCTGTTCAACTCTGCAGCAGGCAGATCAAGATGAGCTCCCCTGACCTGATGTGGAAGGACAGAAGAGCCAGAGTCATTCAGCTGGGAATAGCGGGGCCCACCGAGGCAGCAGGCTGGCGGCGTTCCTCGTCTTAGTGCCTCCAGGGCGGCTGGTGGGTTCAGGGTTCTGGAGAACAGGGATGCGGTGGGGCCGCTCTCCCTGGCTGGGAGCAGTGTGGCCGCCCCCCTCTGCAGGCCCTCCGATTTAGTTTGGCCAGAGAGCTATGGGTCCTCCTCTCCTGCCTGGGTCCCAAGAACCCCAGCGACCGCGTGACTGGAGCCCGCCCCAACCTGCAGCCCGCCTCGCTGGTCCCCGAGCCAAGCTGGAATTGTTTAGACCGCCCGCTCCGGCACGGAGACCACACAGGCGCCGCCGGAGGGCAAGGCTGACCACCGCGCTGCGACTTTATTGTGTGAGTCATGGCGACCGATTGGGCGGCTCTGGGGAACGCAGTCGGTCTCTTCCTCCCGCTCTAGGGCGGGGGTGGGGGTGGGCATGGGGATGTCCGGGACTCTTCAGGGTTCTGCCAGAGTTTCTTTAGGAGTTCAAACTGAGAGACAACTGCGCTCCCGGTCCTTCCGAGGGGTGTGGGGTGGGGTGGGGTGGGTGGTGTAGGCATAAGCTGCAACCTCAGTTCCTAAGGACTTAGGGGATCCAGGCTCTCATTTTGGGAGACTCTCCCTGTTTTCCAGGAGCTACAGCCTCCCCAGGCCCGAAACTCCAGCTCCAGGGATCCCTGCAGTCTCATCTCCTCCTGTCTCAGCATACAGTGATGCTCCGGTATTTCCAGGTTCAGGGATGTCTTCTCCGGACGGTTAGGCATCCGCACAGCTGCGTTTTACCCCTGAGGACTAAAGATATAAAGGGACTAAGTGAGAAACAGAAAGACTAGAATAACTAGACTCCCTCCATTTCTCCTTGGCTCAGAATGGTGGCGCAACCGCTCTACCTTATCTCTTGGATTTATAATTTCCGAGGTCCAGCAAGCAAAGTTGTACGCTTGGATCTGGGAGCTGGAGACTGCGCCGAGGGGGCGGGGCGGGCGGGGTGGCGGGGTGGCGGGGTGGGGGTGGGGGCGGGTAAGGGCAGGAGGCTTGGCGGGTGAGCTAGGGAATGGGAGAGGATTTGGCCGCGGAGCTAAACGGCGAGCTCTGCCAATGCCGCCGACCGCCCAGGAGATGGCGAGCGAGCTCCACGCCTGGCGACCGGCCGCCGCACGGTCAAGATCAACAGTGAAGGGCGGCACAGCCGGCCTGGGGTCGCCAGCCCGTGCGGTCACGGCCCGCTGCCAGGCTCCGCCAAGTGTCTCGGAAAGCCGGAGATCGTGGCAGCAAGGCTGGGGGGACAGCGGAGTCAGAGGCACCCAGCAGGCTGCCAGACGCGGGGAAGCGTCGCGCCCGCCTCTTTGTCTGGCGGTACGTCCCGGCTGCAGGGCGTCCTTCGGCTCCTGACTCACGCGGAGACGCGCGGGTCTCGAGTCTCCACCAGTGGCGCTCGAAACCTACCAGGTTTCGGAGGCGCTCTCCTTGCGGCCTCTCAGTTTCCACCCGAAGGAGAGGCCTCTCTCCGAAGCTCCCTTGGCCCTGGCTCCCCGAGGGCCTCCCTTCCAGCGCTTCGACCACCTACCGGCTCCTCTACTCCCACCTCAATTCGGAATATAAAAGGAATGCATATAAATAGCAAAGTCTTCATCTGTTATTGATTTAGCCATCAATTCAAATTCCACCGGAGAGCATTTGAGCAGTTTTAATCTTCAGCAAACCTCCCATTTCTCTTGGGCGGAGGGAAACTGACCGGCACACTACAGACGAAAGGAAAACCTCGAGGCGATTCCCCCATCCGACAGGAAACCTTCGAAATGGACCTAGGAATGGAGTGCGGCCCTGGAGTCTGGAATTTACCAAAAAAGGAGGGAAAACGACGATGGAAAGGAAGGGAAAACAGGCCCGTTTCACATGAAGGCACATCTTGCGAGGAAAACAGAGAAAATGTTAGAAACTCTTCCTGAAAGTGGAAGGTCGGGGTCCGTGTGTCCCCATTTTCAGGGGTTATTTCTTCTCCAGTTTGAGTCATAGTCCGTTCTCTCTCTCTCCCTCTCCCCCGTCTCTCTCTGTCAGTTAAGATGAAGTTGGCGGCCCTCAGCCAACCATCGGTCCAAGATATGAAAGAAATCAAGCCGGGCCAGAGAAAACGAAAGTAGCTTTGGACCTTGGGGCTCTGCGCCTTCTCTGGCAGATCCGTAAGGGAACCCTCCCTTAGAAGAGTTTACATATCGTGTGAAGTTTTAAACATATGTATTTAACTTACATACCAAAAAGTTAGCAACCACTAAATAGATTTGTGTTGCGGCGCTAACAAAAATGAGGCACCCGGTTCCTCAGCGGCCATTTCCCGGAGTGGCAAAAAGGCCTCAAAAAAGAAAGTTCATAGTGCCTAAAAATTGCGACTAGAGGTTTAGGGTGTATAATTATGGTTTCAGTCCTCAAATGCTGTTTGGAGGCTACTCAGAGAAGGCGATAAAGAATCAGCTTGAAATGTTTCTTTTTCAATTGCCAAATATGGATATGTCTAATTTCAAGACCTTCCAAGAGTAGATATTTACAACAGCCTTTCTAGGAAGAACACCTTGAAGTGAGCACAATTACCTATACCCAGACACAAACATACGTATTGATTAAAAAATAAAACTATTTGAATAAGGTGGTAATATTGAAAGAGAAGGAAAATTTTTATTGGAGATTTTTTTTTTTGTCTGGCAAAAAATACCATTTCAGACACCACAAATTATATTCTCATTTAAAGACATCACTACATATGTTAAAGGCACAGGGAAAAGGGCAGAGAGGGGTGGCAGAAATGGAATGGAGGTTTCAGAGAGCAGAACGGGGGTTGAGTGTCCTTCGTGTATAGAGAACATCGTAATGTTCAAGACAACTAGATTTTATAATAAATAAGAGCACAAGAGGTAACACAAGCTTGGGAAAAGAAAACAAATATATAAAGACACAGAAGAAACAAGAGAGTTCTGTTTATTTGCATCTCCCTAGGAATTAAAAAATGATTTTTAAATGCCTGCAGCACTGCACACATAGCTCACAGACATCACATCTACAAAAATAATCTCTCAGTTGTATAAATATGCAGCACTTTAAAAGTAGTTATTTATCATCACTTTCAGAAACAGTTTTTTTTTTAAATATTGAACTATAGAGTTCCACATTTTTCGTATTTGTTAGATGTTTTAAAACTCCACGAGAGGCTCAATACATTTGTTTAGACAGTCGAGTTCTTCATTGGGTTCTGGGTAAAAGTTCCCACCCCTGGCCACATTGATTCAGTCTCTTTCAGGGGACTGAGGAGATCACCTCATTTGTAGTCCCACAGACCCAAGGTCAAGGAGGAGGTGTGAATTTATACCATCCACGGATCACTGTCACACTTGCAGCCATTTAAATATCTGCATCTAGAGCTGGGGAAATGCAGGCATCCATGAGGACACATTATTTTCAAATTAAAGGTTATAAGAGCACAAATCAACAGGGTATACTAAACACATAGAACTACAACAGCAAATGAAAGATCCGAAGTAGGAAAGATTGTCTTCATTCCAATATCGATACAAACTCTATTTAATAAGGTAGCTGCTTTTAAAGCCATCACAGTACCTCCAGCTGCCTGCTTTTAGACTTTCCCGGTGACCCAAGAGCACTGTCTGCCCAGAGCTGTTTCCACTTGCCTCAGGGTGACTGCTGAGAGCTAATGATTAAATTGCCCAATCACAGGATATAAATGACTGCAAATCGTTCTACCCTAACAGATTATGAAGATAATCAGTGCTGGAAACAGGCATATGAAGTGATTTAAGAAAATAAAACCCTAAAATCATAATGGCACTTCTGAAATTCTTTGGGGGGGATTATTAAAAAATACTTCAAGTCCTTTATACTGGCCTGGAGGGAGAAACAGAACATTAAAAGCATCATTAAAAAAAAAAAAACCTAGACAAGAACAAAATCACTAATAAACAAGTAAGAAACAGAACTACAAAGTCAGGTTGGGCAGCAAAAGGTTTTAGAGCCAGATAAGGGAAAGAAAGAAAAACAATTCACAAAATTTGCCATCATTGGCAGGGAGATGGGGAGAAATTAAATACATATTCAAGTCTTTCCGAAGGTCTTTTGGAGACAACTGAAAGCATTTAAACTCTCTTTGGCCAATCTGGTCCACATCAGGAGACAGTGTCTTTGAGCTTGGAGACGATTTTCTTGTCTTTCACTCTTCGGTTCTGAAACCAAATGGTCACTTGTCTCTCGGATAGGTTCGTGGCAGCCGAGATCCGCCGCCGCTTGTCCTTGTTAATGAACTTGTTAATGGCATACTCATTCTCCAGTTCTTTGAGCTGCAGTTTGGTGTAGGGCACCCTCTTCTTCCTCCCCCGACGGTAGACACACATATCTGGCTGATTTAGAGCCACATCCCCTGGTGTAAAAAACAGCATGAAAAAAATTAGACCAGGGTTTCTGGAGCACCACTGGGGGATGTGTGCGTATGTTTGGAAGGGGTATGGGAAATAAAGAAAACCAGGCTGTTTACATTTTATTATTATTTACACAGACATATTATTTACACATTATTAAAGAAAGATATTTACACTTCAAAGTGAAGGCCATTTGATGGACCATCATAGTTTTTCAAACCATCATCTTAACAAGCCTTCAATTTTATGGCATTGTTATTGGGGACAGTTATAAGGATAGTTTCTGCAAATGTCTGTTGCACACATACAAACATACACAGACCTAAAGAAGAAATCCAGGGTTTTTGTTCAAGCTTTGATTTCTTGTGTTCCTGTGTTTGGACTTTGTGAGCTCTTAGAAGCTTTAGTGGTGACCCTGGGAGAGTCATATCCTTCAAAAGTGGGACCCAACTGTTTGACACTTCTTCGGGGAGGAGGAGCCAAGGCCTGAGCAAAGGGCACGCAAAGACCCTCAACTGTGGGAGAAAAACAGGCTTATGCCCGCACACGAGAAGCAAAGGGTTGTGAGGGGGACTGTTTAAATCAAAGGAGAAATTTACAAATTTCAGGCAAACCACAGGAACTGTTTCATCAGGTTAACCTTGGCTGGGCAAGGGGCACAAGCGCAGCTTCCAAGTAGGGACCTACACGCCTGGTGCTTTCTTTCCCTTCTCTCTCTCTCCCCTCCCCCACTCCTTCCCTCGTGGCTTCCCCGTTCACACACCCCCCCACCCCGCCCCATCCCAACGCTCCTACCTGGAAAGGATGATTTCCAAAAGTGGGAGCCCTGTGGCTGGTCCTTGGCGCAGTACACCTGGCTGTTCCACCCGTTGGCCAGCGTCCAGGACTGGTAGCCCTCCATGGAGATGTACGCCTCATGCCGAGGCTCCCCGGAACCAAAGGTAGACACCATGTCGATGTAGCCAGGCACATGCTGGTAGGGACTCGTGTAGCCCTGGTAGAAGGACACCTCCTTGGCTCTGGCGGGCACCTCGTTGGCTGGTACGCTGCTGCTTGCCAGGCCCGACACGTCCATGTACTTCTCCACGGGGAAGCCTCCCAGCGAGGCGTGCGGCGACGACTTGAGAGCGTTTTGCTGCAAGCCCACGCCGTGTGACATGCGGCAGCTGTAGTAGCCGTTGCCGAAGTGGTAGCCGTATCCCAGAGCTGGGGCGCCCGGCGGCGCTGCAGCGGCCGCGCCGGGCGCCGGACACTCTTTGGCCGAGGGAGCCTCCGGACGCGCTGCGACCACAGCCGAAGATGACGACGACGAGGCGGAGCCCGCACGCTCAGAGGTCCCGGGGTATGCGAAGCCCGAGGCCGCCGCGGCCGCCGCGGCTGCCGCCGCCGCCGCCGCCGCTGCGCGCCCGGAGTGTGTCCCGGCGAATACTGGCGCCGAGAGGAAGCCGCGACACTGGCCCGGCGCCGCCGCCGCCGCCACAGACGAGGAGGAGGAGGAGGCTGGGGCCGCCCCGGCGGCCCCACCGTCCGCCCTCAGCCCGTCCATGTCCCAGCTCCCGGCGCGGCTCATGGCCCGGCCTGGCCCGGCCCCGGCCCCGGCCCCGGCCCCGGGCAGGACACCATGGCGCGGCGCGCTTCCTCCCTCCTCTCCTTTCTCTCTCGTTCTCTCGCTCCCGCCCTCTTCCTCTCGCCCTCTCTCCCTCTGCGAGCCTCCCGCCTCCCGCCCGCCCGCCCTCCAACAGGTTAGCTCATCGCGGGACGTTTATAAAAACGAAGTTCAGGTTGGGAGGGGGCCTGGGCCGGTCGGGGGGCCTCCTCCCTCCCCGAGGGCTCCCGCTCGGGGCCGCGCCATTGGCTGCGCGGGGCCACGTGGGGGTGGGGGCGCGGGAGAGCTTGGCTCCTGGCCGGGGCCCCTCTGGACCCACCCACCCGGGCCCCTACCTCTTCCCAGCCCCTAGTGCAGCCCACCGCCCCTTCCCGCCCTCCCCCGGACTCAGGCGTTTGCGCCGCAGCCAACCCCCACGAGTTGATTGCGCGACCGCCCATCCTAGGCCCTGTCTGCGACTGAGACGGGCGCTGAGGCCTGCGCCTTGTTTCGGCCAGGGCTGGTTTTGCCACCTCTCCTCGGGTCCCGGAGCTGCACAGCTCAACGAAGGCGAAGGACAGAGATGGCCAGAATGACGTGAAAACAGATTGCTTTTGGATCCCGTTGCTTAATCCCTTGGATTAGCTGACCTAGACCCCAAGCCCGAGGAAGTCTATTTTCCCTACCTTGAACAACCGCCACGGGCATTTCACGCAGGTTGTCATAAGGGATCCTCCGAATTAAGACTAATTGGAGCAGGTCCTCCCTAAACACACACATACAATCCACCAGGAAAATGCCCACGAAGCGCCCTTAGGGACGGGACAAAGACTTACAAGTAAGTCAAGCAGCAGAAAAGACTCCGCCACAGCTCGGCGAACCTGACGATCTGCCCCAGTGAGAAAACTCCTGATGCCTGATCCTCCACACTGTTCGCCTTTACACTCAGGCCAACCGGGAATCACTTCTCGAACTGGGCTCCCCAGCGTCGGCGCAGATTCCCCTGGTCAGCAGAAACACCCTGCAGAGGGCACCTGGAGAAAGCCACTCTGCTGCCCGCCCGGAAACTTCTGCGCCTCCCCTGCAGCCCAACTCCCTCCTGCATTTTGCAGCCACCACCCACCCCCGCCCATTACTCACACCAATTAATTGAAAACTTCACTTTCCCAGGGACCTTTGTTTCGCTTTCTTTTCCAAGCTGCCAACTGCAGAGAACTGAGAGGGGCAAATTAAGAGGGTGGTTTTTTTCCAAGCCAAGTTGAGGCTCCAGATAGGAGCAGCCCTGAACAACTGGGTCTGGCCTTCAGGGGAGAGAGTGGGCTCCTGGTGTCAGCCATCACAGCCCTGACCCGATTCATCCCTTTGCACCATTTCTCTGCCACGGAGCCCCAGCCCACCACCACCCATCTTAGCCGTTGGGGGGAGTGGAGAGCTGGTGTGTCTCCTGGGGTAAATTTAAGGGTCCCCCTTAGGAGCAACATTTGATCTGAGCAGTTGAAGGTGCTGGGGTGGGTGCAGAACCCCTCAGAGTGAGCCTGTTTCGTTCTGCAGCGTTAAGTCCCCAGGCCAGCCCATCTCTAAGAAAATCGCGCCCATGAGCCTGTGATTGATGAAGCCAGCTTGTCACCCAGCCCTGCCATTCCTGGACCCAAGACGCAACTGGATGGGGCGAGTAAAAAAAGCCAAGGAGGCCCTCCTGGGCCTGGCCTGGCATTGCAGGGTGGGCTGCTGGTGTCGGGAGTGTTGACACGCAAAACCCAGTAACCATAAAAGGCTCAAATAAAGGGGAAAGTTATGAGAGGGGCGCTGGAAAGGAAAAGCAGGGGAATTTGACCTTTTTGAAGTCCTAGATGTGTTCATGATCAAATTTGAGTCAGAGGGGCTAGAGCCTTTGCAGAAAATCATAGGGAATAGAAGTTTTCTGGTGCGAACAATTTTGGTTACTTGAAAAATGGAGGCAAAAGTTAGTAACGGAAGCTGAATCGGCGTTTTAAAAAACACCAGCCCGTGCTAGGTGACAGAGGTTGCTCATATTTTGGAAGAGTTTGTCTGGGTCCTCTTCACCCAGCAATTTCGGTACCAAACCAGTCGTGGAACATCACCCTGAAACACTCTTATTTTTCCTTTGTCTCCCTTGCTTTTTCTCAGAAAGGGAGAACAGAATTAAACATTTTTTCCCCGTGATCTCAAAAAGCAAATTTGTTGAAATAATTTCTAAGGCATAACTGGAACCAATGAACTTTCAGTCTTTTAAAACTAAATATCCCTGTGATTCCTCCCCCCATACCAGAGACCTCTGTGCCACATTCTAATGGGTAAATACATTTTAATAGTCAATTATATGTCAAAATATGAAGAAAATGGAATTCAGCTAGGAAGGAAGAATTTGTCAAGTTTTGCCGATTTGAGACAGCCCTTCAATTTTGGCTGAATTGTCCATGCGGCAAATTAAGTTCTGCAGGGCTGGGAGGAAAGTCTGAATTAATGCCCTGGTTGAAAGACACATCTCAATCATGACCCTGCCTCCAGTTGCCCTGTGGGACCTTCACAGGACTCGGGGTTTCTCTGTCCATCCTAGCGGGTACTGGGACTCGGGAGGTTTTAAACAATAAGGAGTATTGCCTCTTGCTATTCTGCTGCTGAACCTGCTTCCAGTACAGCCTTCAAGGTCCTGGACGTGGGGGAGGGAATTCCCCTTAGGAAGGAGGCTCCAACTGGACCCTGTGAGAGCCCTTAAACCCAGCACCCCAGGGCAGCGGCTGCTATTGGATCATAGGGCTGCGGATGAGTACCAGGCAAAGTCAGGGTTGCTCTGTTTATGAACTAATAAGACACATAATTTACAAGCCAGGGTGGTAGGTAGTAGAGGAATTTTGAGGCCGAATTTGCGGAAACATTTCATTTAGTTTGTGTACCCTGTGTCCGAGTTGATTTTAGGTTTAAACTCAATGGGAATACTTTTCTTTAATTGGTCAGGAGCACAGACTGAACCCTGTGTATGTGTGTGGGTATATTATGCGGGGGCTTTAACAACAGACATAACCTTTGTTAAATGAAAATCTTTTGCAACCAGACAGAAATGCCTCCAAACACTGATGTGTTATTCAGTGAAACCAGTTTTGTCACATTTCCTGATTTGGGAGAGAACCCCTCATTGTCCAAAGTCTTATTGAGCAGGGAGGGCAGGGAGAGGGGGAGAGAGAGATCATCTCTGTCCTCCTTTCCCATCACTCACTGGTTCTCCTTTCTCCTCTCTCCATAGGCACCCTTTCTGGGAATCAATAATGTTCTGAAAATCACATCCTCTCTTGTCCTCCTTGTAGACGATCTTTCAAATCATGTCCTTGTCCTGGGTTGGGGAATGGGTGGATGAAGTCTGAGATTTAGACTCACTGAAGAACAGAAGTTCCTCTGCTTGCCAAAACAGTGAGCTCAATTAACCCCATAATCAGTGGCCATTAGCACCAGACAACAATTACCAGCTCCTATCAGAGTGGGGTGCTTGGAATTCCTTTGAAAGTCTTTTCCTTGATGGACACACCAGGAAGTGCAGGACACCCCCCTAATTAACTTGTAAGAAGCCAAAAATTAAGTGTAGAAATAAAGTCTTCGTTCCAGAATAAAGCCTTAAATCCAGCGGGACTGGCTGGACCGTGTTGTTCTTAACCAAATCTGTGTCCTGCCAACTTTGAATCTAATTTTCTCTCTGGTGGCAATACCCAGTTTCATTCAGGTTGGGAATATATATTAAGAAAAATAAAAATAACAAACCTAGGGTAAAGAAAGTGGTCTCTAGCAAAAGCCAGACAATGGAATCCTCAGTTTGGTCACTTTCTATGTCTGAGATGTATTCCGTTTGGATTTTAGAACACAGTTAGGCTTTATCAAATGTAAATTGTTTGCAGCAACAACAAAACACTCTCTAAACCCAAAGTGCTATTTGGTGAATCTAGGTTGGCCTCCCACAGAGCAGAGGGCCCTTGTTGGGATGGAGAAAACTCCAGTCCTGGCAGGAATGAAAAACAGCAAGAGTCTTCCCTCTTAGAGAAGCACTAACCTCGCTGAGAAGGGGGTGCTGGAGGGTGGGCCCAGAGCTGGAGGATATCAGTAACTTGTTGCCCCCCCAACTGCCCTCCACGAAACAAAAGCTGGGACTGCAAACAGTTTTCTGCTATTTTGCCTGGTGTCTCAAGGTGTAGGGTTTTCCTCGTATGCACTTCTCTAGCAAGGTCATTGTTAACTGGAGTCCAGCATGTGCTCACTCTGTTGGCCTTTGGAAATGGAAGAAAGTTAATGTTCCCCTTTCTCCCCACCTTCTCTCTCTCTCTCCCTCTTCCTCTCTCCCTCTCTCTGTCTCTCTCCATTCCCCAGAGTCCTTGGTCTCTATGAGGAATCCCCGTGTGGACACCAGCAGGGAGAAAGGTTGAAGATTAGGGAAATGCCTAACCAAGAAGGTGGGCCGTGGGGGGATGGGCCGTGGGGTGGGTGGGTGGCGGCGCGAAGGGAGTGAGGCGGAGAGGCAAGTGGTCAGGCTTGCTTTCCCGGCCGAGCAGCGCGCAGTTCCTCAGGCCTGGCGCTAGATGTCCCTGCAAGTTTTCCCGTGGCGTCTGAGGGCGCACAAGCTTCAGGCAGGCAGCGGGTCTGGGTAGCCCCAGAGCCCGGGAGAAAGTACACCCCTCCTCACCCAGGGCCGTTCCTCGTCGGGTGCGCAACTGTAGCGGGAAGGAGGAGAACTAGAAGCAGCCAGAGCGACTAAGAGACAGCGCAAGGACTGCCAGCCTAGGGATGGCCCCAAAAGGATGCCAGGAGGGAGTCAGGCCTGAGTCGCCAAAGCGGCGACTCCTTCCCTTATAAACCGAAACCTCCAAGCCATAAGCCGTGGGGACTGCATTTAACTTAAAGAAAATGCACCAGGGGTTCGAAGCCTAGGTTTTAGCGGTTCTGCTGTCCCTCTAAACCCAGGCGGCCCCAGTCCTCGAGCGAGCTTGCTTCCGGATGCGGGCCCGCGCCGGTTTGGGGCCCGCTTAGCCCAGAGCCTACCGCGCGGAAGACCGCAGCCAGGCCCCGGGCGCACGCGGGGGCTCCGTTGCAACTCCGGCTTTACCCTCGCCCCTCCCCTCGGGCAGCCTGGACGCATTTATATCACCTTCAGTCCAAGGCCAAAAGTGTTTACCGCTTCACCTCGGAGGACCTGCTGCTGCTCAAGAAACAAGTATTTAGTCTGGAGGCCCAACCTCCCCCTCCAAAATAAATAAATAAATAAATAAATAAATAAATAAGACCTCCTTCATGTAATTCCTCCCTTGGACCAAAACCTGTTTTTCAAATCATTTGGAGAAAGGCCCTCCCACACCCTCACCCCCAATGCACCTTAAAAATTCTTGACAAACCACGGGGGCATGGGCTGGACTCTTGTCTTATTTTATTGCGTGAGTCCTGTATTTTGGTGGTGAGTAGAAGGTCTCAATATGGCCCAGAGGTTATGATAAAAACTGGGAGCATCTGACTGGTCGTTCTCAGTTTCAGCCTCCACCGTCTGGGAGAGGTGCAAGGTTTGGGTATTTCATTAATAAACATTAACAGAACCGTTTGTTAATCTTTCTCACTATCCGCTATACAGGCTTGGTGTTTTGGAGGTAGGCCTGTATTTCAAGAAGATGTATGCAAAAATGAAAAAAAAATCAACCAAAAATGCTGCCCCAAAGCTTTTAAGAACCTTATAACTTGGATATTTTCAGAGATAAGTTTAAATCAGCAAGTCCTTCAACCTCTCTGTGTGGAAGGAGTCCATCTCTGTAAAAGGGATAATAGAATTCATCTCTAGACTTGCTTCGAGCTTTAGAGGAGATAATATATGTAAAAAACATTTGTAATTTTAGAGTAAAAGCTACATAAAAGTTCGCCAACACTACTAGACTAGAAGATGTGGAATCTAAAATTAAGTAAGGGACATTAAATATTGTTATGGGATGTTCACCGTCTCTGGTGAAATGTTGTCTGCTAAAGGCAATTTAATGAAAAATTATAGGAGTCTTTTACTGTGAGTAATTTCCCTGACGTGTTTTCCAACGTACCTTTTATAATTAACGTGCTAGAATACGAAATATTAGTGTTATTTAAAAGGTGCAAAATAGTTTTCAAAACCACTAATGAATGAAGGTGTCGCCTAGAAATGGTGTTTTACCTTTTCAACAGACTGAGGTCCGGTTTGGCGCAGGCTTTGGGACCAGAGGCGTCAGGTCCCAGAGGAAGGGAAGAAAGGAAGGAGCGTGGAGGGAAGGAGGAAGGGGTTGCCGTCCGCACCTCAGCCCCCAGCTGCGGCTTCTGCGATTCCAAGTAGCTCACAGCTGCCGAAACCGCGAATAAAACAGACGGGGGCGCCAAACGACAGCAATAAAGGCATCTGTGACTTCCGCCTGGGTCGCGCCTGGGCCGATCCCAACCCCCGCCAGGGCCTCGGCCACCCACGAACCTGAGCCTGGACCGAAGTGTCCCATTCAGTTCCCTAAGCAAGTGGGACTGGGCTGGGGAGTACCCTTCCCAGGTTCCTGGGGCAGCGACTTCTCTTTGCCCGGCGACCCTACCGGCGGTGGTAGAGCTGGGGGCATAGACTGTGGAGCTAGAAGGGAGAGGTGGGGGCACTCGCAAGGCTAATCTTTGAACGCCTTAAGGACCAGAAAGCCGCCTCAGGGAGGGCTCATAGTGCTCAGAGTCGAGTGGCCTCTGGGACAGGGTGGGAGGTGGACGCCGAGGCCGGTGCTCTTCCGGGTTCCCGACACCCACTCCACGTCCCTTACCCGCCCCCCCCCTCCAGCAACCGCATGTCTATCCAGCTTTGCATTTCTCACCTTGGGGGAGAATTCCGTTTATTACCTAAAGAGGTGGATTTGATTTTCTAAGCAAAGCTCACGTTGTTGAAATAAGTTGGCGCCGAGGGGAACCGGAGAGAAACTTTTGGCATTGACTATGTGTATAAATGTATATAAATATACTTAACACCTCGTCTCTCCTTACATTCCTGACGCGCCCCCAACGGGTTCAAGGTTAAAAGGAAAGCGCCAACGGAGAGATGGGCAAATAGACTCTGGGTTTGCCCCTAACACACCCCAACGTGCTGGGTGTGGCGGCAGGGAGGAAGGGGGGCTGGGTTGGGGGTCTGAGTTGGCGCTGAGGGGAGGATGCAGGACCCGCGCCCAGCGCCCAGATTGCCAGGGTCTCTCGGCCTCTTCGGAAGCTCGAAGGCCGACCTCCGTGTCCCGTCCCTATCTTATCGTGTCCCTGCCTGTGACCGCGGATCTCTCCTATTTTGCTGCTGGCTGGCGGACCCGCACAGTGCTTCGGGGGCCCGGACAGGGTGGGGCGCAAGCGCGGGAGGAGATGTGCAACGGCCTTGAGTGAAGATTGATCTTCGTTAAAATGGTTGCCACCGGCGTCATTATGACCATCAAAGTTATCGCCAAGAGGCTCAGCCTCCAAGCTCAGGCCGCAGGAAGCAGCAGCAAGGCTGGTACGCGACTCTCCCCGCCCAGACTCAGCACCGGGCATACTCAGGGCCACAGGTAAGAGGTTGGGTTGGGGTAGGAGAAAAAGGAGTGAAGAAGGAAGAGCAGAGTGGAAAAGGCAGGGCAGCAGATGGAAAGGGAAGGAGGCTAAATCCCTTTTTTCCTCCTTTGACCTAGAAATTCGGCAACTTTGCCACAAATAATTCAATTTGAGGAGGGAGGGGGAAAGCTGGCAACATAGAAAGTGGATCTGGGGCAGCCCATATGGCGTTGTAAATCGCGACTGTGTTTAAAGTTAGCTGTCGAATTCTACTATGAAATCGTCCAGCCGAGTTCATTTCCCCCAGGGAAAATGCGTAGGCGAGAAGCCTATCCATCAGCAGGGTTATAAAAGTAAAAAACCCAGGACTTCAAGTTCAGAACTCACTCTGCAAACGGTGTTAAAAAATCAGAGAGGACCTAATGATTTCCGTTTGGAGGCGAGGGCCCAACGCACCTCCCCAGCCACGTAGCACTAAAGTGCTTTCAAAACTCTACGATATTTCCTTTCCCTTTCTCTCTCTCTGTCTCTCAGCTGGGGTGGGAGGAGAGCAGCCAGGCTGAGGCGAAGAAGTGGTGAGAGAGAAAACTCGGCGCCTTATTTGTTAAATAAAATACATATTTGGTTCTGAAATTCAAAAGATAAGTAATCCAGACAGGAGCGCAAGGTCTCCTTACGCTACTCTTCCTACATCCTCCCTCTGGTCCCCTCCCTTACCCCTCCTGCTTGTAAATGTTAAAAAAAAAAGGGGGGGGGGCTTCCCGACGACCTACTCCGGAAAATCAAAGCATTATCTATTATTTAACACGTATCTATGTCCGAGGAAAAATGAGGAAGGCGCTGCATGATTAGGACCTAAGGGGCAACCCAGCAAACTGAGAGCGTAATGATGCCCCTAAATGAAGGGGGAAATGTGCCGCGGCGCGCTCTATTAATCAGACTGTCAATTTCACCCCGGAGGCCAAACCCCCGGGCGAACAGAACCGGCTCTGAGCGGGCAAAGGACCGGAGCCTTCCTCCTCACTTCTTGTCTCTTCTCGCCTCCTACCTGGATCTATTTGTCTGCTCCGAAGCCGCCTTCATTACCCACTGACAGGAGCGTGTATTTATTTGCTTATAAACCTGTTACAATAAATGATTATTCGAACGGCGTCATTCGTACCTTAATGACGAGCGAGCGCTACTTTTTGATGAATGACATCTCGGGCTCGGAAGGATGTATGGGTCATTTTGACCAGTCATTCCCTCGCTCTGGCATCCCACAATTTTTCCGCCTCCCTCCAAAAGAGATAATAATATTTAGAGGCGCTCGCTGGGGCTGAATGAGAATTAGCCCTAGGCGCAGCCCATCATTAGGACGGGACAGCGGGCCACTGTGACATTTTTTAGAAAGCTGAGATGATGGAAAGAATAAGAAAAGAGATGATTCTGATGGAGAGAGGGCTGCACAGCCCCACGGCCGGCAAGCGGTTCTC
Organism: Martes martes; assembly: GCF_963455335.1. Taxonomy (NCBI): domain Eukaryota; kingdom Metazoa; phylum Chordata; class Mammalia; order Carnivora; family Mustelidae; genus Martes; species Martes martes. The sequence goes on from NC_137890.1 coordinate 125,301,387, forward strand.
CAATTTGTCCGATTCGGCTGGCAATGCTGTGCTCGAGGCCCTGGAAAATTCGCAGCACCCGGCTCGCCTCAGCCCGCGCCTGCCGTCCGCCCCCCTGCACAGCGCTCTGGGAGACCTCCCTGCCAAGGGCAAATTCGAAATAGACACTTTGTTCAACCTGCAGCACCCGGGCAGCGAAAGCACCGTCTCCTCCGAAATCGCCTCCGCAGCCGAAGGCCGTAAAAAGCCGGGTCATTATTCAGAGGCGGCCGCCGAGGCGGACATGAGCAGCGACGTGGAGGTGGGCTGCTCCGCGCTGCGCTCCCCTGGCGGCCTTGCCGCCGCGCCGCTCAAGGAAAACAATGGCAAAGGTAACCGCGCCGCCCTTGCCGCGCTCTCTGGTCGCATCCTCCCCTTTCCTCCGCGGCTCCTGCTGGCCCTTCCTACTGCCTTTGCCCCTAACCGACCTTCTTCGGCAAGCAAGCTGCACCCAGCGGGCTCGAGCGGGGGCGGGACGCATGCTGGGGACCCTGCACTCCCGCTTTGCTCCTTGAGTCTCCCAGCGAGGCACAAGCCTGGGGGGTTCCAGGACCGCCAGCCCGCTGTCGCCCGAGTCCTAGAAAATGTTTCTGCGAGCTGGTCTAAAAGCCTGTGCGAGCTGACCGACCCCTAGCCAGCCGCTGAGTCGCGCTATGGGAAGGGTGCCCTGGTAGCTGCTCTGAACTCCGTTACCCCTGATTCCCCAAGGCCGAGTGGAGGGGGCATCCTGAGTAAGTCGGAGGGAGCGTCGCCGGGCGCCTCGGGGAGACCCGCTTGGGTCAGCGGAAGAAAAGAGTTGAAAAGTAGAGTCCACTCCCCCAATGGTTCTGGTTTGAGCTGCTGCTCTTTCTCATCTTAAAAATATTTTTTAGCCAAACTCAAAAGACTATCAAAGAAAGGTTGGGAGCCCTACAAAAGCTGCCCTGCCGTCTCCAGACCAGGGGAAACCCAGAGCTTACCAAACTGCGCCTAGATGTAGGCATTTTCCCTTGACCAATTTTCCTCCTGACTTGAAAATGTCCAATTATTTAAGGGAAAAAAAACTTCCTAATTGAGTTCTTATTATTTGGTTATGAAGGGGTCCCCAAACTTTATTGATTCCATTAAAGGCAGCAAATTATAAGCATGACAGACCCTATCAATTCAGGCAGCGTCTCGCCTTCCTCTCCCGGCTTCCCCCATCCGCGCTCAACCCCAGCGCGGGGATCGCGGCCCTACAGTGACTCTCGCACTGTCGGCCGTTTGTTTGCCAGGGTACGCGGAGAGCGGCTCTGCCGCCGGCACCACGACGTCTGCGTCGGGCTCTGGCCTTGGCAGCCTGCATGGAGGTGGCGGCAGCAGCGGTGGCGGGGGCGCGGCGCTGGGCGGCTCCGGCTCCGGCGCGGATCAGGTGCGGCGCTACCGCACGGCGTTCACCCGCGAACAGATCGCGCGCCTGGAGAAAGAGTTCTACAGGGAGAACTATGTGTCTCGGCCCCGCCGGTGTGAGCTAGCCGCGGCGCTCAACCTGCCAGAAACCACCATCAAGGTATTGATTCCAGCACGCGCCTTTTCTAGCCTCCCCGGGGTGTCTGGGTTGATTTTTGTTTCTCCTTTCTTCTTCCTGGGTGGCCACATTTAGCTGAGGGCCTGAAAATCCGCGGGGTAGAGTCACCAAAGGAACTGGCATATTTATTTCTCAGCTGCTGAATCCGAAGGGTTGGCCGGCCTTGCTGACCTGGGAAGGCCGGGGAATGGCGGAGCCGATGCCGGAAACGCTGGCCTCTGTTCGATTCTGCCCAGCGCCTGCCCAGGTGTCCCTAGCTCATGTCCATGGCCCCACTTTCCCCTCGGCGGCAAAGCCGGCTGGTCTTTGTTCCTCTGGCACGAACCCTAGGTGAAACTTTTCATCTGCTCTTGATCTTGGAGATTTATTTTCCACATAAATCGTTACAACAAGGAGAAAGGAATACTGTATTTTGAAGATCGATTGGGTTGAGAAAGTAGTTTCCTAAACATTTTTCTCTTGGGCAGCAGTGGGGTAGGGGGAGAAAGAAAGCAACCTTGGGGGTGGGAGGGAGGATACAACGAAATTGTTCTTACTTCTATATCTCTAGGTGATTAATTTTATTAATCTGGGAGAGGCAGCTGGGAGGTTGGGCGACTTGGCGAACACTTCACGGAGGATCCCACACTAGAAAAAGAAAAGAGTAAATTGCAAGGGATAAGGGAGGTTGTGGAAGTCTCCCTTTGGTTTGATCAGGCTTTCTTTAATTTAGAGTTGTGACGAATGATGTCTTCATTAGACTGCGTTGGGAGGGGTAGAAAAGTCCCCTTCCCAGTTTAAGAGGGTGTTGCTCCCACCACTCATTTGAGGCAAACGATTCCAACAAAATCATCCCTTCGATATCAAAACCGAACGTGTGCCCTTGGGGCAGGTTGTTACAGCTTAGAGGACACAAGACCTCGAGCGGCGACCTTTTGGAAAAGCTGCCGAGATAGCCCCTTTCCAAAGGTGGCCCAGAATCTCGTGCAAATCCTGGGATTGAGAAAGGGGTGCTCAGCAAGGCTGGGCACCAGTGGGTGGCGGGAAGGAAAGGAAAGTTTGCCTTGGGACCTTAAACGCAGCAAAAAGCAAGGGAGCAGGAGCCGAGGGCAGAAGACTATTTTCGCGCAGGAAGGTGTGCCCATGGCTGTTCCCACTGTCGCCCTCACCACCAGCTGGGAGAGCAGAGGGGCCTCCAAGGGGCGCCCAGTCGGAGGGGAGTAGTAGGTCAGGCCTTGCGGTGGTCCGGGAAGGGTGGAGAGATCCAGGGCGGGGGCGGAGACCTCCGGGCACTCCTTAACTCGGGCCGCGGCGCGGCTCTCCCCTCAGGTATGGTTCCAGAACCGGCGCATGAAGGACAAGCGGCAGCGCCTGGCTATGTCGTGGCCGCACCCGGCCGACCCCAGCTTCTACACCTACATGATGACGCACGCGGCCGCCACCGGAAGCCTGCCCTACCCCTTCCACTCGCACGTGCCGCTGCACTACTACCCGCACGTGGGTGTCACGGCTGCGGCCGCGGCGGCCGCGGCCTCCGGTGCAGCGGCCGCGGCCTCGTCGCCCTTCGCCACGTCCATCCGTCCGCTAGACACCTTCCGTGCCCTGTCGCACCCTTACTCGAGGCCGGAGCTGTTGTGCAGCTTCCGCCACCCGGGCCTCTACCAGACGCCAGCGGCCGCCGCGGGGCTCAACAGCGCGGCCTCCGCAGCGGCGGCTGCGGCGGCTGCAGCGGCTGCGGCCTCCTCGGCCGCGGCGGCCGGGGCGCCCCCCAGCGGCGGCTCTGCGCCCTGCTCGTGCCTCAGTTGCCACAGCAGTCAATCCGCCGCGGCCGCCGCAGCAGCCGCCGCCGCGGCCCTGGGCTCCCGGGGCGGTGGCGGCGGCGGCGGGGGTGGAGGCGGAGGCGGCGCGGGGGCTGCCGGGGGCTCGGACTTCGGCTGCAGCGCCGCGGCGCCTCGCTCCGAGAGCGGCTTCCTGCCCTACTCAGCGGCTGTGCTTAGCAAGACCGCCGTGAGCCCGCCGGACCAGAGGGACGAGGCGCCGCTCACCAGATAACTACGTCGCCGCCGCCAGGGGGCTGTGCCCGTCACTCTGAGCGTGCCCGGGAGTCCCCTGAGCGCCCCCCGCGCCCTCCGTGCGCCCACGTGCCCTCTGTGCTCTGCCCGATGCTAACGCTGCCGCCAGGGGGCGCCCTGGCGCGGGAGGCCGAAGGGAAGCTGACCCGACCGAATTGGGGGAAAAGAGCCGCGGGAAAACCCGGCGGGTGTACCCCCAAATTTCTATTTTTGTATTTGCTACCCAGCAGCTTCCTCGTGTTTCCCACGGCCCGTGCCCCGTTTTCCGCCTCTGTCCGGAGCTCTTGGGTCTTCCCGAAGACAATCCCCTTGCCCTCAAGCTAGTTCTCTCGGGTACGGGGTCCTGAACGTAAGCCCTCAGGTTACTCTCCTGAACCACGTGGCCAGAAGCAATGGAGAATCACAACAAAGAGAGGGGAATGGTGGGCGCTAGCGCGTTGTGCCGGGGGTGGGGGTGGGGGGTGGGGCAGTCACCCCCGAGGTTCTTGCTGCTCTTTTTCTTCCAGCCTTTCTTTTCTTTAAACGAGGGTGAGGGGAGGTGGCAATTTCCCCCCACCCCGCCCCCGCCTGAGCTTGTTAGGGGTCCTGTGCACGGAGAGCGGGAGAATGGAGGTCTGAGAAGGCCAGGAGCGCGGATGGAGAGCGCGGGCGGCCGCCGGTTGTGTTTGTGAGACGGTTTACCGCGAAGTTTACCGCGTGCGGAAGCGAGGCGAGAGGGAGCTGTGGCCGTCTTCCCCGGGAAGGGCAGCACGGAGGCAGGCGGGAGTGGCCGCCTCGCCTCCACTCTCGGCCCACCCCGGTTCTCTCTTTCGATCTTCGGTGCGGGATGCAGGCGTTTTGCATATTTTATGCAAAAAGTAATGGCAAAGGAGGATGCCGCAGCCAGGCCGGGAATGGAAAGGGAAACGAAGGGAAGGGCAGGGCAGGACTGACAGATCGTTGTCTATTTGAAGAAGCGTTTCCAGCTGAGTTTTCCAACTACCGGGTTCCATTCCATCTGGGAAATACTTGAATCTCTAGATATGTGGTATTATTCTGAAGCATTTCCGTAGACACTTTTCTAAGTTCGACCTCGAGTCCCCTCACCCCTTTCCCTCCTCGCTTTCCTTTTCCTTGGGTAAAATGGTTCTTGGCATGTTTCTCACGCATGTCTATTGCGCTTTCGCCTCTGCAAAGCCACCGCTGTGTTGTCGAGACCCATTCTGCCAACCCCGGCTACTGGAGGGGTTTCCTTGAACTTGAAGAAAGGCACATCAAAACCCACCAGTGTTAACTGCCACGTCAATTTTGATGCTAATAATGTGCAGATTATGACGAAAATTGCCAATCATGCTCTCTGATGGACCTCCTTTGAATGTGGAATTGGAGAAAAGTTCCCCGCACGGAGACCTGCTGTCAAGTACTAACAACCCGCTAAGGGAAGTCATTAGGAGAGACGGATAAGAGACTCGGTACATAAAACATTGTTCTTGGTGCATAGAATGTATGTTACTTAATGTTATCTCTGTTACCTGAAGTGATTTCGCAGAAGAAAGCCACGTTCTTATCATCTCAATTGCCAATTTTCATTTTGGTAACTCGGACGCCCTGGGTAGACTTTTCTCTGTTAAGTTGATATTCCACCAATGTGAACAGCCTCATTAAATCAAGCCCAGATATTTCCATAATGCTCCCCGCAGAGCCACTTCGCTCCTCACATAATGAGATTTTCTGAAGAGTTGAAGCCCTAAAATAACTTGCTAGTGCATGTTTAGACCCAACAAAGTGGGTATGTGTGTGTATTAAAATGTAGGTGTGCTACCTACATATTCGTGTGTATATATGTATGTATATATGTATATGTATGTATATACATATATATCCATTCTCTTAAACATATGCATATGTAAGAGATGCGCACACATCCGTATATACCCATTGGCACTATAATCTGTGATTTATTTCAAATTCTTGTTCTGACATATTTTTGTTATTTTAAAGACACTGGATTTTAAAAATTCATTTCCTAAAAATAGGCTTTCAGGAAACTTTTGAAAAAATTCATTTCCAGGAGAATTTATTATTTTCATGAAATGAAAAATATTTCAAGGGGAAACAGTATTTCAAAACTCCTGGGGTCTATTAAAATATCCCTATAAAGCATTAGAAAACTTCCTCATGAAATAGAAATGATCTAAAGCTCGTTTTTTCTTTTTTCCTTAAAGAGATGAGACTACTTATGTTAAATATTGATTAAGTCAGCTGTTACTGAGTTTACATTAAAAATATTAATATATAATTTAAGGCTAAATAAAATAAACCAAAATATGGTACCCTTTTATCAGCTTTACCTTTGTAGATTGATAAAGTCTTTTCTTACGATCAGCTATCAGATGTATATAAGGTACTTTAGGCAATAATGTTTACATCCCCCCCCAAAATATATATGATTGATGAGAATGCTGGTTGGTAAAATGAACATAAATTCATCTTATGTTAGGTCCATTGGATCTGGTTATTATATTAAAATAAAATCGTAAATAAAGTCTCCGTGCTTTAAATATTGCTGGCTGTATGAACTCACTGTAAGATATTTTACAAATGTGCAATAATTATAAAGCTTTGTATATTACATTATTTATTGTGTTTGGTCATGTAAAATAAATGTTATTTAAATCAAAGCGATTTTATTTGTTTAAGAGATTGCAAAACGGTGCGTGCTGGTGTTTGTTTTTAACTGTGGCATCCAGGGTTATGAAAATCTCTTAAAACAACATATTTAAATCCATATAATACACATATCAGACGGATTAATTCATTCTAATCATTATTTTTACGGCAAATACATTACTCATGTTTATAGGAGACACGCACTACATCCAAACATTGGTTTAATGTTAATTGGCTGGCTAAACAGATAAGAGTGTTTAGGAGTAGTGTGTGTGTGGCTACACATTATAGAGGACAAGCCGGTACAGACACATGAAGCATACTCATGACTCAGGGCTGGGGGCTGTTTATGTTTGCAGTACTACG